>NC_141476.1:2380000-3070000 GCF_009769465.1 Tauraco erythrolophus | reverse complement strand
TATATACAGAAATGCATCTGGCTTACAAAGCACGATCTAACTCCTCCCAATATCTCACTTTTATTTCTCTAAAAGGCCTAGTGCTGGCACGGCTCACAGGTGAGGTTCAGTGTGTCCTGGATGTTATGATCTCTCCAGTGTTCCCAGTTCACATGCTCAGGGTTTTGTACAATCCAGCTGCTTGCTCCAGGACCTGTTTTCTAGAGCCAGGGAAAGTACAGGTGCAGGTTAGTGAAGGCTCTGCAGCACCTCCATCAGCAAATTAAGCTCCCATAGACCAATGAGCTTGTGTCTGCTTCACCGAACAGGTTTTCCTTGATTTGTCATGAAAAAGGCAGCTTTAACACTTGCTGAGAAGCCATTTCATAAATTTCATAGATTCATAGATTTCTAGGTTGGAAAAGACCTTAGAGATCATCGAGTCCAACCATTTCACTCTACTGGTGGTATATTTCAGGACAAGGTGGAGGAATAAGCCTAAGGGAGGAAATGGCTGAATAACTGATATAGCTGAAAACGTATTCCCTGGTAGCACAGCAACTTTTTTTTCCCATCCCATATGAACTCTGCCAAACTTCTGTTGGAGTGGTAAACACGTAACAGCAGTGAGGAAGCTGACTCCTGCACGGAAAGCAGCTTCATGCTTCAACACTGAGGCAACCAAAGGGCCGAGGACTTCCCACGGTGCCTGTCAGGCTGGCAGCCACGTTGCTTTTGGCTTCTCTCAAAAGGATGGAGGACGTTCAATCCTTTGGGATCAGGCATGATTTAATGGATCATTTCAGGGTTTCATGGTGGCAAGTCTCTAACGAAGTATATAACTCAGTATTATTAACACATTAATCAGAACTCTCCTCTTCTCCCACCTCAAATTAACCCACTAATTTCAGTACTAATTAACCTATCAGTCAAAGCAGACAACAACAATCTTCTACATAGATAGCCCTACCTATTTATCTCACTGCTTGCACAGGATTGCAAGAAATGCCACGGGGAACATGGTGGGCCATGCTGGCTGCAGCCCCCTCGGGGTAACGGAGCTCTGGGAACTACCTCCTAATGAGGAACAAGGAGTTTAATTTTCTGAGATGCTCATCACCCTGTTTCTGTGCGCTCTCATATTAATAAGAGGACTGAATCGTGTTTGTAGGCTCATGCATCACAAATATGTGTTTGTTCAAATGTGTTGGTTTGAAGGTATTGTGCCACTTAAGAGTTAATTACTCAGGAGGCTCATAGGGTATAGGAAGATCATCTTCAGGCATCTTTAGGGCTATAAAATGGCAGCTGTTTGCAGAGGTGTACTACATGACAGTGGGGCATAGAAAAAGCAACATTATTACACCGTCAAAAGTTATAGAAGAGACTTGGCCACACTTGAATTACAAAGATTTTGCTTCTGCTTACACAGCCAATGTCCCCGGAGCAGTTGTTCACCCAAGCTAATAGTGTAGCAAGAAGGCCACAAGGTATGACATGATTTTTGAAAAACTATCTCATTCTAAGTTGCACTTATCCTTAGCTGAAATGATTACACACCCAATTGTATTGTAACATCATCCATTCTGCTTTTGATGAACTTTGTTGCATGCAGTGTATTTTCTCTACTCTGACCTAACATTTTTATTATCATAAATAATAATCATTATTATTATAACCATTATTCTTATAATTATTTATTCAGAGGAAAATATTAATTTGGCCTTTTATATGAAATTTAACTAACTTTTGTTTTGGCAGACTATTTTAGATGGCTGTATTTGAAAAAAAAAAAAGTGTATTTTCTAGTTTATAGACCGTTAAACTCTAATGATTTCAGGGAAACATCAAATTAAAAAACTGACAAAAACATATATAGGACCTGGCAATCCCCCCCGCCCCTGAGTTTTAATGCTTATGATTGCATGGAGCTTGCCAGAGAAGTTTTTATCTCCCCCAAATCATTGAGCCATTGCAAAGCATCATGTAATTATGTAATTAGGTGATATGTCATCTGTATTAAAAATGCTTATGAAAATTTGTGTAACGTGTGAACTGCACATGAACAGTGGCCCGTTTTGAACGGTGGGATCTGGGCTGCTTTGATGATCCATCTATTTGTTTTGTCAGAATCTCTTTGTTCTCTCACTTTCACTCTCCATGGTAGTCAACATGGAGGAAAAAAAATATAGTCTATGCAATAAAATGTAAATTTGCTTTGAGGCCAAGCCATGAAGAAAGATTTCAGAGCCCCTGAATCTGTATTTAGACAGTTCTCTAGTCAAATAAAATAAATTGATTCTGGGTTGTTTTCTTTCCATCACATTTCATTCACCTGGGAAATCTGTAGGAAAGCACGTGTGCAAACCCGTGACCATGAACTTTGGCAGGTGGGTGGTCCTCGTAGCCATCCCTGTGGCCCAGACCTCGCAACCTAGAAGGCTAAAATAAATTCACAACATCCAGTTAGCCCCAGCACTGGAGAGAAGGTGACTAAAGGGCAAAGAGGTGATAAATACAGTCACTGAGTGGCATGTGGAGACACCTTTATCTCCGAGAAACTGGGGCCTGTCCATCCTGTCTTCACCTCCTACGTTGGGTGTGATGGCTGAAGATGTTCCATGCATGAGGCTGTGGGTTCTCCTCCACAGCTGCTCACTCCTTCACTGCCCTCCACCCCACCATCTCCCTCTGATCCACCAGTGCTGGGGTCCAGTAACCCGTTTCCTACCAACTGTTTCAGTCAAGTCAGCTCAGCTTGATCAAAATAGATTTTGGAGAGGACACAAAGAGGCAGTGACCTCTGGCCAGGGTGGTGATGAGCAGTGAGGGGCTCAGGAGGCAGCAGCCTGTATGGGCTAAATCCATCATTTTCTAGCAGATGGTTTAGCAAAACTAGCAGAGTTTGCAGGCAAAAGGAAGCAAGACAGACGTATTTATAAATGTTGTTTTGTTTCCTTGGAGGCAACCTTTGGACTGCATTGATTTTCCTCTTATTTAATACTCAGGCAGCTTCCTACTTTTCTACGCCGCAGTATCTCCCGGTTATTCCCATGCCCCTTCCCTGCAGAGGCACATAACCAGGGATGCAGTAGCCAGCACACAAACCTGCACTTGAGCCATAACACCAAGCTCGTTCATTCTGCAAATTTTGCCTTCCTTCCATTTTTTTTGCTGCTCAGTAGGAAAATGGAAAGATTCTTGTATTTATAATATACTATTTTCTGTCATCCAGTATCAGAGCAAAAAAAAAAAAAAAATCATACAAAGAGAAAAACACTCTGCTGGGCAATATTGCTATGAAATAAGGGGGAGGTGGGGGGAAGAAACAATTCAAAGCAAGTGTCCTCCTTTTATCTGATCCCTGCTGTTCTTTTTACAGCCATGCAGCCAGTAATGTTACCTCTGATGCTTTTAAGGAAGTCAAGAAAAGTAACAGTGGCTCTTAAGGAAATCCAGGTTTTTTTGAATCATCTTTGTTCCCTTCTCAAAAGAAGCCGGCGCGCCAATGAAGAGCACAGAAGCTCCTGGTCAGGAGGTGATCCCACAGCGAGATGTATTGGCCCTTCAATTCTGTGTCATCAGACCTTGCTTCCTAAACACCAGGGATTTTTTTTCTTTTATAGGATGCCCTCATGCAGATCTATCTGTAGAAAATGGGGTCCATCCTTTGCTCCAAAATAGGTGTCTTTGGGTTCATGTGAAGCACAGAATGTTCTCAGCTGTAGTAGCCTAAAAGTGTCTGCTGGATGCCTATGGCCACAACACAGAACTAGGGGTGTTTTTCATGACTGGCATCAAAAAAAAGAGTGGTCTGTGGCTTCTTTAAGGCCTCCATTTGACCCAGGTGTCAAATCAACCACTCTCAATATTAAATGATGAATAATGAATGCTTAAAGGAATACTCACAGTGGATCGTTACAAACAATACCCAAGCTGAAGCTGGCTTCTACGAAATATTCATTGAAGAACAGTGAATAGCAAGTGGATTGATAAACCAAGCGAAAAAAAGAAATAAAAAAGAAAATTCCATTTTATTTTTGGACAGTTTTCAAACAATTAAGAGGGCAAAATTTTATAAAGCAAATTAGTTGCTGCAGATTCTTCAGCCAAACTAGAAAGATCCTGCAGTATTGCTTTTGTACTGCTTCTCAAAACTCTTCACAACACTTACATCCTCCTTGTGCTGCAGCTCCTCACAGCTACTCCCAACAAGCAAGGAGTGAGATCTTCTCATTGTTATTGAGCAACGATTCCTCACGGCTTGTAGAAAACCGACTTACACTCCTTTGCCAGTGGAAAGCTATTTAGCACAATAATTTTAATGAATAGGAGAACATCACTCGGTTTGATAACTCAGATTCACCTTTCTACCCATGTGATCAGGAGTTAGTAACACAAAACCACAGCCTTTCTCTTGAGACTTTCAGAGGTTTTTTTTTTTTGCCTACTGGCACCTTGACAAATTACGCAAACAAAGTGTGCGGCTCGCTTTGCACCTGGTGGTTTCCTGCACAGCACATGTGGGAGGTACTAGCACGTGAGCATCACATCACAGGGAAAGAGAAGGTAATTCTGGCTTTATGAAGGAGCTATTCCACACCTCCGCAGTCATCTGTCATGCATTTCATTTAATTTTTAGATATTTTTGCCAACCCACCCAGATCCAGGACCTCTAACTTGTGGAATTGTATTGAATATCCTGATGGGAAACAGAAGACCTCTGTTTCACATCCAAAGGGAGTCACCCATGGGGAATAAAGATCTTGTCTGCTTTTCTTTCAGCTATATCAACTGATCTAATAAAAAATACTGTCTTTGCTGAACTTGCTCTGCTTACATCCTCAGAACATTACAGCTAGTGATAGCACAGTGATTGCACCAATGCAACATGACACTAATGATTAAATAGTCAACTTACCAACGCTGCAGCTGGAGGCAAGTGGAGACTATGAAGGGCTTAGTGTGTGTCTACATTACCATTTCAGCTGGGATGAGGAGTGTGTATCCAAGGCAGACCCCCAGTTAATTCCTGCTCATCACCCAGCTTACACCGGGCACCGCTGCCCGTGCAAGAAGGATCCCTCTGGGCAGCACCAGATGGGATGATGCACACCAGGAGTACAGCTCATGATAGCCCACTCCAGCCACAAACGAGTGTTCAGACCATGGGGCCAAACCAGAGTAGGTACAAAGACAAACCTCTAAAGTGTGTGCAGGGCAGAAGTCAGGTTCTCACCTCCAGATGTTCTGCTCTACAGTTGCAGCCTTGTGGGCCACAGGTAGGACCCAACCTACTACGTGTGCAGTATAAACCACTGTAACACCACTGGCAGATGATTAGTACATGCAGGGCATGATCAAGGGCCATAGTTACATTTACTAAATGACCTCAGATCTCATCACAGTGAGCCCACAACACCTGAGTAAGGGTTGTAGCCATTACCTTAGTAAATATTTCACTCTTTCATTTTGCTTGTCTCTAAACAGCTCTCAAGCCCGAGGTGGCTGTCCCAGCCCCCAGGACCAGACTGAAATCTCCTGAAGATACCCACATTGCCACACCATCAGGACTGAGGGAACAATGGGGTTTTCATCGAGCGCGCTGGCATTTACAAGTTGCAGAAAAGTGGAGGGAAAGAAAAAGCTCTCACTGAGAAGGATGATTAGTCTCCTACCCTTGAAGAAAATTGTTTTACTCAAGACCTTACATTTCAGTAGAGCTCTTTTTGTTCTGGTTTTAAAGCTATAGATTAATCTCTCTGATTTAGGCAGAAAATAAGCCATTAGTCTAGCTAGCTCTAACAAATGTCTCTAATGGAAGAATTTTCAAATATACTCTCATTTCCCACGTATTTCCACTTATCAAGGCTATAAAAGTTAGTTTGTGTATGGCATTGCGGAAACACATTTAGACAAAAACATAAAGACAGATTTTATTTTCAGCATAAAGGATTTAGCTATGGTTCAGTTGTCAAAATTGTTCGACTGAAACTAATTTAAAAAAGGAAACTGTATTTTTGATTAATCAGAAATCTCCACAAAGAACATCTGCTTTCTGTAGGAAATGTTGACATGTCAAAGAAACGAATTTCATGAGCACATTCCAGCCAAACATAAACATATTTTAAGCTCGTGAATTTCAGAATCTTGCCTTTCCCTGTCTTTTAGTTGAAATGAAATTCTCAAACAACTCTACCTCTCTTTAAATTCATTAAAATGAGTTAGCGATTCCCCGAGCAGTGCTGGGTCTCCTGAGAGGAAACCTGTGGAGACCATCACTGCCCCATGCAGAGGAGCACAGGATGCTGATGACGAGCCACCAGCGGGCTCCCGCAGGGCATCTGGGTGGCCACAGCCCTCACCCCGTTCCCTCTGCGGTGGGGAAGGGAAGGAGTAAGGAGAAGCAAGACCGCTCCAAGCTGCTTGGAGAACCACAGCTTACCTGCATGGGTCTCAGCTGAAATTTTTCCAGGCACACGAGACGTGTGAAGCTGTTAGTGTGAGCTGGAGACTACGTACGATCTGGTTCGTCGTCCCTTGGGTCTGAGGAGTCCCGACTGAAGAAATGAAATGTAAACCTCACCCTGGAAAAAAAAATCATGTGTTTTTCTACTTTTGTATTTGACAGTCTATTCACTGTTTAAAAAAAAAAAAATAAATATTTTTTTACTTTCTCTGATACAAACTGAACATAATAGACGGTAGGAGTAATACCGCATTCCTTTGTAAGTCACACGTTAGAGGCATACCATCTGAGTACTCCTTCTGCTTCTATTATAATTTATTTTGTTCATAGCTTTCGGTGAACCATGTGGGCTGAGACATTATGGCTTTTCAATAGCTCACTAAATATATTTAGAATGCTTAATTGAAGCTTAACCTTTATTTTGTTCAATAAATGTATTCTCCATCTAAGAGCTCCAAACAAGAAAATAACTTTGTTGAGGTTTTACATTTTGCCAGCATTGTTTCTCTCTAAAGATAGAGAAAATGAAGCCTCTGCAATAAATTGATGGAATAGGGAATCAACAGAGTAAAAAATAATTTTGATTATTTCTTCTTTGCACTGCAATTATATCCAGTACACTTGACAATGAAATAAACAAATAGTACAAATGAAGCCATTAATTTCCTTCCTATCTACACAATTTTAATTAGAATCATTTAATTAGTCTTGGCTACAATTTCTCAAGAAGATTGCACAACACACATTTAAGCTACTCTCCTGCAAGAAGATATATTTATCATTGTTTATTAAGTACAACAAATAGCTACAACAGTAGTAGGTAGCCTGTGATAAATGCCGTTGTCAAAAATAATTCTTTATCATGAAATTTATTTGAAAGGATAGTTCTCTCCAGGTTCATTAGTTATTAAGCTTTTGCTACTTTAATTGTTATAATAAATATAATGACATATTTAATATAGTCACTAACTTTTTACGACGTGTCATTTTTTGTAGCTGGCAATAAATGTCCCTGAGCCTTCAAATAATTTTCCCTGTTTGATTTCCCGGAGCTTTTGGTCTAGAAAAACAACCTATTCAAGGTGCAACACGAAATCACAGAAAATTGGTCTGAAAGGGACTTTGGGTTCATCTTCAGAGGTCACCTAATTTACCCACTCTTTCCCACCTCACCACTGCTGATAGCTTTTGTTGTAGAATCAGTTCTAACAACCTCCAGTTATCAGGGTTTCAAAAGCTCCATATGCTCCTCCCATGGTTAAGTGGCCTCACACTAAGAAAGATTTTTCCTTGTGTCTTACTCCAATCTTCCTTTCAGTTTAAGCTAATTATTTCGTGTGTTGATGGTGGTACAGATGGAGAAGACCTGAAGCCTGTTTCCGTGTCTCCCTTTAGTCTTCTCCAGCCTCCGCAGACCGCTTTGTTCTTTTGCTCTTCCTCTCAAGGTGAGATATGTCAGATTTTTCAACTTCTTCAAGACGCAATAATTCTGAAATGGAAAGCTCATTAGGACGGGAGATCATTACACCAGTAGAAATAATAAGCCATGAAATTATTTCAGCATCTCTAACTGAACCATTGCCACAACCTGAGACAATGTTAAAAGAATCGATTTTTTTCCTGTTGCTGGTTACAAATAGAAAAGGAAAACCAGTCACAACAGATAATTTGTCAGATGAAATCTTGTCTTTCACTCTTCTCCTGAGGTGTCCAAAAACCTGACAGTTTTCTCAGCTGTATTTTCTACTTCACATTGTCTACTGAATACTTTTAGTTAATAATTCCTGGTTTCTAACTCACTTACAGGCACTTTTCCCAAGTCCTCATTATTCAGGTTTCCAACAGGCTAATTGTATATCTAAGTCAATGAAACCCAGATCCTACAAAAAAGTTTGCTGAAGATGCAAGCACCACTGCTGCCCATAAAAAAAACACAGAGCCCTGAGAAGATGATGAGAAACCACAGTTGCAGTCAGGGCTTGCTGATTTTGAAGAATATTTGGCTGATGAGTATAAATCCAAAAATTTGCATTGTTAAAGCAATATTTTATTATAACAAATATAAAATTCCTCTTCTTGCATATATTCTCTGATATTTTCTTGTTTTGCCATATAGGTTTAATGTCATTATTGCACAATGAACCTGATGTTGCACAGCCACAATGATCATGTCAGATGGTCCAAACCTGCTTTTTGAGTGAATCAACGGATGATGGTCGTAGGTCCCAGAGAGCTGGGGAAATTAGCACAGGGATGTGGGAAAGGAAAAATTTTAGAATGTTTAGATGAAAAATTCAAGTGATAAGTAGCATTTTTCAAGAAGTCAGTAAGCTGATTTGTTAATCAGAGGCAAACAAGTACCTTCTGTGGGAGCTATAAAGTGAAATCATCTATTAAATGTGAAAAAACAGTACGCAAACATCAGAAAGTGGAAAGACTTTAGAAATATAGGAAGTTGAAAAGAAAAGCCAAAATTCTCAGGATAAGCCCACTCATAACAGTTGAGGAAAATAAGATGCAATTATGATTTTTTTTTTGTACAAGAGTGATCCTGGCAGTGTTATGAGTTCATTACTTCACAACAATGGTGATAAGGTTGTTAATAACGATGCAGAGAAAGGAGAACTGCTCCATAAACATTCACATCTCCTACTTTCAAGGGAAATATGAGGATGAATTATTTAGGAGTCATCTAGTAACTAACGAGGATGTTAAACAGTACATATAAACACAAATATTCTAAAATTGACAGCCCCGATGTCTTCTACAGAGGGTGACCTTTGTAGCCAGTTGAGGTTATCTTAGCAGAACGTTTATTTTCGGTACGTCACGGAATATTAGAGAAATTCTAATGGATGAGAAGAGTATTAATGTCATGTCAGTATCCCAGACATACAGTCAGGACAACCTTGATACCTCTAAGTCACTTAGCCTGACCTCAGTCCTGGGCAAATAATGGAATGAAAGCTGATAAAAGATTCAAGTGATGAAGAATTGAAGATGGGACTGTGATTGTCATTCCACGTGATTTTATGAAACAGATCGTGTCAAACAAACCAACCTGATTTTGTTTCGCTGATGACATGACGAGCCTGGTTGCTGTGCACCTCTTACATACTCTGACTTCTGTATGGTATTTGACTCAGCCCTGGGAATATTTTGATTAAAAGTGAGAATTATTCAATAGCAATAAAACACAGGTTAAATCTATTAAAAATGGGCAAGCTAATGGATCTGAAACATAGTCATCAGAGGGAAATCATAATTAAGTGCAGTGCTGGTATTCTGCTGGTATCTGCTTACTGCTATTAATCATTTTCAGTAATGATTGGCTTGTAAAAGTTTCAGATGACATGAAGATTGATGTGAAGGTAAATAATTATGAGAGAAGGGAAATAAAGAGCATTCTGGATCCCTCACTAACCTCTTCCTTCAAAACAAGAATATTTAATGCAGTCAGATTCAAAGATCTGTTTAGAAATCAAGAATGAGGCCATATATGCTGAATTTAGGTTGGTACCTTTGAAGTTATCCTGATGACAATGATTTAGCTTTCCACACAGCAAAGGAACAACAGCTCTGAGAGGGTGCACCAGCAAAAAGGGTTGCATGTTCCTGGCAGACACCAACAGGAGTACACATGGGATGTAAATCCATACCGGGTTCTCATGAGATGTACCAGTGCTGGTGAAAAGAATTTGGAGAAAACCTACAAATTCCTCAGGGTAGGAAAATGTCTCCCCATGGGAAATCAAGGGTTGGATCTGTTTTGTTTCCTGTTGAAAGGGGACTCAATTAAAAGGAGATCTCATTGAAACACCTATATCCCTTCACAAGACACTCAGGCAGAACCCACTAGGATCTGTTCCCTGTAGCAGAGGACAACCATGCTCCCATAGATGATGCCTGAGCTGCCCTCATCTGGAGACAGTCCTCACGAGGGAGAATTTTACTGAATACTGAAAAGATTTTAATGGAAAATATATCAGAATAACCAAGAAGTAAAAGATGAAGCCAGATATTTGACCAAGAAATAAGATAAATATTTTTAAGAACGAAAGCTCTTTCCTTTCTGAGACAAACTGGGAGGATTGTCCTTCACTGTCTGCTGATGCTTTCAGATGCCTTTTTGAAATCACTCTTTGACCAGCAATATGAACTACAGGGATTATTTTAGAGGAAAGTTGGGTGAAATAATAATGTTTAGAAGAGATGCCAAAGCCTTCTGAACTAAATCTTTACGAATCAACATTAATTACTCCAGTTGCAGTATCACTTTCCCACAGTTACAGCCAAGGATTCCAATCACATTCAAAGGCTCATTGTGTTGACCCATGTGCAAGCAAATACAAAAAACTGAGACCACGATTTGAATGCAATGGGATTGGGTTTAAAAGTCCCCAGAGATGCAGTCTTACCAATTGCTGTCTCAGGCTGAGGAGGTTTTCCCATAGTATCATGGGCGTTTCTAATTTTCCCCTTTTAATTGAATTTTTGACTCTCAAAGGATGATGTCTCCTTTCTGTTCCCTATTCTGTAGCTATCCACATGCTTTTCTTTCTTCATCTATCTTCATGTAATTCCACTTTTTTTTCATGAACTGGTTTATCTTACTGAGTTTAAATTATTATTTTTCACTGTATTTTAAATGGCATCATGCCAGAGAGAAATTCTTCTTACCACTTTTGTGATGTGTCTCCATTCACAGCCCTAAAATTTTTGCTACAAAAACATGTCTGCATTTCCATATTGTTGACCCTTGTATTTTTTAGGTTGAAAATGTTACATAATACATTCAGATTCAATGAGATGCTGGTAAAGCTCATAAAACACTTTGCAACTTAATGAACAGCTTTTATCACTGCGTGTAATCAATAACTTTTTAATCCACACTACAGAAGATAATATTTCTACCCAAAACAACTAGAGTAAATGCTCAAAATATTTTTTTTACAGAAAAGAAACAAGTGTTTTGCTAATATCATAACATATCTATTGCACTCTTTCATACACTAATCTTTTATCTGAAGTGCAAGTAAATCTCAGTGCTAATGAAAAAAATAAAGCTCATCTAACAAGCTTCTATATTCTCGTGTTTATTTCTCATCCAGTTATGACTAATACGTTGGTTGTGGCTTCATCTGATAATCTTGCAGGCTCTTAAGCCAGCTAGTCCCCCAAATATGAGCTTAAAAAAACAGAGTAGCCTTGAATTCTCTGCATTTATGAACAATGTTAAGTGTGCACAAGATCTTACCTTACATCTCTTCTCTGTGCCCTTGTTCGTATGAGTACCTTCTACTCAACGAAACCAGCTGAAGAAATTTGCTGGAGCTACTCACATGAGTGAACACATACTTGAGTGAGAGCCTGCAGCATTTGCTTGAACTACTTAAATGAAAAAAAGGTTTCATGGGGAACAGTAGCAATTCTGTTTGATTTATGAATGAAAGTAGACTTCAGAATCTATTCTCTATCTGAAAATACAAATATCAGTTGTAGGTTACACAGACTTTTTCCCCTTAGCTACTGTAGCATCAGATAAGTTTTGCTATATGTCTTGATTTACCACTAAAGTTAAGCATCAGATTTTAGGCAAATAAAAATGATCAAAATATGACAGCTGGCAAATTATGCTAACACCTGGTAACAAATCATTCTTGACAGTTCAATAGTACACTTCTTAAAGCACAGCTATTAATATTATAAACAGTGAAGTGCAAAAATTGTAGTACTTGACTAACATACTCAGTTTATCTTAATGTGAAAAAATGTCATACTCTTATTCCTCAGGATTGAAGAAAATTGGAGATGAATAACAGCAAAAAACACAAATACTTTTAAATAACATTAATGTAGTGATTCAGAACTAGTAGAACATGAAATTTTAAATGTAGGATAACATTCAGCCTGTTCCTTGTACTGTTAATTTAGTTAAGGTTCCCATGTGTTGGTGGAAATTTCCAACTATATAATTATTTTGGCGATATTTGGCACTAATTTCATTAAACCCTTTTTGATTTGCTGTGAAGTCATGGCACCCTGGATTATTTTGAATAAACAGGAGTGACCCTTTCAACTACAATTGTTTTTGGAAGATCACACTCTTTATTCATATCCCAAGGGGGTCTGTGCAGATGGATCCATATTAATTAATACATTGAATCACTTCGTATTTTAAACCTATTAACTGTCTCGTTTAATTGGTCTAATCATGGTGCAGTACTATACTCCTATTTACCTTCAAAAGACTTCAAACCATGGATTTCATGCTCAGTTGGCTAATCACTTAACAAGAGGATCATGACAATTTAAAGACGATGGAAATGTGTCTACAGGCATAGAGGCACCCAATACCATCTCCTCAGGACCAGGTTGGCTCCTGCTGGTTCTCCTCTTGCCTTTGCCTGTTGCAAGCCCCTTTTCCAACAATACATAAAACAGATGCATCATGCCAGCTAAAGACCCTGTTGACAATCAGTGGTGACATGCCCAAGCCAGCAAAAGAACGTGCCCAGGGAGGCAGCAGAGCAACCCTTTGAGTGAGCACAAATCAGGGCTTGGATGCCCCAGTTGCATCTGTGGGAGGTTTGTCCTACAGCCAGCGAAGGACTGGAGAAAAGGCAAAGAACAACTCTACTTTCTAATCATCTACTTTTCTCTCTAACCTGCTTCCTGGATTTTTAAGCTGAATTTTAGCTGAGCATCAAATTCAGCAGAGTCAACTCTGTCCGAAATTTTATGAAGGATAGATGAGGTACCGTACATGCATCTACCCTATCCCTTGAAATATGAGAGAAATCTTCAGCTGAATATTAAAATGTGAAAATATATGACACAGAATCATATAATCTCTCTGCATGATAGAGAAGGCTGATTAATATAACATTAAGTAATATACTTTCCAAGACGTCATCAGGCAGAAATTTCACAATTTCACAAAAGAAATTCATATTATTTTTTACTTTTAATGCTGTCTTTCTGGTTTTATTTCACCGTGTTGCAGTGGAATAATTATTTCTGTATTATACATGTTGCTGTGCAGTTTGAGGAACTAAAAATAAACTATGGCTTTACTGATACATTTTTTGACTGATACATTTTTTGACTTTGTCATAGATAATTTATGGAATAATTTTACACTTCTGCAACACCCAGCTCACAATTCACATTCCAATACATGAGGTGTCATTTGCAATTTGCGATGGATTCTTAATGAAATTCTTTGGATCTTACCTTCTAAATGTTTCATTTTATGCTTGGCCAGAAGAGTGGAAGTGTGTTCATATACATTTATACATTGTAAATGGAAATAAAGCTATGATCTGGCTCGTCTTTCTAATCTATTTATCCTCCCAACTCCCCCAGTGCTACAAGGAATATTACCATCTGCATTACATGAGTAGAGAAGTAAGAAACAAGAAGCTAATCTGACTTGTTCAAGGTCACAAAATGAATGTGTGGGAAGCAGGGAGCTGAATCCACCTCCTTCAAGTTTGAGGCTCACACTCTCATGGCTGTGCTGGGCTGCTTCCTCACTGGCTCATCCTCCCTCTCCCTCCAGTTTAAATTAACTCATTAACTCATTAACTAGGACATAAATTAATGTTGAAGTTTACTTAACTTCAGTATAAATCACTTGGAGAGCCTGTCTTGGGAGCAGTCACCCAAAAATATGTTGCGATCCCAACAGCTAATGGCTGAACACATGGTCTCTTGAAGGTACTGCAGCCAACAGAGATAAAGCAAAAAAAAAAAAGGTATTTTGGCTACTAGCAGACTATTCTACTCTTTCAGTGCTATGTCCCTTCCTGTTGGCCACTGTCCAAGAAGGATGCTGATAAATTGGAATGGGATCAGATATGTACCACTGTAAGATGAAAGGATAGGAAACATGCCCTCAAATGCAGAGGCAGAGAGCTAATTGAGCTGTTGTTTTTTCCTAAGTAAAACAAAGATCAAGGGCTAAACTTAGAGTCTGCGAGCATCTATCTGGGGAAGGGAGTTTATAAATAACAGATTACCAGTCTAGCCAGTGTCTAACTAGGTAATGTAGCTGGAAGTTCAAGCTAAACATTTTAAGATTTACAATTAATCTTTATGGCAATATTCAAGGGACTCTGGTAGGTTCTCCATCCCTAGAAATTTAGACCTTTCAGATCTCAATAATACTTTTGATAAACAAATCATTTTTCATTCTGAAAGTCTCACTTGATTTTGAAACGTGTTGTGTATAGAAGGAAACAAAGAAAACAAATTAAAAAATTCAGTGTGTCAAAATTATCAACGCAAATTAGTGGCTTGGAATTTGTTCAATGTAATTAGAAAACAATGTGATTTTTTTTACCCCCACCTTGGGACGCAAAACCCAATTAATACAAAAGTGAACATATTTTACAGTTTTCCTACCATCTGCTCTACAGGTGTCTCTTCCGGCAGACATCTAGCTCAAACAGCTGTTTCTGGAATTTCCAGTGGAGTGTTCTCCAGGACTTCTCCAGGGCTTTACCTCTGCCAAGAGCACAGGAGCCGTGGTCAGCACAGCCCATGGCTGCCCAGTGATGGTGGAGGGAGCACTCCTTCCAGCTCTCGTTGACTTGGGGCTCTCATTTGAACCACACACCCCCTCTTCTCCCTCCAGAGCTTGGTTGCGTTTGAATGATGCGGTGGATCTTGCTTGGGTTTGGGTAATTTAGGTCCCTCACTCCTTGTGTAGTGCGTTGCCTGCCAAGCAGAGCTGAGAAGCATGTTATTCAATAAAGAAGCTTTTACAATGAAATCTGTTTCCATGTTGGTCTGATTAAGCTTACATTTGCTGATCTTCAGGTCTTGGTTCAAAGCTCAAGCGGATTTTGGCTTCGGGTTAGAGAGTCCTTCATTACAAAGAGCTGTTGAATCTACAATAAGACTCCTCTGGGGGCTGATTTCTGTCAATTAGTTATCTGAAATATGATGATTTATGAATATCTGATTGTGATGGGTTGACCCAGGCTGAATGCCAGGTGCCCATCTCTACCACTCCCGTCCTCAGCCGGACATGGGAGAGAAAATACAATGAAAGGCTCATGGGTCAAGACAAGGACAGCGAGAGATCATTCACGAATTGCTGTCACGGGCAAAACAGACTCAACTTGGGGAAAGTAGTTTAATTTATTATCAATCAAATCAGAGTAGGGTAATGAGAGATAAAACCAAATTTTAAAACACCTTCCCCCCACCTCTGCCTTCTTCCCAGGCTTAGCTTTACTCCCCAGTTCTCTACCTGGTTCCACCCAGCGATGCAGGGGGATGGGGGTTGTGGTCAGTTCATCACATGTTGGCTCTGTTGCTCCTTCCTCCTCAGGAAAAGGACTCCTCACACTCTTCTCTGGCTCCAGCACGGGGTTCCTCCTACAGCAAACAGTCCTCCACAAACTTCTCCAACACAAGTCCTTGCCACAGCTGCAGTTCTTCGCGCACTGCTCCAGTGTGGGTCCCTCCCACGGGATGCAGTCCTTCAGGAACAAGCTGCTCCAACGCGGGTGCCCCATGGGGTCATAAGCCCTGCCAGCAAACCTGCTCCAGCGTGGGCTCCTCTCTCATGGGTCCACAGCTCCTTCCAGGAGCCTGCTCCAGCACAGGCTTCCCACGGGTTCACAGCCTCCTTTGGGCACATCCCTGCTCCTCCATCAGGTCCTCCACAGGCTGCAGGTGGATCTCTGCTCCACCATGGACCTTCATGGGCTGCAGGGACACAGTCTGCCTCACCATGGTCTTCACCACAGGCTGCAGGGCAATCTTTGCTCCTTCTTCACTGACCTCAACGTCTGCAGAGTTGTTTCTTCCACATCTCCTCACTCATCTCCTCTGGCTGCTGTTGCACAGCAGTTTTTTCCCATTCTTAAATATGTTATTCCAGAGGTGCTGCCACCCTCACTGATGGACTTGGCAGGTCCATTTTGGAGCTGAGTGACACTGGCTCTGTCAGACATGGAGGAAGCTTCTAGCAGCTTCTCACAGAAGCCACCCCTGTTGCCCCTCTGGTCAAAACCTTGCCACGCAAACACAATACACTGATGCTGTGTTGCTGGATGGATGTTTAGTGAACTGCAGGTGAAGATAGTGCAGCCTCCTTGGGATCAAATGGATGGGAAAAATAATGCTGGCTTCTGGATGATGAAAAAGGTAGAGAAAATAACACTCCCTTCATGATCTGTACTGTGCATATGTATATTGTAATGCACATCCTCCTTCCACAAAAACTAGGGAGGAAGATTAAATATGGATTATTAATGGATGCATATTTACAGTCAAAACCATTTCTCCCTATAGAATGTATAAATGCACAAAAACAACATGAAGGAAGATGTAGAACTCTATGTTTGAGGAAAGAAGCCTGTCGTAATATTTTGCATGCCTAAACAGTATGTGTTTTTATTGTAATTTATTTTATCCCCTGTGTTCTGAACATTCAAGCATTCCGGGGTGCTATGTTTTATAAATTTATAGTGACAACTTTCAGTAAATTGTCTGAAGAAGACCATAAAATTGGACCCTTTGGATTGCTGTGTGAGTGGATCAATGTTCTATTTTCCAGTGTTATGATAATGAGTTAATTTTAAAGATGTATTGAGTGATTTGGCATTAATTTTGGCATTAAAATTTACCTCATGTCTGGACAACAGTGCAGTTTGCTACAGTGCTTAAGATAAAAAGTACAGAATTGTAAATGGGATTTCTTGGAGTGGAAATTAGCTCACCTACTTATGCCTAAAAATTACAAATTTTGAGCTGGTCATCTCAGCTCTACTCAGCTGAAAGCAGTCAGTGCTCCTAGGATTAATGTTCCTCGAAGCAGCAAGGATGTGGCAGGGATGATGGTCCCCGTGGTTCACAGGGCTTGAGGGAAGCACCATTCCAAAGCCTCCTCTGCTCCTTCTCCACTTCTACTGGCAGCTCCTCTGCTTGCTCACCCTTGATAACCGTGAAATGTAAGAAAAAAGATATCTCTAGATGATTTCAGTAAAGAAAATACTTGATGAGACTATAAGAAAATGCTCAGCAAGTGGTGCTGGAGACCTCTGAGGAGCAGCAGCACCTCCTTCCTGCTGCACGAGCCAGCTGGAGAACAGGACAGGACCAGCCTCGCTGGGGCTGCTGGCACCACGTCCACTTCTTCTTATGTCTCTAACCCACAGAGGGTTTCCTCTAAAGAACAGAAAATTAAAGTGGGTAATCCACTTCAGCTTCTTTTCTGCATCTAAACAACAGGGGAGAAATCCACGTCTCCTCTCTACCCAGGAGCAGATCAAGGAAGATTAGAAACAATTGCAGAAATACGGAACGTAAAAGCATTTGAGAGAATTTTTTTTCCACAGCAGTTTGGCACAGAAATTGAGTGTTAGGTACAGTGATTTTCAGCAGGTAAAAGGAGAGTGAGCTCTAGTCGTTGGCACTCCTGTCTAGGTTCACACCGCACGGTGAGGAAGTACAGCTGAAACTGGGGGAACAGTTTGTCATGAGCTTTCTCACCCAGGCTCATACCAATTCATTTCATACAGGTGAAATTTTCAGGTCTTTAAATTGTCTCTATTCACAACATCTCGAGGTGTCTTTTCCTTTCCTTTTTTTTGAAAGAACAGTTTGCAATATACCTTCATACACACTCACTGAAGACAATGCAATTACCCATCGAAATAGACTGTGTTACAGTCAGGAGTAGGACATGAATATATATCCCATCTTACCAGGAAAGGCCATGGATGTACATCCCTGTGCAACACTGGTGATGGTAAGCCAAGGAATGAAGAGGAGGGACCAGCCAGCCACATCATGTGATGGTAAGAGCTATTGCATCCTACTTTACCTAAGTGAAAAAAATGACTACTTTCGTTCAACATAGCCAAACAGGGAAAAAAAAATTCATAGTCATCCCTGAAAAGCTTTGAGATGTAGATGGTCCTTTCCTACCGTCGTGCAGCCAGCCCCAAACATCTGAAGCTGATGATGCAGGTCCCCAAAGAACAGGAGGGAGTGGTAGCAAGGTCTTGCCGTCACCGTCATCATGAAGTTTTCCTCTCCTTGCCCTCTGTATAAAGATCCATATATCATTTCCAGTAAAGAGTCAGGACAGTTGTGGCAATGGAAAAGCATTTCAGTCTGAGATGTAACAGGGTATTTCTCAATCACATAGCAAAAAGCCAGCTTCTCTCCCAGTACAACCTAGAGTGCACCCAAGCACTCTCAGTTCCTTTCCCTGTATATGCTGGTACCAAAGGACACACAATGAAAGGCATTAGGTTTCCAAACTCAATGCAGCTAAAGTGGGAAATCAGACGAATTGCATTCTGACATACATTTTTGACCCTTGCACGACTCATTTTTATCTTATTGCTCTTGGGAGGCCGAGTTAAAAATGAATAAAAACATACATTGCCATTTACATCACACCGCGGCGTCCTCCCTTGGATGCTGGAGCCAAGGTAATTTTCTCCTGCAGAGGGAAAGGAAGGCCAGTAGACAGCAGTGACTGGTACCTGTCACTGATAACCAGATGAGAGTAATGCACTATAAACATTCATAGTCCTCCTGCTCTGTGAACCAAAAACCCAGTACAGAGGACAGATTGGTTCATTAACCCTCTTCTGTATTAGCTGTAGCATTTCCCAACGGCCTTGGTTTCCAATTACTAAGGCAATTGTAGCGTTATCAAAGCCATAAAAACCTTTTTCCACACAATCTCAGAGAGAAAGGACAAAGGTGGGGCATCTGAGAGAAGAAACTACGTTTCTTCAGGCTTTTATTGTGTATTGCTGAACCAATGATGGTCGCAATGTGTAGGAGTCCCTGACGTGGACCAAGCTCAGAGATGCTTCCAAAATGCATCTGAGGACTGGTGGTCCTGGGATCACAAAGTGGAGACCAGCATACCTGGATGCAGCTCCAGCTCTGCCTGGCTGTGGTTTGGCAAATGACTAAAACTGGTTAAATAAACGAGATGGGATTACTCCACATTTAAATAACATGCACTTGTAAATACCTCATGAATCAGGCCTTAAACTCTGATTCCAAGCTAAAAGTTGTAGGGAATATTTGTTTTCTTCCTTTCTTTTTATTTTTTTTTCTCCTGTTTTACTGAGATTCTTTTAAAAGAAAGGATTATATTTTGCAGTATGTTTAAATCCCCCTTCTCAGTTAGGGTCAATGGAGGCAGTAATTTTAACTGAGGATCTATTCTAAGTTTTGGACAAGCTGTTTTAATGATTATATTCACATGTTAATACCCAGATCTTTCAAGGTGTTGAGAAAAGAATAATGATATTTTGTTAAATATCGGACATAAAAAAAAGAACTGTCTGATACAATCGGGTAATATTAATGTGTTTTATAATTTATGCTGATGTTTTCATGCAGTAGTGGTACCCTTTGGTGTGGGGATTATGAACACTGAAGAGATTTTCAGTGCTCTTAGATGGTGGAGGATATTTTTACACCACTTGCATTTAAACTATTTAAAAGCAAAGACATTGAAGTGTCTAACTGGATGCCCTGATTAGACCATGATGGAGTTTGATTTCGTATCGATATAAATCTGAGACAGCCCTCCTGATGTCACCAGGAATAAACCCACAGAAGACCAAAGGGAGGGCAGAACCAGACACTTTTCATTCTTATCTCAAGAAATCTGAGCAAACCAGAGGCATATGGTTTTTTCCATTGACTTCAAGGGCAGACAGGATTTTAGTGGTCTTTAAAGGAAGGGTATCTCTCGTTATGTTTCATTTACTGCCCTTTTGCCCAAAGCATCACATGGCACTCAATGGCTCTGACTTCTGCCACGTTCTCTCTTCATCATCTGATACACACCGTTGTGATGATTCCAGTTCACACAGTACGATTTTGTCCTCGGATTTAGTTTTTCAACCAGCCTCCAATATTAATTGTGAAATGCATTTATTATTAACTAAGCATGAATTTTAAATAACTTTGTTGAACGTCCCAATGCATAAAATCTGGATTCCTTTTCGTTCCTGGAGCCAGGCTTGGCTGTTCATATTAATTTATTTAGCATTTTTGCATGTTTCTCACCCACGAGAGAGGGGGATATGATCATCTCCCACTTTACATATTCATATGTATACGGGTGGATAATTAAAAAGTAAAAACTATTCTGTATGTTACTTGTTGTATTATTTATTATGTTTATTGTGATAACATCTTATCATAACTACTAAACTTCAAAATATTTTCTTTAACCATAGGGTCTGGATTAGTACTTGCTGGGTGTTACTTTTTTCCTTTCCATAGTAGGAGTACTTTAAAGCCTCTATATAATGCAGGCTTATCTCTGCCCCTCCTAGCAGCGCAGCCCTAGAGAACACACGGGAATTCAGTGCCAGTTTTAGGGACAGCTGCCCAACCCACCGGGGGCCAGCGAGACCAAAGGTATGTCTCGGTGGTGGTTCGCAGAGATCCAAGCTTGTCGTGCAGGCACTCAGAGCCAGCCAAAAGCCACGGGGCTGCCGTCAGCATCGCAGCAGCCCTGCTCGCTCGGGTACCGCTCCGCGTGGCCATACGGCCCCCGGGCAGCACAGAGGATGGGCAGAGGCAGCCAGCAGTCCCTTGGAAAGGGTCTACATCTGCCAGCAGACCACTTTGCAGACCCTTTCCAGGGAAGGTGACAGCACAAAAGGGCTCTGCTCTGCCGGGCGACACTCAGTGCCAGCAGGGAATGACAAATCCGTGCTGGGAGCAAAGATGGACAACGCACAAATGCCCGCTCTGAAAGCTTTGCTCTTTAGAGGTGGTGCTTCCAACAGGATTTTAGCCTATGAAATCCATCAGCGAAGCAAAAAGCCATCTAAAATTGCTGCAGCAATAGGAATGCTTCCAGATTTGAAGTCTGACACTGTGTCAAGTCTTTTTCTTTTTTTACTTTTCTTTTTTTTTTGTTCCCCCAAAAATAAATAAGGGATATTTAAATGAATCTTAATGGCTTTTGTGGAAAAGATGGTTATTAAAGCTCATTATGGAAAGTCCTCACTGAGATGGGCCGGCTGATGGAGTAAGTTTTGTGAGCTCAAGCAGCAGTGTACCAAAACAGCCATAGGTGAAGCTTGAGCATCGTTTTGACAAGTGAGATTATATAAAAAGATCAACATAATTGTCAAAGGAGCAGCAATGCAGGAACAGCAGCCAAGCATCAGTCCTGCTCATCTTTACCCACACTTAGTACCTGTCTTGGCCACCAGCTCAGTGAAAACCAGGCGCCTTCAGCACGAGTTATCTGGCAGGTTTGGCTCTGATCATGTTAAGGATGATAAATATATTATTATTATTGCTGTTAGCTGTTATTAACAGTGGATACACACTGGTGGATCTCAAAGGGAATCACAGATGCAGATCTCTAGTGGGAAACAGAGCTGCTCCAGGTTACCTGCGGGATTGGGGTGAAGCTGCAGACGGAGGGCAGGTCTCTCCAGCTACAGCTCAGTGCTGTGTGTACTAGCCAAAAGCTACAGTGGAAGCAGATCAGGAGAAAATCTGTGTAAGTCATGACTAATATCCTTCGAAGTGCTGAAATTGCTTGCTTTTTTTATTTTTTTAATAACGCTTTTTGGCAGAACTTAAAGTAAATTATAATAGTAAAAGCCCACAGCCCACCTCACTCTCTCATAGGCAGCAGATGTAAGTGTAGCCGGTCAGCTAATTAAGCAAACAACAGCGAGAAAGGAAACCTCAACAAAACCCCAACATTTCTTAATAGCTTCAGATCAAGTAGTAATTGTGGGATTGTCTTCAAACTGTAGACTGTTATGGAGAATTCAAAGTACTCATCTTTGATTTGCAAGTTTTTAAAAGCTGTGTGTGTTTATAGCTGTCTCATACCAAAACTGGGTATATTCTCCCTCTGCATTCCATCGCACCAAAGGTGATGGCCCTTCTATTCTCTCAAATCTGTCCCTTTTCAGAGATGGCTCATCCAACCTGTCCCAAGGTTACCAAAACTCATGCTTTCAAGCACTGCTTTTGAGACTGTTGATTGCTCGTTGAAACCCTGCGGTGTGTGGTGTTAGAAGTCCTACTGCAAGTGGATGGCCTAGCATTTCCATACCCCAAGTTATTTGCCTTTTTGTAATTTGAGTTGTTTTAATGAGTTTGGACCTGCTAGGTGAGGCTGAAAGGAAATTGATATGACCCAGCCATCCTTTGCTATTATTCTTTTAAGGGCTGGATTAAAACACAGTGGATAAACTTTCATTTATTTAAGAGGATCAGGCACTTAAGCTCTGTTGTGTGTAGAAGGATGACTGGGGCTGTAATAAAAAGAGTGTTTTACAGAAAGTAAAACATAACTACAGAAAAAAAAGTCAAAACATAATGGAATCGAAGGATCTCAGCCACCTGGCCAAGAAGGCAGAAATAGCTCATTCTGAGGTTTTCAGACTTACTGAACTCCAATAATTGAAGAAAAGTCTGGTGTATCTCAGATATTAATCTTGCAATAAATTCATTTAAAACGTAGCTTTACAAAAGATTTGGAGTGCAGTTTAATTCTGAATTGACATTTACTAAGTTTTTTTTTATCAGCAGTATAGGAATGTGCTTCTGTGAGCCCCGAGTCCACCCGAGTTCAAGTGCTATCTGCAGAGCCCAGCACAGGAAGCAGAGCCATGTCCCAGGCACAGACACTGAGGCACCACAAATGGAGATAATTTCAAATATATTTGCATATGAAGTGGTTCTGCTTTGTTTTGCTCTATCAAAAGTTGAAAAGGTTTACAATTGCATCCAGGTGCTATTTGGCATTAGAAATTATCTGCTATGGAGCTGCCCAGCTTACCTCTGCCCTTCATTTACTTTTACTGGAGGGATGGATAGGGTTGTAAATAAGATGTTTTCCTTCCTCCAGCTGATATGACTCTGTGGGAGATGGACTGGAAGATCAAGTGGTCTTTGGGAGATGTGGGAGACACGTGATGCTGCCAGTGTTGCCAAGTGCCCTAGTGGGCATATTCTGTCTAAGGAAATCAATGCTACTAATATACACTTGAGAAATTGGTGAAGTTTCTCTTCTCTGCTGGTCAGGTCAGCTGGGGACACAGCATGGTGGCTTGCTCAGAGCTTCCAGAGGTTCAGGCAGGCAGGACTCCTGCCAAATAGCCCAAGGAAGGTGTCCTTTGGTTTTGATTTGGCTGTGTGCTGACAGGAAAGGGTGCTTTGGTCTGTGACCAGGCTAAAAGAAACCGTCATTGGGTTTTTGTACTTGTTCGTTGAATACTGGATTAATTTGAAACCAGAAAGAGAAAGTTTAGTTTTGCCCATACATGTACATACAACATGTCCTCCTCTGCAGGGAATGACCCTGGTGCCACAGCTCTAGAATTCACAATTCAGGGGTTTTTCCCTTCATTTTGGCTTTCCAAAGCCAATCACTTTGGATGACTTGTTGATTTCCCTCTTAGTCCTCTTTCTCCACAACCAGTAAAAGTACCAACCAGTGACCATCAGGTCCCAGTATCTGCCTCTTGGTGTGCAACGCTCACCCGGTGCATTTCCTGCCCTAAACTGATCCAGAGCAAATCCAGGTGTTCACACACGGGATTTGCAGCCAACCAGGAAAAGAATATCACTTCTTGGGAAAGAATATCGCTGCTCTACCCAGCACCTTTAAACACTGAGAGGCTGCTGCTGTAATATCACCCTGCAAACAAACACACAGACCCCTCTGGCCCCCCAAATGAGAATCGAGATGATCTTTTCCTGCAACGCATCTCCACTGAAGCACAGGGGCCATCCCCACTGGTGCCACCCATATGCACCGTCCCCCAGTCCTGTCTCAGTTAAGTCCTCCCAGTTGCATGGAGGGTTCCTGGGCTGGCACCCAACACGCAACAAATCCAACCAATGCCCAAGATTGGAAATATGACATGATGTAAAACTTGGATAAGAGTATTTGAATTTTGTAGAAGCACCCGGTACCAAAATCTTCATGCAATATGGCATTTTATTCCTGGCTTTGATCATTCTGCCTTACTCATCATTAAGATTTCCCTTTACTGCTAGTCCTTCTTACATATGTAGCTACCTAGTTAGTACACATAAATACCCAAAATTATTACCCAATTTCTAGGATCTTTTTGTTTGATCTCTAATGTTTTATTTCATTTCTCCCTGTGCACACTCTGACAAGTTTTTCTAGTTAGCCCAGGAGACTTTTTGCAGAACTCTCATGCTTTTTAAGCTTTCATCTTTCTGTTAATCTGGTTTATCTATATTCCTTTTCCATTAGTCTTGTTATTTATGTTTCACAGGCTGGATATTTACTTCAGGGATAAGTCATCGCTGTTGTTTTTTTTTCTAGAAAACATACTGCTGATCTTTTATTAAAAAAAAATCCTGTCAAAGGTTGTAATACCATAAGTCAGAGAAACTAAATTCCTTCCATTTCATTTAAAGCCTACATTTTAATTAGATAATGTTTTCTCTTTTTATATTGTCAGAGAATAAAGTTTAAGACAATATTCTTCAATACTTTATATTTTCAATAAATTATTTATACCGAGGTATATCCTCTAAGCTACACTGGCTGCTTGCTTTACAAGGGCAAAGACTCTGCAGAAGGAGAAGAGCATCCATAAATATTCTAAAAAGATATATTTAAAGGAAACAAATACAAAGGAAACTATCACAAACAGAACTTTGGAAACCAGATTGCAAAAACTATATGATAATTTCAGTCACTACCAGACTTCAAGTGGATATTTGGGTCATGTTTACAACAGCGTTTTCTCTCTGTAGACTTAAGAGTTTTAGGGAAAAAAAAAAAAAAGAAAGAAAAAAATGGATTGAGATGTGAAAGCCTGAGAAGTAGAAATTTCCTTAGTAGGTTTCTCCAACAGGTGCAAAGTGCACAGGCTGGGCTTGGTTAAAGAGATAGAGAAGCACGTGTGTCCTATCAGATATATCCAAAATTTTACTGCACTTCTTTAATTTCTCTAATTTTCAAATGTTATTTCAAAAAAAACAGATAGGTGTCTTGAACTTACTACTCGATCTGTTAAAGTGGAATTATTTAATCTCAAAGTTTATGCTTGATACCAATGGAAATAATTATAAAACAATTAGGAAAAAGTAATCAGCTGCAACAGAGTGGTCTATGCTGTTCATGGATTAACAATTCCCCTTCCTATTTAGATATGCAACATTTTTAAGCAAACATTTTGACCTAGTTTTTGCATACTGCTTATGCAACCTCTGATGTTGAACTAAAATACCTGTGTTTGATGTTTAGTGACTGAGGTAGCACATCGTTTCCTTCACAAGATTTATTTAACTTGAGGAAAATTCTCGTTTTCTGTGCTGCTATAAAAATTCAATATGTAACTCCTTGCCAGAGATGTTCTGAATGCCACCTTGTATTTACTTTAGTAATCAATGTATTTTTTGAAATAAATGTCTGGTTACAGTCTCTAAAAACCCCAACCTTGCTACGACACCATCGCTATGCCAGTATGGGCACTGGGCACCCTCTTTGCACATCCACTTGTTACTTTTTTTTTTCCCCTGAGACAGTTCTTCTTCAAAGAATATGCAGATTTGTTGTCTTTTCACATCGGTTTAGGAGTGTGATGGTTTCTGGTTTAAATTTTGGATTCAGTAGTTCATCATAACCAGATGCAATTAGAAGCAAAATAAACTGCACATCACCCGTATTTCTCTGAATAGACTGCTTATTTGTATTATGAAAGCACATAATCCTCGCAATACGACTGAAAATTAAGTTTATCCCAGTTTTATATTCTCCTGCAACATTAAGAATGTACACAGCAACTATTTTATCTCTTTGGATCATATGTCTCACTGATTTTCATCAAATCAGTATTTCACATATAAATACAACTACATGTGAATTTTTGAAAGGGTAGCATTACTTTTTATGATAACTTTGCTTTTATTGATGCACATTTACTCCCTGACTTCTCTGAGCATTTGGGTTCAGATTTGAGCACTTAGATTCTGTCTTCAAATAACTACAAAAATTAAGTGCCTTGTAAGTACTGTATATTGGCTTTGTTTCCTTGGGTCATCTTGTGGGTACAAACTTTGCACTTCCAAAAAAGAACCAGAGGAAATATGTCCTCCTAGAGAGCAGAATCATTCTGTCTCTACTTAGATACCTCTTCTCTCCATTTCAGTGCTACTAGATTGATGTACGACATGAGCAATGGGAATTTTCTTAGCTAAACCCAAATACTCTACAATGAGGAGATGGATTGAATATTGCAGATGTGATATGCATACACATAAACACCTTGTGAGTCTGCAATCCCATCTCCAGTTGAAATCACCCCAGTTTAAAGCTCTGCAAGACCAAATTCAGGATGAACAAAGTTTACACTACCATTTTATTTCCTGATTTTGGACTCATTAAAAAGTAAGACCAGCACAACTTTACGTACAGAGAGGTTATTAGAAGTAAATCACTTAAGTATTTGCTAAAATACATGGATCCTTTTTATTAGTCAAATCACATGTTCAATTAGAGCTTCATTGCAGTTAGTAGCATGATGTGTAAACTGATGAAGCCCCATAAAGCAGATGGTTAAGACTCTGGACACAAATAAAAGAAAGAACATGTTACACTTCTTTGTAAGTGGCAGTTCTAGTGTACTATAACGAAATGGTAAGGTGCTGAACGCCGTGTAATGAATTACACAGCATATGCACTGCAGTGCAAATAGACTGTTATGAGTTACACTTCATTTTAATTAGGCGCTCAGTTCAGATCCTTTTACACTTTGAATAGACCAAACAAATAAAAACATGGCACAGTGCTTTGTGTACAGTTCCTGCAGTGCTCAGTGTACAGTTCGGTTCCCACGTATTTTTATGGTAAGTGTATAAGCAGTCTGCTAACCATTGTGTATTTATATTGATGGTTGTCACTCGGAAGAGAAAATTTAAATTTTGTTGCTCAGTAGAAATAGCTGTCGGAATGAAGTAGGTCACTAAACCAGGGAACTTGCAAAGAGAGCAAGAGATGTTCTGTAACGTCATGGACAGTCTACACACCATGAATTGTTAGTAGACAGTCTTGTTTGATATTGTCACAATGTGCGGACCATGAAGCTAAGTGCCAAATTAACAGTGACAGCCTTTCCACTCCCTCATAGCTCGAAGGTCAGTATCACATGCAGACTCTTTTTAAAAGTGAATTTATTCTGGTCTTCCAGGTGCCTGCTGCTTTGAACTGACCAGTGCCTCTGTGGCAACACCACCATGCCTCACATCCATGAAGGTGCTGAGGTGATGGCATTATAAGCTTCATTGCCTCACCTGCAGCCAAAGACAGATTTTTTTGGGGGCCAAAAGAAGAGTTCATGGAGCCAATTACACTTAGGGTAAAGAGAAACAACAGCTCTAAGTACAAAACTTGCTTTTGTAAAATAGGGAATCATGTTTGAAGCAATTCTGCCCCAGTAACTCAACCCAACCATAATTGCAACCTGCTTATATTCTCAAGGTATTGCATGCAACAGTGCTGTATATGCTGTTTGTGGTAGTGGGACCTACCCTCTAGGCAGTGGATCGATATCACAGCTCATTCTGTACAGTTTATTAGTTCTACGTTCAATGGTCACAGCTTTTGGTCTGATCTGGTCTCGAATGAGAGACTGAGAACGCGAGAGATGCGAAATAGGCTCTGTGTGCCATTACCAGATAATACATTTTCAATCAGGTTCATGCAGCTACAATATGGTATTTATATCGAACATAGAGGGATTTTAAATGTCTATTGTTAACACATTGCTTGAAAGCAAAGAACCATGAAGAACATGACAAGCGTTAGAATCAGCATTAAGTCTAATGGATGGCCCTTAGCAACGGGGATGAGAGGTATTTATAAGTAATGAGTTAATGAAATGATCAGAAGGAACAGCAACTGCTTATTTTACTGCCACTGTAAAGCAAGGCTGCTGGAAAAAGACCATATTTTGTAAACACATATACATATAATTGTTCCATATGTATGTTTATATGCATACATGTATAGTACAGCATGCATAAGTGTGTGCAGAGATATATAGGCAGGTATTTCTGTGTGTACGTATGTATTTATCTCAGACATTTTCAGTCCTTCAGGCAATAGTCTGCAACTGACCTTCCCGTGGCTGTAATTATCTATATTCTCAATTACCACATTATACATTTTACTTTCATCTCACTGGTAGGAATCCAGAGATACACAGGTGATTTTGGTTCCCCTCAATTTTGTCAAAACTCACTGCACCTGTGGGCTGAAACCACCATTATCTATTTAAGGCAAGTGCATTGGCTCTCTTGGTCACCTAGGTAAAAGAAGGAGGAGCAGGCTGTGTCTGACCTGGGATGTGTGGTAGGTCGAGAGTTCTGTGATTGTTTTCTGTACTACAATTACTGGAGACTGGGAGATGGAGTTTGTGCCAGATATAGACTTGCTGGAGAGTGGAGACTTGAGGAAGATGTTTAAGGTCCAGGTATGATATGGAAGAGGGAGGGACTAGTGGAGGTCATGTTGTGTTTAGCTTGTGTTTTGCTGTGGTTATGAAAATCTGATGGAAGAACATGAGTAAAGAGGCTGTACTGGAGGACTCTGCCTTCTTCCTTTTTTTTTTTTCTAAAAGCACACCCACCAAGAGGCAAACTTTGATTACTCCAAGTATTTCACCTTTCTCTGTGAGTCACAGTTTTAAGCTATTGACATCAGACAAATTCTTGTGCATTTGCAACAAAGAACAGAGATTTTGCCTGATGTATTTAAGCTTTCAAGATTCCTGGAAACTATAGAGAAGACCTGGTTGAAATTATAAGTTCACATTTCACGTAGAGTAAATGTTGTTGGCTTTTTCCTGTTTGCAGGTTCTGTATTATGTGCAGACAGTATTATGGCATCTAAATAGCATTAATAAATTTCAGTATTCTTAATCTTCAAATACTTTAATTCAATTGACCAGTTCATTTTAAATGGAGTCAGTGCTGCACCTTTTTCCAATGTGCCGTGATTGGTTCATTTCCCTTTGGCAGTAATAAATTGCCATGGTAAAATAGAGTTCAAAAATCCCCCGAAGTACATATATAGTGTTATTTTTGACCCTAACAATGGGGTCAAAACAGGACAAATTACACTTGCAAATAACCTCTTCCTGGAGCCTGAGATATAGAGGTGCAAAGTCCAAAGATCAGGAAATGACTGTTTCTGCTGCGACTGCTAGAAAGTTAACATATTTAATAAAGAGCCTGATACCAGATGTACCTTTTCTCCAGGATGTTTTGTGTTGATTTTGCACTCCTATTCAGTGACTTTGCCAAAACGAGAAAGACAAAATCTTTCTCAGCCTGTTTTAACAAAGGCTTTTGTCACTGAACTATTGGTCAGCAAAGCAGTGGCTTTATTATGGAAGTTGCAGGAAAACATCAATGCTTACTGTAATCCCTAAAAGCCATCCAGTACTGCTATTTGCATCCTTGCAGATCAGGAGCGTTGACACAGAAATGCCTGTCTGGTTACTCTTTCTTGTCGCAGGTTTTTACAGCCCGGGCCATGTCCCTTCTGTGAGATGGGCTCCTGTAGCACACAAGGAGCTTTTGTCATAGGACCATCCTGAAAGAACATCACAAAAAACCTCCCCTGCTCTTAGTAGTTTGAACACTTTACACTTGAAACACTACTTCTAGTGAATTGCCTGCATTTACCAGGCCAGTAGGAATGGAAATGTCCATCAACTTAGCATTTTCGACTATAAATACATTTATCGTTGCCTTTGTGGAGCTAGGAATGGGCTGAAAGGGTAAATATAGGGTATTCTTAGGTCAATAGATATTCCTGTGCTGCCCAGGGACGCCAGAAGTAGTGTGGAGCATTGTGCTAATCTGAGCAGTTTCAAATTGGTTGCAAATTACATGCTATCTGGTCTGCCAATTACCTGTTAAAACTTAATGGTCTTAACCTGTTCTTAGCTCACTTGACTAGATGACAGCTATTCAAATTCCTCCCAAGGCTAATTAGGAAAGCGCAATCATTGACTTCTAACCTTTTACTTCATCTCACTTGTCAACTGCTCACATCTTCATCAGGGGATTCCAGAGATTTAAAACTTGCTCACTGTTTTCTTGTGAAAACACCTGATCTCCCTCCTGTAAGCTCCTCTCCTTTGGGATCTATCTCCACAGTCTCTGGACTTTGCCCAGTTTCCATATGTGCCTTGTGTTTCCATGTGTAGATATCACCACTGTAACCCTGAAAATGCTGTTGAAAAGAAGTGATATATTGTTCTGACCTTTAATTTAAAAATCCCACCAGATATTCTCAGCTGGTAGGAAGAGTAAACACCTACAGCTAATGTCACTGCAATGCAACACAGATTATAAAAGTCCACGAATACTGGGGAATAAATATTCCATGTGATATGCCCAGTCTCTCTGATTTTTTGCCAAACAAGCAGCAAGTTACAGAAAGAGGAAAGATGTGTAGGAATTAGATGTCCAAAGGGAAGTCAAGAATGTTTGCTTCACACAGTGTAGTGAAAAGAACTAATAAGTCAGTCAAAGCAAAGGGCTTCCAGCAAATCAAAGACTCAAGAACTGGAACTAGAGAATTTAAATTGGCTCTCAATGGCAAAAAAACCCAAAAACCTACTCCTTTCTTAGTGAATCAATTGTCCAGAACTCAACTTATCTGGACAACTATCTAAGGATAGATAAACTCCTTATCTATCTTGATGTGAGATGCTGTAAATCACACTTTTCTGTCTCCCTAAAGTCTTCTGCTTTCTCTACCTGCACTCCTGCCAGTTTTCAAGCTTGTCTTTATAAAATGGTTTGTTTTCCAAACCAGGGGGTCAGCAATGCTCTTCAGCAGTGAGAAAAATGCTGCTGTATTAATTGGTGTTGATTGGTGAAGTGGCTGTTAATATTGCTGGAGGAACAAGAGTGGAATGAGAATTTTTACCCTGTCAATATAATTTGATAACAATTAAATCAGAGAAACAAATTTGGTATTGTAACAGCTTTATGGACTTTTGGAATATGTGCTGCTTAACACTTGCAAGAAGCTGCTTTTGTAATTTAGTCCACGTAGTTGTTTTCAGCTGATAAAACCACAACAGAGCCCTTTTATCACAGTGGGGAACTTCCCTTTCCCCTCAGATTTTGAGCAATAACAATTCTGTGGGGTAATAATAATTCTGGATGCACTGTACCATGTAAATTAATCTGTTGCTTTGGTAGTACTACTCTGAAAGCAGTGCTGATGGTGTATGCTCAGAATGAGCAAATTAATTAGCCAAACTGTGAAATCAGATAAATCTCACAGCAGTGACCTGTGTGTCACTGAATAAAGAGAGACATTAAGTTGATGTGCAGTTGCTCTAGCTGAAGTAAAACCAGAACTTAAAAGGGCTAAATGTTCTCATTATTCTGACTTAAAATAGATGTTCAGGCTGGCAATACGTGGCTGGCAATGAGAGATTGATATTTGATGTCCATTTAGCTTTTTGTCTGGATCTGCTGCGAGCAGGCACGTAAAGCAAATGCCACAAACCAGAATGTCTCACCGGGAAGCTCCATCAGGGATAAAACCCAAATCTATAGATTTCCTATTGATATCAGTTTGCATCGAACAATATCTCCGCCGTACACAGCAGCTCACTGGAGCTACATCTAATTTGGCTTCGTGTAGCACTTGGCCTCTCAGCTGCTGAACTTGGAAATACCCTTCAGCACCAACGCCTTCATCTCATCCTCTCTGCGGGGGTGAGAGTTTCCAGAAGCTCTGAGGAGCATTCACAATTTCGGATAACAGCAGAACTCTGTTCTCTCCCTTCTTTTTATACTAATGCAAAAAAAAATAAAGCCTGATATTTACAGCTTTTTACATAGCAAAGAAAGGACATTTCTGAGTGTGGTATCTGGGTTGTACAGCAGCACATGCTCTGCAGGGTTGTGTTGCAGATGTTATCAGCCATGGTATTATCAATATATGCTGATGGAACAAGAATTTAGTGATGTTTTGCAAGAAAATGATAAGACAGCTCAAAATTTTTTGAGTTTTTATGCTGTCATCTAACATGGAATTACTGCAAGATGATCCAAGGGATGGGAGGTGGGGGGAATAGTCTTTACTGCATTTATTTAGAAAAGGTCAGAGTGATATGTGGAGAAGTTGACTAGGTTGTTCTATCCAGAATTTGATGTTGAACAGTCAGTAAATGTCTATGATTTACTGCTGGGGGCACATGTAAAGTGAAGGAACTTTTGCCTGAGTGATGCATTGGTGATGGGAGGAGTCTGTCACTGGGAAACCTGCCTCAGGAGAGGAGGCTTTGTGGGGTTCAGTACTGGTGGTCACCCAGACACAGTTCCCATGAGAGGCTATTCCTTGTAACACTTTCAGTCTACAAAGTCAGCTTTTAGTTATTAAAGAATCTGTTTCATTTACTGGGTAAATCCTTCCACATCCTAATAGTGATCAAAATCACTCATGCTGGAGGGTTTCTGTAGGACAAATTGGAATGTTGATGGTTCTCTTGCCACCTGCTAATTTTTGGCCATGATCCTAGATCCCCAAAGCTATTTTGAGATATCCCACTAGTTTCAGTGGAGAATAGGTGCCTCAATAGGAATTCAGCACCTAAAATCTTAGATGATTGAAACTGTATTAAGATTTTTCATGTATAATCAGCAAAATGAGCAAGAATATTTAATTCAGCTGTGGATATGTTGGTTCTATGGGGTAAAATCATCAAAAATCGCTGCATTGTCACTAAGGAATATATGTGTGTGATGCTCGTGCTTACAAGACAGATATACTGTATATGGATTGCAATATTCCTGTCCAGAGTACTCGGTGTTAGTCCCTCTGATCAGGAATGATCACAAACTGCATTCCCCCTGGGCTGGTATCTGTAGTATTGATAGTGAATGCATTTTTTTCTACCTTGCAAAACACATGAATAAATAAAAAGTATTTTTCTGTCTGAGGTGGGACATGAAACCTCTATGTCTGGTTATCCATACGCAAGCAGGAAAGTGATTCCTAATTTAAGTCTTGAAAGACAGTTGGTAATAGTTTATATAAATCTCTTCTACTGAGGAGAGGATGGTTTTTGGATACTTTTCATCAGGTGATTAATAGTAAAACTTTAAATGTTATAAAGATTTTGGATTTTTCAGAAGCAAAGGTGCCAGTAAGTTCAGCTGCTGGTTCCCACTGTGCCCCAAATAGAAGGCTGGCACTGGGTGTAATTCAGCGTAGGATTTAGATGAAATGCAAAGACAAAGACCAATAGTGAACCCAGCGGGAGACCAGCGCTTCATTCTCCATGTCCCATTAGGTTTGTAATACGGATACTTTAAGCACTGAGGGTTTTTCCATTAAAGGAACAATATTCCTTTTTAAGGAACCTGTTGGTGATAATTTTCCTTCAGAGACTTAATTTGCACCATGCTTTGTCTAGAAAATAGCAAACCAACTTTCCTGTGAAGTTTTATTAAATCCTCCTAAAGATGTGTCTGTCTTCACCTCTGCCTTGGCCAGCTGCAGGCTGGGTTCTGTTGTTGGTGAGATGATGATGGTACCTACAATATTTGTTTGATAAAAGAAAATCTGCAGTGGTTTCCTATAGCTCTTCGCTTTTGTTCTTTAACTCCCATTTCAAATTTACTCATGAGACTTTCTTCAGAAGATGACATCTCTGGGATTCTCCTTTCAGATAAAAAGAGGAAGTTATTAAAACTGATAAATGATATTTGAGTAAAGCGTATTTGCTTCAATTCTTCTTTTGACCGTGCTGATGTGACTTCATTGAACCATTCCTGACTTAACACCAGTATTGATGAAAGGAAAACCAAGCTGGAAGGGTTCTTCTGAAATGCAGATAGGAGCAGAGTGGAATAACCTCAGTGGAAACTTGCACAGAAGATTGATGTGGAAAATATATAGGAAAAATCCTCAAAAAGTGAATTCAGCAAATGATTTTTTTCAGTTATACCAAAATTGCATCATTTTGAAGTGATTAAAATTTTATTTTGAGTATTATTTTGATAAATCTTAATCTTTCACACTTTATGAATTATGTAATATTGTACACACTAATACATTATTCAAACCAATATTTTAATATAAATGAATTGGAATAAATGGGAACAAAATATTTTTATTTTAAAGATATATTTGGACATTGCTAAAACAAATCAGGAAATAACATTTCTTGCTTGAAAACCTTTAAAAATTTCCTGCATGTTCCAACCCAAACACAATTCTTCAAAAACCCGTTGACCAATTGTAATTTTAATGTTTCCTATTAAGAACTAAAATATACTTCAAGTGCCACTCTTAGATTAGATAAATATACTATTGTTTACAGTTATGATAACCTTAAGATCCTGCAAATGCCTTAAAAAAGCTAATTACATGCTTTTATTTGCTGTTAGTGAAAACAGAAGAATAACAACCCAACTCATTTCATCCCCACTGTGATTTCCTCTGGGCTAATTAAAGTGTACTCGACTGATATCTTAACTGCACAGCTATAGGCAATCAAAATATTTAAAGGGACCAGCACCATGTTAGTGCCGTGCTCTTTGTAATGAGCTCTGGTGTTGAACAGGACTGAGGGTGCGTTTATGGGCACTGTTGAGAGTGCCCCAAGGAGATGCCCTGGAGACACAGTCTATGCTGACTGTCCTGCCAATATTCACATTGAGGTTCATGTCACTCAATGTCGACTGAGGGTAATACCGAGGTTGGCCCATCTCCAAACACCTGCAGGACTTTTATCAAGGCCTCCTATTCTTCTCCCCACACCCTCTTGCTTCAGATCTAATGCTACAAACCCTCCTTGAAACCAGATGTAAACCCAAGGAGGTCAGCCAGCACTCTGTGCCTGCACAAGGCTAGGTCAACTTTATTTGGGTGGCTGTGGAAACAGCAATACGATGCTAAAGCCAGAGCTACTGTACATGCATTGCCTAAGGATATCGTTGCTCTCCACAGGAGTTTGCAACACCAGCTGTTGCCACTCTTCACTTTGGGAGAAGATGGACTCCTTGCTACCAAACTCTTCCAAAGATGAACAGGTCTTGTGCTGTCTCTAGCTATCGATGTCTGCAGTTTAGGAAAAGGAGCCTTCAAAATACTTGTATTCAAAGACCAAAATAGGTTTTACACACAAACATATAGTACTAGCATACATTATAAGTGTTTCGAAGGAAAAGGAGGTGCCCTCAGGTTACAAAGAGTGAATAACAAAAAAAAAAAATCACTCTTATTCAACAATTCCCCCTCTGTGCCTTGGTGCAAATGGACAGATTTTCATGCGCCATGGCTAGATTAACGCTTCTGAATGTCTGGCTAATGCATTGTGGTGTTGACGAAAGAATGAGCTCTTAAGAAAATCCGATTCTTTACAAGCAACAGACATTGACTTTTTTGACATCGACATTTACATTTATAAGTGGTGTGAATGGGCTATTCTTCACCTTCAAATGCACATGGTATTTGTCTTATTTCTAGGTGGTCCAGCTTGCTGATGAGTCTTTAATGCCAGGAGTCAGTGTGTATTATTTTTTTACAGCTGTTAAGGAAGAGATATGCTAGAATGGAAATACTAAGTCTTAGCCCTTCCCAATCATATTATACTGTCGTTCTCTGAGGCAATAAATAACAGTGATTCATTCAGAGTATGTAAACCTCTCCATTAAAATACTCAGTAGGCTAAAGAGACCATCAGTGGTCTCCTGTGGTTTTGTTTTCTTGAAATGTTAATATTTAGCTCATCTTATTTTCTATCTACCCTAAACAGTAGTGTTCTCTCCTACTACTCCTGAGGCAGAAACGGGTATAAGTCTGACTTTTTTGGGCATTCAGCCCACAGGGAATGCCCGAAGCCATTAGCAGAAACGGTTGTGTTTACTTTTACGATATGAATACTAATTCAGTCCTAACTTCTATTGTGTCTCTTTCTTATTATTCAGAAAGGAATCTTTCTCCTTCGATGTGGATTTGTTCTACTGTGATTTTCCTCACGATTTTCATCCCCTCCAATAATATTATAACATAGCATATGAATTTCCAAGAGAAAACTGCTTTTTTCCCCCTTTTTTCCTCTTGCTGTTGCTTGTAATTCCATAGATGCACTATTTTTTCTTCTACATCTTTAAAATATATTTCATTTTTCTTGTTAAGCCGAACAAGAACTGAAAAGACTTTTTCAAAAGAAAACTTCTTGTTTTGTTTCAGGCTATGACCTGAAATTGCTAGAAGAAGAAAATAGTACCATTTTCTAAGTGGATCTTTGTTATACTAATGAAATTATAGTAGTATGTATAAGATGGAATCCCACATATAAGTGCTTAACCTGAAACAGTTCAATTTCATCCATCATCCAAAGCATATACAATAGCTTTATTCAAACATTAAATGAAAATAACTCCTTCTGTCTTTACCAGAAACTCCCATTAGTGCCAGTATGTCAGTCAAGGTCTGGCTGTAATGTTACCACTGAGTAGAGCGAAGAGCACCGGTGCTCCGTAGTAAAGTGAAATCTCTCCTGAAGGGCCCTTTTCCTTTTAAAGTCCTAATTGTAGAGGATTATGGTTATTATTTCTTACACTGAATGTAGGAATACGTATCCACTGAAGTTGACAGATGATAGGACTTTATTAAACATCAATAGAAGTATCAGAATTGGCCTCAAAGAGATGACCCACTTTGTCTCTCGTGCTTTACAAGTTTGTACTTTGTGGCTCATAGAATTTCTGCAGTTGTTTGCCTTGTCCTTGAACTTTCCATGTTTCATGTGTAGGAAGAGAAAGAGACATGCTACTAATAGGAAAAATTATCAGGCCAATCTCCTTTTTGTTTTTGTTTTGTGTTGATAGCAGGAGTACTGAGTGCCCAAGGTAACTTGCCACTTCCCAAGGTAGTGCATCAATTGTATAACAATAAGATATATAGCGAAAGATGACTGGGAGAGAAAAATCTGTCCTTGGCATGTGTGTGTTGTCTCTCACATGCTCTCTCCATCTTCTTTAAACAAACGCTAGGAGCACAGTAAGAGTGCTGAATTGGAGTTATACATTTTCAAGGACAAGTACAATATTATTAGAACAACAGACACATGGCTGACCCAGAAAAAAGAACTGAGGATTTAAAATACTAGAATGTAGAATTTGCCAGAAGACTGGGCAAAATAAGGGAAGAAATGATAACAGTGATAAGGGATTTTGCAGGATCTGCAATGGGAAACAATCATATTTGGGCAGACAAAGCAGAGTAATTTGGATAGAATGTCAGGGCAAACAAGTTACTTATAGCTTTTGTTTTTCTGTATTTCACAGTGATTTAAATTTATTCTTGTGAATATACTTTACAGTTCTTATTAGAATTGGGGGAGCGGGGGAAGTGACAGGCTTTCCCCTAAAAAGGATTACTCCAGCCATAGTTTGCAGGCTATGGAGTCCTGGATCTATGCAATTGCAATAAAATTTATGCAGCCATGAGGCAGTTAAAAATCACACCTAAAACTTCACATCCCCAAATTTCACAATAGCTTAACCTATTTCCACTACTAACACATCTGCCAGAATAAAAGGGAGCTTCTAATTGGCCATTGAAAAAGCTTTTTCTATTAGTGATCTCCCTTTTCACCAAAAGAACATCGGATGGCTGATTTGGCCAAATACAGCTCTTATGCGTGGCAGGCCCATCAATATCCATGCTCCAAACAGTGCAATGACTACTTAACATAAAGTTGGAAATATTGTGGTTTATGTTCTGTCCATACTTTCAACCAGCTTCTGTCATTACCTCACCTGTGCAGCCATCAGCAACTTTTGCTGTAACAAAGCAGTTAGCCAAAAGCATCATGGTACACTGGTCCTTCCAGTTGTGCTCCTGAGCAAAAAAAAAAAAAAATTTTCAGAAGTTATGACACCACTGCTAAGACAGGAAATGTTAACACAGTTACTGAAATATCAATTGGAAGAAGACTTATTCTTCTGTAGTCTAGTGACAGAGTACAGAGGCTGTTTAATTGCAGGTAAGATAAAGGAAGACCTTCCAAACTTGAGGACCAGCTTCAGTGGACAAAACTTTTTTATAGAAAAACTGTGTTTGAGTCTCTACACGGGGTTTAGTAACATGAAAACCACCAGTATTTGTGTCTTTTATATTAAGTGTCAGCAAATAATCTATTGTATTGAAGAAAACAGTATCTGTTACAATTTTACTGGTGATTTCTAGGGCTTGTGATACAGCTGTATCTGCACACAGGGCCCTGGAAGGTTTCGAGGACAACTGTTCTGCAGGTGGCAGTGGAGCAGAATAGCCTACTTCAAGGAAACAAATTAAAATTGGCTAAAGAACACCCATGAACAGCAGTCTGCAGAGATCTGCCCGACTTCCTCTAGAGCCCCTGACCGATGAGAAGGGAAAGTACATGAGCTATAGTGCAACACCACTGCCATGATTGCCATAGCTCTGTGCTCTCTGCCTCATGCAGAGAAGATTCAGCTTTCCATAGAACTGTACTGAAAGGTAAATAGTTTTTTCTGTGTTTGCAGACCACTCATCCTCTCTCAACACAAGTAAGAAACCACCATTTAGAAATCCCCGTGAATTTGCACCAATGTAGACACAGTGGATTTGCTCCCACTGAGCTGTTGCAAGACTCATTTGCAGTCAATTAATTTCCTTATAAGAACAGAGGGAAAGCGGGCAAGCGAGATCAAAATTAGACATTCCTTATTTGTGAATTATGGTTATCTTGTTTTGTTGTCTGTAGCAGTTATTTAAGTTCAAGTCTTTGCTGTCCAACTCAGGGCACAGGATTTCAAATACAGCCACCTTGTTCTTCAGGAAAATTCCCTGTCGTTACTGATTACTGCCACACAATGAAATTGTCTTTTCAGCATTAGAGTCTTTGTTTTGTCGTGAAACCTTTAAAGTATAACTCATTATCACACCTGAATTACAAACAGGTTTTATAACACTGTGTGCTGCTACAGTAAGAGTTGTGACAAGGGAAAATTAGCATAGGTCTGCAACTGGCTTAGAAAGCATTGTATTTATCATTGATATAAAGCATTGTTATTAGTTTGCTCATTTTTTTGTGTGTAAATGATCCTTAAACATAAAAGAAAACATAATTTATTTTCAGTTCTCTCCCATGTCATTAGCCCAAATTTTGACTCCTCAGTTTGTTTAAATAGCATTTTACACAGCAAATTACAAGCTGAGTTCAGTGGGGAGTCCCACACCCAAAAAGAATCCTTTTCAGTTGATTGCTTCGTCAGGTTTACAGACAAGTACTAGAATAGGACCTTCACAGCCAAGTTGTTTTCTGCTGTAGATCCAGAGCCATGCAATTCTTACATCTTTACAGATATCAAACCTCATCCAATCTGGTCTTGAACACTTCCAGGGATGGAGAAGTTGTAGATGCCCCATCCCTGGAAGTGTTCAAGGCCAGGTTGGATGAGGCTTTGGGCAACCTGGTGTAGTGGAGGGTGTCCCTGCCCATGGCAGGGGGGTGGGAACTAGATGATCTTTGAGGTCCCTTCCAACCCAAACCATTCTATGATCAAGTGAAATTTTGGCCTTTTGAAATCAAAGGTTCCCTTTGGCTTCAGCTGGTCTGGAACCGAGTAGCATTCAACTAATGAATGATTCAAATGAAATAAAGTATTCAGGGAGTAACACTTGAGTAAGTTCAGAAAAAAAGCTGCTTTAGACTGTGCGTGCAACACCTACAACTGCTATGCTAAAGAGGAGAATGAATAGACTCCCAGTAGTACTACTGCAGATGAAGAGCAACTCCATAAACTCCGAATAATTGGAAACAGAGAACACAGATTTTTTTTTCGACAGACGAGTGAATTCATATGGTTTTTATAATGCCAACTCAGTGAAGCGATTCATCTTCACCTATAGAAGGAATATGAGCAGCTATTAACAAAGTCCTGGTACAGATCTGTTGCAATTTTTGAGCTCCAGTATTTTACTGGAGAGAGATCAAAATATATATTTACTGAAATAATTTTTTTAAAAAAATTGTGGAAGAAAAAAGTCTGTTCATGGCTTTGACCCTTTTCTAGGCTAAGCTATCAGCTATTCAAAGTGATTCTGCATGAAGTGTAATTGCAGGCTTCATTTGCATTTGGAAAAGATTGGTGCAGTTTAAAACAGTTGGCTAGAGAATGACCACTCCTTTGGAGCAGCAGTACTTTTTAATTATACTTTTGAAAGAAAAGATAATATTTTGAAAGGTTTTGCACGGTGACATTGAATTAAACATCACCTTTGAGTCAAAATGACTTGGTTCCCAACTCGTTTTCCAGCCAGACAAAAGCAGGAAACATTAGTTTTAAGAGATTTTTCCAAGTAAAAAAATTGTTGGAATTAATGTTTCTACATAATTTTTAGTTTTTGTGAAACCATAAGGTTGGATGAAAATGTTTCACTCAAAATTTTGAAAAAATAGGAATATAATTTATTATCCATCTATACGATTAATAAGATCTTCATTAAAATGCATGTGTAAAAAGAAATCTTTTAAGGTTAATCTGACATTGAGAGACACAAAGTGAAATTTGTACCTTCCTTACTCTGTCACAAAAATTTAATTGACACAAAAGGGCAAACACTTTACCTCTTAGCATTCTCCTGAATCTGAGTTGAAACTGCATTCAGTATCTTTATAAGCAATTTATCTCTTCATTCATAAAAATAAAAGCATATACCTGCGTACAACCCTCAGTTTTCAAAGCAGATTTTAAGTCTCTCTTCAAATTCTCCAGGCCAAGTAAAAATACAGCAAGAAAAAAAAAATCAGGAAAAAAAACATTCCCTTAGGCCCACATCCAGCCAACTAGCTAAGAATATCTTAGCTATAAACAAATCACAACAACAAAAATCTCTGAAGAATGGTGGTAGGGAGTTTTTCATCCCAGAATTTTTAAATTTTTAAGCTGCTGTGAGAGTGCTGGGTCTCTGGATGGGTCATTGGATGGGAGCGCGTTGACGTACTGGGTTCTCACTGAAGGCAAAAGAAGAGCGATGAAGCTGTCAGCCTGACCGTATAAAATTCTGTGAATTAATGCAGCTGCACTGGTTTTTAATGGGCTGTAGAAGAGGTCACAAATACCTCCGACTCCCACTGCAATCAACAGTTGATTTTATGTTTTGGTGCCTCTCACCTCCTGCAAAGCTGAGCATACAGGTGGAGATTTACATGGCTTGGTCAGGGACTCGTTATAACCCTCCTGACAAAACGCTGTCATAAAAAAACTAAATCTCAACCAAATTGTTGGCACCAAGGCTGACACTGTAATTTGATAGTTTCCATCAGTTGCTCATCTCGTGCACTGTTTCAGCTAGCAGCGAACCCTGCGGGTTAGGGAACGTCCAGGTGAAGTTCATGATATGAAGAGTCTTCACATGCTAAGAGTGAGGAAACAAAGATAACCCTTGCAGATTATTTACGTTTCAAAACTTGTTCTGAGGAACCAAAGTGCAGTAGAATACAGAGAAGACACTCCCTGCTTGTGAAACAGTTCAGATAGAATCATAGAATCACAGAATGGTTTGGGTTGGAAGGGACCTCAAAGATCACCCAGTTCCAACCCCCCTGCTATGGGCTGAGACACTCTCCACTACACCAGGTTGCCCAAAGCCTCATCCAACCTGGCCTTGAACACTTCCAGGGATGGGGTATCCACATCTTCTCTAGGCAACCTGTGCCAGTGCCTCACCACCCTCTGAGGGAAAAATTTTTTCCTTATTTCCAATCTAAATCTCCCCTCTTTTGGTTTAAATCCATTGCCCCTTGTCCTGTCACTACACGCACTTGTAAAAAGTCCCTCTCCAGCTTCCCTGTAGGCCCCCTTTAGGTACTGGAAGGCTGCTGTAAGATCACCCCGGAGCCTTCTCTTCTCCAAGGCTGAGCAGCCCCAACTCTCTCAGGCTGTCTCCATAGCAGAGGTGCTCCAGCCCTTGCATCATCTTTGTAGCCTCCTCTGGAACCGCTCCAGCAGCTCCATGTGCTTCTTGAGATAGCTCTTTGTTAACCTGCACCCCCACTGGGAGGGCAATAACAGGTTAATTAATGTAATCATCATATCAGACCTACCCTCCTGGGTCTGTGTTGCCTGATATGGGCCAACAACAGTGCTCCGTGAGCAGGGGCAGGATGGAGGGTGGTCTCAGCATGATGCTACAGGAGAGCTCTGGTCTCACAGGTGAGGCTTGCAGGACCTTTCCCTCCTGCGAAACGAATTGGTTCATACTTCCTTTTTGCCTACAGGAGTATTTGATTTTTAAAAGATGCCTGTTTCTTAAAGAATGTGCTAAATTAAGCCACTTCTAGAAGGTATTTGAAGGTATCAGGAATTACGCCTGTATTGAAACTAAGTATGAGTTATTTCTCCCTGCTGAATCCAACATACAAGCTGCTACAGCGTTTCCAGGAGTTTATAATTATTATTTTTTCCATTTCATGTGGAACTTAATTGTAAATCTGCCGATGAATTTACTTTAGCATTGAACTTGCCTGCCTGGATGTTTTTGGAATTTATTATTTCAATTTTATTCCCTATACTTTTTGAAGGAAATATTTTGTATTCTTTAGTCAAAGAACTCATACTGAATTTACAGGTCTTTCTTCATCAATAAATTCAGAAAAATCAAATTATTGTTAGGCATAAAGCCTCAAATACTATATTATGAAAGTACATTTTGAGGCAAGGCATCATCTTGCTTCACGAGACACAGTTCAGTTCTAGGATGGTGTTAGAGTCTTTTATACGAGACACGTGGAGTGACTTTTTTTTAATTAAAAGATTGGTATAGGAAATAAATAATTACCACTTAATATTTTTACTGCTCTTAATTTGTTTCTTTGCATTATTTTCAGTTCTTTTTTTTTTGTTCTCTTTACACTGGCTATTTTTAATTAGGACCCAAATTTGAACATATTACTCATACCGATGAGTAGTACCTGCCTTGTGCAGCCTTGCTGTTTTCAGGAAGCTGTTTTTGCAAATAAGCACTGACCAGTGCTCTTACAGGAATTACCCTTCTGGGGAAGGCTGTGTGTGTGTCTACAGGCTCCCCATTACACAAAGCATACTTAGGCCATTGTGGGCTGGTGAGATTTTGCATTAGGAAAAGGGAAAGGAGGAAAAATCACACCGTATTTATGACCACCATACTCCTCCATCACCTGTGATCACGTTAACTTAAGAGCCTTCCCTGGAAACAAGGACAGAACAGGGCTACATATTGTTCTGAAGCAGCTGGGAAATAAATTACCAGAATCGAGGCACTTTACATAAAATTTTGGAAGCTCTGTATGATAAAATGAACAGCAGGATGGAAATCTAGGGTAGGCAAAACAAAATCAAAGCAACGGATGAGTTATAAGTCATGGCCTGTCATATCCATCCTAAATCTCAGTAAGATAAACCTGTAGCTTAAAATGCAGCTGAATTCTAGGCACAGACTAAAAATTATAAAACGTAAAGGTTCTGCAGAGGGCAGTGAAAGGGTTTAATCCATTCATTTAGCCATATATTAATGAAGAGAACCAGCACGTTGTAGTATCCATTCCCTAAAAAGACTCAATAAAACTACAGTGGTCTTAATGCCAGAATTGTCAATATTCAAGGCCAAAACTAAATCGTTACCAATTTGAAGGTAAAAAGTACCAAAAAATGTTACCTTGTTTAGACCAGAAATAGATGTTTTATTAATTTGAGCTCTTTCTGAAGTTTTCTAACATAGAGAGTGTTATATCTATCCATGAAACTCTGCAAAAGACCTGAGTCCAATATCAATCCTAAGGAGATTAAATACTTAAGCGTTATACTGTCCTCTAAATTAAGGCAGTTGTATAAGCTTAATTTCCAGAGGATTCTAAATGTGATTAAACTGGATATGCCATGATTAAATATCTTGCTGCTATCCATTTCTGGGTGGATTAACTCTGTTAAAATGAACTCTTCCATAATATTTATTTCGCATAACTCCCTGGGAGATTTCTTATTCTGTGTTTTAGAATCTCGCCCATATTTTGGCAGTTTTGCACAGAAAATAAAAAGTTTGACCGAAAGCACAGATATTACAGATGTCTACTGAAAGCTCCTGGGTGCTCCTCAGATTTGTATGCTAGCACCAGCCTGCTCTGGCAGCTGCATTAAATTATAGGGGAATCTGCTTTGCACAGCCTGAAGCTGAGGCTTCTCACGTTCCACCTTTGGAGATTGTTACTGCTGGATTCTCCATGACTCACTCAACACCTCACAAAAAAAAACCCTCACAAAAGCCTTCATACAACTTCCCACCAGTCACACCTCTTTCACAAAACTGGTTTATTTTCTTTCTGTGTCCGACACTGAGACATCTTAACGGGCAAAATAGTCTTTTTGTAAGAATTAAGAGGTAATTTCACTTTGCACTGGCGTTTACAAAAAGGTCTGGAGGGCTTCTTTGTGGGCTTGTGTATTTCCCTACGCTTTACAAATGTATCGAACCTTATTTGAACTTGAAAAGTAGTAGGCTGGGAAATATTAATTTCTTGTAATTCATTGTCATGAGATTTTGAGGGATAACTGAGCGATCCGGTTTCCAATATTCCTTAAACACACGCATTGCATGAAAGTTTTCACTGGCTGCAATGAACGTTTCGGGAGCATTATATACTTCCAGGATGGCAGCAGCATGGAAAATATCCCCTTTTAACAACATTATTAGATGCTAACTGTTGTCCGAAAGAGGGACAAGGAGAAGTTCAGCCCTTGCAGTACCTGTTTGTGGAACCTCCTGCTCCACCACACTGTGATTTACTTCCCTGGCAGCTGATCTGTGCGTTAAATTTCACATGTGAGAAACATTTCTTCAGTTACACATTTTCCCCTGGCAGACCTTACTTCTTCTTACACTCACATTAGATATAGGATTTGCTGGATGTGAATGGAGGTTAAAGTGCGCTGACCTACTGCTGGCAGCAGTTATCAGTGTGTCCAGGAGGATAGAGGGACACCTGGAATAAGCTACACACAAACTTACAAAAATACGCTTAAATCTGCATCAAGACAGAGCAGCATCCCCACCCAGAGTTGTACATGACCTGGACCAACCAAATATATCTAATTTACTCTGTAAAATTACCCACCACAAAAATTCAGGAAGGCTCCTTCTGCTCTTTCACATGGATCAATAAGGGTTGAGTGAATGCTTTCTTGTCTACCTACCCTGTCCCACCGCTTCTGAATACAGAGACATGTAGGAACCATTTACCTTTTTTTTTTTTAACCTGCAAAGACATTAATGTATGCAATTTTTTATATCCTCATTATCCATTTATTACGAGGTGAACCACTCCGAGTTCATTAATATAAGGCAGCTAAACTATTGCTGAAGTTACTGTTGATGCTTTAATGGCTTTTGTTGAGTTCATCCATTATTCTTATCCTCGGTGCTTTATAAACATGAGCTGTTCCCTCCGTAATTGCTACCTCACGTTCTTTCTTTCTCTGACCTTATGTCTGTATGTATATATGTATGTATTTGGCTGGCTTGCTACCTCTGCTTTCAGCTGGCCTAACGGATAAATCATACACAGAAGGGTTTTTAAACCACTAGTTTTGTTCTTCCATTTAAAGCCAGTTCAATTCAAATAAACATCAAATCTACCTGACTGCATCTGCATGTCAGATAGGTGAATGTCTAAAATCCATATATGTACAAACGCTCCAGATTGGGAAATCAGTAGTTCGGTCAACATCCTTTAAAAAAATTCCCCCGACACAGGGACTGTTCAAAAAAACTCTGCAAAACATAGGAAAAAAAATATATTTCAAAGAATGAGACACTCTCGCAGTAGATAATATCCTTCGTTCCCCCAAACCCTATCTCACCACGAGAAGACAGCTCACAGAAATGCCATCTCGTTGGAGTGAAAGTAAATAACGCTCTCTTCTCCAAGTTTGCTACCCCAAAATGCCAATGATCAGGTCAACATAAGAAAACCGCCCCGAGCACCTGCTCGCAGTGGATGAAAGGTCTGTCAACAACAAAGTTAGCACTGTTTGTGATCCGATTTGGGATGGAACACTAGCCCTAGCCCCGAGCACAGGGACCTAGTTTAATGTCACTGCCGCAGCTCAGGCCAGTATCACGAGTTTCTGGGTACAGCAGAGAAGAAGCCCTCCAGAAAAGAAGTGGCAGCAGCAATCTGTCAGATATTTACTGAGCCTTTCCCTAACTCACTCCGGCATCGCTGTCCCCATCACCTGTCCATGGAGGCATGGACTTGGGCTCTGTGTACACCGGTGGAGAGGGCTTCCCCACGCATTTGTCCTACAGAAAGAAGTGATTTTCTCCAGCTCACTGGCTTGCTTTGCCTCCTGACCACCACTGATCTCTAAAAGAAATGCTGATACCAGACAGGCAAAAATGACACTGCGCTTATTCCCGTTTCTGTGTGGAAAAAGGCACTTTTCTTACACGACGTTGCAAACTTGTATGTGCAAGATAACGGGCTAACCCGAGCACCTTATCGCTCAGATATTGCTGAAGGTTCAGAAAGCCTGTACTCAAATATGTGCATTTGATGGTAATTCAATTGAAGTTAGAAGCTGAAAATGTTGTGGGGGGTGTTTTTTTTTTTTCATGGTATATGCAGCGTCCTAAATAACCGAGAGAGAGATCAGGCTGATCTGAGTAAACATGATTTTTCAGCCCTTTTGTAAGACAGCTGTCAAATGGCAAAAGGATCTATTGGCAATATGGCTACTGTTGGGTTAGCTACGATATTCCTCTCTCCCTATAATTTTCCTTTTCACCTGCCAAACCTATCCATTTATATGCTTATATCCTGTTATTATATAAAATCAGGATGACAAATTGTATGTCTGCAGCCCTCTTTGTTCCCATTCTACAGCCCAGTGAACACTCCTGGTGTACATCAGTTTTATGTGAATGTAGGATGTTTGGGGTTTGTGAAAAATGTTGCTCTGCATGATTCATTTTACTGCAGCTAATGCTAGGGAAAAAAAAAAACAACACCAACACAACACCTCTATTGAAAATAATAGCCTGCTTCTTGGACTTTGCACATATATTTCTTTTGTCTGGTTGTTCTTTTGTTTAAGCCACTATCCAGGTGGAATAATCAGGTCTCTACAAGCAAAAACCTATCAACTATGGCATTATATATGATGGTTTCTAAGCATCAGTCACACGTGTCAGTGTAGGGGCTTCGTCCCTTATTTATTTATTTTCAGGTTTCTGAAGCTGTGCCCATCAGCAAGCCCTGGCACGGGCGGAGGGGTGGACAGGGGAGGTGGGGGGCTCCTGGGGCCCTGTGATTCATCCCCCACACTCATGACAAGACAGATGCTGCCACGATCAGCATGTACTTACGTAGGGGAATAACTGTAAAAAGCAGAGATGAAATCTTGGTTCCACTCGCGTCGGGCATAAAACTCTCTTTGACTCCGCTGGGGCCGGGATTTTATTCCTGAGATGAATTTTCTCTGTCAGACAATTTAAAGATGCTTTTATGAGGAAAGGAATCTCACCATCTAAAATACCATGTTTGCAATTCCGGAAATCTCTGACATATGTTTTAGGAGTGTGTCATATTTCCTACCGGGAAACTTTATGATGCCAGTAGCATTGTGGGAAGACAGCTTCATGGAGGCTGCGATAAAGCGGCAGAGATATTCGGTGATGGTGCTGGAGGTCATTTTAAAGTTACAACTTTCTCTGGTTTTTGCTCGACTTCCTAAGCCTCAGCGTGTTGTTTAAGTAAAAAAGAATTGGCAGTGATTTTCTTTGGGCCTCTTTTGCTCAGATTCGATACTATTGCATGTACTTCTGAAAGAAGTCGGACTTGATTCTTTCGGGTTTGTGGGTTTCTTATTTATTCTAGTTTATTATTTCAATAACACACTAAGGACCTGACCCAAAAGCCTTTCAAAGCTGGATATCCCTCTGGTTTCAGTGAAGCCTGAATCATTAATACAAAGAATATATGCCTTTTTTTTTTTTTTTTTTTTTTTTTTTTTGCAAGTGCCACAAATGCTCACACGCTTCTGAACCTTTAAGTCTGTAATTGAAAATAACCCACTTTATGTTGTTGTTGTTTCTCCTGTGAAGCTACCCTGTCATAGACCGAGTGTGCAGTTATCAGCAAAATACCATGCAGTATTTTGTGGTAACACAGTATATATCTTGTGTCACTGCTCCATGTGAGTTTAGCACAAAATATAACCCTATTAAAATTACAACGCATTTATCACCCAGCTCAGTTCAAAGAACCCACAAGCTGCAAAGAATTTAATTAAAACATGATGATTTAATGGGCAGGCTCCATCTATTGTTTACTCAGGAGGTTGAGATTCTGTTCAAAATTAGGTCCCAAATTTAATTTAGGCTTCCACCAACCTCGTCACAGAAATGGGACTCCTGTAGGAAGAAGCGGCTTGCAGGTGGTGAGCGCGGGTCCTTTCCTTTGCTGTAGCTACAGAATAGCTTGAGAAGTTGAAGAAGATGGTGTCTGCATTTCTTTTCTATGAGGACGACGAGAAAAAAAGCATGTTCACTTCCAGGAGGTTTCAGTGATGCTCATAAACCAAAGGTGAGGAGACAAAGTGACCCTGCCTGCAGCGTGGCCCAGGGAGGGCAAACCCCGCTGGGCAGCCCCAGGAAAGGTTCAGGCTCCTCTTCCCTCACCCCACCGAGGCCCTGGAGACCCTCGGCAGAATTTGTCAGCTTGAATTGCTTTGTTTTGTGCTAATCATCTTTTCGGTTTCCAAATAATGAGTCGTTCCCTGAGGCAAAGGTCTTTTCAGGACTAAAGCTGGTTTTAATTTCTTTCCCGGGCTTGTGAGACCCAGCTTACAAAAGAATGCCACAAAAGGTCCTTAAAACCCGTTTTATAAGAACAGCTTCTCATAAAAATATAACCAGTAGAGAAAAGGTGCTGCAGCGCAGCAAGTCCCAAGGGAAAAGAGAAGAGAGTCACTGCCATTTTGTACAGAATTGAATGTCTAATAGCACAGGGGACCTACAAAAAAAAGGGCTTCTCCTCAGCACCGAGTGCTTTCTTCTACCCATATACCCAGAGAGATGTTGCCCAGAGAAGTTGTGGCTGCCCCATCCCTGGAAGTGTTCAAGGCCAGGTTGGATGAGGCTTTGGGCAACCTGGTGTAGTGGAGGGTGTCCCTGCCCATGGCAGGGGGGTTGGAACTGGATGATCTTTGAGGTCTCTTCCAACCCTAACCATTCTATGATTCTATGTTTTCACACCTGCACTGCTAAGGTTGGCATAGCCCAGTCCACCACCACCTTCCAACAATTTCATTTATCAGTTACCCAAAGCAGCCTGCAGGAGCTTGAAGCATCAAAGGATTTGGGGTCCGTACGTTTTTAACAGTCTCTTCTTTACAAGGCAAATATATCTTCCTTTCTGCAGATGGATCTTGGTGTGACTCAGGGAAGATACTGTACATGATTTCTATAAACAGAAAAAAATGTAGAAATCTTGCCACAAAATGCATGATTTAATGTACATATAAGAAGAGGCACTGCGCCAGTTTCTCAGTTTCTGTCACAGTTTTAATGAAAAGTGATTCTAGCATTTGAGAAATCCTAAAAGCTGTCCCAGCCAAATGCCATGTTTCTATATATTATCTGAACTGTAAATCTAAGCTTTAGTGGGATACTACCTACATCACTTGATAAAAGACAGTATTTAATAATTTCTTGTTATGAAACAAATTCTTCATTTATTATAGCCATAGCTACATAATGAAACATTTTAGGGAAATTTCCTCTACCTTGCAAAATGATCTGTAGGAAAAACATGTTAATTCAGTTCAGCTGCACAAACCTCTCTGTGCTCACTGGTAATGTACTGCAGCTCTAATTCACTGGACCCAGCAATCTGCTTGGATAGTCAGTACATGTGTTTTCTCATCAGAAAGCCCAGCATTAACATCCGTACCTTGACTCTTAGCAGAAAATTGAAGCTGAAAAGCCTGCTGTGTTTTGCATACCAGTAACCCAGATTATTCAAATTCACTGCTCTGAAACCACTTGTGCCCATCTGGCTTTGGAAAATTGAGAATTCTGCCCTCGCCCTTCGTCCAGGGAAAGGTTGTGGTCCAGCACACACAGGCTGTGTCAACACCACGCGTGTTTGCAGGAGTTGACCAAGCGCGTTATAAATCCATGGCTTTGGAAACAAAATATTTATGTGGTTAATTGGACTGCAGGGTGTGGGGATGGCGTTGCTGCTGGTGATGCCAGGGATTGCCTACAATGCCCAGGCTGCCTATGGACGTGCTACAGGGAGCTGTCAGTTGGTGTCTTGAAGATGGCTCAGCAGCCCACACCTCCAGTCCATGCCACTCTGTCGTTTTAGACTGGTTTTGGGTTAAGAGACCGTTTCTTCCTCCACGTTCAAAAAGTGTTGGTCCCATTGTTTGTGTCACCCTGAGGCGACCACCATCTGAGGGCATGGCGTGGTGTGACCCGCACCCAACAAGAAGCTGGTCCTGGGCACGGTTCCCTTCAGAGGGAGCTTGGGGCACTGGGAGCTCCACCGGGTACTTTGGGCACTCACAAGCTCAGGTCACTGAGTTTTATGTCACCAGTGGGTTTGGCCACTGTTTATAGGGTTTATTGTGATTTTTAGCATGACTTGGCCAGGTGCCTGTTCCCTCGCCTTGGTGGGACCCTGCTCTGCTGAGAACTGCAGGCTGTTTCTGCTGAATAGAGCCATAAATTATTTACATTACCTTCATATAGCAACTTATTGACTACAGCATTGTAAAGTACCCTATTAATGTTTTAAGCATTTCACTTTATTTTAATACAAGTAAATTATTTAGGAAATGTTAAAATGCTTTATGCTTGGACTACTGAGAAGGAAAAGTGTACACTGCATCTTATTTTAATTGGATGCTTACCCTATCCTGTAGAAATCAGGCATTTATTATTTCATACTTAATTAACTATGCATACAACCCCTGATGGATATCCACTCAGGTTTTCCACTTGATCTAGTCATTAAGAGCCATAAATGTGCAGATTATTTTTACTTGGAAATACAAAATAATTCTGTTTTTCAGGTAACTTGGTTACCATATAAAGAGTCAGTTACTGTATCGCTGATCATACTGGTGCATTCAGTTTTCTAAATTAATGCAACGCAGTACATTAACTTTGGGATAATGTAAATTGATTCAAGTGGTGCAAAACTCAGTCAACCTGAAATGAGTGATGTCTTTGGGTTTCCCTTTTATCTCTGTTAGCACAGAAATATTCTGTAAGATTATTTTTATTATGTCGTAGTGCATTTTAGTCATTTTTGTGCAATATTGCACTGTCATATATGGACTTACAGAATGTTTGCAGTATTTCAACATAGTCTTGATTGTCTTCTGGATAAAGATGTGGAGTATCTACTTTTATCCTAAACCATTTACTTACATCTCAAATAGCAGCTCAACCATCCACAGAGGTGTGGTAAAGGGCATAGCAATAAGCCAAACTTTGCTTTATCCCCCACCTGCCCAGTAGAGCTTTTTCTTAGAAGAAATAATGAGGATCAAGTTTGTGAAAAACAGCAGAGCGGTCTCTAGAAATGCAGTCCCTGCTTCACTCTGGGGACAAGACAGCCAAGTGCTGCTCCTTGGCTGGCAGCAAAACTCGGTTTTAGCTCAATCTTGTTATTATTTCTCTTGTTAATGTTTTTATTTTGTGTCACAGATCTGAAACCCACTGATTAACAGACGTCTGAGCTAATGCCTGATCCTGAGCAACGGCGATGTGGGAGTCAGGAGCAGTTAGATGCTGAGAGTGTGTTTCAGGCAAGGCCTTTGACAGACAAGTCATGTAATTTGCTATAATGTTGTACCAGAGAAAAAGAGTTCGATGATGACTACAGGAAAAAGAGAGCCATAAAAGACCAGGCAGCAGCTTCTTCCTTATGTATATTTGATCAGCCAGCTGTTGTCGCTGCGTTTCCTTCCAACGTTCACATTTGCTTCTAAAATAAAGCACTTTAGGCTTCAATCTGAGAAGAAGCAGATTAGAAAGAGGAAGTTTCTAGTAAAGGAGATGTTGGAGGAGGAAATCAAAGCAAAGGAAACCTGCAGACAGGACAGGAAGGTGCTGTTGGTAGAGAACTGCTGATGAAGCTGCAGCAGACTGAGAATGAGGACGGCAGATGGCTTCCATGGAAAGTCAGTGATGCCCCATGCACAGGAGCACTTGAATAGTGAAGATGCAGTTGCTTTGGCTTCTGCATTTTTCAGTGTGAGTACTTTTTAACCACAGAAACACTGTGAAGGAGTAAGAGCCCACGTCCCGTTGGTATCAACAGCCCTGCCTCGGAGAGCCCTCCCAAAGCTTCCCATGGCGAAGCAACATCAGTAACAGGCAAGAGTAGCACCAATAACATGAACTCAGGTCTGGTCTGATCTACCAGCCATTCACACCAGAGCATAAACCACCATCACATCCCATTGCTTTATGCCAGGTCCTGATGGGATGAGCTGCAGGTCCATGAAGAAACAGGGCTCCTGCCTGTTGCAGAGGTCTCACAATGTTGGGTTACAGTAATTGAAGCAAATTAGTCTTTCCCATCTTGTGATGTCTTAGCAATTTTCTTAAAACCATCCATTTAAAAGCTGCTTTCCAAATTACGATACAGGCTTCATAAAACAATCATAAGAGTGCAAACAAACCCCATTACACTGGTGCACTAATTACCCTCCAGGCTCCTGATCTTTGGGTTGCCTTCGTGTTGTGAAATTGAGACTCAGAAATGAGTTTCTTCCTCCCTGTGCTGTAGGAAATGGCCATTTACAGACACATGCTTTACTGACGTGTAAATTTTAAAGGCACAATTTACTTCTCTGTAACCAATTCCGTCCTCATGGTAGATGAGTTTTAGAAGTTTGCCAGATATTTCCAAATATTCCACTTTTTTTCCAAGGAAATTATGTTTCATCTTACGAGTAGTTATGAGATACACTCTTAGCCTACACAGCACTGATGCAAAAAAGGACTCCCGCTGAGGTTTTAGCTGAGTTTGATGGGAATAAATGTATCCCTGTGATAAAGACTAAAGTAAAAAGCTACATGGACCTTTTAGTTTGGAAAGGAAGCACAAATATTTCAGCACTAGTGATCTGTTTACTCCAGAGGTAAAGCGGAAGAAATCCCGTATTAAACACTGATGCTATGGGATAAACCTGGCTGCTCCTTTCTCACTTTCCAGCAGGAAACCAGGGTGATTACTTGATACCTGCCTTAACAGATGTTGATATAAAAATATCTTCAATTAATATTCCTGCTCGTTTTGTTCACACCACATTTCAGCCCTTTTGATTCCCGTTATGCTCCTGGATTTGTGGCTTCCCTGTGTATGTTCCATGTGCAAATCAGTCTGAAAAGGCATTACTGGTGTGTGCAACCTTTTCTGTGTTCCTGGGTTGTCCTCCCTCCATTTTCATGTTGTGTAAAAGGCCAAAGGACGTCTAGTTTTTAGTATTATTCATAAATCATTTTTACTCACTTGTAAACCTGCTGCAGAATAAAGGATAACAACTCTCTCACCCTGTATTAGCCCATTGCTGGCAGCTCCTTGAAGCAGGTTTACATGCGATAGATATCATGGAAAATGTGCCAAGAGGAAAACTGTTTCCTCTTTACAGATGGGGGAAAAAAAAAAAAAAAGCCATGCCGAGCTGCAATGAGCTCATGCTTTCCTGGTTTTGTTTTATTTTTTCCCCAAAAATGCAGATCTACCCTTTGAACTCGGTACAAGACTCAAGCTTCTTCTCTCCTAATTAGCAAAGTGACACTCGTGAGTGCAGGAGGAGCTGTGTGTGGCCAGAATTTTTCCTGATCTTACCCAGGCAAATCCTCTAAGAGCTTTGCTATTTTTTTTTCAGAAATATAGAAAAATGGAGACATAAAGAAAAGAACATATTAGCTATTTTTATCACTTAAGCCATTTTGGTCAAAACTGACTTTTTAGAGATGAAAACCCAGCAATCTAGATACAGATGGATAAGGAAAAGGCTATTTCCTAGCCCACAGCAATACTTTATGTCTTGAGATGTCAACAACCTTATCATTCCTATTGGAGATGAAGCGGTGCTCTGAAATAAGAGGGAAAAAAAGAGTTCCTCCAAAGAGCCACAGCCTTATGGTTGAGATACTAAATCAAGATCACCAGAACTGTGACAAATGCAAGTAGAGGGACCTCAAGGTTCCACTTATTTCATGTGACCCAGAGATACCTATCCTTGGAAATTTCCAGCAATAGAGATCCCGCAGCTTTAGAATGGAAATAATTATACTGCTTAACGGACTTTGTTGTTAAAATGTCTTTTGGTTTTTTTCCCCCGCTGGTGTTCATCCTGCCTTTTTCTTCAAATATTTCTGTGGCCAAGTGGGGAATGGGTTGCCTTTGGTGAAGTCTGCTGGTTAGGCCTTAGCAATTCTGTTCTTCCCTATTTACACCATGGCAATGTCAGGTTTATCATTAGAAACATCATTTAAGATTGACAAAATTGGTAACGTTCTTCCCTGGGGACTTGATTTCTTTCCTGCTTAGCATTTGCTGGAAACCCTGCAGGAAAGTTCTCATGGTGGCACAGAGTCGAAGCGGAGTAGATCTGGAAACCATTTGGGAACACAACGGAGCAGGTATGGATAAGCACAGGTTGAGTGGGTTCACCGTCAGCACTATCATAGACCACTTCAATCCCTGAAATCTTAAGAAAGAGGTATTTTAAAGAAAAGAAATCAGTTCAGTTCACTGTAAAGAGCCTGCCCAGGGAAAAGCAAGCCGGTGCAGCGGTGGTGCCCATTTTGGGAGGTGTGTTTTCCCAGCTACACCGACAGCCAGAGAGAGCAAAGTGTTTTCAGGGTGCTCCTCTTACCACTGCCCACGCAGGGCACGGAGCATTGAACGGCAGCTCTCTTCTCTTTCTAAGAAATTCTCATTTTTCCAGGTGGATTCAGGCAGACTCTGACATTTGTGACTCGATGTGGTGCTTTTTCTCTTACATAGAGGCTCATTTAAAGTACTCAAGAAGCATTTTTTTTCTGCTTGATTGGTGGCCCTCTGAAGCATATTCCTGTGGGTGCTCTGTATTCTTCCTCTTTGTAAATATGTATTAAATCATATAAATTGTCTGATTTAGATCTGAATTAGTATACACGTATATATACATAAACAAAAAAAAATGACACATACATATAGCTACACGTATACAGAGGTTTAATTATTTATAATAGTGAAGGCACTCATCTCTATTCATTATAATCTAATCTTTAGGACCTATTTTTTACATCCAGCCATATGGCGCTGTGACGGATGGCTGAGCTGTTTGCGTTGTTCACAGTTTGCCATATATGTGCTGCAGATTTTATGTTTTACATAAAAAGACGGGTCGGGGCGGAGGCAGGGGAGAGCTGCTGGCAGGCACCCTCCTGGGTGCCACTTTATGGCAGGGGACCCACGGGATGGATGGGCATGACTTCTGCTGGGACAGCCGGAGAAGGAAGGCAGCCTGGGAGCAAGGGGCGAGACAGAGGGAAAAATCCCTGGGAAAAGCTCTGGATGAGTTTGCAGGAGGGAACAGGCTCGTGTGGATGTGATGGAAGGAAAAAGGATTTCCAGGGCCTGGGATGAACCCGGTGGGGTTTGTTCAACCTATAAGCCATGAAACCTGCTGGATGGCAAAGCAGGGCTTGCAGGAAATCCCTCGTTTGTCTTGGGGTGGGCTGGCAGGAGGGGACCCATTCCATCCAGTGGTCGGGATTTTCTCCTGGTAAAGAATTCCTCACCTGTTTCTGGAAAAGAAACAGCTTTCTGTGTCTGGCCCAACAACTCTCCTGTGCATTTATCATGAGTCACTCAGGAGCTGTGTCCCCTGTCGAACATCTGATAAATGCCATCACTCCCTGTCGCTTCCGCTGCCCAGAGTCCCCCTTCTGTGTCCTCCACAAATCACCCTGATGTGGTCGAGCCCGGAGCCCGCACCCTGGTCACCCCACTGCTGACTGGTTCTTGTATGAGCAATTTGTGTGATCACATGCAAAGAAAACCCTAATCTAGCATCTACCAAATTATCCAGGGGTGATTAATGGGCGTTTGTCAGAGCCCTCTGCAGCTGGAAGGGAAAATACTGCCTGCTGTGTCGTGCGAGCTGTTTGCTCCTCACTCCTCTCTCTTTTTTAGGATGGCTAATACCTGAAAGAACATAAAAGGGACAATCTTTCAGCTCTGAAAAATGAACCAGCAAGAAATGTTCTCCAGCAGTATTTAGAGCGCAGAACTGTATAGCATCTCCTTTCGGCTTCCCTGTCCGGGACTTGGCCATAGCACAGCCCACTGCCAAAAACACTGAGCTGTGGGTGTATAAAGAGTTTCCATGTTGAAACATATCAATGCCTCAGTTAATTTGATGTAATAAAGAGGTTTTTGTCTTTCTCTCCTAACACAGCTGCTAGTCTTTGCATAAAGATTCTCTAATAGTATTGTCATGCAAGATTTCAGTCTACAGCAATAGTTAAATACTGCAGATCTCCATAGATATAAGGTTTTCCCAGGCAGAAAATATGATTACGTAGCCTGGTTATCTCACCTAACACTGCATTTCTTTTTTAATGGGAAAAAATGCTACTAGTTTTGAAACTGTTTGAATTACTTCACGCTAAAGGACATTGAAGCCAGGATTCTGCAGCCAGTGCTCACAGCTTGGATTCCTGGCCCCCAAAATCTCCGCTGACCCCCCCAAAGTGTTCTCAGCTCTGCGCTGCACTGAATGTGTCCAGAGCTGTAAAAGGGGAGCAGAAAATGGGAGGATGCATTTGGAGCAAAGCCGAGCCCGCGGGCTGAACCTGCCGTGAAGGGCTGACTGTGGGTGGGTGGTGGGTCTTGCCCTCCTGCCCAGCTCCCTGCAGCGAGTTAGTCCTTCTGCAAGAAGGAGAATCTTCATTAATTCAAGTGTCAGCAGTGACCCTGGAGTGCCAGGCGTCTTCCTAGGTCTTGCTACTTCAAAATGCTTTGCAAGAAGTTGCCTGTAGCTTGTTGCGTTAGACCACAGGGCCATGATGGAGATGGAGATGTTATTACATGCAGAAGTGCGTGCGCCGTATCGCTGTACAACAGGTTACAGTGTGAGAAAGTTAAATGAAACCATTTAGATAATTCTTTGTCCATCAATCGCTGTGCAATTTTATATTTAGTCATATTCCAAGGAGATACGCAGGTCTGCTGCATCACAACCAGAGCAGGATAAACGGGCAGAAATCCCTGGTGTGGCTGTCTGGAGAGCCAGGTAATAGCATCAGAACATTTTGCATGCAAAAATTCTCTGTGATGCTGAGCACTTTTACTGCAGATCATGTCAGGGCCTGTTGCTACAGGTTAATGCTTAGGAAATAAATTGTAAGCAGTATTAATTTTTAAAAGTCACAGTGTGGTTAGGTATATATTATGTAGCCTTTTGCGAGTGTATTTTATCATGCTCGGCTGAGCGGGTTTATTTGCTGCCTCCTGCGAAGGCAGAGCATCACTCCCTGCATCCTTCCCCATCCCTCCTGCACTGCGGCAGCACCACGCCACCGAGACCCCTTGGTTGGGTGGGAGCAGAGGTGGCCATGGTAAACTCTCTGGGACTGGGATAATGTCCTTCCCGGACGAGCGCACTGCATGTCTGTGGTTTGACTCCAACTGGAAGGGCTTTGATGACATGTAATAAGAATTTTGATTCCATTTATTTCAATAAATGGAGAATATCCATTGGAATATCATAATATATACTCTCTATAATACTATAAATTTATATAAAAGTAATATAATAATTTTTCTATACACTAACAGTATAATAATGTCCATAATTTCAATATAATGATACGATTTTACTTATAATGTTATGGACTACACGCATATGGACTTTCTCTCCATGTGTGAGGAGGGACCACAGTAACACATTGTATGTGTCTAAGGCAGCAACAGATATCAGAGACAGGTCCAAATTAAAATATTCAAACCACCTCAATAATATAAACTGTTGTTTTAGAAGGAGCTGCATGGGCTCATCCTTTTCTTGGGTACCACACAGGCCACAACGATTGTGGAAGAAGCATAGTGGGAAAGGGAAAATTCAAGATGAGATGAATCACAGCAGGACCTTCACAAACCGCGGTGCTCAGTTCCTCACCAAAGTTCTCTTCTTCTCATTTTCCTTCTCGGCATCTCTGCCAAGAAGGGATCTGTTGTGAGTGCCACCACGGCTGGTGGGTTACATCTGCTGGGATCTGAGCTCCGTGTCACTCTTGGGGTGCACGTGGCTGTCACACCACCCCTCCAGCTGAGAGCTGCCGTCGGGAACATTAAACTTCTTAAAATAGTATTCGAGCATCCTTTTTGAAGAAGAAAATGCCTTACAGCATGTTTTACACAGCGAGTGGAGCAGACCCGCTCGGAGAGAGCAGACAGAGCTCCAGACGAAGGAAATGAGTACTTTGTTTATGACAGATTTCTGTTTTTATTCCCAAGGTTCAGAAGTAAATTACTACAAAAATGCAGACAGAACCTGTAATATTTGCCTCAGCATTATTCATCCAGCGATTCGGGAGCTGCAGATCAGCCTGTGAAAGACAGCACTTAAAATACGGGGTCTGCTCCAACCTCTTTTGCGCTGGTGTAAATCAAGAATAACTTTCACTGAAACCAATGGAGTGTAAAATTGGTGTAAGTGAGAATCAGTACTATCTTCTGCACCTATACGTCAGCGAAACTATTTGTTTAAAGTGTTTATAGACACTGCTATCATAAATAGCTTATTTTCTTACACATTAAATAGATCAGAGGTATCCAGAGTAATTTTCTAGCATGACTAAAAGAAACGTGTATATTTATTGCCACATAACTTGCAGGAGTCACACTCTGGTTGAATCTGAATCCAAAAATAGTGATTGATTTTTTTTCTCGGTTTAATAAAAGGAATCACAGCGCTCTATGAAGACATGCATTCGTTTTATTTGATTGACATCTTCAATTTTGGATATATATTCTAACTAATGGAACGAATATTGCAATACATGAATCAATTATATTTGTTCAGATGTCAGGTTTGCAAAGTGAGAACTGTTTAAATTATATATGATCCTGCTGTCTATATATTATGTTGTCTTAATAGACAATAGAACCATCGATACGTTTGTTTTAACGAGGAGCTTATCAGCATATAAAGCTCATGTCTGATCCACTGTTATTTGTTGAAGTAATAGAGTTTTGTCCATGTAACTCAAAATACAAGCTTCCTCTCTTCAAGACCAGGAGAAGAACATGGCTGATGAAGAAAGGTTTGCTGGTGTAATTAGCATCACTGCTGACTTTACTGAAATCATTAGTTTACAGTCATTATTATTTATACTATTGTAACAGTATTTTGCCTTGGAGTTTAGGCAGTTCTCTCAAAATGCTCTAGTCTTACTGATGGGTTAAATCCTAAAATTATTTCCATATGGATTTGACTTAAAGCACACAAGCAATCTTTTTGAGAACATAATTCAGCAAAGGAAGAGGTCTTTGAGGAATTAGGGGTATGGAAAATATTGCAAACTTCCATTTGCTATCATTTTCCTACTTCTTCACCTTTCCTACACTTTAGCTATTTGATAATTATTAAGTTTCAGAAAGCATAATCTAATGAAACAAAAAGTGGCTGCAAAACTCATTAGAAAAACATACTTAACTCATTATTCTGTATCAAAAGGGAAAGATGCATCAAATGGGATTCTGTAGAAGCAGTATCCAAGATTTTTATTAAGGACTTGGATAATTGAAGAGAAAACTTTCTTATCAAATCTGTGAATTTGGAAGAACGGGCAGCACTTTGGAATTTCAGATTACTCTGATAAAATGTCCTAAAAAAACCCAGACTGAAATAAAATAGGGACAAGGGTGACACAGAAAACAGTGTGGTACAATGTATAGGCAAGAAATACCAGACACATTAAAATCATTGTCCCACCTCATCGAGCGTTGGTTTGACCCTAACGAAATTTGAAGGTGTCTCACCACCCTCAGAGTGAAGAATTTCTTCCTTAAACCTAACCTAAACACACTGTCTTTCAGATTCTGGAAAATTCCATTCTGGAAAATTAACAGGCATGTCAAAGTAGATGTTCACCTGATGAACTAAATTATAATCAAGATATAGATCACATAGCACAAAAACCAGGATCGTTTCAAGAATATAAACCTCCATGCCTCCGGGTACTAAACAACCTCTAATTAACAACAGTATGGAAGGATTCTATGGAACAATATGGAACCATTCTATGATTTTTCCATGTGAGCATGTTCTCTTGTAAACTGCCTGCTGGAGGCCCTGGCAGCGCGTTTTCCAGAGTTTGTCCTGGCCTCCTTCGCAGAGAAGACAGGACATCGGGGGAGATTGGCTGCTCACTAATTTCTGTGCTCTGAACCAAATCCGGAGCCATTTTTCCAACTGGGAGGAGACAGCTGCTCTGCAAGTTAAGATACCCCTTGGTGGGACTCAGGACCACGCAAAGCCGTTCACCTCCAACTGATGCTGGTAACAGGCAGGATGGGGACCGCAGCCCTGCCTCGATGGAGCTTGCTCAATTGATTTAATGCTTCATACATGCAATATTATGTATATTCTGTGCTCTCTTTCCATGTATAAGCAGCTTCTTTCCTGGGAGCACAGGGCAGGAAAGCCCACGGTACTGTGCCATCATCGGCTCTCTTCAACTCTGCTGGAAGTCTAAGAAAATGTGCTTTTCGTAGGCACGGAGGGGTGTCTGAATTCAGCCTTGGCTGTGGCCATGAATGTTAATTTACACATGTGAGGGAGTTACGGGACTGATTTCAAAGCTCTTCCTAGCCTCCAGGTGCCCAAGAGAACTGAAGTAGTGTTTGTGGAAGAGAAAATATGCCAGAAATTATACTGGCAATTCCTTTTTTGTAACATCGCCACTTTTTCACAGAGGCTTTGGGTGCTCACAAGCAGATGAGAAACATGCGTTTGTCTTCAGACTGAGGGTTTTTTTACCAGTGTGATGTTCCTGACAGTATTCTCAGGATACTAATTTGTTACTTGTAACGATAATTCTTTGTCCACGTGGGAACAGGCATACATCACACACGCACACGTATACGCTGTGCTCGCTTTCATGAAATATTTATGAATCATTATTGGCATTAGGGATATCTGAAGCCGAAATTCATAGAAGGCAATTTTGTAGAAAATGAAATTATGGGATATTTATCCATCCTGTAAGCTGCCCTGAGTATGTGTCTCCAGCAGAATTAGAGAGTTATTTATTTATGAGCTGGTCTCCTATTCTCTTCCTTAAAGAGAAATCGCGGAACAGGTTGAACGGGATGTTTGTTTACAAATTGGCCAGAGAGCATTGTTCCCAGTTTGATTTGCAATGACTAATGAGCAACATAATTTTTAATCATAGGTTTTCAAGGCTGACACTCTGACAAGCACATCCTGCATGTGTTACATTCGGCATGGCGTAGTGCAGGCAGCTGTGTATGCTAACGAGAGAACAGAAGCAGTGTGAAAAAGATCAATGTGTCGGGAGAGTATAAGACTTTTCTAGCAAGCAAGCTGTGATGTAAACATTTTTCGTTTTAGGACTTCCTAGGACATGTTTTCATGTGTGCAGAAGGGCTGAATCCTCAGCTCAGTGTGCAGAGGAAAGGGGCAGGAAGGAATCTGTCTGTGGCTAACGAACCAAAGGCCGGCAGTCACCGGGGACAAATAGAGCAGGAGATCTCCGGGTTGGAAGTTCTTGAGAACAGCTCCTAAGACACCCCGGACTGTATGTCAGGGAAGGCTGGAAGCAAATCAACGTTGACAAAGCTTGTAAAACTTATCTACCCACTCACCGGTAGATCGGCAGGACGGATGCTCGCTCCTTCTGCCACCTTCTGCAAAAGATCCACGTTTTCCAGCCCAACTTCCTCTCTTGCTCTGCCCCTGTGTGCCAAACATCCCAGGGCAAACCCAGGGACTCCCCAGGGTGCTGACTGAGGGTGGGACTGACTTTTGCAGCATCCCTAATGGCAATGACCTCAAGGAGCTTTGCAACCTCTTGTTTCCCTCTCCAAAATTTGGAAAGAGTAAAATAACTTTCTTCATCTCCCAAGTCCAAAGAAGGATTTTCAAAGGTGAAAAGCAGGAGAGGACAGGGCAGGAGAAGGACTATCCTGGGTATCAAAATGTCCTCACCAGGCACAAACGCCAAACTCAGCAGGAGCTCTGCCTCTCCACTGCCTGTGTGTATCTCGTCCCATGTCCCCTGCCTGGCTCTGCAGAAGCTCAGAGGTCCCTTCTGCACATGCCAGACGTGGTATTATTAATAATTTTATATATATATATGCACATATACACTATTATTCCTTGATAAACTCTCATTGAGTGATCATAAAGGTGGATTTCTTTGAAACTCAGTTGTTAACACAGCCCTTCCCTACAAGCTCTTTTGGCTTGAAAATTATTTTCCTTTACTTTTTCCTACCAACAAAGAGCCTTTTTAAAGTGGAGGTGACTCTGATAGCACAGGAGATATTAACACGTGTTGTTGATGCAACCCCTTTAACACTTCTAGGAATTAAATTTTAATTAATTACTTTGTAGTGAGAATGGGAAAGCGAGAAATGGATCACCTGCTTTTATGGGGAAGAAGAGCAGGGTTCAAGACTTCTTGAAAGACTTAGTGAGAGGGAAAAGAGGACTGCTGTATTTTCTGTTTCTGATTTAGGGCTAAAGATACTTCGCATTAGATTATCAACTTGCTTTGCATTTTAAGCTACATAAATCCCATCAGCACGTGCCAAGTGCTACCAGAAACTGGCTTCTGTGCTGCCACTTCTATGACCATACATTACAGGACAGACTAGCTGTAATGTGAGCAAAACAAAGAATGTAGAATAATGACAGAAAATTTAGCCAGGAGCTTTTGTAAGACAAAATAAAAGGTGTACTAGCTAAACTATGTGTTTGTGAAGAGACTGGGCTTCCTCATTTTAGAAGTGCTTGGGTAGCTTTAATGGAGAAGAACTCTAACCATTTTTGACATGTGTTAATGGTGCGCGTCACGTTCTTTATATTTTCATAATGACATGTCTAATTTCTGATGGCATGTGTCACATTGCATATATTTGTTCAATATAGGTCACGAGCTAAAAATATGCACAATATTAGCAAAATATATATGATAACAATTGCATACGTCTCCCTCAGCAACACCTCAACTGACCATAAATTTGATTCCGGAGGGTTTTCTAAAACTCAGTGGCAAAATGTTTTCTAAAGCCCTGTCTTAAAAGATGGTGGTGAAAAGTTGGGCTTTGGCAGAGTTGGTATTGATGAGGAACAAAGAATTCTTTCTTACTGGAGGTTGTTCTTAGATGGTGCCTCTTCCTACTGTAAGAAAGCTGGAAAACGCTGATAGGGTAATGCAGCACTCACTGATTTATACGGTTTGGCAAAAGCTTGGAACAGCACCTCTGGGGAGAGGGTGACGGGAGAGACACATTTCAGGCTACCGTTGAAAAATAGCAGCTCAGCATTACGGCTGTGACCTTCTGCCACTTGAAGTGTGTGGTTGATGACATTCTTCTTCAGGGAGGAGCACAGGTGATAAGTAACCATTCTTTAGGTCCCACAATTCACATAAAAGCTTGTGATATGAAAGCCAGAGCCCCTGGAGAGGTGGCAGATGACCATCCCTGTGGCTGTTGTTCTCTTACCAATTATCTATTGCTTTCTGGTCGGTGGACAGTGGTCATGTAGCTAGAAGTGAGTCTTACACACAGCATCTAGTCCAGGTACTTCCAACAGTCAGGTTCGATGCTTTAGCTCAACAGCTCAATCTGACAGAACATCTTCTTGAGCTTGATGAGACTTCTTCCTTTGCAAAGGATTCACATAAGGATTAAATAGGTCTTAGATAGTCACCAGACAGAAGAAAGTTAGTTTTGGGGGGGACAGTGGCCATGTATCTTTTAATCAGATATTATCTTTTTGTCTTTTAGGGAAAGATTGCAGTGATTCTTTTTTGCCAATTAAAGAAAGAAAACAAGGGAGTGATGTTTTCCCTGTGTTTTAACGCCAGTCTTTTTTTTCACAACGGTTTTTATTACAGGTAAATAAACCTGTAAAGACTGCTATAATACCACCCTTCTCCAGCACTTCCTAGGTCAAGCGATAGCACTGGTGTGAGCTGAGTGACACTGTTAGTGTGTGTGCGATGTAAATGGGAGTAGGGCTGGCTTTTGCTAGCTGAGAAGAAATAGATACCCTCATGGACTAACAAGTATTACTGAAAAACATGGAAAACAGACAAAGTAAGCTCTAAAAGCTGTATGATTGAGATATAGAGAGAGACATAATGATAGAAATATATATACACATCTGGTTCAACCAAGCTTTGACCGAAGGAAACATAGTAAGAGATTGAATGGAAAACCTTTTCATGCTAGTTAGAGCCTATGTAATCCCACTTTAATTTGATGGTCAACAACTTTAAATGGAGTGATGGAACTGCTTCTGTTACATACATCTGAGCTTTCAAAGGACTTCTACACTTCCACTTTGATTCAACCAGAAATGATGCTTCAGGGGAAAACAGGAACATTGTCTTAGCAAAGAAACTTCCTCAGCTTGGTAACTTCACTCCAAAAGCATTTGTAAATTGTAAATCCTTGAAATAACAGCCCTCCTCGTATCTGACCTACTTGTGTCTGTGAATGCACCACTACTTCAGCTTTGGCAGACACCTCCTGTCTCCTTCCTTCTGATAATTTTTATGCGTAGCATAGGGATTAGGCTCTGTTCTCCCACCCACCACCTCCACCGGAGATGCTCCAGCTTTCCCCCTCCTTCCACACCCTCTGCATCTCCTCAAGTTCTCCCCCTCCTTCACACCCTCGCCAGCTCACGTTGCCCCAGTGTGAACCCACTGTGGAAAAAGCATTTTTCCATAAGTGTTTGCCAGCCTTTGAGAGAGAAATTTGATGACCGAGGATTGCTGCAACAAAGGCAATTAGAAGTCTGCTGCATGTGCATTAAATAGACTATATAATCCTAAAATGAAGATGCTACTAAGAACAGCCCATGAGGATGCTGAGCTAGAGGAAGCATGACAATAGATAATTTCAAATCCAGCCAAGCTTGAAAGAGGTGTGTTTTCCTCCTTCCATGAGGTTGAGAAAGAGCTATAAAATCCCTTGACTTAAACAAGCAACACGCACTTTCTCTGTGTCCTATCTTCAGTTTTACACCACTCATTAGAGATCATTTCATTCATCTTTGGGAGATGACAATTATTAAGCAACTAAAAAATAAAAAGATATCTACATTGCAAGGAAACACTAACTGTCCACTTCAGTCTTATTTCTGCAGCAGATAACATCACAGTGCTGCCACGGTAAGAAAATCAATAAATCACTGACAAGAAATCAGAGTCACATCTTCTAAACTATTTCACTGATACTATGAAATTCTATTTTAATTGAAGATATTGATAGCTTTTCCTTTTAAAGGCCCAATGATTTAAAGAGCAAAATACTGAAGATATTATTTTTAAATATTTTCTTGGCTTTCATAGGATTCACATGACTGATATTTCATGTCTATTACATAAGGTTATCCATGACGGCAAAAACTGACACTAAAAAGCAAATTTTCTTTTGTCTGAAGTTTTCCAGGCTGGAGAACTTAGTTCGGATAGAAATAAGGATCCCTCCAAAAGACCACCCACAACAAGGTGATCAAAAGCTAAAGACTTTTGGTTCAATGGTGTTAATAAATCAGTTCTTCCTATCTCCAACCTGAAGGCTTTGCTGAAGTCCAGCTGGGGCTGATATTCAGGAACAGAGTGGGTGAAGGAAGCTTTGGGATCCGTAGGTCTTAACACTCAATATGTTCATGGGAAGACTGAGAGATGCTGTTGATATTACCAATATTAATATTGGCAAAATGTCAGTTATAAAATAACAAATTCAAGCCATAAAAAAGACTTTCCATTACAAGAAAGGCCTATGCTCTATCTTGGGAAGCTGAAACACTCACTGTTATGGATTCATATGGCTGAGATTCCCTGCTGAATTCTAGAGAATTATTCTTAAAACTGAGAGAGACAAGGTTGGAAACAACAAAGGAAACTGATTTCTACATAGAGCTTTTATTTCCACCTTTTTCTAGTCTTGTTTCTCCAAAATCCTGAATGTGTGGGACTTTTAACGTGAAGGTGGAGTTGCTTATGTATCCCTAGGTTTGTGCTAGCTGCAGCCTAACTTCTGAAGGACGTTTTCATAAGAGTTATACCAAAAGCCTGTGAAGTTGTATTTTACCCAGATTAGAGATATGTCATGTTCTTCACTTACCCTTCTGCCGAGAAGACCCATTTACTCATCCTTCACTGAAAAATGGGATGTGCAGCGTTCAGCAGAGTGAGCACTGAAAACCTGATGTAGTTTGTGAGTAAATGAGGTTTCAGTGCCTCTTTTAAATACCTCAGGAATGTTACTAATATCCCGATGTGATGAACACATAAAAGACAGATAGGTTAGCTCCCACATTTAATATTCTGAGCGTATTGCGATGCCTACAATTCTCCTTGTGAAGCGAAGCAAAGTGGCTGCGTGTGTAAAGGAAGTGGTTAGGTGATTGATGGGATGTAACTAGGAAAAGAAATCATTGAGAATTAGGCTAACGAATGAAAGAAATGATCCAGTGACCAGGACCACAAGTACCTGGTATTCTGACAAAGAGCAAGAACTCTGGAATTTGCTTCAAATTCCTCCACAAAGTTTTGAGCATGCTAGATGTACGTTTTGCTGCACTTACCACAAATCGTATTTTGCTTGTAAAGCAGCAAGATGGAAGAAGAGATTCCTCTGTCACTGTTGCTATAGGCTTTATTCGTGTAAAGAGTGAGGTGCTAAAGCCAGAATGGGTTTGTCGGGTGGATGCAAGAGGAGCACAGACCACAGCATGATGGTGTTAAACCTGCATGGGAAAGAGCAGGATATAGGTCTCATTTTGTCCCTGTGCCAGTGTCCCTCCATGGAGCACTCGAGCTGTCACCACTGTCCCACCACATTCCTCCTACTCCAACACCAGCATCCACAGAGGAGCCTGATGACACCCAGTGACAGCTCACCTCCGTGTCCTACGAGACTATCCCAACACACACGTGTTACAGCAGGAGGCTCCTGTAGACTGGAGGGACAGCTCGGCTGCTTGGTGAATAATGTGACACCACATCTGCTGTGCAATCTGAAATCAAAGTTCTCTGTAGGCTTAAGTTATGAGGGGCCCTGGGTTTGTCCCACCTCCCCAGCAGGGTATATGTAGGAGTTAGGACAGCAGTGGTTACCCCGTACCTCTGAACGTCCTCTCCTGCTATCATAGATGGCTACAGCGTGTAATTCCTTCCCTTTCAAAAACCCATCTCATTACTAAGACGCTCTGAGCATCAGCAGGTGGCTAAATCAAATATCCAGACCTGCAGCTGGGTGAGGTGTGAATCCCAAATACCGGTATTGAGATCAGCCCGTTTGCCCTAACGTGTAACAGACATTTAATATTTCAGCAATTAGGTATCAGCTTACAGCTTCCTTTTCCCAAACTATTATGCATTTTATGTCAGATATTCTTTGGTTTGTCAATAACGTAAAAAGAGCGCATTGTTTTAAGGGCAAAAAAAAAAACAAATACAAAGCAAATAAGATACAAAAGAATGATGCAGACTATAAAAAGCCTGGAAAACCTCAGTTTTTATTTTACTGTAGAGCTATCAACACAAACAAAAAATAAATTGTTTTTGAAGTTCAGATATTGAACTCAGGAAGAAAATCAAAAGTGTTTTCCCTGCTGTTCTTTTCAATATTCACTTCATGATTTATTTGGAAGTTAGATTCATCTCCACTCTAAAACGTACTCTACTTTTATCTTAAGTATTGCTATTTCTGAAGGAACAAAGAATATTTCTTATCAGCATCTTCCGGCTGGACTTCCTAATGCATTTGATTTCCAGCTATTAACCTAGGAGCCCTATATTCACAATTGCTTTGTGGTTTTTAAGACCCTATAGGTTTAGAAGTGTATGGATGTTCTTATAAAGTTCATTACTTTATTTCATACTTAACAGCGTTTGCCAATATCCTCTTGGCTCGTGGCTGAAAGATGACTAGAAGATCAGCAAGCCAAAGCTCTGCACATCTACGTGTTCCTCTTGCACTGCTATTTGTTCTCAAGGAACCCCTCAAAACATGTAGTTTCCACAGCAGCTCGCACCATTTTAAGGCAGAATTATCACACTACCGTCCTCTGCTTATCAGAAATGTTCACATGGAGTTATTAAAGCACTCTCATGAAAATGTTTGCAAGAATCTTCTCAAACCTTTCTAAAAACTGATTTGGAAGTAAAACCCCTTCTTCTAGGTTCTCTGGTTCTGTTGTCATGCCATTGTGGGTGTCAGTCTCTTTTCCCAGGTAACAAGTGATAGAGGAATGGCCTCAAGTTGCACCAGGGAGGTTTAGACTGGATATTGGGAAACATTTCTTCACTGAAAGGGTTGTCAGCCTTGGAACAGGCTACCTGGTAAAGTGGCGGAGTCACCATCCCTGGAGGTGTTTAAAAGCCCTGTAGATGTGGTAAAAAAAAAAATTTACCATGAGAGTTGTAGAACACTGGAACAGGTTGCCCAGAGAGGTGGTGGATGCTCCATCCCTGGAGACATTCAAGGCCAGGTTGGACGAGGCCCTGAGCAACCTGATCTAGTTGGAGATATCCCTGTTCCTTGCAGGGGGGTTGGACTAGATGACCTTTGAAGGTCCCTTCCAGCCCTAACCATTCTATGATTCTATGAGGTGCTTAGGGACATGGCTTAGTGGTGGACTTGGCAGCCTCAGGTCAACAGTTGGACTCCATGATCTTCAAGGTCTCTTCCAACCTGAATGAATCTATGATTCTATCAGAAACCTGCTGAAATTAGCAGTTGCATTGAAAGGATGCTGGTGGAAGTGGGATCAGAGCTCAACCAAATGCCTCCAGGGAGAAAATGTTGGGCCGTATCAAGAGCTGGGTTTTGGGAGTGTAATGCAGGGAGAGGCCAGCACCCAGCCCACCTCCCTCTGTGCTCCACAACAGCCCCTCGATGCTGTCGTTAACGTTAGTTAAGACTAAAATATTTTGAGTAAAATCAGTAAAGACTGTTTTTCTATCACAGGCTAATTCACATCTCATTTTAAAATATTTGCAAAGTTTATAATAAATTTTCGAATCACATTACAATGTTTCCTTCCAGCTGATAAATCCCCAATTTAACAGAATGGCATTCCTTTGATTTTTTTTATGAAAATTAGGATCAAATTTGCAGTATTCATTTACTATTTAAAATCATGAATGATCGGCTAACAATTTGCATTGAAAACTCCATGTTTTATTCTTGCTACACATTTTTTATGACGCTTTTTCAGATAATCCATTTAACATGGATGGGAAACGTACATTTAACAAAATAGTCTTCAAACACCAGCCTAAACTTTGTTTGCCTGATTCAAGTTATATGTAACATTAAATACCTTCCCAGGCACATGGCCCTTTTGCAGCACATGTACTTAGCTTTAATCACACTTCTAAAGCTCTCTGATTTCAATGGGATTTAAGCGTGTGCGTGAAGGTAAGCCTGTGACTAAATGGTTTCTTGTACCCAGCTACTAAACCTCGTGCAAGGAGATCTCAAAAAAATAACATGTTTTTCTTTGATCCAAGAAAATTAAGGAAAAAAGATATTTATGATATGTTTTCCAACAATAAGGTACCCACAATAAAACACTGTGTACAGAATCATAAAGTGTGAATATCCTTATCATAAGCAGACTGAAATTATATCAAAAAATGTCTTTCTTTCATAGCAGTTCTCCCCATGCAGCTGCCAAGATGCACCTGTCTGGTCTGAAAAGCATTTCTATGCCATGCTCCTGCAGGCTGGATCCATCCATCCATCCACTCAGTGCTGGTATTATTCCTGTAAAACCTTCCTCCAAAGCATTATCCTCTGGCATGATGACTTATTGGTCACACTTGTAGCAATTAAAAAAAAAAAAAAGAGGAAATACCATCCTACTAATTGCTTTCTTCTGCTCCTAAACTCAAATATCCACGGACTTAAGAAATTTTGTGTCATAGAAGGTTATTTGTCTATTAACAGAAACTCACACACACCCCAAATACATATGTTTGTGCTTTAAGGGAGTCTCTGGGTCTCTATTATTTGATATGTAGGTTTGGATTAAAATTTGGACTGTTTCCCAAAAAATATCTTAATAATTATTTAGTAAACTTAAGATTCAAGACAAACTTTGGACACCAAGCACCCTCAGGCTTAATTTAGAGAGCGCACATCGAAACTGGCACAGTTCCAATTAGCTTATCAGTTTTATAGATTTGAATTCTCTTGGCTTGGTGTCAGAAATAACACAAAGTTTCACACCTAACAGCATTTCTGGCCAGATATAGTCAATCAAATCATCATTTGCATTTAAAACTTGTATAAAATTCTACATTTTCTAGTTCCAAATCCCTACCTCTGTGCATTTGTGCCTTTCACGCATACCTTGCATGAACTCCCTATGCACAATCATGTGAAGATTAAGTTTAAATCAATGAGAAAAATATGTGAAACATCTGGAAGCGTTCGTATTTCCACAAAAATACTTTATCTGCACAGCCCATTATGTCGAAACCACAGGAAAAGCAATTCACCTAAACAGCTATAAAGTCTGTATGGTTATAAAATCTTATCAAATAAAAGTGCATTGTCTTGTCTATGGAAATTCTGTAAGCAGGCCATAATTATTTATGATAATTTACTGTTATTACCATATACAATAGAAAAATAAAGAACATACTGGGTTAATTACATTATGTCTAATTTACTGTTGCTAAATACAGGCTGGCCTACAACGGATGCTGAACTGTAAGGAAGTTGAGATCCAGAAGGAGGAATTATTTCAGCACATCTGATTTCTGCTGTTCTTGGCAACATCCTTCACCAAGGCTGGATCCCTGTGGCTGCCCATTCCCCCGAAGCCTGACCTGACTGTCTCTCCCCATGCACACATGGTCCGTGGCCGTGGAATTTGGTCCTTTGGGGTTTTGTGGCTCTCGGGGGGACCCCCAAGCCCCTGCAGACCAGTGCACCCTCCCTGCAGTTGCACGTGAGTCTCCAGTGGCCAAGATTTAGAGCTTTTGTTCTCAGGTTGTTTATGTTGGTGACTCATGCTGATGTTTTGAACATACTGATCACTTCTCTGAGATACCATCTGGGGATACTTTAGGAGCATCTTGGCAGTTCACACAATGAAAACTACTCCGGAGGAGCATCCAGGTCTGGGGCAAAACCACCTGTTGGGAATCCGTGCCTTTCCACCAGGATTGCTCCTGGAGGCTCCTTTACCAGTTACTGCTTTAATTTCAGTATCACCTTCCCAGGGCAGCAGCAGATGAAGGGCTGGCCAAGCCAGCAGCTGTGCAAACACAAAACAGCTACAGGAAACTGCATCTTTGACCTCAAAAGCTCACATCTACACATGAGCACCCAAGACAACAGATAAATATGGACTGGAAGAAAAGGAGAGCGTAGAGGTAAATTGATGGGCAGCACAGCACCCTGGATGTCTAATCAGGAGTCTGCTTCTCTCTTTTCCACTTAAGTACAACCTACAAAACGAACTGTATATCCTTAGTAGCACTAAATGAAGCACCGTAGCACTTGGCACAGCTCTCGTTTCAACCTGCCTTCCCCGGGTTTGTCTGAGAAAGTATTTTCTCCTCCTTCTTTGATGCTTTCTCTAGCATTTTTATTCTACGTGCAGAGGGGTTTCCAATGCATGGGATTTCTCACAGCTATCAAGGCTGTAGTAATTCGATTCACACACAAAATCCTTTTCCTATAGGAGTGTTAGCAGCATGAGCAAGTCGGAAACTCGAGTTTGTGTTTGTGTTTGATTCCTATTACGAGCCGCATTTGGAGTGAGACCATATTTGTTCCCCAAAATTTTCAGGTGGAAATAAACCTTCTCCTTTCACCTGTGTGTGCAGAAAAAATCCTCCAAATCCCCAGGTCCGGCTCCCCGGCACAGCCGGTGCCTGGTTACGAGCGGCTTCCCCTGCGCCAGCTGCACTGCTGAAATATTCTCAGTGTGCTGCCGTAAGATTAGTGGACACTTTACCCGGGCTGTGAACTCCAGATAAATCCCAGAACAGCAGCAGGAAGAAAGCAACATAAGCTCAAGCAGAAGGTCTCCGTTTATTGGAAAGCCGCGGACTGGATGCTCGAACGGCTCCAGGGTAACAAACTGCTGTACCTGCCTCTCCGTACACGCCAGAGCAGGAAAGCAGATGCTGTCCTGACCTCTGCCCGTTGTGTTTGTGTTGCTTTACTGAGCTGTAGTTCGTTGTGCCCCAATTATATCCCTACATCTATTATTCCTATTTAATTCAATTACTCGTGTATGGTTTTAGATGTGTGTTGTGTCTGGAAACACGTTAGATAGGAGGGTTACATATTCTGTCATTTCTCAGCGTTTCCAGTTCATATATTTCTGTTATAGAAAGCTGAAATTTCTGCTTTTAGCAGCTACACAGGTCATAACCCGCTTGGCCATGTCGCCCCGCTGAGACCTGCTGCCAGGGTAGCTGGTCTCCATGGCCAGCCCAAAGGCTGCCCAGAGTAAAGTCCCGATCTTCCCAACAGTGCTGAAAACAGAGCACAGCCCAGGCATGCTGCAGAAGCTCTACACCGAGGCCAAAGGTGTGAGGTGTGTTGGTGAACCCTCCACCAGAAAGAAAACCAGCCAGCCTTGGATGAGGGTGTTTTGTCGTCAAGGTTTCTAAGGGTAATGGTTTTGCATCATTTTGCTGCTATAAGAAATACCCAAAGCACCGGGAAAAGCTGCATTTCCTCCAGCACTGGTGTCTGTCAGGCCCTGGGGACGGCCACCCAGCAGGGTCCAGGCATGAGATGCAACCTGAGAAACCCCAGGGCATTGACAATACTGTCCCTAAACATCCTCAGATATCCCTAGGTGATTTCAGAGCAACGCTGATGAAACCAGTGACAAGGCAAAGCCCCAAGGGATCCCCCAGCAGAGAAAGACCAGTTGCTCCTGTCTTCTCTGTCTCTTGGAAAGACATGTCGTCTCACAGGGAGCAAGTGGACCCTCAGGGACACGGGTGGAGAAAGCCATCATGAGGGCCTGCAAGGAGGTATAGATGGAAAATATCTGACTTCAGCAACAGCTTCCAGTGGTCTGCATAACTCGGGCAGAACCTAAAAACCCCCGCTTTGAGGTGCTTTCCAAACCCTTCTCATAATGAGATACCTACTCCAGGTCTACACCATAGGCAATGTGGGCTTAGTTTGATAACATTACTACTTGTCAGATACTTCTTGCAGGTAAAAAGGTAACTTAGTCTCCTCCTGCTTTTATTGTGGGTTGTATGGAAATGCAGAGCCGAGCCCAATGTTTTAAAAATGTTTAATTGTAAAAATAAAGAAATTCATAAAGGGAACACGTTTTATTTGCTCATTTGTATTGTAGAGTTTTACTTAGAAATCTAATTTAAGCCAAGATAGATTTCGAGGTTTACAGATATTTGTGGGCCATGCCTTCAGGAAAAACTCTTTACTAATACATATGGAAATCAATTGAGGTTTATATTTTTTCACTAAAGCTCTAAATTTTTTTCTCACTATTTTTAGCTAAAGATGAAACAGCAGACTGTTAGAAGAAATAGAAGTGCATGAGCAAGAAAGATTGCTTTGTGAAAGGACTAGTCCTAGCTAGTGATGGAGGATTTATCAAAGCTTGAGACTCTGGGAGTAGATATCAACAGATATGTATCCTGAGTAGGCAAAAGAAAAATCATTAAATTTACAGCATTTGATGAAGTGCCCTCTGAAAATGAGAAGATACAAGGAAGACTCTTCTTTCAGCCTGCCAGGCAGGGCTTTTTGTACTTCACATACACAACTGCAAGACAGCACATCATGGCTAAACTAATTTTTGAACTTCTCTTGACCCTTTAATTAGGGAAATAGTTTGCAGTCAGCAATGACTCTTGTTTGATCTCTTTCTACTTTGGAGAAGCTATTAATTACTTTCCCTGCTAGGGACACACAATTCCCACAGCATTCCCACTTTTTCAGCCACCCTGCAGGGATGAACACAAGGAGCCGTGCACTGAAAAACTGGGACTATCACAGAACACAAGATCAGATCTGGTTAAATTCCACAGTTTTGTTCTCCCTTTCCATTTTCCTAAGACTTAATAAACAGCCCTGTGTTTTATTCGCTCTTCCACAAGCTCTTTCCTGCAGATTCCTCTCTTTCTTCTATCATTTAGGGCACCTATCAAACGTGCATGGAACACACTTAAATGTTGCTTTTTGAAATAGCCTAGCATCCAAATACCAGAGTCTAATAAGGCACCAATTAGACAGACACTTGCTGAAATCAAGTCTGCTGTTTCACTACCATCTCTTGTTTCTCCCAACAATTGGTCAGGATGATTAAAAACGACCTCTCAGTATTAATGGAGATAAAGCGTTCCTAAGAAAACATGTGTCATGGAAAATCTCCCTGAAGAATGCATTCAGCTCTCTTGACTGCTGACTGAAGCAAGAGCCAGAGGAATCCTCTTTGGTTAAAAACATGACCAGCATCACTGTTATTAACCCTAATAACCACGATATCAGATAATTTCTTGATCTCCTTTCGCAGATCCCCAAGAGGTTCAGCTGACCTTTGAAAACGTACCAAGCTCAAACCCACACTCATTGAAAATAACAATTCCACTCAGCTGCACCAGACTGTATTTTTTCCATCCAACAACTGTGAAGAATTTTTTTATATCATCCATCCCTGACTGGTGCCAGAGACGAGCAAATGCACGTAAGCCCCAGTGCCAGCCATCTGTTGAGCAAAGCCCCGTGCCAGCTGCTTATCGCGGGATGCAGGTAAGAACAGGGCTGTAGGAAAGTCAACGGGAAGTTTATGGCCATTTAAAGAGTTTAGGTGGGGATTCATAAGGAAAACCATATTCCAAGCACAGTAACGTGGTTTGGGGCACAGCATTTGCTGACATACTGAAGCTTTTTTTTTTAGCCATGTTTAGTCTGCCAGGAAAATTGCATTCCGTATCTTCATTTGGATATTTTTGTGATATGGATGGCTCAAACCTTGCTCTCTTTATGTCTTTGAATACAAGACAATTTGCAAGACATTAAAATATGCTCTCTAAGACTTTCATGGGAACTCACTCGATACCCATGTAAGTCAAACGGGTGCCTTTCCATTTACTTCCATGTTGAATCAGGTCTTAAGTAGGTCTTTCGTAACTCTGGACAGCACTCAGACCATTGCAGTCCATCTCCCAGTATTCAAGTAGTACTGGCTCCATCAACATTGATTTATTACATACTGCTTCTCAAGATGGCTCTGTTTTATTACTATTTTTAAGCCAAGCTAGGAGTGAATGGAAGAACAAGGGAGTTGTGTTTCCAGATTCATTTGGGATGCATGGGGTTTATTTTCAGGACAAACAAGTACATAAAGTTAGGAAAGAATATCCCTTCTTCCATAGCTTGGACTAATCTCTTCGGGATACTTCTGCACTGTGGTTACGAGAAGTGCTCCTGCTGTAGCATTCAGCTCTATTTCCAGAACTTTGAGCCACAGAGGATACTTCATCCATGCTTTATCACTTTCTTTCTTCCAATCCTGATACAACTACAACCCAGAAAACAGATAATGTCTTAACATTGCCAACTATCTGGAAAAGTTTTCAGCAAAAGCTCTGCAGATAAGATATGTGAACTCTGTCCCTGGCCAGAATTGATTTGACTTCCCGATCAGTAAGACACAAATCCCCTGGGACATCCAGCCAATGTCCATCCTTATTTCCCACATTCTGAAGGCTAAGATCAACTCCCAATCATGAGCTTGTTGATTTTAAGCCTCTTTCCAGAGGCCAGTCCATCAAAGGCATTCACGGCGTACCTGAATTACTGACATTCATACCTGTATTCTTAGTAGACCTTTACAATATCCCTGGTGGCCTGGCCAAGAGTCCACCACCTCTGTCCTGCTACTTGAATGGCCATGTGTAGTGTGCTCTAAATGCTAATTGGTATGATTTAACATATGCCACTTCCATCATTATGAGCACAAAACCACACATTCTTTACCAATACAAGAACAGAGAAGTTTTTGAAAAAAAAATATATATAGCTTTATAATTATCTGCTTAGAAGCACTTCATATTTTGAACTTTTAGCAAATTCAGTTTTCTTAGCTATTCCTTACGACAATTATATCCCAGTTGTAAGAGGACTGCTACTTAGGAAGATGAATCATATCTTCTGTGAAGACACTGGCTATCACATCCATTAGTATTTCCTATTTTAAAATAATCTTGAAAACAAAATGCTTTAAGCAACCAGTTGGTTGTAGCAACCTGCATATTTTTACTGGATCAGAGTAATTTCCTTTACTAAAAATTACTGCTAAAGAGGGATTTGCTCTTTGTATAGATGATACAGCTATTGACAAGAGAGACCTGTGCACATTTAAAAATTAAATGCTATAAAATTGAAGTAATCAAAATAACACATCAATCACATTAAGATGCTAATTAGCAGATCTTGATATTTTCAGCCTTACATTTTGATGGCACAAAAATGGTAAAAGGAACAGATAATAAATGCTATATAATGCCAGAAATGTAGATTCAAAGTGATCTTTATTTTTGTCACGTTTAAAAATTACAGGAATAATCCACGTATTACAAACTTTATATTAAGTGTGACTCTATTGATTTAAAGGAAACAAGTTCAGAGACGTCTAAACCTGTCTCCTTATTCTCGACATTTGCTAGCCCCTTTCCAAAATCACACATTAATATAGTTTGTCCTATTGCACATGTGCTATCTGGGCTTTTTTTTTTTCCTTTGTTTTATCAGCTTTACAGGGTTATTTTAGATATCTGATTTTACAAGACAACTGATGTAAAAGAGATACAACTCGTGTTTTTTACCTAACATATAATTAGGCCAGCAAGGGTCTAGGTCTTACAACAAAGTCTTAAAAATGATAACTTGGTTCCCAGTATGTGTGACTGAGAGATTTAAAATCTTCTCTCGAGGGAGAGTGGAGACTACCAGTCCAGGTATTTGAAGATGAACAGCATGAAAATACACTAAATTCACTCAGGTAGGTACAAGAATTGTGCTGTTACTAAGTTTAAAACCTGCAAGGGACTCCTATAAAGATAAATTCAGGACAAAAGAGGCCAGCTGTCTAACTTTCACTAGTCAGGAAAGCTCTCTTTGGGAGGTAATGGGAGGATTACAGATGTATCTGTAAAAAAGCTGAAAGACTCAGAAGTTTGGAAACACCAATTTTTATTTTATTTTTTTATTATGCTTTTGCTAGCATTTTTTCCCTGTTGTTTTTCCTTATTCATTTGTAATTGACAAGCCCAGATTCGTCTTCAAAATAATCTAGGTTTCTTCCTAGTTCTTCTAATACTTTCTTGTCCATCCCAGTCTTCCTTCCCAGGAAGGAGGGGAGGAAGGGCACCTCCTGTAGGGACTGTCCCATCCACAATGAGGGCAGAGTGGAGACCAAAGTGGGATGGGTCTCCACTACATTTTGCCAGTGTCCACTCCTCTGCTAGCATTGCCTTCAAGAAGGAAGTTACTTGTGCCAGTGAAAAGGTGTATACTCCACGCAGAATACCTGTGGAGAGCAAGATCACATTTGGCATTCGGGTCCTGCCCCTGCTGGCGTAATATGGCGAGCTTTTGCCCTGTTGTTTGTAGGATTACAAATTCCACTCAGGCTAAGTCAAAAAGCTGCGATAACTCCAAAACACATCAGTAAATACCCCCTGCTGTAATACCCGAAGTCAGGGAATTTTCTGAGTTCAGTCTATTATACATACGCTTCAGTAAATTCACTGACAATGTATATTCTGCTTATTGAAATAGGTCACTCCAGAGGAGCTATAAGTTCAGGTCATTTTCAAAGTCGTATTTGATATCGTTGGCTATAGGTGCTATTGCACGAGCTTGGCAATTTTTGTTCTCCATTTAAAAAGTAGAACTAGCTTTATCCACTTTTCAAGGACAGCCTTAGAACATAAAAGCCAACCAGTAGCTGTCTAGGCAAAGCATGATTCAGAAATCCAAATTAAGTATCTATTTTGGACTTCCTGCTGGTTGTTCGGTTGACACGGAAGGTTTACGAATTGTGTGTCAGGCCATGCTTTTCATCACGACGGCGACAACCTCTTCTTTTTCACGTTACGTATTGGGTTTGTCCCAGTCAATTTCAGATAGCAAATAATTAATCGAGCCCCAATAACTGACACATTAAAGAGATACGTTTCAGAAGGAATTCAGCTTACTGCAATAAAGTATTTTTGTTCTTTACTGGAAATATCCTGGTGTCTAACATAACCCTGTCAGATCAAAGGCTTACCTGGCCCCAACAGTTGTCCTATACAGGTTTCATTTATACATCTGTTACGGCCATTTTACTCAACACCTCCAAGGTGTATTTTTGTACAGCATTAGAGTATCTCCTCAAACTCACTCTCTCACCTTCTTTTCAGACCGAATCACGAGTTCATATTGTGGGTGGGCACCTGCCAGAGGAAGCCACCTCACTTCCCGCTGCAGACGTGCTCTGAAGAAATCCCATAGTACGTATCCTCAAGTGAAAGGACTGTGACCAGCAAGTCAGAGATCTGTCCTCTGTTGTTTCCCATATGTCTAACTCTACAAGATTTCCATTTTCACTGGCTGGGGCAGAATCTAATCCATACTTTATATGTACATGTACAATCAGTGTGCTTTCAAAATGCTTTCAGAATTGACCAAAATACACCTAACTGCTTGTAAGCTCATGGTAGATACTTATGATGGCACAAAGGAGGACGTTCTCCTCCCTTCCTTCTTTCTATGTAATAATTCAACTATGAATGAACAGCAACAACGCCGCTGATACAATTTATCTATGTATTTTGCATATTGCATATAAAAAATCAACTTTTCTAATTATCATCTGAGGTTTGAAACCTCTCTAAAAGCCGAGCTTGAGGCTCAGCTTTTATCTGTTTTTCAGAGATCTCTGGCTTGACTCTTGAACTCCTGTTCAGTTCTATTCAGACAAGGGGTAATATTTCTAACTGACTACCATGGGAACAGCTTGGGCCAGTAATGTGTATTTGACATAGAAAAGCAGACTAATTGAAGTCAAAATGGTTTTAGAGGTCTAGTTAGGTTGATTTTAATGAGGATTTTTAAAGCTGTCGTACTTCTCACGTTTTTTTTTCTTTGGGAATTTTTTCCTTAAAAATGATGTGAGTTATAAAGTGTTCAACCAGTCTTTTGTGTTTTCTCAATACCATAGAATCTGTGCACCTCACAAATTCTAAAAATAAATACAAATGAAAGCCAAACCCTTTCTCTTTCCTTTCTTTAATCACACCTCTCCATGAGTAGGGAGTGCACTTCGCCCAATCAAATTTTCTTTCACTCAAAACTTCACGACAAGCAAACATTAATGGAGATGCAATCTCCATTACAGAGTGAACTTACTTTGAAATTCAAGTGACTATACATAGAATTTTTTCAGATCTATTTTGCAGTAGCAAAGCGTTTAAATGGCATCGATGGCAACTATTCAATAATTGAAGTTACAGCAGCGAAATTATATTCTGATAATTGCAAAATTAACTCGTGTTGCTGTTCCAAGAGGGTGTTTACCTCCTGGAAGAGGGCTGAGCCAGGTATGGGCATCCTAAACCACCTTTCATTTAGCAGTATATATTAGTTGATTAAAGTTAATAAAGCAAGAACAGATTTAGCAAATGGAACTAATGTTCAGAGATAATTTCAGTTGGAATGAATGAACAGGAGATGTGGAGCAGTATTACAGGAATTTGCTAAAGACCACCAGGGTGAAACGCACATGACCACAGCACACTGTATGTAGAAACAGAACAAGAAACAAAACACAGTTAGTAATAGGATACTTCAATTACCCAGAAGTAAAATTGGGAACAGCCTGTGGTAATACTGCCATTGTGTTCATAACGATGCCGAGCTAATGCAGCATTGTTAGACAACCAGTTGGTAAGCAGGCTGTGAGGAGTTGGAGAAAACATGTGAGCTCAGTATTTTAAAGTGTCTGCCATTCTGCTGCTCCCACTGCTCAATTGCCTGGCAGCTGGTTGGCCTTTGGTTGGCCAAGGTGTCACCCAACACTCATCCAGTCAAGGGCGGACTAAGGAGGACTTGCTGCACCTTAAATAGATTTATTTCATTTTGCCCTGTAGAGTTCAAGAGTGATTTTAAAAAAGCAAAATAATAATAAACAGAAGGGTTTTAAAACTATAAAGCGATGTACTTGTTAGCATTTTACTCCTTTTTGGTGGATCTGGATTACAGCACGGTGGTACCTGTTTACTCTGATGAACTCTGACTTTGAAAGACCTCTGACAGGACTTAGCTGCACTCTTTTAATCTAAGAGTATAACCTGTAATCAATAGAAGGGCTTTTAGAATCATCATAATTTATTTCAAAATTATTCAGTTTTTCAGCCTTCCAGGAACACTGTTTGTGATTCAATGCAATTTCAGCATAAATAACATGTTGATTTTACCCTTCCTCCAACTATAACGCTGTTGCTGCAATATGAATTAATACTGAAAGCCACGATTCATTCTGTTGTATAAAATATTAAAATACTGGTAGACGCCATGTAGTCGTCATCGTGCTCCTGCCAGTTTGAAAGCTGAGCTATTCTGCAGCGGGGTAGAGATGGCACAAAGCAGGTCCCAGCACCCCAGTGCCAGTAGCCTGCAGGAGGGCTCCCAGTGCAGCTTTCCATTTCATAGATTTCATTTCATAGATTTCTGGGTTGGAAAAGACCTTAGAGGTCACAAGTCCACCATCCCTAATCCCATTAAACCATATCCCTAAGTAAATCATCCACCCTATTCTTAAACACATCAGGGAATGTGATTTGCAGATCCTGTGCTCTGGAAAATGCTGTTCTCATCTGGAAAGAGACTGTGTGAAAGTGTGGACACGCAGTTTGATGTGGCACTGTCTCTCTCAGTGATTCCTGTGTTCCATTATAAAACTCAAGGTTGTTTCTTCAACAGCCAGACTCAGCGAACTCATCCTAAGATCTGAGACTCAACGTAGGTCCACTCGTTCCTTCCATCCTTCCTTCCACCCTGATTTCAGTCTTTCATTTATTCTTTGGTCCAGACTAACAAAGATACAGATATATTTTTAATGAACTAAAGGAAACTATATGTTTCCAACTGCACTCAGAGTCGACGAATCTAGAGTTGATGCGCTTAATTTACAAAGCAGAACCAAATTACACTCATTCTCCTCAGAATATACGTACCTGCCCTGAAAAGCAACATAACAGGAAGCACTGCAAATTTCCTGTGTATAGGACATTTTCTGTAGATCCAACATTATTTTGGGTAGATTGGTTTGTCTGGCTGACATTTCAAAATAGGTGGTATAAGCAGATATCATGGGACTTCTTTTGTAACAAGCATAAAAAACCATTTTCTCTACTTGGTAGAAAACTGGATAAAAAAGTATAAGGAAATACATTACTGGCAAACGGAAAAACTGCTGTATGAACACACACGTGGAAGGTGACATCCTCACAGGGGTGACGAGTATTGGCATTAGAAGCACAAATTCTTTAACTTGCTTGCGTGGACATTTGATAGGATGAGTGTCTTGGCGGTGAGAGGGCTGGTGCTGCACAAAAGCACAGCTTCTCATGGCTGCTCCTGTTTCCAGCCCTGGCACTGGCCTCATTTGATGCCATTTACTTTGAGATTTGGATTGTCACCCTATCCCACAGCTGAGCTTAGAAACATATGGATGTGGCACAGCATTTCGGGGCAAGCACGACGTCTGCGTACGCCCTGTGGGACGTCACCCTTGGTTTGGTGACCCCGTTCCATGGGCTGTGCAGTGCTAAGCACCAACTGAAATGCCATTTCCTTTGGTGATAGAAAATAAGACTCCTCTGCCCACCCTGGTGGACATTTAGGAAATGGCCTCTGGTTTTATTCTTGTTTTGCTGTTAATGATGGCTTAACGGGTGTAAGAAATCTCTTACACTACTTGCTGGGCTTGAGCTCAACGAACACCTGCAAACCCCTGACTGTATGATACTCCCTGCACAATCACAACGTGTTTGCACCACTAATTCACATGAAGGACAGAGCTCAGGCATCTTTAAGCTTCAGATGTAAAATAATAAACAAAAATGAGCACGAATAACAATACCTGCAAACTTTCATTTTCCAGTGGCGATAATGAGAATGCTGTTACATGTACAAGGAAAATTTTTTTGGTTTTACCTCACCATTGTGTTCTTGTTTTGCTTTAACCTGCAAAACTTCCATCAAGTTTCTCTGCATTATTCTTTCTCTTGTGTGGATCACACAATTAAGTGATAAAGCCATGTTTTTGACATCTGTCTGATTTCCATGACAACAGATTATGAAACCAAGTGTAGTGAACATGTGAGATGAAAACTAAGAAAATGATGAAGCTAAATGAAGGTTTAATCAATATGAAGAACAACAATAAGGGTGGGAAGGAAACAGCATAACAAGGTATTATTTCCTCTATAGGAGGAAGGTGTTTTTCTATTTGCTCTCTGCTTTCCAAGCATTATAGGATATAAGAATAACCTGTACTTGTTAGGGAAAGGTGACATTAGTAGATTTAAAAAAGAAGAGAGCCCTGATCTGTCTCGTGGCCCGTACCAAGCAAGTCATGGGTCCTTCCCTGCATGAAGGAGGACTCTTGCTGTTCACACTCCCCTCCAAGCTGAGCAACACCAGAGCACCATGACCAGCATACCCATATGTCACCCACCAAATAATCTTTCCTTTTTTCTCTTCCTGTTATGAAAAATAGGACCTACATGGAAAGATGGAAGGAATTTGTCAGGACAAAATAGCCTGAATGGACATATGAGTTTCAAATGCTTAAGAGGGTCACTTGAGGGAAGAGAATTGGCTGTGTTCCATGTCTGCTGTGAATTGGGCAAAGAAGGAATGAATCCAGATTGCAGTTTTTAAGAAAAAAATCTTCACAATAGTTCAAAAAGGTGATGGCTGGAAAAAAATGCTAAGGAAAGCTGTGGACTGCCTGTCACAGGAGACAAGAACAGGTCAAAAAAGCATCTCTCGAGTCTGGTTCTGGGAGAGCTGGTCATTTCTAGGAATGGGAAAGGCTTGTACGATCTTTCTGAACCTTTCCAAGCCCAATTTCCACTGTATTCAAACCACAAACATTGAAAACTCCTTAATTCTTTAGCTTAAGTGATCTCAGCTTCAGTAGTTTGCTTATACCACTTGCTTAAGTTCATAAGCTATGTCATAACAGCTAAGCTGGACATCTTGAAGTACCACCAAAAAGAGCAAACAAATAAAATAACTGTAATCCATGGGATTTTGAAAAAGAAAAGGCAAAAAAAGTTTTAAAGCCATGAGCACATGCAGAAAGATATCATGGCAAGAGACCTGACTGATGAACAAAGAACTGATATTTAGACTCCGTATTAGTATTTCCAAAGGTGGGCAGTCAATATTAATGGGAAGATTGGTGTTGCCTGATTTTCAAGGGATATCTTATATCCATTTTAGTGAAGTGATTCTGAATACACCTGGATTTCCTTCAGGAATTTTCTTTCCAGTGGTGAGGAAGTCACTTAGAGGACTGGAAAGCAGCTCTGGCAAGTGTAATTCATTGGCTTGACTTGCTGTGAGAGCAGCTCTGAGCTGGTGGCTGCAAGAGCAGTCAGGAAGAAACACATGTGAATTTGAAACATTTGTCAATATCATTAGGAGTTCAATTTGGCACGGCAGGGGCATAATAACGCTAGAGTTACTTTTGGGCCTTTGTACATTGCAATATAAATCTTACACTAGCTCAATTTGTGTTCATTTTATGTGTGAAACATTAATAGATTCTTAATATACTGGCACTAGATAAAATGAACTCCAGCAACATCAAAAAGAAAAATTGACGTTGCACAATGCACAAGGAGAATAAACTTATGTATTTTACAGTGCTCTGATAAGTTGTATGAGAGGTCAGTATAGGGTGAAACACAGGTTTACATGGCCTCGAAGATTTGTTAGCTGTAATAAATATTGTTATTGGACTAGAGACCAGAAAATTGCAGGTACACTTGCAGCCTTCAGCAACGAAACACTAAGGGCTGCAAAGCATATGAAAATCAGCCTACACTGACTAGATTAATTCTATATCTAGAATTTAATCTAGATTAATTCTAAATCTAGTATATATTATGTTATTTGTTATTATACTGACTGGGCAGCTGAAACCGTCAGCTGAGTCCACTCTTCGTTGTTTATTTTAATGGTCTTAACCTCTCACAGTATTGGAATGGTGAATGACTCACCGGAACCTCTTGTAAAACATTGCCCATAGACAACTCTCAGTAAATTGAAAGGTGCAGACATTCTCTGTACAGGGAGAGGTTTGCTCACCAAATATTAAAATCTACAGCATGTGCCAAACCAAACCAGAGAAGGTAAAAAGCTGAACACTGAAGGACTGGATTTAGGCAGTTTCCATTAACAGGGCTTTCTGTCCTGTGGCAGGAAATACAAACTGATCCAGTGCAATTAGTTAGCCATGTTCTAGAGATGCTCTTATACTGGATAAATAAAAAAGGTTTTCTCTGTACCTCTTCTTCTATCACTGCCATCAGTAGGTTCATAAATATTTTACACTTTTTGGCTGCAAGCTCAACTTTCTTGTTTTATATGTTTGCCCAATAGCTAGTGCGATCAACTGTTCATCTTGAGGATTAATATGGAAATATTAAAATGTTGAGGTTCTCTTCTCTGACTGCTGTCAATGATTGCTCCTGCGTGCACTGGAGGACGGAGCAGCCTTCCACAGGAGCAAATCCCTTCAACAGGGTTAACAGTAAGCTTCAACATTATTTTGGGGTAGCTGGTGTTTTCATGCAAACTGCATCACAAATGTTATATGGAGTTATAAAGTTAATATAAAAAGCAGATGGAGAGAAATTAAAAGAGATAGTCAAGGGAGAAGAGATAGAATATAAAAATAGATGGAACTGGTGAAGCATGGAAGTTGCAGAAAAGCTGTTCCAGATGCCAGGAGCTACTCCAGAGAGGATGTCATCCCAGCAATGGGGAGCAGTATGAAACTACACTACGTAGTTTAAGGGACAAAGGGAAGAATTGTGAAAGCCTTCAATGTTTGCTTCCAAAAATAAGTAAACACTATTTTCAATTCCTCAATTTTTGCCAATTATATAATCAACTTAAGAGAAGCAAATATCTTTACCCTCAGTGGTCAGCAGTTAGACAAAATTTCACACCTTATTTATTAATATCTTATCTAGAAAGTATAGAAAGATATTTGTCATTTTAAGACAGTGAGCAAGAGCAAAAGAGTTTATGTACATATGTTATGGCATACATACCTTGCTTTGCACCCACAGAAACTCTAAGTACTGTTTGCTTAATTTGTTAAAGGTCTTAGCACATACTCAATTTATTTCAGAAATCTATTTATTATTTGGCCAACTCTGGATTCAAATAGTGTGATGCCATAGTTTCTGCTTTACACCATGCTGACTCGGATCTCCTCCTGGATGAAACACTCTCACTGCGTATTTCTGGATGGAAAAAAATATGCATTCATACAAACATTAATTACATCATACGTTTTTCTTTTTGATACAATGTTGTCTAAACCAAAGCCACCTTGAGAGGTAAACCCATAAACCCACAGGGAACAAAGCTTGAAATTATATACATAAATATATACATATACAACCTTTTCAATCCTCCTTCCTAAAGTAAGTGGATAATCAGTGTAAAGTAGGAAAATGTGTCATTTTTTACAACCTCATTGACCACACTGATGAGTATAACTTTGTTAGAAGGAGCAGATGTTGTCTTAAAACCCTCAGTGTCTCTGATAAGGAGCATTACCTTTCTGAATTTGCTGGCAAATATTATCTGATATTTCAATCTCACTATTACACACCACTCTACAAAACGTAGTTCTCTTTTTCATACAATGAGTCATTAGTCTTCGCAATGTTGCTTATTCTCTTAGGACTGTCTTTGTCACAACATGAGCCAAGTCGATCTTATCTGGTTTGCAAATATTTTTACACATAAAATCTATGTTTTGTCCTTCATTCAAGTATTCGCAGCCTTTGATGGTGATCACGGGGACAGATATCCTGACTTAATGGTTAATTTCCAGACTGAAATGTGTTATTTTCTGTGGGAGCCAAATTGTTTCCCAGAAGATTTTTAGACTACAGAGGCCCTCTGTAGCAGTCTTCCCAGCAATACAAGCTTCGGCAAAGTAAGAATATAGCAATTAGATGACATTTGTGGCCATTACCATCAAAGAACAGTATATTAATGATGTTATATAGAACTATTTCCCAGTATTTCCTAGGAAACTCCTGTTGGGTCTACCCATAAATGTCTCATAAAAGCTATAAATATTCAAGAAAGGAAGTCAGTTACATATAAGACCTCTAATAGGCACTATGAATGAATTCTGAACCGTATAATAGCCAGGCACCTGTGAAAAATGGCAAGAGGATGTGATCTATACATTATATATGAGGCACTTTGCTACAGCTGCAAAGATTTCTAGTTATTCAGCGAGGCTAGAAAATGAAAACAAGAGCATATACAAAATGTCGTTTGAATTAAGTCTTGTATGGTGTTGCTTCTTAGTCAGCGATCATTATAATAATTAGTTTTGCACAAAAGAGATTTATAAAAGCTCATAAATTCAAGTAATATGCAAATTCAGAGTTCTTGTATTTATTTAACTTTCTACAAGCTACTTGAAATGTTTCTGTGACCAAAGTAAACGAATAATTCCAAGAAAATGCAACAGGCAAAGTCGGACACTGAGATGTCTCTGAGATATATTTCAGTTATGTCGAGTTGATTTTCAATACACGGCTAACAAAATCATGGCGATATTAATACTTGAAAATTTTACTGAACCCTCAGGTTTTCCCTCTCCTTCTGCCCTTCATGTCTTTTTCTTTTAATCAGTAGCAGAAATGAAACTTGCTTCACGCCCTTGGCTCACTTTGACATCAATAAAATTTGTCAGGGGCGTTGAGGAAAGCAATTCGGAGCTGCAAAACGCGCCGGAAGGGTCTGACGCATCGTTTCAGGTGGAGCTGCCCGACACGGTCCTCAGATTTACAGAAGACTCGTTCACAAGGGCCTGAACCCACGCAGCCTTTCGAGGCTAATGGACCAGCATTAAATTACACCTACTAAAAATCTGGCATCGTCACTCGTGACTGTCCTCAGGCGTAAGATTTGTAAGTGATGGAGCGCCTGGTGCAGACTCGTTGCCCATACGCTGTAATTCATCGCACAGGTGCTCTGCACGGCAGGAGTGGTGTCAAACAAGGGATGATCTGTCTATTGTTACCATGTCCTGCCTCTCTGACACGTCTTACCTGCCCAGCTCAGGTGGGTGAAGGCATCTGAGTCAGCCTGTGCGTGAGCCTGAGTGATCCCACCACCGCAACCGCCGGGCGGGTGTGCAAGCGCTGTGCGTTGCTCTGCAAAACATGCTTGGAAAGAAAAAGTGGAGACTGCGTTTTCTTTTTCCTAGCTAAACAAGTTTCTCTCTTTTTCTCACACTTCTGCCTCAGATGATAGGCTGAGAAAATTACTGGCGGCTGGAAAAAGCAGTTATGAGAAAGTCTGTTCTCAACTCCACGATGGGATTCCACCGCTGAGAAATAAAATTTCAAAATAAAATCAGAGAAGCACCCGAAGATTTCTTGTTTCTCTGATCATTTCTGTTAAAGCCTGACATGACGTCTCTCTAAGATGCTTCAGCCACTTGTGTCATGTGGTAGACTTGAGAAACTTGAGATGTTTTATGTTCATACCAGTAGCCAGACAAAAGAGATGTTCCTTCACCACACGGCACTTTGGCAGCTGTGTGGTACACAGCCCCTTCTTCACTCTGTGTGACAGATGCCTGTCTTTTTGGAAACACTGTTCCTGTGACTTCTGTTGAAGACATTCTAGTGCAACTCTTACTACATCCGAGCATGGATTGAGTGGTGGAAAAGCTACATCTGTGCCTGAGCATCCCCAGGATTCACTTTAGCTTCGACAAGCTGAAGTCCAGCACCTACTACGGAGCCATTCCACTTTCTGAAAATTGCTGGAATGGTCTTATTACCTTGTGTTTGCAACCTTTCTAACTGTAGTCTGTAATTTTCAGAGAAGAGATGGATATCGCATTATATGCTTTGGAGGTTTAAGAAAATAACGAACCAGGACTGGGAAACATATGGCACAACTAGAGGTCACAAACATAAGTGTTTGTTTGAATACTACTTAATGAATGACTCTTCTTGCAATATAAAAAATTAAAGAATGCATTTACTGAGGACAAATGCTGTTATGATCGTTAGGCACTGAAGCTGAAAAACCTACATAACAGGATATGAACACAGCATTGTTAAAAACGTTCTTTAGAACATTCATATTGTAGGAAGCAATAGCTGTGTGTAAAAGTCCTTGAGATTTTGGTTGTTAAGATACTTTCCAAAATAACAGGTTGTTTTTTACCTTCTGGGAATGAAACACTTTCTTTCATTAATGCAGCAACCTGTGGGTCTGCATGTTCACAAGCTCTACAAAAACTACCTCGGACCAGAAAAAACACTTTTACTTTCAATGCACCTGTGAATAATTTCACAGCTTGGCTTTTCTGTATGCCTCAGCAGCTGGGAGTGGTCCCTTAGCTAGTCTTCTTCTCTTTTTCCTTAATAGGTTGTTCACCTCTATTCCTCCAAATCTAAGCAGAAAGACATTCTGCAGTAAAACCTGTTGCCACCAGACTCTTCTTCAACCACAGCAACACAGCATTCCCCCAGGGATGATCCCCTCTGGAGAAAGAAAAGAAAAACCACCACCACAAACCACAAATATTTATCTTTATAGCTCTGCAGCAGGAAGAATTTCCATCTCTTTTTCTATGTCTATAATCGCAGAAAAAAACGGGGCAAAAAATTCTCTTTTAATGATAGTGGGAAGAAAATACGATCCCTCGTGGGAGTCCTGTGCCTCATGAATTCATCCCGAGGTGAAGCACTCTGCATTGGCAGTGCTGGGAAAACCCACTGTGCATTTCCTGGGGTGGCACCTGGGGTTGGTTCCCCCTCTAAGGAGTCATCAGCAGTTCCAAGGACCAGGCTAGAGCCTTGGCTGGTGTAAATCAGCCTAATACATCACTTTGATTCGCTGCTTTGATTTACTGCGGCTGAGAATCCGGCTCTGTATGTTAAAGACTGGCCATGGGAAGGTATGTCAAGGCTGTAGAGATATACTCTCCACAATTTGGATCCAAGTAATGAGCACTCGAGGAGGAACATAAAGAGAACTGAGTTCATTTTAAAATTTATGGGAGTCCTTTATCATTCAAACTCCAATGGAAATGATTGCCTTGAAGATTATAACACTCATACAGAAGCCAGCCATGGACTGGCTTTTAATAGTTCTCAAAATTGGTTTTAAAGTACAGTATAGGAGCTACAATATTAAAAATAAAGAGCTTCATAACAAGTTCATTCTTCAGCATTTTTGCCTTCGATGTAAGGAAGACATTTCACATGTCGAAAAATCTACAGCGTTAGGTCTTGGCACCAGTCTTTAAGGAAGGGATTATTCCTTATACCTGGTTGTACATCACCTGCTGAAGGGAAGTCCAAGGCTATAATTAGGCATCTCTCAGTGTCATCATGTTAGGTATCTTCGGATAATTGTTGCTGCCCACATGCTTATCCATATGTTTTACCATGAAGTATGATTAATTCTCCTCTTTGTCAAAACAATAAGTTTTTGTGCAGGGAATAGATTTTTACAAACAGGAAAATTCCTGTGTAACAGGAAAATAAAGCTCATAATCCTGCCATTCTCCTGGGTAAAATTCAGTCCGGTAAATGGCATCAACGTCTTAGTTTCCATGAGTTGTTTATAGTGACAGGAGGTCCCCTGGATAAGACAGGCTGCTTAAAATCTACCATCTGTCCAGAAACATAGTCCAATGCTTTTTAAAGTTTTAACTAGGCATTGTTTTTTTAGGCCTGTTTTTTTTTCCTCATGCATTAGCACATTTGAAGAGGGGAGAGCATCCCTGACCGCTGTGCACACTGCCCAGGGACAGCATTGGCGAAGAACTGGCACAACTCCTCCGAAAAACGTCTGAGAATTATGAACTGTGGAAGAGCTGAAAAAAAATACCAGCATTTTTTAAGTAGTTGAGCGACAGAGCAATTTGTAATTTATTTTATTAAGCCATTGAAAGCTGTGTTTGCTTCTCAGTAATGCACAAAATGCCTGCTTAAATCCCCAGCCTCTTGTTTGTCAGGTGGCAATTCCGTAGGCTCTCTGACCAGCCTACGTCCCCACCTGCCCTGATCCCCAACAAGGCTCACCAGCAGGGAAAACAGCTAAAAATTGCAGTTATTAGTCACTATTCCCCTCTTCTTGTGAGTCATTAACATCAATTACTAACCGCTGCATTGTCAATTAAGACTATCACTCGCTGCTATTCACTGCTAATGTGCTAATTGTCATCAATTTACTGCTTCAATTATATGGTCATATACTTGCCTCGAGGTATACTGATTTGATGTAAGGATCTTGAGGAGAAACATAATCTCTGAGTGATTTAATGCATGAGAAGAAACTTGGAGTCAGTCTGAACATGTTGGATGTACTTGCAGTATGCTCCTAGTGAAAAATTTATTCTAGAAGACAGACAAGGGTAAGGGGGGGGGGGGGAAGTGTTTAAACTGAGTATTTTATAGGATTCCTGTTTATTCTTGACCCTTCCACTGAAATGATGATGATATTTTCCCTGAAATAAATTCATAGATCTTGTTCACTCTGTAATCATGTATATATTTTTGCCTAATTATATCTGATTGCTTACTGCATGTTTACTTTCTAATGAGCATTGAATTATTAATCTGCTGCCTAGTCTGTCCCTGCATACAAAAAGGGAGAGATGTGTGGTGTCACTGAAGCGCAGTCTATTGTGTTCCCTTCAAGAAGCAGGAGCAAACTTTAGGATTCAGCAGTGTGTCAATTCTTACTACAGATGTAACCAAGTTCTCTTTGACAGGTTTTAAATAATATGTTTTTGGTGTGCTTTATCTGACACTAAGCTGCCCTGAAATAGTAAAGCAAGTCTGCTAGCAAGAATAAAATCACACAATCTCCTAAAAAAATAAATAAATCTGTGTCTCTCATGACTGTCTTTTTTAGTCCTTAGGCAAATAACCTTGTAGGCTGCATGGAATAGTTAATTTCTCTTATATTGTTGCTCAGCAATAGAAGGAAACAAAGCAGAGATGCGCTTATCTATAACAAGGGTCCAGTAAAAATGATGTATCCTTTTCCCATCAAGGGGATATTGATTTTCAGCTGGGCCTGACTATTAATCATAATATTTTGATAGGCACCTGATTTCCAAGGACTATATTTATTTGGGGGAGGGGAGAGATCATCATCCAAATCATTTCAGCAACCAAGTGATTCTCATGAACCTTTTGTTTCGCAGGTGGAGGCTGTGCTGTAAATGCCTCCCAGCCAGCAGCTCTGCTTGCTGGGACCCAGCACTGCTGCTTGCCCAGCATCGAGGGAAGCCCACCGGGTGGCCAGGTAGGCTCCAAAAGGGCAGATACTGGGGGGGTCTGGGGGTGGGGACGCACCAAATGCGGATCTAATTCAACAGCTTTTAGCTGAGATGTTTTTTAGACCATTCCCTCTGGAGACAAGTGTCTTTAAGCTGAGGTTAGTGGTTGTTTTGCTTTTCCCTGGGTAGGCTTTGGAGAGGCTGATGGCGATTTGTTGTTCAATAGCGGTTCTCACTGGTTGTGAAAAGTCTGTTGTCTTACCAACAAAAGCCTGTTGTTGAAAGTCGTGAGAAGTCTGTTGCTCTGGTGCAACTTGCCATTGTGTGGGTTTTGTCTCTGGGCACAGAAAGTTTTGGTGTGTCTGCTTGGCTGTTAGCTTGTGTCCAGCTATGGGTTTGGTGCTTCCATGTCTAACCTTCATGTCTGCTGGTATTTTAATAGAAAAGGATACGGAGAAAAAGGAGAGCTTTTGAACCTTTTATTGGCCCTCACAAACTCTTTTCTTCACATGCTGCGTGATGGGGACAATGTAAATGGCTCTTTCGGTATTTGTGCATTAATTTAAATTTTGATGTAAAAGAATTATACCAGTATAATAAATGAAGATGTCTGTTAGCTTGTTTAGGATCTTTCAGATCAGTTCGAGGAAAATTGGGAGAAGAGGGATCAGTTTGAAATGTTTTGGAACTGTTGGGTTAAGCATTGCTTTGGCTCCATCACTACTGGAACATGGGCTTCACTGGAACTGAGCGACACAAATTTCAGTGTATTTTTTCCAGATCTAGATTTTTTTGCTTATCTGTTCTCTTATCTCTGTTCTGAGAGAAAAATTTCTGGAAAAGAATAACCCAATTTGGGCTACAGATTCTGTACACTTTAACTGCTTCTTGCCAAGATTAGTTTAATGTGATGATTACTTTTTTTTTTCCCCACAACTAATTCCATGCTTTCTATATAAACATACTTGAAATGTGATTCTATATTTGGGACTGTAGTAGTCAAACAGGAGGAGAGAAGTACTGGATGATAAGGTGGGAATGAGGTGCACAGTCAAGTCAGGGGGCCAGGTGAGCAGTTTCATGAAGGGCAGCAATCCCTCAAGCACATCCACCACCCTCTGCCCATGCAACTCAATTAGAGAGTACTAATAGGGCCATTAACTTCAGAGTGTGTTCTTGTATCAACGTGGTTGGTTCTGCTGTAAGTTCAGACATTAGTGCAAGCTCTGATTCCCACTGAAAACATTATCTCTTGATGCAGTTTGGAAAAGCCCAAGGAGATCAGCTTTGTAAACTCTAAAAGGCATGTAGGGCCACCTTTTGTGGGTGTATAAATATATCCCATCCTCCCTCAATTGGGTAGTTAAAATTGATTTCTACAGTCCATGCTCTCATTTTCTGTCGCTACTGGGCTCACAACCAGTAACCTCATATTTTATTTGTGCCTGAAGGCCAGAAGTGACTGGAACACATTTACTGACAGTGAATGTCTCAAGTTCTGAAGATTCTACATCTAACAACTGTTTTTCCTTCACAATCATTTCTCTTTGATTTCACCACTAAAAGCAAAACCTAAAACCGACAAGGCATCTGCTTCCAAACCCCTCTTCCTACAGTGGCCCTATGAGCACCTTGAAGGTGAACACCAGCTTGCTGCCTGCTCATTCACATTGTAATTTAAAGCTCCTGAAAGCATCTAGATAAATTTGGGACCCGGCAGCTTCCAAATCGTTCAGAGAGCCCAGAGGGTACTCCAGTATGTATGTACAACTGGTGACTTCTGAGATCACGCTACAAAAAATAACCTGACACCTGTAAGAAGGACAGGAGAGAAGCATGGTGTTTATGAAGTCTTAGTCAAAAACTCTTCAGAGTTAATTATTGGGAGTGGTGAGGGAACTACAACAGCTGTGGAGATGTTTCTTGATGGCGACAGCGTTGCTATCTGTTCTCAATAAAGCTACATGCATGGTAATGACATAAAAAAATGAATGTCAGCCATACAGACATAGCTGGGCTTAGTGCTTACTGCGTCATGACATGAGACAGAGACGTAAAAGCATAAACAAAGAAAACTTTCAGAGCCTTGGTGTAGGCATGTAGGGGAATCGCAGCTAGGTGAGACCGATGGGTGTGTTGTAATGCGACAAGTCCGAAGAATAATGGTCCTCCCCTGACCTCGCTCTCTCTCCCTGCTGTAAACTCCTGCTCCAGATGTAAAGGCTACAGTGAGAATTAAAGATCTTTTCCTTTCCATCTGGCTTGTTGCAGGTCCCCACCTGAATCCCAATTAACATGTTGATTTATTTTAACTGTAACTATAAAAGTGGCGATCCTCCTTTATTAATGATAGGGAAGAGGGGAAATAAACAGCCCATAAATTATGTTAGCATCAGATGCTCACCTGGAAGCTGTTGGGTAGATCTCTAAGGACAAAGACAAAAGAGAGGGAAAGTCTGGTAATGGGGTTAGGAAGTAACTTGAAGTTGTTGGTTACTGAAGAAATAATATAATAAATAATCAGAAATTGCCAAAGTGCAAGTTGGTTTTTGAGGTGTGGAGGTTGGTTGGTTATTTGTTTGTTTTTGCAGAGGGAAGTTAAAACTTTTTCTTCCTCAAACAATTTGCTCTAGTCCTAGGAGTTATGTGAAAGACTTGAATACATGTTTTTCCTTTTGAAAAGTTTTATTATTTAGGTAGGTAACACCACAAATACAGATGGCATTTACCCTTGCCTTGTTTCCTCCCAATCTGTTCTCTTTTCTGGGTTAATACCTTCTCCCACTCTGCTCTTCTATTTCAATATAGAGTGTTTAAAAATAAAATGGCAGATTTCTCTTTGCTTTTCCTCTCTATTTCTTCACATCTATGTTTTGACATTGTTACCTTTGGCTTACCTCATCTGCCTACACAGCAAGCTTTTTTTGTTTGTTTGTCAGATTTTCTATGTAACTTTTCCTAGAACTCAAAGTAGTTGTTAAAGAATAACTTTCAGGCCTTTCAACCCAATTCATTTTTTCTTAACAAATTTCGTTCTTTATAATTTTATAACTGTGACTTGCAAACAGAAGACGAGTGAGGACTTGAAGGGAAGAAAAAAACGGGGGAGGGGGGGAAAGAAAGGGTGCATTTTAGTTTTGGTTTCTGCCTAGAAACATGACACTGGGTCCATTTTTTTGTATTACAATTGAAGGTATTGAATTTGGAGATTCATGCATGAACTAAAAATTGGCAGGAAAAAAATCAGTTCAGTGAAATCCATAGAAAGTTCTTACAATGAAATAGTGTGGGGAGCAGGGGCGTCAGATTGATTTGTAATAGAACTTTTTTCTCCCAAAAAAATTATTTAGCCACAGTATTTTCTTAAAAAAAAAAAAAAAAAAAAAAACAAGAAGAAAATATCGTTTGCAATGTAAAAGTTAAAATATAACATTTTGAAAACAGAAACAAAACTCTTCCATCTTCTTCCAAAGATCATACTTAATTTTGGAAGTACTCCAAAAGAAATAATTGAAGACTTTCAAATGAACTTGTTGGGGTTTTTTTCTTGTTCTAAAGGTGTCCTTTAAGCCAGACTCTGTTTTGAATACTTTGTTTCCCTGATAATAATAGTCTATTTGATGGAGTTACCATGAACAGAATTGAAAAAAACCCAAAACCTATATTCAGTTGCAATTGTGGTACTTCCCCGTCCCAATAAAAAAAGTTCATCCTGTCATTTGCGAACTTTTTTTCACGTTTTGTCACAGCAGGGATCAATATTTGCCACAGTGCCAACGCACCCATTCCATATGCCACCTCTTATTACCACCTTGCGCGGAGGGTACGGCAAAAGTAACACCGTGGTGCTACTTCTGCTGTCCCTCGGGGGAGGTTAGTGCCGAGGAGGTGTACAAAGGGATTTGGGCTCCAGTGAGGCATATACGGTCACGTTTCTGTTTGTAGAAGAGAAAAGGCAACCAGCAGCTTCGCTACAGGTGATTTTGGGGGGGTGTGATGACTTGCCTTTTATTTAGAGGGAGTTGGATGGGTGTTTGGGTGCTTAACACCACTCCAACATTTTTGCAGGCTGATTAATCCACAAAAAGCTTGTAATTATCTGAGTGTTTCCCTCTGGACTTCTTAGCATGTGTTGGTGTTTGGCTCTGTCTTTATAGCATATGCTATCCATTTCCCAAATCTATTACCAGCCAATCACAGACAACTTACACGGAGTCAGACCTCACGACTACTCTTCCACGTACAGCGTGGTCTTTGTTTATTGTGTGGTTCATTAAGTTACATGGGTAAAAATGCCATGGCAACACAATGCTACAGGTACAGACAATGAAGCGATGCTCTGATTACCCGAGAACATATACTAATTAAAGGCAGCTCAACAATTTCATCTCCTGCTGTAAAGAAAAAAGGCAGCAGGTGCAACGGTGGTGCAAGTTTGTCACTTGAGGAAATGCGTGGAAGGAAACACGTTACGTGCTGCTGGTTTTCCACTGGTGCTAGGTGAGCTGGTTGTGAAATGGTTCTTTCTGAGAACTCAAAATGAAGCACAAATGCTTGCCCTGACCTCACGAATCTTTTATACTTTTATGTTTCCAATGAAGGTACCATTGTGACCAGCAAAGAGTTTATATTTACATACCAGTTGACAGAGTGTGTTTTCTGAAGGACAGATCTGGTGGCTAAGGGTGTTGGATTCATTGATATCCATTGAGTTAAATTAATATTAAATTTCCAACTGCAGCTACTTCTTATATTAAAGCCACTTTGGAATCTGAGCTGTTTATGGTTATGGTAAAAGCAGTTTGTTTTTTGTTTTTTGTTTTTTTTTCCTGACAACAAATGAAGTTCGGACAGTCATTTTATCACAATAAAAATATTATTCTATTCCTTTGACCACATCTATGACCTCATGCTTTTCACTTTTAGAAAATTAGTGCAGGAAGCATTTATCTATAATTTTTTTTTTTTTCTTTACACACCCTGTGCTTCTCAGTAACAGAGCATGGACAGGCTTGGCTTCTCAGGCAGCGGGAAAGGTGACCGGGTACACTCAGCCATGATGAGCTCCTGGGAAGGGCTCTCCTCTTTTGGCCTCTCATGGTGTTCTGCTTCTCTCTCATGCATCAAGATTTTCCTAGGAGCTGAGGACATGATTTAAATAGGAGTTTTCATGGAAACAAGCTCAAAACAGTGGTTGATACGGTGCTGAACACAACCCATCACTTTTTATTGCAACAACAGCACACCGTGATACCTCTGTCACTCATATCTTACTTTTCCATCTTAAAGAAAGCATCAAACATGCATGAATAGTCAAAGCCAACGGTTGACTACCTCACCTCAAAATATTTTGTAAAGCAGTTTGTCTTGGGAGCTGTTTCCCTGAAGAACGAGGTTTTGCTCTTCCCAGGCAGAGGAAAGAAATGATCGTGGTTCTCCCAAACTTGAAGGCAGGATCTCACCAAGCTGTCATTTTCCCCCATAAGTTTGTGCTTCCAACCCTTAGCTTTCCTAACCTTTTTACAAGTAAAGTGCTTTTCACCTTGTATTGTGTAGTATCCCATTATTAGTAGCGTAGTATCCAGTTAGTATTTTCACCACAATTACTTACTAGCTAGACTGCTCACCACAAAGCAGTCAGCCAGTGGTCTGGGACTCTCTGACCTCCTGAAATCCCTTTGAGAGAGATTATTCTGCAGTAGCAATCTGGCAAACAGAGCCAAGCCCACTCACTATCTATACAAACAGGAAACTGCATTGTCTCTGTATTACAATGATTTGACACCATCATTTAAGCAACTGGGTATGCAGATATGGAAGAATACATGCAGACAGAAAATTAAATTGTGTAGATCATGATCATCTCAGGGTTGATTAAATGGGATGAGAGTGCATTTCCTCTTTCATACGGAAAGCAGCTTAACATTAAAAAACTCTAATCTTTTCTAAGATAAAGTTCATTAACACAATGATTATTCATTTGGCTTTTATAATGATACTGCTGCTTAATCAGCAGAACATTGCTTCCTGTGCTCTAGGAGAACCAGCAGGAAACATTTGAAGAGACAGAGCTGGTGTTAATGCAGCAGCAGAGAGAATGGAAATTTCAGTGCTTTTCATTTTCGAAGTGGAATCGTCTTCCTGCTCAGGTTTCTAAAAACCCACCCGTCAAACAGCATGAGCTTTAAACCCAACATTAAATTTATACAGCGATGAAGCCTCAGGTTTCCTGTTTCTACACAGTTAACATCTAAGTTTCCTCCTGGGTCCGTTTCCATTATTTATTATATTATTTGCCTAGAGTAGCACCCCAGAGGAACATTGTAATCAGGAACCGAGGCTGTGCTGGGAGAAATACAGTACAGTCACTCCAGAGTTGGTACGGCCTCTTGAGTTTATAATCCTAATAAACAAGGCAAACAGTAATAGAGATAAACAAACGCTGGAGGTAGTTGTCTGCTTAATGACTTCCTTTCACTGCAGTTTTGATTCCCCACTTCATGCTCTTGCACAGTTTCAGCCAAATCTCCTACGCTCAGCTGCCTGGGTCAATTTGCAACTCCAATGTCAATCCCATGGTCCCTTCCCTCACGTTCTGAACATCTTTCACTCAACCTTCACTTATTATTTACGTTCTTTGTTGTTCTCTTCCTCCATATTTCTCTCCTCAAAGCTTCCCCCAATGTTGATGGACCCGCTCGCCCAGGTCCACGACTAGCCCTCTGCCATCAGGCTGGTCTCCTGCTGCCACTTCAGAGGCCACTGAGCAATCTCACTTTCTCTCCCTTCCCTTGCAATGTTATAGGGTAGGGTTTGGAAGAACATAAACTTTTTTTACTTTTTTGGTTTTCATTTTTCCCTAGAGTGTTTTTCTTTTAAGAAATAAGAGGGGAAAGGAAGTAGTTGGGAAATGGTGAGCAGCTTTGCTGCAGCCCTGGTGCGGTCTGAGCAGGAAGACAGGATGCCTTCTGCTTGTTCTGTGAAATTCCATTTTGGAGAGCAGCATCTTGTGCCGCTGGCTTATGCCCCTGATCAGGACAACGTTTACACTGAGTTGTTATCTACACTGTGCTAACACAGGAACCAACAGATAAAATTGCCACATATCAGACTTGTTTCCTTCTCTTTTCTTCAAGAATCTATTAGACTTAATATGCAAAAGAAGGGGGGATTAGGAAGTGATTTGTGTTGTGTAAAAATTTCTCAAGGAATTCATGTTCTGTTTGTGCTATCCACTCTTAATTACAGGCTGTGTCCCTCCGTGTTCTTGCTCCCTGGGGATAATTTTATGGCTGTACTCAGTAGGGACAGTAAGTGCCTTTGTTTCTTCTACCTGCTCATTGCAGCAGTGAGAAAGCTGGATGAAAACAATTAAGGAAAACGTAACAACACTTTTCTGCTCTAATCAGAGCTGTCATAATCCAAATTAGCTGATAAAAACATTCTTACAAGTGATCTGGAATTGAAGTCCACAAAAATGGTTAAACTGTTAAATCTGAAAGCAGAAGTTTTGATTATATGTGTTGCCACACGAATGCATTGGAGTATCTGGGAAGACCATGTTTAACACATGGACTTGGGAGGCATAGGATAGTCCTAGGTCTGCTGCAGACTGAATCTTCTGAAGGACTGGTGGCAATTTTCAAGTGCCTTGTAGACATGATGGAATGTTTAGTCTTTCTTCCTCCTGCTGCTGTTGTGGGGTTTGAGATGGGCACTGAGGTTGTTAATCCACTCAAGCTGTGGAGGAAGGCTTTGAGCTGGGCATTGTCTTCCAGGGGTCCTTTCCAACTCAACCACAAAGCAATGGGTGCACAGAGCCGTCTGCGAGAGGTCTGGTCGCAGCGAGTAGATATTGTCTGTGGCTGTAACAGGCAGATGAAATTTGTGTCCACAGCGTGGGTCCCAATCAAGTGGTGATCCAAGCTCTGGGCATCGAGGTCATGAAGACCTGTTAGATGTCCTTGCTCAGCTGTGCTTTAACAGAACTCGTGTGAGAGTGTGAGCTGAGGCTATTTGACCCTTAAGACTGAAGCATTCCTGGAGATGTCAAAAAGCAAACCTTTCCTAAGGCTGCTAAGGCACTCAGAACTTGGCCAGCTCCAAATTAAGCAGCAGTTTAGTGAGAGCTATTTTGAATTAGCCTCCTAAAATCAGAGTGGAACAAAATTTAGTACTCACTCTAGAATGGAATAGCATTTCCCTGCCCTCAGGGCACTATAAGAATAAATATGTTCAAGACTAAGAGAATGCTGTGCTATTAAGGATCATTAGAAGTAGCTTACATCTGCTACAATGCAGTGCATTGTTTCAGAGGTTTTGGTGGATTTTTATTTTTTTTCCAAATCTCTGCCTTGCTCTTTCCATTTCCCTCTTAGATCCTTTAGTATCCACCTTCTAGAACAGTCAAAGGAACACGACAGCGTTTTTAAATGAAAATAAATGTGTGAACAGCTGTCTGATTCTTCTCCCTTTACAGACACATGCATAAGAAAATGAAAAAGATTTACTACAGATCGCTGTTTCTGCATTTAATTACGTATTTATTTGTTTGAATTTATAAAAGTGCAAGAATGACACATTGGATGCTCCAGGCACTCGTAGCTATTACATGGAAACGCAGTATGCTGTAGAATTAAGGCAAACAAAACAAGACAAGAAGGCTTCACACTAAATAAGTGAACCACAATTCCTGCTTACAATAATTGAAGAAGCCACCAAATCGTGTGTTGGCACACGAGATCGGCTGTAAGCATGGGATGAAGGCACGTGCTCTGCTGTGGAGACACATGGGACAGGACCACCTGGTCCTTCCAGGAGAGTGGACCAGGCAGGAGAGAGCCAGGGAGCACCAAAACACAAACATTCTCCAAATCAAAACAATCCGCTATCAACTTCAACAAGAATTTTGCTCACAGGCAACTTTCTTTCCCAAGACATCTCTTACATAGTTCTTGCAGCACAAATAGCCCCTCATTCTTCAGTTTTAAAGAAAATAAATGATGCTTTCAGCCCAGTCCTTTTCATTCCCTGTGACTGATATCAGACAAGCAATGGTGCTGGTTATGCCTATGTAGATACAGTCTTGCAGTGCAGATGTGTTATTTAAATTACAATGCTGGGAATACATTTGTGTCAGTAGCTTTCCATCTCCTCGACCAAGCATTTAAGTTAAGATCAGAAGAAAGCACTGTCTCATGAGCACCACTGTATTTTCCTCTTTTCACAAGTCAGTTTGCTATGTCTGAAGAGCTTACTCATGCAATGCCATCCAGTTCATTTTTATTACAGCTCTGTGTTTGTTATAGATAAGCTCCAAGGAGGCAGCTGAAATCTGGGCTCTTTCCAGATTCCATGTATTTTCCCAGGTTTTAATTGTTATATAACACCGTGTTATGACACAGGCTCCCTCTTGCTGAAATAAAATTGCCAAACTCGGTTTATCAAATTTTTCAAGGGTACAAAGTTCAGATAAGAAAAGTTGTGATAGTAATCAAAAATGTCGGTGAGAATTATTTAAGTTTCTGAAAGCATAAAGGGATTTTTTCTTTTTTTTTTCTTTCCCCTTTCCTTTCCTTTCCTTTTTTTTTTTTTTCCTTTTTCTTACAGTATTCTGATTTCCCAAACTCTCAATATCTAGGGAAACCTCTTCATCATGGGCTGTTCTTCTTTTCCATCCCTTTTAACAGAAAAGCTGCCAGTTGCATTGCAATGACTCCGCAGAGAACAGCCAGTGGCCACTTTCCAGTCCCCAGGAATGGGCACCTGCCCTTCATGGCAACTGCTGACTGTGCTTATTTCACAGCAGAGTGGGAATCTGATGAGCCTGTTGCAGAAGGCACTCCGTGTTTGGCCCAGAAGCTGCTACCTAATGAGTGACACTAGGGAAGACAAGGTCAGGTTTATTTCTCGAAGGCACACAGCCAAAAGGGAGCTGACAAAAGTCTCAGCAAGGGAAATTCTTGTTAAATATTATGGAAAAAAAAAACATGTTCACACTGGGGATAGTCAGATACTGGAACAGGCTGCCTGGAGAGGCTGTGGAAACTCTGTAATTGAAGATGATCAGAATTTAAACCACTTGCTCATGGCCGAACTAGAGCCACTTTCAGTACTGATCTTTCTCTGAGTGCTGGGGTTGGACCAGATGACCTTCAGAGGTCTCTTTCAACATAAATTGTTCTGCAACTGTAATGTCCTGTTGGTTTCCCTCCATGTGAGGTAAAAGTTTAGCACCCAGAGAAGACAGCATCAGTAATTTCAATCCTTTTTTTCTCCCCCCTGTACTCTTTCCAACTACGCAGTCGTTCTTCAAGGTCTGTTGCATCTTACTGTCACGGGAGACAGTCATTGTAATAATTTTTAGAAAGAATCAGCATAATTCTGGATGTTTAACACTCTACACAGGAAAAAAAAGGGGTAAAGGGGTGATGGGAGAGCTGTTCTTCTGCCCTAGGAATTTCACTGCTAGTCTTGCCAAATCTCACTCATGCAATTAAGCATTCATCAGACGCTAACGTTCCCCATTCATTTTTTTTTCTTTTTAAAGTAATTTAATAAAATGTAGATGTCATTATATCTGTCAGAGATAGTATAAGGGATTATAGGATTTTATAAATGAGTTACTAATAGTAACTCAATGACCCACTCTTCAGTATTTCTTGACTTGAACTTGTCTTATCCCTCATACCGCTTCATGGGATGGTGTGACTGGTGTAGTATCAGAGAATGCTGGAAGAAATACTTACATGTTAAGAAGTGTTGAAGTAAAGGTGATTGTGGTCATGTTCTCCAAGGCTATGACTGATCTCATGTATTAAATGTTACAGGTAAATACCTCACACAGTAACATCTGACAGTCCAGATAGCAAATACCTTGTGTTTTGGAAATCATTGTCTCTCTGGGTACAACAGTAGGCTTCTTGCAAATTCTGCAGGATCAGATGCATTCATTGCATTTACTTGGCCTGCTGGGCTCAACCAGGTAACAGAAAAAAGGAGAAAATCTACAGACACTATCTGGACACCACGCAAAGACACAAATTCCCATCCCTTTCAGTAAGTAGTTAGAATATAAATACCGTGATTCTTCACATAATTATTTTTGATCCTAAATAGCAAAGGAGTGGTTGTTCTCATTACTCTTACAAATGTCTCATCTTTGTTGGAATCCTACTGTCTCCTTGCACACAACTCATTATCTGAATAGGATAGATAAAACACGTTTGACATTTTCAAGCAAAAAATAAAGACTTTTAATCCAGATGATGTGGACAACATTGCTGCTGCTGCCATTTATAGATTCAGAGATGAGTAGTACATCCAGCAGCGATGAGTGATGGTTAAAATGGCAGATTGTGTGACAGACTTCAAAGCAGACAGGAGTTCTCTGAACATGATTCCCTTGGTATTTTAGCACTTACAAGTCTGACTTTTATAAGTGTAATATGGCTGAGTGAAAGGCCAAGAAATGTATGCATCAATATTTTGTTGTTGTTGTGTTCATTTTAACCAGGACAGCACTAAACTTTGGCTCTCTTCCTCTATTCCCAGCTTCTGCTACCTTTTTATTCCTTTTCCTCCTCCTCGTTTTCTTTCTTCAGTCTAAGAAGAGGGAAAAAAAGGCAGGTGGAAGGCAGGAAAAGGAGAATTATCTCACAATGTCTACAATCTTATTGGAGTAGTAGAGATGGAAGATCTCTATTTCAGACCTTAACCAGGTCATAATAGAAATAAAGTCAATAGCACCATATGCTAGTGCAGACCAGTCATGCAGTAGGAAATGCTGTAGCTCACATTTGAGACATTGTGTCATGACATGTTTTTTCCATTGCTTCTTCCATTTATGAGTCACCAAAGGAGTAGTTTCTAATTACAGAGTTCGAATGGATATAGTTAGTCTTTCTCCTCTTTCCTTCAGACTTTCACAGTACCTACATGGCAGTTGATATGGTTTAGTTTCAGGTAGTTCTGTAAGGAGCAGGGAGCTGGAGTCAATGATCCTTATGGGTCCCTTCCAACCCAAGATATTCCATGACTCTGTGATTCTGGTTCCTATCACCACCACTGCGCTCTGCAATCACGATGGTTGACACCCAGCTGCAGAGCAAAGCTCAAAGAGTACCCAAGGTTATTTCTAGCTATTCTGTTCTTCATGAATTATTCAGTGGTAAATTGGCTGAAAAAATAGGTAAAGCTAATTCGATAATTATAAGTTAATAAAACCTCGAAGCTGCTTACCCAGAAGTCAGTAACCATAGATATACACTGTTTGAGTAGTTTAAATACATAGCACTGTTAATTACTAATGCAAATTCATAAAGGAGAAAATGATGGTACAGTTATACAGAGAGAATGCATGTTATCTTTTTCTGCAGATAATTTTTATTTCCAGAAATCTATTAAGAAAGACCAATATTCAACTGTGTAAAATCATTATAAGGCCTTTTGTACAGAGTTGAGAGTTGAGAAACAATTATGCAAAGAGTTTTTGGACTGGCAAGGAAGACTAATTAGAGCTTTAATAAGACACAGGGTGATGTTTTTTTAAGAATCACCAGAAAAATTGTACTGAACTCCTCCTGAGCCCTGGGTGTTGGTGCAGCTTCATGGCAGGGCAAAGAGGAGAGCCACGAGCTCTTGCCGTGACACACCAGCAGTGAGAAGGACTGACCTGCACAAATGTGTGTGGGACAGTGGAGCAGGGGGATGCTTGGATATTTGTGAGAGGAAGAGTAGCAATAGCTTTTATTATATTATTTCTCCGGGTGTCCTTGTGACTTGGGTATGGTGGCCAGGATTCGCAACATCTTGGTGGTCAAGGATCTGAGAAAACATTTACTCTGCCATAAAAAGTGGAACTGGCATCTCTGCAGATCTGAGTACAAATTGGTGTAACTCTTAAGGTCTCACCTAAGCTTTCTATGAAATTTCAGATAGGACCAGGGTGACATTACAGATCTAGCCGACGGCTTTCTGCACTCGAATGCATTTCGCTGAGTTTACACACAGCAAAAATTAAAATGTTAGAACAAAACGATAGGAATAAAGTGAACTTCAAGGCCTGGATATTTGCTATTCTAATATTCATTAAAATGCAGAAATCATCTGATTGTATCTATTAATTCTGGCACATTAGATTGCTTCAATCTTTAAATTCTACATAAATTTTTATACCGATGAATTAAAATAAAAGGAACTATGCTTTATACATCTCCTTTATTCTTAGTCCTTTTTTCTCTCCTTACCTGAGTGCTTCTCTTTCAAGCAAGGACCTATCATTTATAGTGAATCAGACAACTCCCAAATGGGATGATCTCTTGAGAGATGAGACTTTGCAACAAAAAAAAAGGAAAATGTTTTATGTCTCACTTTCATCTTCAGAATGGTGACCTTAATAAGTGAGCTCCTGAAAAGAAACACCTGCATCCTGAAATTAAGCATTCGAGGCATCGCTGTGATAATCCAATTCACCTATGGTAGGAAATGTAAAGGAAAAAGCATCCTCTAAATAATATTTGATACAACTGCTGTAGGGCCTTGGGGTTGAGGGTTGGATTTCTTTTGTCCACGTGCAGTAGTATGGCTTAGTTCTGTACAATGCTGTCTTTGGACCATAGGAATCCAAATAAAAGCTCGTACTGCAGTCAGGATTTCCCAGGGATGCCACTGCAAACTGGATAGGGTGCTGTGCAAAACCAGTAAGATGCATTTTAGCCAAAATACCTGTAGTTTATGCACATATATGAAAAACTGTACATAATGATTCATTCAGGCTAATTAGTTCACAAATAAAGAACTGAGATTTTTTGGTTTGAGTTTTCCCATGGGTAAAATGGGGATAATAATGCTTCTTTTGTTGTTATTTGTAAAAAGCATTTAAGTCTGCCATGGAATTGTATTTTTATTATTTTATAGAAATCTTGGCTATCACTGCAGTGCAGCCATCAAAGGGGGTGGAAATACAGTGTGAAATCATATTATGCTTGCAGTCCTACCTAACACAGCCTTTCAGAAAAGTGCAAGTCATCCAAAGCAAACCACTCATTCCCCTATGTTAAACCTCAAGCAAAAAACAGATCAAGAAATTGTCAGATCCGTGGAAGGCATGTGTACAAAAGGCTACATGTAATTGCACATGCAACGTATAAAGAGAATTTTTTTCATTTATGTCACAACTTGCTGGGCAAATATATGCTTTATGTCATCATTGTCACAAATACTGATGGCAAATAAGATGGCGTAGACAAAATATTATTCTTTGTCTCGGTAATTTAGTTTTTTTGCAAGATATTTACATACTTTTTAAAATTTTTATTACCACATCAAAAATTACAGCAATAGCTAAGTGAAATATCTCCAAAATATTTAAATGATCTGTGCTCTAATATTAATTTAAAATTTATTAAACTAGTTTCACTTTCAAAAATACTGTAGACATCTTTTTGAATACAGTTGAAGTGATACCTTATGAATTTTTATATTCATGCAGTTGAACAAGATCTGCAAACTTTAGTGAAAGCAGATTACCTCACTATCTACGTGTATGGCTCCTGGGTCGGTCTGTAACTTTGGTATTTTGATAGTTGGCCATTTCTAATTCACGTACTGTTTGTTTCTGACTGAGACACCATAAAAATGCTACTGTTTACACCAGTATTTAGGGCTTACATTGAAGAAATAATAACAGGTCTTCTTGCCAGGTGATGGAAACCAACTTAAGGCAATTGTGACACATCTGAGCTTTTTTTTTTAAAAAAAAAAAAAAAACAAAAACCCACAAACCACAAAGTGTGTCCTTGCTCTGTAGTCATTCAAGTGGAAAGCATGAAATAATCAGTTTATGGTAACAGTTTTAGGAGTCACCCTTCAAAAAGACAGAGACAAGGGAGTCTGCTTGGATTCTAACACACTTTCCCTTGCACTTCAATACAAGAAGAGTTGTATTTAAGTTGGCTCCTAACACTTGGAAAGCAGTGAGAGGAATCCTCATGTAAGCTTTGTAAATTCCCCTTATATCAAAACTATTTGCCAGTATTGAGACTTTCTCCATTTATTTTTCAATTTAGAGATTAAACGTGAAAAAGCCCAAATATATACAATTGAGAAGAAGAAGATAAAGATAATAGGATAATATCCAGCAGGAAAGGGGCACAGGGCTGCGATGGGAGCATCAGGTAGCTTATTCCTTTTTTGTTTCCAGATGTCAATACATTCCTTTCCTAACAGTACAACAAAGAAAAGTATCAGTAACCTTAAATTACTTTCGCAGTCTTTACAGAGCATCTTTCTAAAAGCAAAATAAATGGAATCCTCTGGGCAGCCAAAAGGAAAAGACCGTCACAACGTATTTTGCTCTGCTCAACACAAAATCCACTAATCCAAACGCAGCCCCTCTGTCTTTGTTTCTCTTGTCTGGCAGAAACCTTTAGAGCCGTGCTCAGAGTGAGCGGCTGGGCAGCTCCCGGTGAAATGAGAGCAGATTGGGTATTTGGGAAGAAATGGGTTGTGTAGCCTGCGGAAAATGGGAATCTGATCTTAGCTGTTGCAGGAGACGCTCACTCCAATGAAGCCCAAGACTTAGGAGTCGATGGACTTGCTCTCGACTTATGCTGGGTAATCATGGGCAAAAGTCTGACCCAAATGCTCAAGAATAAGAGTTGAGTGAGGTGCAGCTGGTTTACAGCATCACTGGAGGCTGGCAAGCACAGTCATCTTCTTTCCAGTTAAAAATGATCCTATCTTCTTGTTTTGTCAGCTCTGTTGTTTAGAGCATTGTAGTAACAGTCAGGCTTGTATTAATGGTGTCGTGTCAAACTGGGAAAAAAAAAAAAAAAAAAAAAAAAAAAAACAACAAAAAAAAAACAACGAAAAAAAATCAAAACCCCAAACCAGCTTTTATTTCTGAATGGAAGAACCAGATTCCTAATCACTTCTATAGGTCTGTTCTCCATGAGACTCCCTGGCTGTAACTGATGTAGTCTTGATTCAGCTGGTACACTGCAATGTTCACAAGCCCCTGTCTTCTTTAATCAATTATCATAAAGTCATATTTTTCATCCAACTATGAGGATATGATTGTTTGTAAAAAAGCATATTGTACACTTTGAACTTTTACTTTAAACATCTGTATAAATAATATAGTACTGCAGAGAGGTTAATTTTCGTTCCATTTCTGCTGTCCTGCTGCTTTTGAGGCCATTAAACTTGTGTTTCTGGAAGTCAGAGTATGACAGGTTGTCTTTCCACAGATTTTTTCAGAGAAATTACATTGATGATGATCTAAGAGCCAAGTCCTTGAACAACGTGCTTGCCTCGACTAGACAGCTTTCTAATACGTTTTCTATAAGGACGTTTGGGTCCTGCCACTGTTGACCAGTTTGTAAAGTACAGTTATTAAAATCAGCGTTTTCAACCTTTTAACATTTGTACACTCTCAAGAATTTTCCAAGTGAGGTATAAACCACTTTCATAAAGAGTTTAACCTACTGGAAACACTTTAGCTTTTTTGTGTTCTCTCGTGTGAACCACTTCTCGAAAGCCACGGTGTGGACCCCTCAGCAGGTCATTTCAGGCAAGTGCTGCTGTAGCTGAAGAGCAGCAGGGACACTTGTTTTGTGAAAGACCTTCCAAATTTTACTGCTTCACACTTATATATGACCAGCTGCGAAGCAAAGTGGAAAATGTACCCTGATTTATATGATTGCATAAAGTGCGAACAGCAAGGTTCAGTGAAGGCAAGTGTGCCATTGAGCTGCTCAAGCTTACAAAATCAAATAATTGATTATTAGTAATTACAAAAAAAAAAATGCTAGAGCTTCCACAACTGCTTTTCTTTTCATTCTCCTACCTCTAAATCCATCTGCAGATGTGTATGTTTTGGTTCTCCTTGTACTGAAGAAACCAGCTCTTTCTCGAGTCTTACAACATCATAACGTTGTACTTTCTTACTGTTCACGCAAAAGTCACGAATCAAAAGGGCCACAGTGAGCCCAATGAGTTGCTGGTGTGAGCCAGGAAGAACTGGATCTGTTCCTGTCTGAGTATGCAATGCGATTCAGGTTTATACAAGCAGGATAGTGGTTGATGGTAACAAGATTTTTTTGTGGTTATTTTCTTAAAAGGCTATCAACTAAACTCAACTGCAGCACCTGTGGACTTCATGTATGGCAACCACAACAAGAAGTCCAAATAATCACTAGTATAATGTCTCAATAGTCAAAACTCCAAATCCTGTGTTTGCTGTAACCTCACATACGCCCTCATCAAAAATCCAGCTGAGAGCCACTGACAAAAACGATAATTTAAAGCATCAAAAGGCAAGTGACCTTCTAATTGCTTCATTCTTTACCTAAGGGTGAAACCATAATTAAATGATATTTAGAGGTGTGGATGAAAGCTCGTGACAGTCAGCTGACAGATCAGGAAAGCACAACTTTACTTCATATAATCAAAATCTGCATGGACTGGTCCTCATTGTACCTTAGCTCTCAACAAAAAGTAGTGCAGTAAAACAGTCCAGCCAGAGCTCAATGAAATAAAGATGAGCTGAGCTGCAGCTACTCATTTTTGCTAGGGGCTTGCGGGCTTCAGAAATGAGATCTCGTCTAGTGAACAATCAACTTTCTTCTGCATTAATTTTAGATTAAATTTAATCAATTAATAGAGTTTGTTTCTTTTTTTTTTTGCCAAGCAGCTACTGAGTGGAGTTGTGCATGGAGTCCCCAAGCTATCTTTTTAATCCTATAGAAACAGAGAAAATAAGTAGATATGAACTTCTTTTAATTGTTAACTAACACTTTTAAAAGCACAAAAATGACTGCATGTGAGGTATTTCATCTCTTCCAAAGGAAACATGTAATTTCTTATCCTAAGACTCGATACACTTGGACTGGTCAGTTCTGAGAGCAGCCAGAGAAGAAGGTTGCATAGTTACAATAATTGCTTTTTCCTGCAATCAGTACCCGAAGCCGGTAGCTGAATACCTTTAACTTTTCATTTAGAGTGCAGATGAAACTATTCCTGCATCCATAGGCACACCTCATATCCATTCTCTAAGCTGAACAATACATTTCAGCACTGTCTCCTGGTTTTACAGCCATTTCTTTGAACTTCGTTGTGAGAAGGACAGAAAGTGCCATCTGTGCAGGGATAATGGCTCCTCAGGATGGAGAAACCCGCACGCCGCCAAGCCATTGCCAGCAGGAGCACGTTTGATTTCTTCTCTCTCATCCTTTGCATGTGGGATGCCCCATGATAACCTTTCTGATTCATTCCTGGAGCCTCCTTTGTGACTTCCCAGCTGGTGGCCTTCTCCAACCCACCACGAGGGAGAGCAGTTCCCATGGCCTTCCCGATCTCCTCCTCAGCTCGTGTTTGTCAAATCTGGAGCCTCGACAAGGTGAGAGCATGGTGTAGAGAAGCGTTGCAAGGCTAGACTGGAAACAGTTGGTGGAGTTCAGAGGTGAAATCAAAGTAGGGCCAAATGGTTTTGCTCTGGATGAGCTTCTGGAGCCTTCCTCCTGCACCGCACAACTTAACGTCAGTCTCGGGACTCAGGTGTCCGATGTGATTGTGATAACATTGCAATGTGATCACCTCCCAGGATGGTTACAACTCTTGTTTCTATCTGCAGAACCGAGGCATTTCTTATTTTTAAAGTGTTTCAAGGGATTTTTTTTTTTTTCCCCCCTAAATTTAAGCTATTTATGATTTAGTTGTAAAGTTCTTGGCACGTCTGTTTCTTGATGTGACATTGCATGAAAATGCCACAGAGGTTGAGGAAAAAAAAATCAGTAATATTTCAACCTGCTCTTACTTCAAAGATATGTAAAGCTTCTTACTTGCCTTTGATTGGATAATTCTGCTTTGGGTACAAGATGAATTTGGCCCTCACCATGAGGATTGCATAAAGAACTCTTTTACAATGGATTTCCAGTTTTGGAAGGAAGCACAAAGGCTAGGTCTGTAATAATTGTGAAGAGATCCATGCAGAAAGATAGATGCTTTCAATTCAGTTGCTCTGAATTTTTCATATTCTCCTTGCACTGCTGCAGGTGTATACATAGAAGGCATTTTTTCCCACTGGAGTTTTGGTGCCAATGCGATAAGAATGTGAGGACTGATCATATACGCTTTCCTTGTTATTTATTTATAACCATTTAATCAAGTTATTATGAAGTCGTCTTTTTTTCTTATTGGCAGTGAGGATGCAACTAATCTTCTTAGCCTTTCCTTCATAACCAGGATCTCTGACACACTGCTTCCCTGCTAAAACTGCTCTTTTTCTAAAGACATTATGTTATCCACAAGATATTCTGCAATGACCAATTCAAAACCTACCCCAGGTAAAGCTACACCGATAACAAAGCTTCCTTTTTTTTGATTTATATTCAATTCCTCTGGCAATATACCCAAACAACCTGCTGTATTTCTTTGCTGCTTCTCTATTATGCATTGCAAGGTGAAGAAATTGCCTAATCTTTTATTTTCACTTTCCTTTCTTGTGTGTCTCTCACCTGTTCTAAATTTCCCTTCGAGACTTTTTCTCCCAAGACCTTTTTCCTTTAATTGTTTCCACTTACTGGTCCAGTAGTCAAAAAGTGCACAGCGAAGCCCCTGACAGAAGGCTGGCATCTCCATTGCCAACAAACAGCTGTCTTGGGAATGACAGAAGCCATGCACGGACTGTACACAACAGTGTCAGTTTTGCTTCTCTGAACTCACCCACCCACACGGCAAGACATCATCCCCCTGCTAAAGGTGATCAAAAAGAAGCATCTGAATTCTGAAGAAAAGAAACAATAAGAGAGTTGACACTACATATTTTAATGCCTCATTTATTCTGAATAGCACTTCTCATTCGTTGTCAAGGAAGACTTTCAGGTTTTCGGGTTAATATTCAAGCGTTTTCTCCTTTCCAGTACACTATATTTAACTAAAAAGAAAGACTTCCCTCTGGATTTTCCAGATCTCCTCCATTCGTTTACTCTCTGTTACGTCAGTCCCTTCTAAACAAATGTGACTTCTGTTTTAATAGCTTGTCCCATCTGGGGGCAGGTTAAGTCATTCATCAGTTTACATTCTGTTTGGCAAAACCACCACGCTTCTTAAAATATTTGTTTAATGCTACAGTGAGAGAAGGTTCATCATCCTCAGACCTCAGTTGTGAAATATTCATCACAGAAATCACTTTGTAAGAGTGAAAGTGAAAGCCTTTTTTAACTCAAGGTCTCACAAGAGCATCTGAAACGATAAAGAAATTTGGATGTTCCAAAACTGACAAAAATCAGTGACCAGCAGGGACCTTTTGTCTTGCAAAACATTCGGTATTAATCCACCGACAAGAAAATAGAGTCATAACAAGTGTCTTGCAAATAGAGGGTTTAAACCTTTAAAATATATAGGACATGAAGCTATTTCCTATTTCCTCATTTGGAAATTCTGTCTTGGTTGGAAAGCTACAGTAAAACACCCCAGAGTGACTGTCAAAATGGCATGCACCCATATTATTTAATTTCATGTAATGTCAGTCTGTGTATATATAGTTTATTTTTCCCACAATATCTTTTTTATTCTCTCCTCAATCTTGAATTAATGTAATAAATAGATTTTTGCTTCTGCATGTCTTATGGATGTTAAATCCCTAAAGGTGACGGGACCATAACTTAACACTTGACTTCAAAAGTATGATTGTGCTTAAAACTAATCTTGATAAATCACTTTTTATTGAAAAGATACAAATATTTCACGAAAAATACACTCTATGTATATATATCTGGAAATCAGACATTGATTAGACAGCAAATTTCTAAATCTTTTTTTTTTTCAGTACAAATGTGTTTGCACTGGGTTTCTACAAAATATTTTTGTTGGTAACGTAGTTTTTCTGAACAGCTTTATAAATTACAAGAAGGCAGTTTAGAATTGTGCAGAGGAATGTTGAGGTCTTCTGTGCAGTGGAGTTACTCCCTGCACCCAAGTGAGCTACTTTTGCTTCACAGCCTTATCCTGGATACTTGGAGTTTACCCGGATACCCTTTGACTCCAAAGCCACCAGCATGATCCTGGTGCAGATGTGAGCTGGCTGACAAGTTCACAGCACCTGATGCAGGTTTGAGGGTTCTCCACTGGTCTCAACTGCAAGTGTCTGCATGGGTCAAAAAATTTTAACCCCATACTTGCCCAGTCTGCTGATGTCCCAGTGCTCAAAGCAAACGTGTCATCCAAAAAACACCCTCTCACGTGCTGCCAGCTGGCCTGAAGCTTCACCTGGCTCACCTGGATGGTGATGGACCATCGTGTGGGGAGATACACCCAGAAAGGCAGTTGTGTTTTCAGTGGAGAGGACAGAAAGGGCAAGGTTGCCCTACAATTCACTTCGTAGTTTGCAGACGGATTGCCTTAATGGCATTCTCATGAAAAGTTCTTGCTGTGAAACTCTGTTTTCTTTCTCTTTGGAATTATCTGCTTTAATAATTAGTAGCTGCTTTTGGAAGTTATTTATAGAAAGTACTGCTCTTGTGTCACTTCATGCCAGGCAAGACAGAAAGCAAGCACTGTACAAACGCACGCACGGAGCAGCTCTGCTCAACGTTCTGCTAAGAACTACGAGAGATCCTTCACAGACGGTGAAAACCCAGAAAAAAAACCCTCCTCCTCCCAAAACTGCCATGCTGCTCGAGCAGCAAAGGGAGTGAAACCGGCTGCACCTAAACACGGGTGAACCTCCTCCCGAGGTTTTCAGCAGCTTGCCTGGCATGTGGGGAAAGCTCCCCATCCTCTCCCCATTCTGCAAACCTGCAGAAGGCTTCGTTTTCCAGCGCTGCCAATCTGACCTCTTTCTTTAAGTGCACACACACACACGTTCAAATTAAAAATGTGGCATTTAGTTCATTAAATCCATGCCAGGGAAAGCCCACAGAAGGCAAAAATTGGTAGAGTTAAGTCCCTGGGAAGGGAAGGAAGGAGTGGTGGAGTACGCGGTGCTGGCAGCAGCCTGGGTGGGGGCTGCCAGGCAACAGCGATGGGAAAGTTTGATTTTTAGATAGTGGGAGCAAAACACTGAATCATTTGGGGAAATAGGGACTGCAGAAGAAATAAGGCCTGGGGAAATGGTTGCATTGAGCAGGGCCAGTAATGAGAGGAGGAGGGCTGCATACGTCATGGCCAGGTGATCCGAAAAGGACTCCAGAGGACTCCAGTGTTAGCAGAATGAGACCTCTTTTACTTTCTCCCTCTATACTGTCAAAAAGACATCTGCAATGCAATCTGCTGGTGGTGTAGGAAAGGTGTCAGCGATGTTCTTGGGAACCGTTGCAACCACCACGTGGGGCGGTGGGACTGGTGGCAGGGCAGGGCTCAGCTCCCACCCCTCACCCAGCATCTTCACAGCATCCTCCCCAGCAGGAACAGGGTGAAAACAGGCATCTTAACAGCTTTTCAAAAGGCCATCATTTGTCCCTCGGAAAACAAGGCATTAATCCTAACTCCTGTCTTCCAGACAGAGCATGATATATACACAGCACTGGGTAAGGCTTGTAAACACAAATATAACAAAAAGCCCCAGTGAAGCTGATGCACTCTACATCTTTGCTACCTCTCCCATCCCTCTGCAAGCCTGTCTTGGTTATTCTTCTTTTCTTTTCCCCCAGGAAACAAATGTTTTTAATTCTGTCAGATAAGAGGCAAAAATGCTTCCAGGGCAGCAACCTCTGTGCCTCCTCATAGACACAGTCACACAGAACAAAGAGGAGAAAGAGTTTGATAATTGTAAGTAATTATAATTAGCACATATTTAGTGCTTTACATTTTCAAAGCACTGTACAAATATCAGCTAATGAATATTTGGTAAGCAAACAGATTTCAGGCTTCTAGAAGGATCATTATAAACTATAAGGAAAATATTTTACATTTGGCTGACTTTTTATCACTCCGACATTTACAAGGTTATTAGACTTTGTTACACCTGGAACTTAATCGTAGCGAGCCATTTTGTATTTGTTACTCCTGTAGTTTTTAAACACTGATGTGCTTAATTAGAACTCAAGGATTTGGGGTCTGTAGATATACAATCTTTAAAGCACATTTAAAAGCAAACACTGTGTGGGCGATGTGGGCAAACATCGATGCTGTGTGGGCAAATGTTTTGTCCTCGTTTTCCTTTGGTTTAGTGCACTGGAAGATGGTCTGGGCTGTGAGACTTGATGATCACACTGATCCTCCCTAGCCATGTGCATGTTCCCACGTAGAATAACCCAGTTTCACCCATATCCAAACAGTTTGCCTGTAGTCGACCCAAAGCTTTCCAATCTATTCCACATTTGGCAACCTTAGGGACCTGCACTGGATGCAGATGCTGAGCAGCTGTTTAGGACAAGAGGTTTGGTTAGAGGGACTGTCCCACGGTCAGTTTTCTGTGCTTCCTGCTGGGAAGCTGCAAAAAGTAGAATGGGCTTATTCGGAACAGGATATTTGCAGTTATTTTGTTATAGATGAGATTGTGTGCATCATTCTAGATATCAGAAACCCAGTTAATACCATCACAGATACCACCTTGTAGTAAAGATACAGCTGAAACTGCAGAAGTGGTGTAATCTCTGGCGTGAGCCTGTCTCCTCCAGGAGCTGTGGGTAGCATCGCTCCTGTGCGGGAATTCTACCAGCTAAAATAAACCAGAAGAATGTACCTTTCCTTCTGAGCCCTCCCAGTGACACGCCAAATATTGGGTCAGATACTTCTCTTTTATCACAGATGGAATTGTTTGTGCTTCATAGTATTGATAATGAGAGGAAAAGCAGATGCACAGACGTAGTGACTGCGCCCAAACCTTCCAGATCTAATAACTCTTTGAAGTTCAGCCACCCAAGTGCTCACTAAGCCAAAACCCCAGATTTAAAAATTCTGATGTATGTAGTCAAGCTCTTCTAATGAGCTTTTCTTGATGGCTGTAATCGGTCTCTTCTTCCCTTGTTTTTGTCCTTGACTTTGAAGTTTTGATTCATTACCTTGTGCAAATTCTCCTCCGCACCATGACAAACAATTTCATACCAATGACTCCTCTGTTTTGTTTGTATCCAAGGTACCTTTTTTTAAGCCAGCACACTCTTATCTCTTCGTAATCAATTTTCTACTCTCTAAACATCCACAGTTCTGGCACCTATATTGCAAGCTTTCTTCACATGAAGTGATTAAAGTATTCGACTTGTTCTCGTTCTTCCTTCACCTTGTCTGCTTCAGTTTGTGCTTTGAGCAGCAGCTGGGCAGTGTATGTATCTTGCTTCTTAAATTCTGCAGATTATGTGTGATCTCTATATTAGTTTCTTTTCCAATTGCTTCTGCTTCGCTATCCTTGCACAATATGCACTCAGCATCTGCTTCTGCCATTGCTTCTGAAAGCAGAAGTGATTTCTCCTGCCAATTTTCCACTTTCCAAAAAGAAACTGTTCTTTCAAGGCTTGATCTTGTTGTGTGCTTTAAAGTCAGTAATAATATAGTATATGTGACATGTTACCGAACTGGGGATAAAACAGGAAACACAGATAGAGCAGCCAAAATATTTAATAACAAACTGTAATATGCACTCTGCTTGACAGGCCAAGGGAAATACCACTTTTCTTGAAACGACACCAAGCTCTACCAAGAGGCAATCTGGACCCCAGGCACTTAGGGCAGAAAAAGGAGTACTGGACAGGGAGCCAGGCACAGGGACAGATCTGTGTTTCTGACTTTTTTTTTTAAATAGTGATTTCTGGTTGACCAGAAGTTTAGTTATTTTCAACCACCAGTGCACAGAAAAGTAATTTTCCCACATATTTTTTGATAGGAAACCTGCCCAATGTCGCAGGAATGCTTTGATATTTTGGAAGGTTCACTTCCATTTCTTGTATCTCTGCTTCGCATATCACAGTTTGGTATCTATTTAGAGTGTAAACCTTTCAGACTGGGACAGCCTCTCCCTTATCATGAGGAAAAATAGAGAATACGTTGTTATTTATATTATCTGGTAACAATATGTAAAGACAATGCTCATGTAGGATGAAAGCTGATTTTGTCTCTGGCTAGACTCTACATGTGAGGTTTTCCTAATAGGAAAGTAAGTTTATTCAGTGCCTGGCATAGTGAAACCCCAGTTTGATGTAAAGGCTTCCAGGCTCTACATTCACACAAATAATCTGTCATGAACAGCTGCTGCACTTAATTTTAGACAGGGATAGAGCTGAACACAGACAAACATGTAACGAACCAGAAATCAAAGTGAAAAATCAAACTAAATGGCATTTGGGGTTTTTGTTGCTGTTATTGTTTTAATATATTGGCTAATATTTTTCATTACTGTCATTTCTCCTCTACTGTTTGGGACGTCATTAATTTCCATATAATGCAAACAAGGTAATTCAAAATTAAGGAAGGGGTGATCTTTACCATATTTCCAGTTAACTGGAAACATAAAGCACCATGAGTGCTTAATCAAAAGTGTTTTCTGCCTTACTTTTAGAGGTCCATGTAGTCTTGATGGGCTTTGTATGGTCCCTCGCTGCTGCAAATGCGATGGCTACGCCACGACTGGCGATGCGTGGTGGCGGTTTGCTGCATTATTCCTTAGACAAGGCAACAAAAGAATATGTGCTCAAAGGTTGGAGAATGAAAATACTGGAAGAAAGAGCCGTACGTAGGAAACAGATTTCATTCCTTCTGTGAAGAGCAAGGTTGAGGTTCAGCCTCCAGCCTTTAAAAACCTTACAAAAAGGCAAACCTGATTCTTATACCTGCTGAAAAGGTACTAAACTGTTTAGATGGTACGTATCATCAGGCTGCTTCTCAGCAGGGAGCTCCGATTCATCAGCATCAGGGTTTCCCCAAAGCTCTCTGCCTACATCTTCTACTTAGCTTGGCAGGGACATTGTCAGAGAATAAAAGACTTCTTCCTCATGTCAAAGGGCTGGCATTCATCAAAATGATAATACTTTTTTGCCTAGAGCACCTTTTAGATGAGATTCATAAAGCCTGTAAAGAGGAATATGATAAAGAGAAAAATGTTGCAGGATTTTTTATTATATTTTTGGCACTAAAACTGATACTACATGAAATGAAAGATTTTTCTTTTATAAGTTTCCTTTGGCTTTTACTTTATAAATATTCCTTGGTTAAGCCAGTGAACTGGTTTTCACACAAAGCGTAATCCAAAGCCTGTTAAGGTCAACAGAAAGCTTCTTATTAATTTCAGCAGGCTTTGGATCGAACTCTAAGTGCAAAACTGCTCACTAAATCAAACAAAAAGTTTTTGTATCGCAGAAGTGAGATTCACACCTTGCAGGATCAAGCACTTCACGATGAGGATCATCTAAAATCCAGTAAATCTTCCAGGAATCTTTCTGCTGATTGCTATGGGCTCGGGATCAAGTATGTTGTATCCAGCCTGCAAGATCAAGGGTGTTCTCTGACCAGTGCTGGGCACTTTGTAATTTCATCTTCAGGGAAAATGGAAAACATACCATGTCCTCAAAAAGAGGCTTTCTACCTCAGATAGGATTACTTTATTGTAGGAAGAACTGAAAGAGAAGCAGTTCAGCCATAGCTTTTTACATTCCTACAAATCTCCTCTGGATCCCCAGCTCCAACACTAAACATCTTTACCATTGATGCGCAGGGGGTTTGCATCAAGGCACGGGTTGCCTAGGTGGTTCTAGTATGATTACATGATCATTTTTCACATTTCCTCCTTTAATTACCTCTTGTTCCTCCTCTTTATAACCTAACGATACTGCCTTCTGCGTTTCTCCTTCCATTTGTTAGTTCCTGCCCCCAGTTGCAATACGGCCATCACCCAAATCCTGCTTCCCACCTCAACTCAGCCGCAGCAGCAGCTGAAAAAGGTCCCTCCAAAAATCAAAGTAGGCTTGTCACCCTCTTGCTTTAATTGTTGTTGGGTTCTAGGGTGTATTTAGGTTAAAATATGGAACTAAACTATGCTCCAGTTTGAGAGAATAAAATGAGTTTGAAAGGTCTATTTGTCTCTTGTCAAGGAAGAAATCCCCTCTCCTTAACTTCAGAAGTATCAGAAGAAGACAAAGCAGCAGCAAGTTTTCCACATAGCCCATTCACAGAGCAGCCTATTAAGTAACTTTATGTCCCAAAATATTTTTCAATATCTAATTTCACCATAAAAGCTACGTTACCTGAATGCCAATGAGTGATCAATAGCTCCATTGTTTCATTTCACTCAATTTCTATTCTCCTTTTTAAATTTAAATTTAAAAAAAAATATTTCAGCATTAAAATAGCTGTTTGATTAATTTAAAATTTTTATGATAGCTTCTGTTTCCACCAAAACGAGAAATAATCTTCTGTTTTGGGAGACTTTTTAGTGAGTAATATGCAGATAATACAAAAGTATACTCATACTCCCCAATGAAAGTGAAGTTCTTATGATTTTATTTTTAAAAATGTTTCCCAGCATCTCTTCTCAAATGGGGAGTTTTATTAGGTGTCGAGGTTTTAGTGAATCTCTTATCGTTATGATGACTTTTATTCTGTGCTTCAGAGATTAGTTTCTTTTTTCTAAAAAGTAGCAAACCACCAGGTTCTGGTGCATAATTCTGTTAGACTTAGGGCTGAATCTTAATTCTGATCTTAGACTTTACTGTGTATTATTGCTTTCCTTCCTTCTTCCACGGTTCCCCAGAAAGACTTTAAATCCAAACTGCGTTGTGGGACACAGAGTGACACTCATTGCCAATATCCATCAGAAGTTCATTCTAATCACATCCTAGGAACAGAATTAACACAAAAATAAAGAAATACAGCTTAATCATTATCAAACTTGACACTACCTAGAAACAGGAACAAACAAGCCCACCATCAGTTCTAGATTATAGAGCTCTGATTCAGTTTTAAACTGACAATTATTCTGAAAACTCCTTCTAAACACCCGTCTTTACAGAAATATTATCCCTTCAGTCATCCAACTGAAAACACATTACTTAAATTTTAAGCTATGGAGCAACAATGTCTGTGTGGCAAAAATAGGTTTTCATGTGTATCTGTCTGAAACATTGATAATTCACAGGGTTAAAATAAAAAAAAAGTAAACAAAATCTTAGAGATATTTAACTAAAAAACTAAAATTTAACTAAACTTACTAAACTGCATTTAACTAAAAAAATCCCTTATTTTTGGCACTTCTTGTAATATTGTCATCTTCTATTTCCTTGCTTTGATTTAAAAGAAAAAAAGAAGTCATTTGAGAATTGTAAATATTGATGTAACTTGTGTCACTCGAATATTTATTTATTTATCTCATGAAAACAGAAAGTGTTAATGGTCTGATACTTTCTTAAAAAACATTGAAGAGAACTCATGGCAATTTGTTACATCTCATAACTCGCTGCAAATCAGCAACCTGATCCAGGGGAAAGTGTCCCTGCCCATGGCAGGGGGTTTGGAACCAGGTGATCTTGAAGGTCCCTTCCAACCCCAACCATTCTGTGATTTTATGAAATATTGAGACAGGGACATTCATGACCACAAAGTTGGTATCAGGTGAAATTAGGGTCAAGATGTTTTGAGTACTGAAGACTATCACAGTCTAATAAAAGCACACCAAGCAACCCTTTGCGGTTTTGAGCAACACTCAGAGTCAGTAACATCATCAAAAAGAGTAGCTGAAGTGTAAATTAAACATCTCTCTCAGAGATTACATCTCTGCTTATTTTCAGAGTACATATTACGCAGACAAAGATTTAAACGTATGTAACAGATGTAATCAAAGAATGAAATTAAGTACAGCCCAGCTGAAAAAACTATTGAGTAATGATGTGCCTTCTGTACCTTCTCCTCTTGGAGAAGGGAGGTTACGACAAGTTCACACCGTATCACCGGATGCCTCCACTCCAAAAAGCCGCGTTGTCAGTGCTGATGCTATATCAGCAGCTATTGCACAGGTCCTACTGACCTGGTATGTGGTTCTCCTTTTATCTTCTTCCACTGTCTGGAAACAGCCACCAGAGATGGTATAAACAATTTTGGATTTGACAGTGCTGGTTGACATACGCAGCAAGATACAGCCATGCTGAGACCAAACTGTGGACATGTTCTGGTGAGTGGTCTTGAATTTTTCAACAGGGAGCAGAGAAGGGCTGGTGGCAAAGTTGCCCTGGAGGTCGCTGAGGCCAGGAGATGTAGGGTGGGAGGAGGCTGCAGCTGCACCAAAGTGCACAGATCTGGGGTCATCTGTCTGAGAACGTGCTGGAAGAGACAAGATGTTCATACAATGGTCTGAGCAGGTGGTGCATTCTGGGCTAATTTAAGGAAAAGAACTGGAAAGCTGCTTGTTGGGTTCAATCATTCGCAGTTTTCAGTGGCAAATGTGCAGACATTGTTCCAGAAGGGTCTAGTCTCTAAGAAATCCAAAATTTATAGGAAAGCTTTGAGAAAGCTGGGGAAAAGTGACTTGCAGAAGAGACGAGTTCTTCCATTATCCTTCACTGGTAAAGGCACTCATCTACCAGTATCAGATGAAAGCAAGCTGGTGGAAAATCTCTGCCACTTGGTTAGTACTAAACCAGTTAAGGTATGAGGGGCTGGGTTTAGTCCTCTCAGCCAAGAACAGCAACAGAAGGAATTATTAGATGCTTTGAGTGATTTATCACCCAGTAGTGCTCCCAGATAAGCCAACCTCTTTGCTGTCCAACAGAGTCCAATGCTTTGCATCAACTTGTTCCTCCTTGCACGGCCAAGATAAAGAGATCTTGGACCTCCTAAATGAACTGAGATTTCAATGAAAGTTTAGAGGGCAGCAAAATGCTTTCATGGGCAAATGTCTAATCTGCATTTTCTAAATTCACCTTTTAACCTTGGCTTATCTGCTCTCTACAGGCTTAAGCCACAAAGAAAAACAGGAGGTCAGGCAATGCCAAAAAGAACAGAATGGTCCATTACCCAACTGTGAATCACAGTTCTGGTGTATGTACAAGCACTTGAATCATACTTCCTTGAACTTAGTTTAAGTATAATTCTCCACAAAGGTGGTGGTTATGTTTTTAAGCCTCATCACCATTGTAACTTGGAATTTAATACTTACCCTTACTCTGTTCTAAATGGCACAACCTTCCAGTGACAATGTTAGGAAAACCAATTTAAGTGTCTACTAGATTAAACTTCCTTAAATATAGAGCTGTTTACTTTTAATTAGCTATCTCTGTATGCTTACCCATATTTGCAAAGGCACAGAGCGCGGTGTCTGCTAAGGTTTGGTAAAATGGCATGAAAATAAAGAATAAATGACACAATTACTCATACTAAAGATGGATCTCTACCCCAGCTGGCTTTCCAGAGCACAGCCCCAGCTCCCCATGCCCAAGCACCCTCTCTGCCTGCCCTCTCCTGGGCGTGGGCAAGGGCTCTGCTAGGTCTGCTTTCTCAATTTTGGCTTTCAAGGGAATACGTGTTTGTTAGCAGAAGTAATAAGTTCTACAGCTTGTGTTCATCCTTCCCGGAGACAGAAAAATTGCTTCAAAGTGGATGATGGAGAGTAATAAAGAACACTAAAGGAACCAGAATACTGAGCGTGAAGCACTCTTTTCCTTAAAAAAAACCAACTGAGGACTACAGTGGTTGGTGATCATAAAAGCTGGGCTGTAGCTTATCCCGCAAACTTCATCCTCCAGAGGGAAAAAGCCTGTTATAGCATTATCTGGATGATCATCTTGATATTTTTTGGCTTCCTACAGCATAGCGCGGTGAAGCCTTGCAAAACTTGACTCAAATTGCTAAGAGGTCAGTAGTAAGAGAGGACTAAACTTCTTGATTAGGTAGATCCCTGCATTTCCCCCACTTCTGAATAATTCAGGCAAACTGAATTATTTGCTCTGTCATGCGTAGCGTCTCCCAATCTCCATGGGGAAGTATTCACACAGACCACGCACAAAAATATTTTAAAACCTGCTTTTGTAGTCATTTTCTTTAATATTACATGGAATCAAAAATGTTTATTGCTTCACTCACTGCACTTGGTCGCTGAAGCTTCTCCTGCAATTATGTTTGTCTGACTTTCCCACTTCTCCTCCCAAACCAGCCTGCCGCCGGGCAGCAATTGGAAATCGCAAAGTAAAGTGAAATAAAGTGAAATGCAGTGCTGCTGTTTGGGGAAGCAAGCATAAAAGCCTTTCAAAAACGGCAGCCCAGTGCCTCAGTGGACAAGCGGTGCTATTTGGCACTTTGTAATGGGTTAGGAACCTCGAAATTTATTGTAAACTTAATGCCATTTTACAGCCTATCTTCAAAACATTTACACAGACAGTAAAAGATGATGGATATTTTCCGAGCGTTCCTCTTCCCCAGCGTTTCCCTTGCAGTAACACTGCACAAGCAGCAGCGATTTGAAATAGATTATTGATGTATCTTTGAAGATCTATTATACGATACCTCGTGTTTATTGCTATTATGCAACTGGCTTCTAAGTGTCCTCTTCTACACAAGGCAGAGCAGAGGAGATACAATCAGTGTTATTATTATTATTTGTATTGCAGTGATAAAGGCAGTAACCCAGCAGGGCACCATTGATTTAGATACTGTACAAAGACACAGGATGACAGAGGAGCTGCTCTTTACATTTTACATTTTAAATAAACCAGAGAAACAAGACCAGAAAGAAAGAGATACAGTATATAAACAATCAACAGAGAATTCAGTGCACAAGAGACAGATGTGTGTAAAGTTAATGAGATCCATACTTTGTATTTAATGGTAGCCTCTCAATTGACTCCTTCATGGTGGGAAGCTGGAGAGGTGAATGAAGAACTGGGTAATTGAATGCCAATACAGAAATCCTGATTGGGAAGGTGGGCAGAGTTACGGGGAGGTCAGCTCTTTTATTACTATCGGATCTTGAACGTTTTGCCATATCGTGTCTTTAATCTCTTTCCATACACAGTGTGTTTTATGGATTATGTGGCTCAGCCATCGCTTTCTTTGTACGCACGCTCTGGTCTCACTTATTCTCACTAATGCTGCTAACACCCCTAAAGCTGAGAACTGCATCAAACCTACAGCGAAAAGCACAATAGATTTTCTGCTAACGTTGATTTAAGCAGGGCTCCGGGATGTTTCTATAGCCAAGCTGAAGCGTGAGCAGAGCGTTACCTGAGCAGGGAATGTCCTGTTGGACAACGGTTGCTGGTAAAAGATAACGACAGCGTAAACGTAACAGGATCTTCTAATCAGAAAATGAGTTGGCAAGAGCAGCAAGTATGAGAACAACCTGAAATGTTTAAAGAGAGCAGACAGAGCAGAGGTCCTTGGCTTTGGATCGGATAAACACTAAAGCCAGCAATGTGCCCTTGTGGCCAAGAAGGCCGATGGCATCCTGGGCTGTATTAGAAGGGGTATGGTGAGTAGGTCGAGAGAGGTTCTCCTCCGCCTCTACTCTGCCCTGGTGAGGCCGCATCTGGAATATTGTGCCCAGTTCTGGGCCCCTCGGTTCAAGAAGGACAGGGAACTGCTGGAGAGAGTCCAGTGCAGGGCCACAAAGATGATGAAGGGAGTGGAGCATCTCCCTTCTGAGGAAAGGCTGAGGGAGCTGGGTCTCTGTAGCTTGGAGAAGAGGAGACTGAGGGGGGACCTCAGTAATGTTTATAAATATGGAAAGGGTGACTGCCATGAGGATGGAGCCAGGCTCTTCTCAGTGGCATCCAATGATATGACAAGGGGAGATGGATATAAGCTGGAACATAGGAGGTTCAGCTTAAACATGAGGAAGAACTTCTTCCCAGTAAGGGGAACAGAATACTGAAACAGGCTGCCCAGAGAGGTTGTGGAGTCTCCTCCTCTGGAGATGTTCCAAACCCACCTGGACGCGTTCTTGTGTGATCTGATCTAGGTGGTCCTGCTCCGGCAGGGGGATTGGACTAGATGATCCTTTGAGGTCCCTTCCAATCCCTGACGTTCTGTGATTCTGTGAATTTTCCTTCAGCAAGGCATCTCCATGGGAGATCCTCAGTGGCGTCGTAAAGCCAACGGATACAACAACATCTTGTGTGAACTGTCCTGATATTCTCACTCAGAAGAGTTCTGCATGCCCCCAAATCCTAACTATGCATCTCAGCTCTTGACAATTTGTTCAGTACTTCTCAGTTCACGTTATTTTCAGCACTTATTGCGGGTCCAATTGTAGCTTTCAGCACCCTGAGGTGTTAGAGAAAGAAATGTTCGCTGCAGCAATTAAGCGGTAGCCCAACCTATAAGAAGCTGAGTGCTGTAATTAGACAAATTCCTAAAATAATAAAAGCAGTTCTGTGTCTTGTCTACACCTGCAGTGCTGCAAATATGTGTGTAGCATAGGACATACTCGGCTCTCACAGGGAGCTGTGTTCAGCATGGAAATATACGTATTATCCTATTATATTGGGAATATGTGTTATGTTTATGTGTAGAAATAAAATTCCTAGTTTTCCAATACTTTGTGCAGTGCAGTCCACATTAAGACTTCTTGGAGCTCTTTCTCAGGCTTTCTACATAATGCACTCATTCTACTTGCTTGATGTTTCTGATTATTTTAGCATTTCAAACACGGCCTTTAAAAATCATAGGAATCCCAAAATGCAGCTGCAGCCATCAGGTTCCCAGGCACGGATTAATCATAGCTATATATAACCTGGGTGTGAAGCAGGAAAGTACAGATCTTATGATGCTCTGTGTTAAAATTAAAAAGCCTTTCATTTCGTGATTCCTTCTTTTATTACAGTCTATACATTTCTTCATGTCTTTAGGACCAATACCAAAGATCCACAGTCTCTGAGTATTTTTATTCTATTTTCTTCTAACAGCTGACATTTTAAATTTTGTTTTAAGTGTGGTTAATTCTCTTTTCAGAACTGTCGAGCTGTATGGCTTAATGCCTCTAGGACTGATAGCTGCACAATACACGATGCTGCACCAATATACAATAGCTGCACAACTACACAATATTTTGATAGTGTGACAGTAGCTGCTGATAGTAATGCATTTGTGTGGCAGTTTTGGCTAGCAGTTGTCAGAATACCGGAGAATTTCTAGTTATTACAGAAAATTAGTTTTCAGATGGAGCAATCACATCCTGGAGCTTTGGGGTACAGGTAATCACTTGAAATCTAATTCAGGAAGGGCCTCAGCCATGTGCGTAACAAATATATGTGTGTTGGAGATTATTACTGTAAGGTAATACATTAAAATTGTCACCATCCAAGAAGTTAAAATTCAATATGGTTATATGCATTTCAGGGTGGAATCTATAAGCTTGCAACTGCTTGTGTGCAAATATATTTGTGTGTATGTAATTCTTTCCTGGATCAGATCTGATTTTCAGTGTGTCTTTACTATTCATACGCTATTTTTAGCTTTCTGAGTGTTATAATAAGAAGAATCTGTTTAAAGTATGATGTTAAAAACGAAATTATGCCTTAGCCGCCATCTAAGTTCATACTTTTTTTTCTAATTCCTTACAATATTTTAAAAATATTTAATGTTAACTGGTAGAGCAGATGGAGCTGTGAGCTGTGAACGCTTTTCTACACGATAATATACTTTGGTTTTGGCTGATGGTGTTGCTTTGTTTCTTCATTTTCTTATTAAACAATATTCAGGCTGGAAAAAGAAAAACTTCAGTATTTTCAAGAATTTCAAGCTCAGAGGCAAGCTAAGCACTATTCAGGAACAAGAAAAGAGAAGGACAGGATTTTTGGATGGCAGGCAATTTCAGTGAATATCTTTGCCTGCTCAATAGTGAGCAAAATCAAGATCTGAATAGGCATGAAAGTGCCTAAAATACATTATCCCTCTATGTGTCCCTATATGTGGAGGAATTAAGGCAGGGGACTCCAGCTTAAGGGATGTCCTATCTCCTTTCTTGCTAATGAGAAATATCCGTGCACCCTTGTTCAAACTTTCATAACTGCACATGTTTACGTAAAGTCTCATGTTTGGTGGATGAGAGGATACGCCACAGGGAAAGTCATCTAACAAATGTGTTGGCTGCCAATCAAAACTTAGCATTATTCTGCTAATCAATATAGAAATTAATAAAGAGATTAGTATTGTAACTGACTTGCCATAATACAAAAGGGAGCTGTGGTAGGAAATTAAGCAGCATCTGCCGCATTTTCATCAAATAAATTTTAATGTGATAAAAACAAGCGAACGGTAGGATCTCATTTTAGTTAACAGAAAGATACAGTAAAATGAAGGAATGGGGCGATTCAGATCACCATTCGTGTCCAGGAGACAAACTTCCTCTGCAGACTTCATTAACTGCCACTGGTTGACAGTTCTGGGAAGCTCCTGGATTACTCTTCAACTCAATTTCTTGCAAAGCTCTTTCTAAGCAGTAACAGCTTACGTGAGCAGCGGTTTCGAAATCTAAAGTTGCCTAACAAGTTGATTTTCCATTTGGTACTATTTTTTGTTTTCTTGTTGATGAGTAGAGAAAGTTTTGTTAATTTTATACCAAATCCGAAAATTTTGCCAAGAAAAATTAACAAAACTCACCTAATTTGGTTTTTATTTCAAATTGCAAGTCCATTACAGGTGACTGTGGTTACCATAATGCCATAATTTAGCCATTTTTTATCCTCTTTAGTAAATCTGATAATACCTATAGTCTATCGTACCTATTGGGACTCTAAATGATTGGATAAATGAAATTCAAATGAAAAATATTTCTAGAATGCCAGAAAATACTCCATAATCGTGTTTGTTATAAGTCACTGATCTGTGGTAGAGAACTCTGTGTGTGTATAAAAAAATACCTAAATAGGTATGTATTTCTTCACCTCTTCCCCCAAGAGTGTTCTGCAGAGACGTGAGACAGGCATCATGAATAGAGCTCTACATATACTGATGAGACGAGTATCTTCATCTCGTTATATGGATTTCAGAAAGTAGAAACAAATTTTTCAACACAAAATTGTGTGAGGCTTAGTTTTAGGGATAAAAGCATTGATTGTCTACCAGATGGGTTCAGTTTTATTTTTCTGTTCAGAAAAAAAACCCTGTAGATAAATTTGTTTTTGTTTCTCCCAGTAGAAATTTTTGACTATTTAATTAAAGGCCTCATTGCCCCATCATTAAATTCAAAGAAGCATATCTAACGCAAGCACTTAAATGTAATGTCACTTATTAGTCTTTAATGAAGAGAAACTTATTCTTTCTCTAAAGAACAGCTGTAGAAATAGTGCCCATGTCACCCACAAAATTATACATTACAAAGAGTATTAATGTGTATTTAATGACTGTAAAAATATTCCTTTATAAAAAGGGCTGTATTCTTTCTTGTTCAGCTTCACTCATAAAGGAGGTTAATTAAAGCCAGAGCATCACAAATTCTGTAACACTGCAGGTCATTCAGCTGCACCAAAGTGTAACAGAGTTCTGCAAAAATCTCGTTGACAGTGATAACATAAAACTAACTGCTCCACTACTCGCCAAAGATCACTGGTCTGTCTTGTAACTTGGCTCGAGCTTTCATGATCCAGCAGCCATGAAATCTGCCATTAAACATAAGATTTATCCAACCCTTTTCACACTACGCTTTATAAATATAAAGCGTTTCTGATATTTTGGAGAAAAAAAAAAAAAGGAACTAGAAGAAGTCCAAGTAACTACAGTTTTGAGATTTTTTTTTTCATGGAAATACCACAAAGCAGTGATTAACTGTTGTATGTTGTCATCAGGTCAAAAAGTGAAAGTCCACAACACTGCTATCTACCTCCACGCTTCAAGGTTATGTGTTTGACGTTTAGTTAATTTAGCACTTTTTAAATTTTTTTTTTCTTAAATTGTTAAATTATTCAAAATAAAAGGCCTCAGCAGTATAAGGCTCCCAGGGTCACAGATTGGATCAACAGTCTCTCGGGTGGTACCTGGGTATCAGGGTAGGGGGGCCAGAAGTGGAACAAAGAGAAAATGTGTCAGCGGCCCCCCAACAACAAAGCCAAATGCACCGAGATGCTGATTCATCACTCTTTCCTGCAAGCAAGGGTGAACGCTGTTATTTCAATCAGGAAGGCTACAGAAATATGCAGGTATAAGGTGGAGGGATAGAATTTCATTTCAAGTACACACGGTTTCTATTGTTAATCTGATTTACCTGATGTAATCCTGCACATCCTTCTTTCACAAACTGTGCGTTTGGTACCATAGTACCGATACTACCCAGTGCATTCCTTTTGGCTCTTTTTCTTATTTTCCAGTTAAAAACTACTGAAAACTATAACATACAGCAGATAGTACCTTGCAACTTCACTTCCTATTAAGCCCTGATCTTGTTCACAACCATAAGTCATCTAGAAATTGAGAACAGCCAAAACAAATTCATTTTGTTGCCTTGAGTCGTTCAAGCAGCTTCCAAAAGCACTGATGCGCTTCTGCGGACTGAGTGCTGGAGTCTGATTTCAATCTCATGAAAACGAAGAGTTGCTCCACTGAAATGTGTGGATTGCCACTGGTGAGAAGGGAATGGAGATGAGCATCAAACCCTCGTAGGAAAAATCTGCCCACTCATGGCTCGTTTGAGAACTGCTCTCTGCAGTTACCTGATTGCCTTTAATTATTCGACCTTCTAATACTCATCTGCGCTTCTCCATATATGAATTTATTCCATTCTGGACGAATGGTTTCTCTTGGGAAGTGTAAATGGAAGATGTGTAAATTGTATAAAGGAGTGAATGAAAATCCCAGAAGGTTTCTTCCCCGTTCCACAGCCCTCTGTAGCTCAAGCAATTTTCCATGCCTCTCTCTCTCTTCCTTTTCTGTATGGTACCTTATTGGCTCAGGTAAAAGATATAGAGTTTTTTTTTCTGCCCCCCAGAAAACGGAATATTAAGAAGGATCTTACTTTTCCTTTTCCAACTGCAGTTCACTGCACTAGTTCATTTTTTCTCTAAGAGCTCCCATACCCTCTCCCAGCAGCCCAAGCCATGCAACTGCTGGTCACTGCAGAGCAGCAGCACCTCGGGGGGAACCTCCAGGTCTGTGGCACAACACCCCAAATCGCCAGCAAAGGTCAGAGCCCCCGAGAACAGGCTGCCCAGGAAGCCCTGGGCTGGCCCGTGCACCAGCTGCTGAGCCCAGGGCAGCGTTGAGGGGGGAAACAGCTGGGAAATGAGTCCACTTTACTTTCTGGGATTATTTTTTTAATAAAATATGACCACACAGTCAAAGCGATTTGATGCTCGCCGTGCCTTGTGAAGAGCTTTGAGATTTATGAATGGGAAGTCTGAAATAAAGCTAAGTAATACATCTCTTAATATAGAGATGTACTTAGGCAATATGCAAATGAGATGGGAGAGCAGAAAATGTCACAGCTGAGTAGATAAACATGGGCTTGTGTTTTCATTTACAAAGACCTCCACTACATAAATGCTAATTATTTACTGCATTATAAGATTTTGAATTCCAGAGAGAGATTTCACCAATTTGATGTATGAAACAATGTCTATTGATAGTCTACTTCTTAATGTACTGCCTCAAACATTTTTAAAGATGACTCTGCATCCCACAGCCATCCGTTTCACTTGAGACACCAGATTGTATCAATCAGGTTATTCCTTTTACCTACTGGGTGTGAGCACACTCTCTAGCACACCTGACTTGACAAGCCATATTTTTTTATTACAGGGAAGCAAATCTGTTTCCTTTTCCAACATCGCCAGCAAAAATCAGGACTTGAAACAATTCTTATTTTACTTACCTCCATAAAAGCTTGTCTGAAGTAGACTTGCAGACAACCAGTAAAGCCTGAAGTATTTACTAAACCCGCTGTACCCTACTAAAGAAACACATGAGGGTGTTTCCAGCTTTTTGTATTTCATTCTTATTTGCTCCTTCTTTACCTGCAGATTTTCTTAAATCAGTCACTGCTGGGCAAGAAAGACCCTGAGGCAACAGCTTTAGGGGCTGGATAGAGCAGAGGTGTACAATTCCCTCCTTTTCCCCCAGATCGAGCTGGATCCTTCCCTCCTCATCCTCACCGTGCTAAGGCACACCCTGCTTACACATGATGTGCAGGACTCTTAGAGGTTACATTTATGTTTTACATAATGAGAAAAAGTCTTCCCTCCCTGTGACAGAAGCATTGCAGCTATTTGTCAATGGAAGTGTCTTTTTTTTCCCCCTTTTTTTCCTGTGCTGGGAGGGTTGGTAGGCTCAGCTCCAGCTCCCAAGGAGGGTGTTACCCCACCATGCCTGAGCTCCTTATTCTTTCCAAGTAACACAACACCTCTTTTGTGTCAAGGGACCAGGGGAGAAAACAGGAAAAAAATTCTGTCACTTAAAGAATAGCTACGAAAATAGTATCTTTGGCTGTCTGTACACGTGAACCAAAGAGCGACCAAATCTAGAAAGGAGCAGTGACAAAAGGAACCGTTCCCTTGGAGGAAGAGCATGGGAAGGATGGGGGAGAAAACCTTGGACAGGCTGGAAAGGGGATCTCGGCAAAGAGCTGTGTCCAGCACTCCCAGAGGCACCTCACCCAGGTTTTCTGCAAGAGAGATAAGGAAGAGCAGACCACAGAGTAATAATCTGTATCAGGCTTTGTCGTTTTAAGTAAATTTTTCTTCGCAGAAGGCAGCTGTTACTAACGCACCTGTTATCCCAGCCTCTGACTGCCACCACTCACTAATTTTTCCCCATCTCTGCTAGTTAAATTCAATATTTTTTATATCTTCATGTATTTCTTGTATCTTAAGTGAACAGGGAAAAGAGAAAGTTGCCAGGCTGAGTAAGAGACGTTGCGAAAAAGGTTTTTCTTTGCAAAAAGAGTTCGAGTGAAGCCAGTCTCCTCGGATTTCCCTCTTGGTTAGGCAGCTATGAAGGATAAAGAGGAATGGATGCAGATCATTATTAGACTGATGAACACTTAACTAAGATGAAGTCGTAATAGAGTTGATGCAAGAACAACCGTTTACACGTGAATGAAGGAAATTCACACTTTTCTGTATATTTTAATACAATTTATGCAGCCACCTCAGTCCAGCAGAACTTGTGCTCAGCCCTTACCCCTCAGGGGTCTCTGTGCCCCTCTGCCTGGAAACGCCCGTATGAAGTGGTGACATAACTGATCACTATGAATCCAGTTGTTCACAACTAATTTGACTCCTTTTCCAAAAATACACGCAATGACTTGTTCAGCTCACATCCAGAACGCTCAGTTTGGGATCAGCGTGCACGTGGAGGGGTTGGGGGGACTGTCAGAAATCAGCCTTTTTTTTTTTTTTCCCTATGGTTTCCAGTTTCGTGGGTTTCTTGTTCTGTAAAATTATAAGGAGTTTTTCAGGATCTGCATATAAAAAGACTATGAGGTCTGTTTTCCTGAAGGAGTGTGACTGGGGCTTATTTTTTCTATTCTGTTACATCCCTCTTACTCCAAAAACTTTTCCACTCAGTTTCTCGCTTTTGTCTCATCCTTACTCTTCTTCACTTTACTCATCTTTAAACTTAATTTTGTATAAAGCCATTCTGACTCTCTCTGGTATTTTTTGGCTTGTGCTTGACCTCTCACTAACTTTTTGGGTTAAGAGAGTTTAATCTGCTTGTCTGTTGGCTTTTAATTGTGGATTCAGAAAGAGTAAGAATTAGGTACTGCCTCTAACTACCCAGTGGTAAGATCCTAAGTATGGCTGCTTTACTGATGTCCTGAAGGGTATTTGCATTTGGCATTCTCAACATTGTAAAATGCAAACCTGGTTAATAGGGAAACTGTGCCTTGCGTTGCAGAGATGCTAATAGAAGTGGCATCACTTGCCATGAGATATTCTAATTTATTACTATCTTTAACGAACATACTTGCCAATTAGTGTCTTTATTAGAATACTTACTTTTATCATTTGAAAATACGGCTCTTAATTGGGACCAGCTTTGCCTAAGGGAGAAACATTTGTTAATAAATAAATGAATAAACTAAAACTCTCCATCAGTACCCATGGAGGGAATCAGCTCATATCACACAGGCACCCTTATAGACCGTATCACTTACTGTTCTTAAACTCGTTCAATTATTGAGAAAGACAATTTCATCTAAAGTTATATTATCTTGCTGGGAAAAATATAGACAGGATATCGGAATTTGCTTGTTTATTAAAGCAAGTAGCTCATTAGGCATAATTAAGGTAGAAGAAACAGGAGCATTAAATTTTCATACCACACCATCAGCCTGATAGCTCCAGTAAAGGCAAAAGCACCATAGTTGCTCTGTTAGTACATTGATCAGGTTAATGTAATTCAGGTGCCAATTTTATGAGAATCTGAAGGTAAGATGAGGAGTGCTTAGTGGTTTTCATTTTAAAAATGTAGTAAAGGAACCGTTAAGAAATCTTACTTAATAGGACTGAAAACCCCACTGTTCAGCAAATGGACAGAAATGAACCAGAATCTGGCAAAGGCAGGTACCATGGTGCCATCACAGCATCCTGCACTTGTCATCACTCTGTCCTTGCCTTTCCTTCCCCAACGGATGGTGAGAAGTTAGAGCAAAGCTAGTTACAGCAATGGGACATCCTGCCCCAGCCCTGGCGTGCGTTCCCTGTGGCCACTCCACGCTCATCCCTTCCCCACGGACGACTTGCCCCCGCTGGGGTCGCTGGCATTGAACTCTACATCCCACAACTTCCCAAACAAGAGTGTGTCTTGCAGAAACACGCTGTTGTCCACCCAAAGCAGCAAAAAAAGAAGCCAAAGCGCGTCCGACCAATCCTCATAGGATCTGGGTATGTGTAGTAAGGTGTCCAGTGCAGTAAATAACCAACCACAGGTACATTCATGAGTCAGCAGGGTATTCTGTTGATTTTGGGGGCTCAAAAAAGAAGTAACAACACTACAATGCTGTTTTATACACACAGTAGTATATGGTAGGAGCAACAACACAGTTGTACATAGTGCAACTAACACCCAGGCTGCTTTGTACTGGCAGTACTGGCCATACTGTGTGTGCTTTTAAATCCTCCGTTAGTCCAGAGGGCATGTCCACAGCTCGGTGTGGTCATACCCACAGGTGTGGAGGAGAGAGGCTTTGGCTCCAGGTCAGGGACATGAGGAAACCTGCTCAGCCTTGGGAGCAAGAGTCCTTGACTTCAGATATTGTGTCACTGAAAAACCCTTAAGCAGCGAATTATTTTACCTAAACCCATCTTTAATGGATTTAATGGATTTAAACTGAAAGAGGGCAGATTTAGGTTAGATATTTTTCTAGAAAAATTTCTAGAAAAGAAATTTTTCACTCTGAGAGTGGTAATGCACTGACACAGGTTGCCCAGAGAAGTTCTTGATGCCCCATCCCTGGCAGTGTTCAAGGCCAGGTTGGATGAGGCTTTGGGCAACCTGGTGTAGTGGAGGGTGTCCCTGCCCATGGCAGGGGGGTTGGAACTAGATGATCTTTGAGGTCCCTTCCAACCCAAACCATTCTATGATTCTATGGGGTGTTCCAAGCTGCCTCTGACAGGTCCCACAAGGTGGGCAAGTGACCCCTCTCCCATGCCCTTCCAGCTGCCTGAATAACATTCCATGCACAAATAACTCTTAATATGTGATTGTGGGGGTGCAGAAGAGTTTTCTGCTTTTGGCTTCTGCGCAGAGGTATGAGGTACGGTCCTTTGAAAAATAAGCAAGTTGGCAGAAAACTATTTTCCTCCGCGTAGTATCTGTGTGATCTCCCTTCGGTATTTAACCACAAATAAATGTTTCCCTGACACACAAAGTGTATCTATTTTTAAATAAATAAATAAAAGCAGACAAATTAGGTTACCAGTCAAGTCATCAAATCAGCGCTGCTATATTCAGAGAACATAGCATTGTGCCTCACAAATTATCTCCCAGTCCCACCTGCTCTCAGATCTTTATAGCCTGGCTATCTGCTCTGCTATGAGCGCTCGATAGGAAATAAACAGATGGGGCTGAGAAAAATCCAAAAGAATAAATGGGGTAGAAACTGCCGCAAGCCTTTGAACAGCATCAGGGCAGCTTTTCTCTTTTCAAGGATTTTTCTCCCCCCCCCCCCCCCCCCCCCCATTTGAAAAATAAACCTGCTGGAACACAAGATGTGATTGGGTTTAATTTTCAGCTACATGGAAACACACACAAATGTGGTTTAGATGCTTTTAGGCAGAGAGAGATTCTGCTTTTTTTTTCCACGGGCTTTGCTGCTGTTTTTAATCTGGCAATCGTCTGATCAATAGTGCTGTTTGAAACTTGTATGGAAATGTGTGAAACTTTCTAAGAGCAGCGAGTATACACATTCCTTTGCTGTGCTGCAGGACTTCAGCAGCAGTAATTTCAGTCATTAGGCTGCTTTTCACATAAAGGCCAGTGCCATGGATACATGACTGTGATAAATTATGCCCTGGATGAGCTTATATTTTCCTGCTTGTGCTTGCCCTTTCTGTGTTCACGTCCACGTGAGGAAAGCCTGAGTAAACATCTTCTCTTTTCCTCCTCTCACCCCATGAAACATCTGAGTACTGTCTTAGGAAGGAGTGTTCTTCACCTGTCCTTAGCTCTGGCTATCCTACAGCAGAGGTGACCTTACATCTGGGCTTCAGAAATTATTCTTTTCTTCTCGATCTTATTTCACTTATAGATTAGTTTACAGAATGAAATGAGAAAAAGAAGAGGGAAAATCATGATTTTCCAGTGAATGGAATCCAGATTTTAGCAAAAAAGCAGGATGTGAGAAAAGCAAGCACGATCAAGAAAAGAATGCTCTGGAATTTTTTTTAGCCTTTTCAGTTATTTTAGATCATCTTATTTAAAGCTTATTCTAATAATTCTTGCCAATGTCAAAAAAGAGAATACAGAAAAATGAAGCAATTATTTATGGTATCAATATGTGGGTATCTCAAAACAGCACCAGCTAGAGATATGCAGCTCATCAGCAGGAATTTGAGCTGAGAAGTTGAATATTCTTATTTTTGTGGGCTTAGGCATCATCAGAGCTCACGTCATTGACTTTAGGCTTGTCAATGCCACGGCATTACTTGGGCAACAAGCCATGGTCCCCATGGCACTGAGCGTGGCCGTTTCCCCAGGATCATCTCTTCTCCCCATGAGGGCCACGAGGAGAGGCAGGCAGGGAGCTGGGTGATGAACTGAAGTTTTACCCACTGCAGTCTAACTGTAATCTGGCTGCTCATGGGTCAACAGCCATAACATCAAGAAAACCACGGAGATTTTGACTGTACTGGGGGATGAGTCAAATTGAAAGTCGTTGTGCTGGTACCGAGGTAGTCACTGTGCTTGTCTTGTGTACAAAGGGCATGTTCCATCCTAGGAACACAAAACTCTGCTGAAATAGTTACTGAAAGGAGTTTTGTCAGTGGGGAAAAACCTGACTTGCCTGAGATAGATGTTTCTATGTGCCTTCGTAGCAATGGATGGAGAGAGCTGAAGGTCAGATTGGAAATTCAGTGAAGACACACAAGGCTCAGTTCATCTCTGGACTCAGGTGGGTAAAAGAGAGGAGCAAGTGGTTTGCTAGCCAAAACGTGGCCAGAAGAAAATCCATTTTAATACTGAGTGGCTTCTTCAAGATTTGCCTGATGAGAAGACTTAAAGAAAAGAAACAGCAGGAAGACACCAGGAGAAATGTCCAAACCATTGAGCTTCGCTCAGCGGCACTGGCATCTCAGGAGGCATAACGAAGATGTCTGCTGGCACCAGCTAGCCCCATGTTTGGGAGCATATTTCACATTAGCAAGTCCTGATTTGTCAAACTCTTGCATAGAGGCACACGAGGAATAGCTCAGCTGCTGGGAAAGGCCTCGCTGGGGCCACGACAGAAGCTGAAACCAAACCTGGCATGCACAAAGCGTGCGGTTTTTCCTTTGTGAGACGGAAGAGGAGCTGAAATACGGTCCTGGGGCTGGATGGAAGTTGTGCTCATGCAGAGGCATTTGGCTCCATCTGGTCTGCGATGCCGCTCTCAAGCCAACTCTGACACAACACTGACATCAGTACACAAAACCACTCCAAATCTCTAGTGCTTGTCACCGAGGAGACAACTTGTCATCACGATTAACAGCCATCCCTCACTGGGAAAGTTGAAGTCAAAAGCCATGGAGATGCTCACCTGGAGATCTACCTGAATGTTCATTGGCAATGGGAGGTTTTTCCCAGGAATACACAAAGCCTAGACCCGTAGGCTACGCTACAGCCGCACGCAGAGGTTCCTCTCTGTTCTTCCTGCTACTTTTGATTTAGTTTCACGTATTTCTATCCCTTCTGCAGAGCAAAATAATGGAAAAAACGTTGCAAACTGCAAGACACTAACTACCCCTTTGGCAGGACCAAGTCCAAGGGCTCCCAGCAGCTCACCAGGTTGGGAAATGGTCTCCCTCACCCTGCCATGCTCCCGTTCGGAATCAAACTCTGCTGAGGGGATGCCTGTCTGCATCTACTGAATTTAAACTTGATGGGTGCACCTAGGGAGAGCAGAGCTGAGGGGATGAAGGTGAGGAAGGTCATGTCTCCCTGCTCTCCCACCAACAAATTACCAGCTCCTGGCTGGGCAGAGGGAAACACCATCCCAGTGCTCAGAGAGTCCATGGTCTCTCCTGCCTGTCCTGAACATTTCAGTAGCTAAGACAGCTGAAGTTTTAGGTCCAATTTGTTTCAATTTTCATGTGCTTTTTTTTTTTCCCCCGCAAGGTAAATATAATTTAGCTCAAACCACAAAAAGCCTTGACATAATGACTCATGGATGTTTTTCAGAATCCATTTCTTATGTATGTTGGTGTTTCTTGTTTCTCCATGTTTTCCTTAAAATACCAAATCTCAGTGAAAGAAAACAGTGTTTTATGAGGGTGTCTGACCACTGTGTATGACAAGAGACACCGTGCTGTAGAAGGATCTCAATCTAATGAACCACAGTTCCCAAAGCCCCATTAATTTCAAAATATGCCAAATATTTCCTGTTATTATCTGAAATGTTTTTATCTTTTTTCTTTTTTTCTCTTTTTTAACCCTATGACTTTATGAAATGAGTTTGTTCGAAACAGACCCCAAGAAAATGAGTAAAAGCTAAAAGTGACAAATGATGTTGATCCCTTTCAACTTTAAAGCGTTTGAATGAGAAGCTGCCATGCAGCTCTGTTCAAGGTCCATATGTTTTTTTGATAGGAAACGTGTTCTGATTCAGGAATTATTTCTAGGGTTTATTAACATGTAAATTGCTCCACGAGAAAATCTAAAGGAGATTGAGTCCAAAGATATGTAAATATTCAAATGTAATTGGGGTTCAAGCCCTACATCTCTATTTCTGCCTGAACAGTTCAAACAGAGAAGGTTTTCCATCCTTCTCCCTGAAATCCAGCAACATTTCCCATCACATGATTTGCCTCCAAAAGCAGTCCTGAGGCACAAATTTGACTAAATAATTATAAATTAGCAGAGTTAGAGGATTCAGAGAGAGGGAAAGCGTTGGCACATGGCACACACAGCAGTGTGTCCGGCAGTGCTTTGCACCAACCTGTTAAAGATCCACTCGCTGGTGCAAAAAGAAAACGATATCTTCTTAGAAAATATTATGTCTCCCATTACTTCTGATAGATCTCCCGTGGAATTCTTTTACGGTGGAACATAAATCACGTATGGAAGAATGAAATCTGTTCTTGCAAACGCGGCGTGTGCACAAGGAGTAAATCAGGCAGATGCAATCACTGCTATTGTCATAACGTGTCTCCGATGCGAAGCGGAGTGACGAGGGATAAATAATCCTCTGGCTGAGGCTGCACCTGTGTGATGTCATGCTGCATGTCAGCGGGAACCGACAGCTCGGAGAAAAGCAGCTACTGGGGAATCTTTAATGAAAAGTAAGGTGGTTGTCTGGGGAGCTTCTCCTGCACCGTGTTAACACACACAAACACGCCGGGCCAAGACAGCTGTGGGAATATCCCTGAAGGCCAGGCTCGACGTGTGAAAATCAAGATGTACTTTGGATGTACTCATGGCCAAGTGTCTACTGCAGTCGAGGGAACAGTTTATGGCATTCATGCTCTTGCTGTCTGCTTACCTCCCTAGCGCACGCCGACGTGCAGCCGTGGGCTGGGATGACCCCCAGCGCTCCCCCTTTTCCATCGTTGCTCATGGAGCCCCTTGCCCTGGAGCTGGGGTGGGGGGAGACCTCGTGGGGTCCCTTACACAGCAGCAGAGAGCAGTCAGCTTTGGGAACCAGGGATCAGCTCTGGCTTCTCCCACCATCTGCCAGCCTAATCTTTGCAGATTATTTAAGCTACTTGTGTCCAATTCCCCATCTGTAAACTGGGCATCTTGTCTGTACAAGAAGAAAATAATCTATTCATGACTGGGGGGTGTGTGGACACTTTCACACAGGTAGAAATGCCAAGGTTGACAACGTACCTCCTCCCAAATGGCTTAGCCAACGTCGGGGTGTGCAAACTGAGGCAGGGGTACCCGAGTGCTGACGCTCAGTATCTCTCCTTCTGTCTGGAGGCTGCTGGCAGGGCCAGCGCCAACACGGACGGACGGCTGTACGCAGCACACGCCGTTCTCACTTCATGGAAATCTGCTCCAGATTGCTGTAACAAAGTGATACATCCTTTGTTTTAGTAGTTTCCGAATTATTTTCAGCTATTTCCAGGCTTTGTGTTTCCATAATTTACTGTTATTAGCATATGATGAATCCAGTGTTGTAGGGCTAAATCCATGCTAATCAAATATTAGGTGCTTCATTCTGTGCGGTATCAGTTTTCAGTGCTGTCACTTTTATAATATGAAAAGTATTTGAGTAATTATAAAATGTACATTAGTATAATGACAGGTCCTGGTTATAGCCAGGATGCTTTTGAGGAACTGACTTTCAATAATCGCTTCTCTTTTTATGCAGTACTTTCCCCAGAAATATTTTATTAGTCTAATTAGGGCAGAGAGTGAAAAGATCACCTTCGATTCATTTTAGAAATAGGAAGGATCAAGAGAGGAGGTTGTTGATTGAACTCCCTCATCACCCCAGCTTTCCAAATCAGCACAACCTCCCTCTCCAAAAGTGTATATATGGCCAAGCCAACACTGCAGTTGGAGGCTGAGAGAAAGTGGAGTTGTGCTGGGGGGTAACCTGCCCTCTAGAAGAACAGATCTAGTGTGAAAATAAAAGACAGTATTGTAACGCTTCGTTTAGCATCTTGAGGGTGAGGGAATAAGTCATACAGGCGAAAAAACAACAGGCTGCTGTCAGGTGTGGTAGCTGGTACGCTGATGAAACCATTGAGAGTGTACACATGATGTTACAAACCTCCTGTTCAGCCAAGGTCACGCAGACTTTTGGTTATTTGCTGAGTAAGTGCTGGTCAAGCAAATTACAGGAGTTTGGAGCAGACCGACCAGATGCACCCCATTTATCTTGAAGTTCTGCACTTTCCCCACCTGAGTTTTGCAGTTCTAGTCGCATCTTCAAGAAGGATGAATTCCCACCGAAGCAGGTGCAGAGGAGGGCTGTTTGTGGGATGGAGGAACTGAATGGTGGACTCTGTAACAGGAAACTTGGAGAGAAAAGTGTGCTGGATAACTTCACAAGGGTTGGACACACACAGGTGGGAAAGGGTATGGCTGCATTCTCTAAACACCCCAGAAGGTAGATGTTGTTAAGCCAGAGTATCATATGGCTGCGTAAAACATGGGTCTGGACTTGTCAGCAATGAAATCAGTCTGGAAATTAGAAGGCATCTAAGAGTTGTAGGAATAAGGTTCTGGAACAATCTTTCAATCAGGAGGCATGATGAGATCCAACTGTTTTCCAGAGGGGGTTGGATGCATTGAGGAAAACCACGGCATGACACGGATACTGGGACAGTTGGAGCCAACCAAGCTGCAGGAGATGCAGTTCAAAGGATTGGCCATACACCTTTTTGCCCCAAGAGTCCAAGAGCAAGCTCAGGAAGGAAAAGCCACATGAGGATGAACCAGTCTTTCAATTTTTTTGAAAGTTTTCGCTAATTTTGTTACTACTTGTTCATAGGAGCATTAAAAATATATATAACTTGATGGGACGGATATTCTTAAAGCAAGCACTCACTCTTTCAAAAGACCAGCCTAAAGTGTCATTTTTTATTGAACTACCTGCACTACGAAGTCGTGTGCCTATGACAACGCAGGCAACATTTTAAGCCCTCAGGGCTACATGAGGAGAACATCCAAATTAAAACAGGATGGTGAAGTCTGAAACAGTAAAAGTGCTGGCAGTTACTTTTTAATGGCAGCTAATTTAGTGGCATTGTTTGGTCTAGAGTCTCAGGCTGTAACTCAACCGACATCAGCAGAAAGATGCCAGTAGGTAACTGTTGTGTCAGCCCTCAAGAGCTACATATTGCCATTATTTTACTAATCACCACCAATAAACCATACTTACGTAGAATTTAATTACTAGAGCCATTTGTTTTCTTTGCTTGTGTTTGGGAGGCAAGGCTTTTGAGGATGATGAGAATTGTTTGTTACTCATAGCATATGTTTTTCCGTTAAAATCTGAATTGGGCAAATTTCATTAGAGTACTGCTACAGTATTAATGTCAATCAAGTTTCTACTTAGACTGAATCAAATCACCATTGTGTGGATCTCCTGGTTTTATAAAGAAACCAGGTAAAGTTCACTAATTTGATGGAATTTATTAAAGAGACAGTGAGGACAGAAGCAAAAAATGCAGCATAAAATGTAAGGGAGAATCAAAACAAAAGCTTAGCTCATGTATCTTTGATATGTTGACAGTTCCCATAGCTCAAGGCGACCTTTCTCCATAACACTCCAGGGTTTCCTTTTATTACTGTCTTTTTTAATAGAAGCCCAGTATTATGGTTCAAGTACATTTTTCTGGTGAGAAAAAGCACAAGGAGCAAAAGAAATGAAGCCATGTAATGAGCCGAGGAAAGACATGCAGTAATAACCAGACCCCCCCCACCAAGATGAAGACCCAAGAAAGCGGTGACAGTGATGCTGAAGTCCTCCCCACGTGCTGGGGCTGGCCATGACGTAGCATGGCCACGCTTTGCTGGGTGCAAAGCCCACCTCAGGTCAGGTTTTTCTGCAGTAGCTTCAAACAGAAAAGGAGAACACGCCAAACTCGGATGTGGTGTCAGAAACAATCACACAGATCTCATTACCATATATTATGCTGCATGTTTAGCTTTGGAAGAAACATGAGCATTGCATATGTGTTCAGTGTAAATGTAGTTGTTCAGTAAGGGTTTCTGAGACAGGTGATGGATGGGAAGAGATCTGCTGACTGCTGTTGTACTATCTGGTTGCGTAAATGATTACTATGGAGATACTTAGTCTGCCATTTTGATATTTTAGTCTCAGTATTTCCATCCCTTGACCTTAAAACCGAACCAATACCCCATGCTCAAAAATGTACATGTTAATACATTGCTGATGCACTAAACAAGCAAGTCGGAAGGCCTACAGGATTTAATTTAATTTTTAATTTTTATGACGTCGCTCATATCACAAACTAAATAACAAACAGTACCACCAAGAGAAGGTTCAAGGACTGGTACCTGACTCGGAACAATGACACGTGTCCTCTGTCAACCAGGTGATTTATACACCAGCTTTCTAGACTCCTTGCACTCCACAGAGTGCCTATGACTGTTCTGGTTTTTTAGCAGTTTTGTTTGTACAGCCAAAACTTTGCACGTATTTTCAGGAAACATTTTGAAGATAGATTGAGGAACTTGTAAACGCTGTAAGTATAGTACACTGTTCTCAACAGGTAGTCTCGACACATTTGACTTTTGACAAAGATATATTGGTTTCTTTGATTTCAGTAGGCAGGGGGATTTTTGTTCCAGTGCAGAGCAAAACCAGATCTTGAAAGTTTTGCCAAAACAGAAGCATTGCTAGCTGAAACGTGGAATAGGTCTCTTTTCACCTACCCTGACTTTGCAGGGCTTGGATGTACCTACGCAGCTACAGACTGATGGAGAGGTCAGCTTGGACAGCTATGGTTACTTGATCTTTGTGTTCTGTTTTTGTGGTATCTAAGGGTTGTTGTTTTTAATAAACTCAAAAAGATCAATAGATGTCAATGAGCAAAACAACAGCAGCTGAAAGGAGAAATATCCTCTCCCAAGTGTTGAGATATGACTTTTCTACAATAGGAATCCATAGGCTGATGCCAATCCAGGTAAACTGCATTTTGGAAGTGGTGTTCCTAGAGCACCTTAGTGAACTGGCACACTGCCTCACAGACACAAATAGTCCAAAACTCCATAGTCTCACTTGCAGTAATGGGAAAATTTGCCGTGTTCACTGACCCTCAGAATTTCCCGTTTCTTGCTGATGGTGTGACAGTGGGAAGTGGGTTCAATGAGCTGAAGTATAGAAGTTGGAAAGGTATTAGTTTGGGGCCCTAAAAGGTGTCTTAGGAAACACAAAATAAACAGAAAATAATTCCCAAAGGAATACAGCCGTCCTGTTTAGATTATATCTTTTTCCCTTACTGCTGTATGCTCTGCTCAGAACACAAAGCAGAGCAAACATGTTGGGAGATGCTGCCTATTTGTTAAATAAACACTAACAACAAGCAGAAAACAAAACATAAATGAAGGACATGTTTTGCACACTGATCAAGTTGTCTTAACTCAAAAAGTAGTGAATATATGACAGGCCTCGGTTTTTAAAAGTACAATCAAGGCTTCAATTTTTCCACATATTTAAAATTATCTTCGCATGACCATTGTTCTGGGGGCATCCTGGAAGGAGACCTGGTCACAGCTTTTAATGTTGGTACCTAAACTGGGAAACAGGACTGCCATGAACAGAGATAAGAGTTCCTCCATCAGAGAGAGCACTAGCATAGCTTTCCAGAAAATTTAGTTTAAACTTGAAACAGATCTTTGATGAACAAAATGAAGTGCAAGGTGTCCATGCATATTGCTGATGATACTGTAAGCCAGCCTATAGATTCAGGCAAGCTTGTGCAAAATACTCATTCATGAAGGTCATCCAAGGCGCAGCTGATGTGTCAGGAAGGTTAGAGATGAAAAGTTTTCTTCATCTGTTTTCTTCACTCCAATTACAAATATCAGCAATGTTGGAATTCACCTTTGGCTGCATGGGACTTTGCTCGCTTTCCGCTGCCTAGCCAGTATGTCATGAAGGTTCATATACAGTGTGTGTCATCAAAAATGAAAACCTCTGAAATACAGAAATGGCTAAGGTGCTTATTTCAGCAAGATATCCTTCTTCATATACAGTTTTCAATAAAAATATTACAGATAGAGGTTTAAGTTCCACTGCTATTTAGATTCTGCGCGGGGCAAAATGACAGAAAAGATCCAAGCTGTTATGATTTGATTGCGAATATCAGACTATAAAAGTTGGTAGATACGAGAGAGGGACATAGTTTTCTCATTTTATTTTGCTCTGGATGAGATGGCTTCACTTTCACTTGCGGGAGGTTATTGTTGAGGCACAACAGCAGAGATTCGAGACCGGGTGAAATAAGACTTTTCAGAGGATTACTCTTCCTTACCTACTCCTAGGGAATACACGGGGGAAGTATGAATGGAGATGACCCAGATGAGCCTTGCTGACCTCCCCTCTATTAGCAGAGAGACAGTGAGCGGCGTTTGGCGCACGAGCTCTGCAGACACGTAGAAGCCAGGAGTAAATCCCAGCCTTGCTGCCGCCACCGCCTTCCACTCTCCGTGGTCTCAGCAGGGAGCTGGAGGCAGCAGCAGCTGGCGGAGCACCCTCCTCTCTCACAGCCCTGGTCCTGCTTTGCCAGGGGGAAGCTGATTCCTCCAGGGAGAGGGTTCTGTGATTGCCATCACGTGTGGGCTGCATCTCCCCCTCGGCGGATTTCATTTTGCAAAGCAATACTGTGCCAGCTGAGAAATGCTCCTTCTCTATCTGACTTTCTTGCAGTATAATGGCTTATTATCTGCCGCGGGCACCTGGAGGTGAAATCCCAGCACGGCACACCGTTAGCCTGGGACAGCCCTCCTGGCCCCACTTGAGCAGGAGCATCTCGCAGCAAGTACGAGCACGTGAGAAGATGCACTTCCAAGACTGTAAAATCTTCGCAGGCTCAAAACGTGGGGGTGGAAGTGAAAACGTACAATATGTTGTTAGCAAGCGGTGTTGCTTTTTTTCCAGCCCCTCCTGCCCCGCTCTGTTTTACAAATCCATGCTGCTTAAAAAGACCGGGATGAGTGCAGTTGTCTGCAGGCACGCACATGGCTGCCTTGTCTTAACTAATGCACAGTTGATGGTTGACTGGGACCGTGCTAATCGACTTCTCTTCCAGAAAGGAAGTTGCTTCCATTCAAAAAATATCTGTTTTATTTTATCCCTTCTGCTATTTACCACCCATAAGTCTCCAAAAGTGTATATAGTGTTTCATAACCAAGAAGGAACAGAACATTTCTTCTCTAAGGAACTGGTACTGTTTAGTTGCTACATAAAACACGTCAGGCAAGTAGTGAAGGGTACGCCTGTCAATGATGAGATAAGGACCTAGTGCTCAAATGAGGTACCTTTGCATTTTAAACCAATAAGAATTATTCTAACAAATTACTGTTTTCAAGCACTGGGCCTTAAGTATTGCTGTGTAGTGAAAAATTGCTTTAAAATTTCTGCTGATGAGATAATGTGGTGTTGGGTGTTTAGAGATGTGAAATAGTTTCACAGGGGTCTTAGTGGGAACACTATGCCCTGTCCTCACAGCCCCTCCTTTCTGAGGGGAAAGAACAGTATTTATAATTCAACTAATTCTAATGAAAACAAAACCAACAAAAATACGAAAAATTTCTCTGCCAAGAGTCAGCTTGGAGTCATTTCACAGTAGCAGCTTCATGGTCTAAAGCTCAAAGTAGGGCAAAAATAGTACATGGTCCTCCATTGACTTTTTGACTGAAAACAAATTATTTCCATGGAATGTAATATGTGTTTTTTACTCACTTGTGGTCTCTGTCTCTCTCTGCATGAAACAGAGCACATCTGTGATGTGCTTACAGCAAAGGCTCATTATCAAAGTGCCCATGTAAGTGGTAGTTGGAATGAGTGTAAACAGGTTTTGACACAGATTTCCAACAGATTAACATGCAGGAATAAAAAGGGAGGGGAGAGAGGGAGGAAGGAAAGTCAGGCTGATACGATAGCCTTAACTGAGCCATAATTGCCTGTAAAATCAGAAGGGAGTTGACTTTAAATAAGAATGTCATGAATATTGCCAAAGCATTAAACAAATATCCAGCTACTTGCCTTGTCTGCAACCTCCATGAACGTGCTTAGACGTACACGTGCTACATGTAACACATGTCAGATGAACGTGACACGGGGCAGATCTTCTGAGACATTTAGAAAGCTCAGGACAATGGGATTGTGCAACAAAAGAAAAATTATCCCTGTGTCAAATAGCACTGAATTAACATTCAGGTATAACGTTTACCTCGACTTGATTCTTTTACTTGATGGCAGAAAATTCATTATTACTGAATTTCTCCGCACTATTACCACCGAGTAACAAATGAGAATTTTTAAAGAGAACTATTATTGCAGTTGTGGGCTACCTAGGCAGCACAGTGCCGGTGTGTAACACAAAATGATGTGTGTTCAGTTTGCCCAGAGACGTTCAGGAGGCCACTGTTGGCAGACGGGTCACCGATCAAACCCTTTAGCCTCACGCTGCTGGCTGCACGGCACAAGGCAAGGCAAGCCATTCTGCAGCTGCAGCTGGGCTTCCAGCAAGAAAGAAAGGCAACCTGCAAAAGTCTGGTAGAGAACAACCCCAGTAAGAAAGCAGCTAATTGCTGAACATTTTTCAGATCTAAAAATAATCCAGAAAGCGAGACAATAGAGAGACAAACCACATACAGCTAAACAGAGCGCACCGCAAAGTGACGTGCAGCAGGCAACAAACATCTCTGCACAGTCAGATCAGCTGGATCACTCCACAAGACAGAAAAGACTGTGATGTTTTGTTCTTGCAGGCTTCTTTTGCTCTTTTGTTCTCTTTATTTATCATCTGTAATTTAAAATGAAGACAAGGAAGCGGGTAGCCCGAAAGTGGCAAAGGACACATATTCTTCACCGTTATTGCCTTCGGGACATCACACAGGGATCAATTTTAACTGTTATATTGAGTCAGATGTCAAGACGTGCATGTTTGAGAAGGGGAAAGCTCCTTTCTGATATGGATGGCTTGGATCAGCTCTTTCATGCCATCTTTTGTCTTCCTGCAGAGGTTACGCTGAAGGTGGAGAAAACAGGTATCAGCCCTTTGCTTTGCTCAGGCAGGCTCTAACTGGTGTGAAAACCTGGAGAAGGACCTTTCTAGTGGGATTGTTTAAGCACTGAGTCCCACGAGCACCAAGTCTCTGAATCAGAAAGTTTATGACCAGTTTATGACATCGATAATGTCTTTCATCCTTGCTGGGCTAAGCTGGCCCTGTGAAGCGCAGCCCAAGCCCAAGCCCTGGCACAGCCCTGGCAACTTCAGCTCTCACGGGGACTGCTTCGCAGAAAGCTCGTGGCATCCCGGTTTGGCGTCCCCTGTGCACTTCTCAAACGACCAGCTGAGCAGCCACGTAGGCATTTTGAGGACAGTTTCAGCAGATAATGACTCTGATGGAAAAGCTGTTGCATTAGCGCTTAGGAAGTCTGATTCCATGGGAAGAAGAAGCGTTCACAGGGGACAGATGGGCAAATCAACATCAGTCTCTGTTTTACAATTAAACAGCCAGCCCTTGATGAGATGTTTCCCCAGAGGTCCCTTTGCTGGCTCATCCCATCCTTGCATCAGCTCCTCTCCAGCCTGGTGCTTGGGCAACTGTGCTCACACCTCTGGGGAAGGCAATGTTCACACCAGCCCTTGGGCATGTCTTTGCCTCCCAGTGCCCTCCAGGGACCAGCACAGCTTCTGGGGTGCGTGGTCGGGGCTGTCTGTGATGAAGGTCTGTTGTCAGCCTTTGAGGTGGGACAGAAAGGACCAGAGATGCCAACTTCTGATAGGGAAGGAGAAAGGAAGAGGTGTTTCCTTGAATTCCTCAATACAGTGGCTTGATAATCGTAAGCTTGCCTCCATTTTAATGTCTTAGCTGGTGTCCACTACGGTGTCTGCCTTCACCAGCCATTGGATATAGGCCTCTCCTCACACCTCAGCAGGAATTCCCGTGTAGGGATGACTGGTTTACTGTTTCCTTCAGGAAAACTTGGGCTGAGTACGATAATCGTCAATGGAACTGCTCCTATTTTCAGTTTCCTCATACCACCCCCATGTTAGCAGCTCCCTACTGCCAAATGTAGCAGAACACTGCCCTTCCCTGCTCTAATAGCTCAGATATCTAATATGGCTTCTTTCTACCCTGCTAGAGCTGATGAAAACCTATTCTTATTTGCCACGAGAATTCTTAAAGGGAAAAAAAAAAAACATTGTTAAAAGAGTACAGTGCAGGTATTTAAAGAGGCAGCTTCTGACTGCTGCTCCTTTCTCCTCTTGACATGAAGATGAACTTCCTCTGGTAGCTGACTCATTGCCCTGGGCTATCACTCTAATTTCTTTGACTTCTGATGAGCAGATGCTCTAAATCTGTCAATATGAAGCACAAAAGGATCTTATTAATGGTCCAACTACTATGTTTTTCATGGGTAGTGCTATCAATCTTACCTTATGCATGTGCATTACAGCTAGCAATTGTTTACATACGCTGTAGCTCCTGCTCAGTGTTTTACACCACCCACTTCATACTCCTGCCTCGTATACAGCGGTCTTTATGCTACATATATCACATTTATATAGCTTGAGTGAGCTTGAGGCTCACTTTCTTTGTAAGGTACCAAGCTGTAAGGTACTTTTCTGTTTTCCATAGTATATTGGTGTGCCTTGAATTATTCACTCAATTTCTGAGAAGCAGCATTAAGAATGTAATCTTCTGTTCATAAATCCATTGGAAGACTCTTAATAATGTAAGCCTTAGTGGAACATCCCAGCATTGCAAAGGAAGGAGTAAGCATTTCCTTAGGGTTTCAAATGGTTCACTCGCCTTTCCTTTGACAGAGCTAAATCCATTCTTCAGGAAAAAAAACCCCACACTTAGCTTTTGAAAGATTTCAACAGTTCTTTTCTTCTTTTTCCTTGTAATGAATGATCAGCCGCTCTGTCGCTACAGGAAGGTCCACAAAGCTTGCAGAATACACAAAAGCCGAATTCAGGACCATTTATGTTCATCAGTTAACACTAATGCACTCCCTGATCCTGCTGCAAAGAGGTTTTGCTTCTATAGGTTTCTTTCTCTTGAAGACATCCTGGAAGCCTTCATTTCAGTAGCAAAACATCACCTTATAAACACTCAGCTCAGGTGAGATCAAGCACACTGAAAGCTTGCATTCATCTCCAGAAATAAGAATTCTTGGAAATGCTCACACTAGCTACTACAGAAATGGTGGCACTGGCACCTTTGTGGCTGAAACCCCCGTAGCCCACACGAGCGTGATGATGCTGAGCTCCTAGGGCATGAGTAAGGCTGTGCACAGGTTCGGTGACCTCCCTGCACAGGTCTGGGTTTTGAAGTGAAGATCTAAGCAGGACATTTAAAGTGCCTGAATTATTCTTTGTCGCTTCCAGAGAAGCGCAGGAACAAGTGGGATCGACATCTGCTGGGGAAGAAATGGCATCTCTGAGTGCGGGCAACTGGAGCAGCGGGTGAGTCAACAGGAGACCACGAGAGGTGGTGGCAGCGTCTGTGACTTCAAACAGGGTCTTATTCCTGAGACCTTGAGGTAGGAACAGGAAGATTCAGCTTCTGGTTATTTCTCTGTACAGAACAAAGCTCAGCGCATCTTTAGATGTATGTTTTCTTGCACCAACTTTTACAAGTTACTTCTACATAGATAGTAAACTTCTTGTGGGACAGCACAGGAGTTAATTTTGATGAGATCTGTGATTACAGAACTACTTATTTTTGTGACTACTCACAAAACAAATTTCAACATTTCAGGTAGCATCTACCCACCATCAGGCAGCTGCAGCAGAAGACGCTAATACTATGTTCCCATTTGGGTTTATACAGCAGCTCCACAACTGTTCCTTTTAATGTAGTCCTGATAGTGATGGTAACTTCTCACAAGTATGTGCAGTGGTATTTGCAAGTTTGGGAGACAGGGATATGTGGATTAGTAAAATTAAGCTTAGCACCTGTTGAATGTCTCATGGTCTTGGTGGTACAGCATTTTGAACCCTCTACAATATATTTACACTGATTTGACTTTTTTCTGGCTTCATCATATATGTAAAATCTCTCCCATGTTTACTTAAATATCATAAATGCCTTTGGACTAAAGCTGTTTGGTTTTATTTTGTCCCCCATGATGTACCTAATTCAGGATATTATTTTCAGATGATGACTTCAATGGGAATATGCGTGTTCGTATACTGCTAACGTGACTTCCGTAATAAAATGATCCCTTTTAGGAAATTATGTATGCAGAATCCGTGTGTTGGTAACTGCTGTATAAAGCCAAAATTCAAAAGTGACAGTTAATGACTTCTCTGTTGAATGTACCCAACTGTCCTCAGGGAAAAATAATTGTTTCCATTAAAAAAAAGAGTCAGCTTTATTTTTATTCTTCTAACAGCTATGAAAGTATTTGTCTTTATCTTCCTTATTGGCAGGCTAGTACTCTTCAAACCAAACTGTACCCTGTCATTCTGGAATAAAGTTCATCTGTTATCCATAAGCTGTAGAGAGATGTTTCCCTTACTCTTTCCCCCCCTTCTGTGCTGTTTCTAATGGCCTCTATAGAAATCTTTCAAATAAAAATTCGTATTACCTTCTTTTTCCTTGGCACAAATATATTTCCCCCCGTATTTCTGTGCTGAAATTAATACAGTTCTATTTTTGTCCTTCCTTATCTGTACATTAACAATGGACTACGTCTTGCTCAGAATAGTCTCCGTGGCTCCCATTTTAGGGAAAATCTTAAAGGCCTTCCCGTTCTCATTACTGCGAGGAGCGGTTCCTATCTTGAAGGGGTTTTAGCTACCTGCGACTTCAATCCTATATCTCTGAATCCATGAAAACTCCACGGGAGGCATGTGCGAGGACCACATCAGGCCCATGGTGCTGACCTGGAATCGGGGGCTCTGCTGGTGAAAGGGGGCAGGGCCACGTGCTTAGGGGGGGATATACATCAAAAGCTGAAGTGCCAGTATGAATGTATGCATTTGGTAGTGTTGATACGACGTCTACATTGCAAAAAGTTTCCTCCTGGCAGTTATTCACAGGAGTTCTTGCATTCCTGGGTGTAATTATGATGCCGATGGCAATCGGATTCATGAGCGGGATGTTCGATGACACGGAAGTACTGAACATCGCACTGTAGGATGTCCACCTGCTCTGTCTCCTAGAGGAATGAGGCATTTCTCACTCCTTTCCCTGGAATAACTTATGACAACCATGATTTAAGGCAAGATGTCAGATAAGACAGACCACGTTTGATTTGATTATTCTCGTCCTATGACATTAACTCCTAAGTGCCTTGAGTTGACTTTTCTCTGCACACTTGGAATTTTTTCTGGTTTGGAGAGCCTGTCTCCACAGGCTTCCCTTGGAAGGAAAGCTGTCACTTTTCCCCAGCTCACACAGTTGGTCTCATGGAAAATCATGCAGAGGTACGTTGAGGCTGACTGAAGCTCAAGAGCTTCATTCTTGAAGCTTAAAGTGCAGATTAATTCCCTGAAAGCCAAATACCAAAGTTTTCAACAGAAAACGCACAAGAGGCCTGTAAGTCTCGGCTACCTTTGGAAGAAGAATCACACCACCATGGTTGATGAGGCAATTGATGCTCCTTCTCTCATCCAGTCTTTAATTTTGACGGACAAAGGTCCACGTGCATGGTATTCTTTAACAAGACCCCAGCTGTATACAGCTGGTGCACAAAGTTATTGTCATCGAAAGTCCTAAGTAACGAATTTGGAGAAGTGTTTGAGTTATCAGCGCCAACAGCCATCTTCGTTGGGACTTTGAAAGGGAACGGGGAGGGCGTTACGCTGTATGTTTATCAGGTGATGGATGATTAATAGGTCTTAGCAGACAATGAATGTGTATCTCTTCTTCACATGCTAATCACATGGCATTTATAAATGTCAGCACCTTATCGTGGCAACACACTCTGAATTTTGTGTGGTTTTAGAGATATTTATTTTTAACATTTTTAACTTGCGTATTATTGAGGTTGTGTCATCTGGAACTTCCTTTTTGCAATGATTTAGAAATACGGTGAGTTTTTCTTTTGATTTCTGAAGTAATGAAATTGTTTCATTTTGAATCTCGTCTAAAAAAATTCACTGCAGATAATGAAGTTTATATTGTGTTTCTTTAACTACTAAAATGTAGCATTGGGTGTCACCTTGGAATCTTAATCATGACAAAAATAATTTATAATTATTAGACTGAGAAGCTTAAGGGTTTTCCCATTTTGCTTTTTTTTTTAATGTTAAACTTCTTTGCTCTGCAACCTAAGGCCTTAATTTAGAGTTATAAATTATAGTTTTACCATTTAAGAATTGCATAATTTTCATTCAGAAATCCTGACTTTCATGATTTGGTCATAAAAATGTGCTTTATTATCAAATGTGATTAGGAAGTGTGAGCCTTAAGGGATTTTTATAAAGGTTTAGGGAGAGTTTGGGTACAGAAAGTCCAATGAAAAACACACAGAGATTCTGGACTCAGTTGCTACTCAGGCTGAGCATTTTAAACTGCAGAAGACTTTCTTTCCCAGCTGTAATTTTTAGGTCCTTTCCTGTGCTCCATGATTCAGGCAGAACTGCTGTTGTCTTCCAGAGACTTTATGGACCTAAAGAATTTGGAATTAAACTACAGAAATTAAGACTCCTTTAGAAATCTGCACCTTGAAAGCTGTATTTTATCCTTGGACAGTGAAGTTGGTGAAGCTAATATCTGAAGATGACTTGACGACACTAAGTTTGTAGGTTTAGATCTTTGGTTCCCAACCATTTTGTTAATGATAAATATCCACATTTTGAAAATACATCATTGAAACTGGCACTAGCTGGCATCTTTGGCAGGGACCTCACCAGAGTGGCCAAAGACTGAATCGGTTTGGAGCAAACATAGCCTTGCAGCTCCAAGCAATGGTTTCTGAACCAAGCACTGGGTTTTGCTGGTAAAACACCAAGGTATTTCTTCTGTTTCTTCCTTTCTCCCTAATAGGACATCAGCCTCCAAGGCCATCTATCTACCTCCTTTCCACAGCACCAAAATCACTTCAACTTTGTATACAAGATTTATTCTCCTACATATCGCCATCTGTACTGTCACATATCTGTGGACTTGAGAATATTTACAGGTCACATCACAAATGTGCACCTCTCCTATGAAGACAGGCTGAGAGAGTTGGGGTTGTTCAGTCTGGAGAAGGCTCCAGGGTGATCTTATAGCAGCCTTCCAGTACTTAAATGGTCTACAAGAAAGCTGGAGAGGGGCTTTTTACAAGGGCATGTAGTGATAGTACAAGGGGCAATGACTTTAAACTGACAGAGGGGAGATTTAGATTAGATCTGAGGCACTGGCACAGGTTGCCCAGAGAAGTTGTGGCTGCCCCATCTCTGGAAGTGTTCAAGGTCAGGTTGGATGAGGCTTTGAGCAACCTGGTGTAGTGGAGGGTGTCCCTGCCCATGGCAGGGTGGGTTGGAACTAGATGATCTTTGAGGTCTCTTCCAACCCAAACCATTCTAAATAATTCTCAACCAGTTCCTGATTACTCTTTTCTCATTGTATCTCTTCAAAAATGCTGTGTTTGATGCCTTGTCCTGAAATAAAATACAGTGTAAGGCTGGCGATGGTTAAAAGGAAAGGCAAACTTCTCCAAAACTCCTAGTAATCTGCACGGCTCCCCGTACTACTGAGATATAAGCAGCCCTGGACTTACAGAATCCTTCAAAGGACTTTACGAATAGCCGTCACCTTGTAAAGATAGTCTCAGTATTTTAATTAAAGGTCAGACAAAACTACAGTGTAAACCTTGGAGATGTTTCGTAGCAGTCATTTAAGGTAGAGTTGCTTAACGAAGTCTTATTGTACTAGCAAAACAATGCCCAAACCCTTTCGGAGATTTACACAAACTGCAGCCTAAACTAAGAAGCTTCTGCCAAGTTCAGGCTGCGAGTTCAGCATCCATAAATCACAGCCTGGCCCTACGTCTGGCTTAGCCCTGTAAATCGTTGCGGAAGCGCTGCTTGCTCGGGCAGCACGCGGGTGCGCACGGGTCCGGGGTCTCGGACCGCTCCGTAACGCAGTCGCCGGGCAGGACGTTGCAAATGCATTAGGGATGGAGCCAGTTTTGTCCTCTGCTTGGCTTTGTTTGCACGCTTGTGTGACAACCTTCACAGCAATTAAAACCAGCTTGTTTTTACGTAATTGATATTATTACCGTGCTGAACACCGTAGCGATGCTCTGGCACCAATAGCCCACCTGTCAATCAGGGACACGGTTGTGCCGCAGCGTGCTTCCGAAGGTAAGGCTTTATCCAGTGTCAGCTTCGCTCATACAAGTGATCTTAAAAACCTGTGAGGCAGTTTTTCTTGCCAGATTTATGAAGTATTTTAGGCTATTTGCTAAAAAGAATGTGTCTGAACTTTAAACTGGTGTCTTTGATTCTGACTCTTCTACCTTTGGCCTTATCTGTGGATTTGTTTGGAAAAAAAAAGCAGGCGACCCGGTTTGCTTGTTCATCCGGCAGTGAGTTATAACGTATGCAGAGAAGGTGGCACTACCAAAAGGCTTTGAGGGAAGCCATCTGTCTGCACACACCGCTCCATGGGTTCACCTTTCAGCTCTTATTTGCTTTTGGTTGCCACCCAGTTGAGGGTGGATGATGTTTTTCTCTGGCGCTTGTGAGGATGTTGCATGCTCAGATGGCTTATGATGATGTATTCTACACATGTCCCTTTTGAAAAATTCGGAAGCATTTTCAGCGTTGATTTCCCTCAAGAGTTATTACACCCCACGCAGATTGGCAGCACCGTGCCACAGTGCCAGGATTTATGAGGTGACCTTGGAGACACAGGCACTCCCAAATTGAAAACACTTGGAGCTAAACTTGAAATATATTTATTTTGGATTACTGAGCAGTCTCCACTATTGTATAAATCAGAATGAGATTACACAAATAATACATAACATTTATATAACATTTCATAACATGAGGGGATTCGTTCGCGCACGCCTCAAGTACAACACTCCTGCCTCCTCCTGACTCTTTTTTGCAGTTGGGTCCAACATTAAACCTTTCCCAGGAATCAGGAAAGGCAGCACCAGCCCCTCCTGCCCTCTCTATGAGCAGCGGGACTACGTTTTGGGCCATTCTCCATCATCTGGGAGCTGAGCATTCCTAAGGCGCCGCGGGCAGTGGTACTTACCGCTCAGGATTGGGCCAACTAAAGGTTCTGAGTTATCTCCAACTGCTGGAGAAGTCCCGGTGTGTTGTCTCGCTGCCCGAGCCTCTCGGGCCTGCACAACTGAGCCCCTTGTGGGGCTGAGCGTGGGGTCCCAGCATGGTGCTGGGACAGCCGCCCTCCCCAGCTGCTCCAGGTGTTTCCCAACCACCTTTTGGAGTCGGGAGCTGCGCTAATAAAGAGGTGCTGATAGATGGCAACGAAACAGGCAGGTGAAGGCACGTCGAGTGCGAACCTGTAAGCAGCAATAAACGCGAATCCAACCTGCACTAATGTTAATTGTCATTCAGTTTATATCGACGTGCAGTTTATTAAACCATAAAGCAAGGCAGCAAGCACAGAGAGCAACTCTAGAGATAATTAAACATAATAAGGGTTTCACTTAATCCCTCAAAACCCAGGGGAGGTGCCGTTAAGACTGAATACCCTCTTTGCACTGAAAGGCATGTTCTGCACAGGCATGTAAGAGCACTTCCCGGTACGAGATTGCCGGACAGCAGGAAAGGTAGGTCCCACCATCACTTCTGAATACATTTATTTTTCTTTTCTTTGTGCCTTTAAATCAACTCTGCTTACTAAGCCTGAGCTCTGACTTTCACAGAAGTTCGTGGCTCAGTATTTGCATCGCGGTAGCAAGTGGAGACCCTCATGAGGGACCCCGAGAAAGGTCCCAACCCAGGAGAGCGGCTGGGCAGAGCGGTGGCCAGGAGGGCTGGAAAGCAGCAGGGATGGTACCTCTGTGCTCCGCTCTCCGGCTTGTCTCGTCTCCCTGCACAAGGCAGTCGTTTCTTGGCCGAGGATGGTCAGCAAAGGGATGAAAGGAGAGGGTGGACCAGTCGTGCAAAGGGCTGAGCAAGAGACTGGCAGAGCAGGCGGCTGAAGGAGGGAGGCAGCGTTTGGAGAATGAGAACAATTATAGCAAATCTGAGATTAATGCCAGAGGCCAAGGCAGAGAGGGAGGAAAAAAAAATAATAAAACACCCCGAGCTGTAATTTGGGACTCTCAGGTCTCTCGTCAGTGGGACTGGGACTGGTCGAGGGCGGGAGAAAAGCAGGGAGAGGGAAGCGATCGGGCTCCCCCGCAGCGGAGGGGCTGCCCCGGGCAGCGGCCGCCGCGGAGCCCGCGGGTGCGGATGGGTCCTGTTCCTGCCGGGAAGAGCCGCACCTGGACTGGGAGGAAAAGGAAGCAGGAGCAGAGTGGGGGGGAATCGTGCCCCCGGTTCGCGGCCGCGCCGCTGTAGCAAACCCCGCAGGAGGGCAGCGAGCGTTATAGCGGGGAGAGCCGCGCTGCGCGCAGGGACCGCGCCCGGGCTGCGGGGCAGGAGAAGGGTTAAGGGCGGCCGCGCTCCCGCGGCTCCTCCGCCCGCCCCCCGCGCACGGCGCAGGTTTGGGAGGTGGGGTTTGCGCGGCGCTCGCCCGGCTCCCCGGCCGCTGCCGCTCAATGCTGCGGCCGCGGGCTGCTGCGGGAGCTGCGCACCTCGGGGCTGCCGCGCACGGCGGGCAGGCAGCGCCCGCGCCCGCGGAGCCGAGCATGCCCCCCCGCCCCGCCCAGGTAAGCGCGGCGCGGCTTTGCACCAGGAGGAGGAGGAGGAGGAGGAGGAGGAGGGAGGCAGATTTGAAAAGAAAAAATTGAAATGGGAATAAATAAGGAGACCGGTTTGCGGCGAACGGGAAGGAGAGCGCGGCTGGGCTGCGCGGGGCGGCGCGCATGGGGGGCCGGGGAGCGCGGCTCGGCCGCGGGGTGCGGAGCGCGGGGTGCCGGTGGTTCCCCGGGAAGGGAGACGCGGGGACCGAAGGGGGTGCGGAGCCCGGGGCGCAGTTCCCGCTGCCGCCGGGGGTCCCCGCGATGCCCGCGGAGCCGGTTGCGGAGCGCAGCGCAGCCGCCCTGGCTGCTCGGCGGGGCGCCGGGCCGTGCTCCCCCCGGCCGGGGCGGAGCGGAGCGGCGTGCCGGGGTCGGGCAGAGTGGCCCTGGGCGGGGGGTCGGTGCGGCGCCCCGGGCACGGGGGGAGGCGAGCGCGGGGCAGGGGCTGGCGGAGGGCTGCTCCCTGCCAAGCTGCAGAAATGCGTGCATAACTTTTTGCTTGATCCAGCCGGTGTTCCTCGCCCGAGTTTTAGCTTCTTTTGCGTTCCCCAGGCTGATGTTGCTTCCGTGTCGTGAGCAACATAATGCAGCATGTTGTTTTATTTATCCCAGACAGGAATGACTTGCTCTCTAAACTACAAATTAAACGATGCTGCTTGCATAACAAGTGGAAATAGTTTGTATCTTACATACTAATTATCCGTCGCCTTTTAGGCTAAGCAAAAGCTTTTTTTTTTTTTTTTTTTTTTTTGGCGCGGAGGGTTCAATAGAACAGTCTAATGTCTTGCAGCAACGTATTCGTTTTCCCTTGCTGGATTAATGTGGGCAAAGGATTAAGAGTCAGCACGTTGATCGGGCACCCTAAGGTGCAGGGAAGAAGGGGAACATTCGGCTACAGAGAGAAGTCAGGTTTTGCGTTTGTGTTTGCGCATCCTCCTGCTCGCACGGTTCAGCTGGAGACCTGCATCCCAGCCGATGAATCATTCAGATGAGAGCAGAGACTGCTGTAAGCCGCCTGTTCGAATGGTCACACTACTCGTAAGGTCCTTTCTGGCACAGCCATCCTCCGCCGCTCCCGCCGGCGCAGCGCTCGCCGCTGCCCGCCCGCCGCCGCGGGCGCGGGGGGGGGGTGCCGTGGCCCGGCGGGGGTGCCGTGGCCCGGGGGGTGCTGTGGCACCGCGGCTGGCGGAGCCCCTTCTCCCGCTTCTCTGTCCGCGGCTCCGTCCCCGCGGAGCGGGTGATGCTCCAGCCCGGGCTCCCCCGTGCCGGGGCTCCCCGCGCCGGTGCCGAGCGCGGGGAGCCGGGTGATGGGGCCCGGTGCTTGGGGCCAGCCTGGAGGTCCCTCCAGAAGCCTTTTCTGCCGCTTTCCCGACCAGGACACTTTAATTTTCTTCTTTTCTGGACCTGAGGAGCTTGCGTTTTTACCCTGCGTTTCTAAGTCCCTGCAAACTGCTTAAATGGCTCTTGAATAATCCTTCAAAGTCACCTCCCCTCTTTAATCTCATACCAAAAGGACTTACTTTACATGGCTAATCCCTCCTTTACTTGCCGGGCAGCCTCATTTCGGGGTGTGCACACTGCTAATTTTCCCAAAGCGCCGGCTTTTAGACAATGGCTTCCGCTGGCGTGCAGCAACCTCTCCCTCCTGTGCTGAACCCCGGGCAGAGCTGAGCACATCTGACTCGATTTTGCTTGAGTTTTGCTCGATTTTTCAAGAGGTGCTTCCGCAGTTCCCATCAAGTGAACTCACCCATTCACAGGAGGCCACACCAAACCCTTTATTTTGTGTGTATTTGTAAACAGCACCTCTCGGGAGGCTCCGGAGGGTCTCCAGCCCCATGTGCCCCTGTGTTCTGCAGCCTGGAGAGGGGAACACTGGAGTAAAGCAGGGTGTCCCTGCGGGTAGTTGGGCTTGAATGATCCTGGCAAAACTCTTGACGACTTGGAAATTTTCCCTGTCCTTGTATTCTGCAGCGGAGCTGAGTTCTCTCCTAGCCCACCTAGTGTTCCCAGAATTTTAAGCTCGTGCTGTTCCACACCATGGACAAAATGTATATTTGGAATGTGAATCACAGCAGAAGGAAAGCTTACCTTTGCAAGGAGCCTTGCTTCTCCCTTAGCGTTTGAACAGTAAAGAGTAAAGATGATGAAATGATCTTGCCTCCAAACCTTAACTTTACATGCATTAACAGGGATGTCCAGAGCTCCTTAGCCCCTCGCCCAGGTCCCCACGGATGTCTGATGAGGGACAAGTGTGCCTTCAGCGTGCTCTGGGTGGTGGGAGGGGGCGAGGGGCGGTGTGTCCTCTTCTCTGGGCCACCAGGTGTGGCACAAGCCCTCTTGGATGAGTGGACATCCTTCCCTGGAGTGGCTTTAGTTGTATTTCCAGTGTTAATCCCTCCATTGCGTGTTTCCCAAGTGCTGATTTTTAACTGTCAGCTGAGGAGCGTTTATTCTAGAGGGAAAAATAGCACTGCAAGACAGCAAGCAGCTGACTAGCGAGCCTACCTTGGTTCCCAAACTTGCACCTCCTCATGTGTCAAAGTGTTCCTTGTTGGTATCCAAATCTTTATATTTATTGAGATTAACTTTTCTTTGATTTGCAATACACTCCTGTGTTACCCCATCAGGGACAGCTAAGAAAACAGGTGTAGCTCTTAACCTCCTGTACAATTTCTACCACAGGTTCAAAACTTCAGAATAATTTTATAGATATCGTGGTGCCACATAACTCATGTCCCTTGGTTTAGCGAGTTGGCTTTATCTGATGGTTCTGTGTAGTAACGTGATTTAAATAAAATATTAAAAAAATCAGAGGTAAAGACAACGCAGAGCTGAAGGAAGGATGTAAACCACAAGACAGCTAGACCATTGCCTTTTTATTTGCTCCCGTGATCTTTCTAAATTTTATTTGGTGAAGCATGATGCAGGTGTCGGCTGCCCGTGGCTGGTCTCCGTGAGGGGCACGGATGGGCACAGCCCCGGCGCCGTGCGGGAGAAGATGCTATTGCTTAAAAAGACTCTGCTGCATTTGAAAGTCCATAAATCATCACAGGTTTATTTTTGGCCATGTTAGATTAGAGCAAGTTTGGGGTTTCTTCCCACACCTCCTGTCTGTGGCCTGAAATGACCCGCTGTAAAACATCCCTGTAAAAGCTGTTCACACCCTCCGTTTGGCTTTGGTGGGGAGCTGCGGTTCAGCCCCCACCGGTGTCAGACGGAGGACGGGGCTCAATTTGAAGGGGCTTTAGTGCAACAGTTGGGAATTCTTCCTTCACGTGCAGAAGGTGGAAGTCTGCTGCTGGGTGCACGAGTGATGCGCAGCCCCTGACTGGGAGGTGATCACAAACACCGAAAAGTAACATGAATCACACAAAATCCACAAATGTCAGCTCCGAAGCCCTCATCCAGGCTCGCTGCCAAGGTTTAAACTCGCACACGTCTTTACTGTTATCTGCTACAGTGGTTACTCAAATATAAATATGAATATCATGGCAGTAGTGATTCAGTCTTTTTATTATTAGCAAAGCAAATATATGATGATGGCATCCAACTGATGCGCTCCTTCGTGCGAGTGCACAACTGTTCCCTGTCCCCACCGTTGTTCACCAACAAGGGTGATATTAAAAGAAAAAGTCTTGTGTCAGATCTACTTGCAATCTTGGTGTAAATGAGGTTCACGTTTCGTGATGAACCAAGACAACAGTATTTTCTGCACTGAACAGTGGTTGCCAGTATTGTATGTGTTGTACTTGGGAAATAACTTCATTCTTTGCTTTTCCCTAGATACAAGCAGTCACTTTCTATCTTAATCTGCAGGATAAAAATCTGTTTCAGCATGACACCAAGAAAAAGGAAGATTTGTTGAGGGTTTTTTTTTTTTTTTTTAATTGCTGTGTTAAATCACTGAAAGTCAAACCCTCAGGATGAACAGGGTCAAAGTATTTTGAAAACAACTGACCAAGTGACTTTGTCATGTGCCTGACTTAAATTTAGGAAGGTAGGGCATAAGGAGCAAGTTTTGACTCTTCAATGTAAATTGGGATTTGTGCTGAGGTACCCAATTACAGCGCAGATATATCAGCATGTGGACTTCAGTAAGGTAAGTGATACACTTACTGCATCATTCCATGTTTTGGGGACTCAAGAAAGCAATCTACAATCGTTACATATTTGAAATTGCCTTTACAGGATTTTTTGTGTGTGTGTTAAACAGCTCAAGGTTTCAAAAATGTGACTCTACAGCATTTGTTTCTTCTATTAATCCTTCCATAAGACCCCAGTTGATCAGCAACTGGTATTCTGTTACTTGAAGATTTTCTGGAGAAGTTTCAGGTAGGGCCAAACGTCTTTACTAGTGAATAAGAGTTTTGATATAGCCAGTACTAAGCTCTCCTAAGACGCATTATACTTCAGTTTAAAAGGAACGTACCATGATGGTACTTCACCACCTTTTCTCCTCTTTGTTCTTCCAGAGGCTTTGAGCCAGGCTTCAGTGAGACTCAGTGGACACAATCATTATTAACCATCTCATGTGGGCTTTCCCCAGTCTTGTTTGCAGAGCAAAGTGTGGTTGAAAGACCAAGTGTTTGACTTGGCTTTCTCCAGATTTTTTTTTTAACCCAGGAGGGCAATATGATGGCACTCCCTGCAGTGATGGTTCGTCTTCCTTTGCAGTCCTTGTTCACAAGTAGCACAGTCCAAAGTCCTTAACCCCTCCATCAGCCTCCCTGCACCTCCCACAGTCCTTCTCGGAAGTAGAATCATAGAATAACAGAATGGTTTGGGTTGGAACCTTAAAGATCATCTAGTTCCAACCTCCCTGCCATGGGCAGGAACACCGTCCGCTACACCAGGTTGCTCAAAGTCCCATCCAGCCTGGCCTTGAATGCTTCCAGGGATGCAGCATCCACAGCTTCTCTGGGCAACCTGTGCCAGTGCCTCACCACCCTCAGACTCAAGAATTTCTTCCTAATATCTAATTGAAATCTCCCCTCTTTCAGTTTAAAGTCATTCCTCTTCTCCTGTCACTACAGGCCCCTGCAAAAAGCCCCTCACCAGCTTTCTTGTAGCCCCTTTAGGCACTGGAAGATGCTAGAAAGTCTCCCCAGAGGCTTCTCCAGGTGAACAACCCCAAGTAGTTTAATTTCAGATGTCGTCGCCACTTACATCTCCTGTAATCTCCTGTATTGACATACTTCTGAGGTGACTGGTGTGCTGGGGAGAGTGTGGGGGACTGCACCTGGCCAAGGAGATGTGGCCAGAGCTGCGGAGACTTGGTGCCATAGAGGGCTGTGTAAGGGACCAGTGAGATTTTGGACCAAAGATGTTTTTATTGGAAGAGCTTCCAACAGCTGCTGGCACTTGGTAGCTGTCGAGGAGACAAGTTAGTCCTGGGCTGTGTCTAACTGTAGATTGATTTACTCTTCTGTAAGTTGTATCAGTGTAAGATCTTTGTTGGCCTCAGACAGAATCTGTGTTTATAATGTGTTTATGTAAATATTTAGCCAATGAAGAGATGTGGTATTTAAACTAAATCTGCATAAGGTTTAGCAGGTCACTTTAGTCAATTAGAAGACTAAGAAAGGGAACAAATAACATACTTCATGTTTGTAATGGAAAAAACCTGTATTACGAATGGTAATTTAATCTGAATAGCATGGAACAGCAATAACCTACCAGTGTTTTTTTAACCAAACTGTTGGTGCATGGTTTGTTAAACTTCTGATGCAGATAACAGGGTATTATTTGGGAAGACTTAGAAACAACATCATACTCAAACAATTAAACACATTTCCATCTCTATGCTTCCAGCACTAGGAGTGTGAAAACCCAACTGTCCATCTCTGTGGGAGCTCACGGGATTGCTGGGGACATTCAGTGGCCGCTCCTTTCCCCGCTCCCTGGCTGCATGTTAATGGTTCTGATCTCCCATTTTTACATCTTTCTAGTCAATAGCTATAAAACCTTGAGCAGAGATAGTTCTCCAGTTTGATCCATACACACAGTTTGGACAGTCTCCTCCTTCCTGAACTCTGTTAATGGGTGATTAGTAGAAAACCTGAATTGTGCTGGAATCTCTCTGCTGGGTTTAGTTCCTCCATCCTCCATGTCCATCTTTTGACGGAGCCATGCTCTGTCCTTCTGTGCCTTCGGGTAGTCACATCACACCCCACTGGCTACCCAGAAGCTAACAATTGACCTTAGGGGTTGGAGAAAGCCCATAAGCTGTCCAGGTTGCTGTTGGGAAGGTTTCCCTTCCTTGGACTGGTAGTATTAGGCTCATATCCGAGTCAGATTCTTCTGTTACCTTATCTGTAGGTTTGTACTAGGTTTAAGTCAATAATTTTTTTATAGGACAGTGTTGTGTATTAGCAAAGAACATGTATTGGTGAGTCGATGGCAAAACAAACACCCCAATGACTGCTGTAGTGCTGAGCTGCTGTCAGGGGGATCTTAGCCCACGCACGGAAACCTTGGTTTCTGACACCATCAAGAGTGTGAACTGTTTTCTGGGCTGATAACACTGGATCTTCTCTCTTTGGACCTTTAATGGGACTCCCACACTTTATATGTGTGAGAAGCCTGTAGCTGATGGGCTACCACTGGTGCCTAAATTAATTTCACTTGATTTTCTTCTTTCATGATATTATATGATAACACTGTACTTCGTGTTAATGGTGTGACCCACGAGAGGTGTTTGAAAGGCGCGTTCAGCGCTGAGCGGAGGAGGATTCTTCACCTCCCGCGTAGAGCACTGAAGGGCTTTCATCAAATAAGATTTTCTTTATCGCTACTACCCTGCTCTTGTGAAACAGGCAAGAGCTCTGTATCCTCTTGTCGTCAACGAATGGATGAATCTTCTTGGTCTTTGTCTCTCAGTCTTTTGGAAAAAAAAAAAAAGCTTCTGAACAGCACTCAACTCTTAGCTTTTTTGAAAGAGTTACTTAGCACAAGAGCAGAACATTTGCCTAAGAGGGTTTTAGTCCAGGAATGACTTTTCATATTTAATTGATCTGTATTGTTCAATTAGGGAGATGTATAATGCCCTCTGTTGTGCATGTATAGCTGGAAGTAGAAACGAATGAAATATGAAGTACAGCAGAAGCGTAATTTCAAACAGAATCGGCTCTCAGCAATGTACGAAACAGGATTTCAATCCCGGCCTTGATGTGCGTGAGTAAATATGAATTGTATAAATACATCAGGTCACTAACTTCGACATGCCAATTATTTTGAATTATAATGTTTGTTCTTATTCTGGCTAGAATTCAGTAACCTTTTTGCTCCAAATCCTATTTATAAGCATTCCCAACTCCTGAATGAATATTCAAACGTATTTCACTGTGTTAACACTTCGCTGGAAACAACTCGTTTGGGCTTTGAAGTGTGTTTTCCCGCCCCCCCCATTGCTCTCCCAAAACCAGGCACGCTGTCGAGCATCCTGGTGTGACATGCACGGACACGGGTGGCACAAATCCCACCGGGTGGCAGCACTCAGCCCACCTCACCCATTCGGCTCCAGCCCCGGCTTGTGACGGAGCATCCTATGGAGCATCCAGTGGCATGTCCCTCCTGCTCCGGAGCACCTGTGGCCGGGCACAGACTCTTGGAGCTCACCCCTCGACTGGGAGAGGGCCCGTGCCAGTTTGCAGGCTCATAGGTGGATATTGAATTCTGTGCCTGTAAGCCTAATCACGGTTTTTACAGTGTAATTTTCTCAGGGTTCCTAATTCTGAGGAATCCATTTAAAAATGCATCATTTTTCTCCTTGATGCATTTCTTTCATCCGTGTCAGGATTCTCTGTTGACCCACAAAGCCGTTCAGCTGCTCAGTTTACCCCTCATTTTTCCCCTCCTGCTTTTATACTGCTCTTACATCCATCTTCACCTGCCCAGCTCCGTGCAGCATTCCTCTTACGTTCTGGCTGATGGATAACGGGTTTTTGCAGCTTGCTCAGCATCACCCTCTCCCTGCTCCTCCTCAGCTCCTTTGGTTTCAACACAGGATGACCAAGAGGACAAGAGGATTCCTCTGTTGGATCCAGCACGGTCAGACTCGCTGATTGAAAGCACCGGTTATTCGTGAAGAATGATTTTAAACTGTGCAGAAATCGGTGTCCACGAGCAGCGAGCGCACAGGAGCTGTCCTGAAAGGTGCATGGCATGGGGGATTTTCCTACAATGACTATTAAATGGACACATCACACGTTGTTTTACCCGGGAGGCAGAGATGGGAAGAGCAGGGGCAGTGTGGTGCTGAGCATAAGGCTGGGGCTGTCCTGGGGAGCACCAGCAACGCGCTGGTTGGGGTGAAAGAATTACTGGGGCGAATTCCGTGTGGGATGTGGGTCTGTCCTAATTGCAGATGTAGGGGAAAAACCACTAGTGTAATGCATCCAAGAAGGAAGAGTGCAGAACACAGATGGACTCAATATTTTCTCTAGTCAAGTGGAAAAAAGGAAGCCCAGTATGAGAACTGGAAAGGTCAAACTAATTTGTCCTTGTGTGATAACGGGTAATACCTCTATTGTTTATGAAGCTTGCAAAATCTTTCCAGCATTAACCACTGTGACGTATCAGGTGGTGATTTTGAGAAATTAAAAAGGAAATAGCAATGGTTCCACCTGCTTCATGCCTTAATTTGTTTTGGTGTAGGTTTCCTTTGAAAAGTTACGTATTCTTTCCAAATTAGTTGGGGTGAAATTTATTCAGTTCTCTCGAGTCCAGTACGCCGTGGCTGAAGGAAAGAGATCATTTTAGACAAAACAGGTTAATAGTGAGGTCGGTAAGAGGAAGGCTAAAAACCTGCCTGTGCCTTGCTGCTTAAGCATTCTGCCTGTGTTCCCCTGTTTGTTTTGCTGCAGCCTTTTCTATTTATTTACTAGGGTGAGTGGAAATTTTATATTCGTGTACAGCTACTGCTATTAAAATAGGAATAACTGGTGAGCTCCTAACGCCCCAAAGTGCCTTCTGCTGCCTCAGTTATTCCGGCAGATTTGCAGCTTCTTTTAGTAGCCACTGGAAGTTGCGTGAATTTTCCTGGGATTCTGGTTTCTTTCCTGGGAGCGACAACGCTACCAAACTGCATAATTTTTCTGTGAAACAATAGGGGACTGTATGGGGGGGGGGGGGGGTTGTCCCTCCTGCCTCGTGCACAGCAAAAAGTGTGGGCTCCAGAGGAATTCATTTGCCAGGCTGATCGCTGGGACGTTTAATATCGAGAATGATTTAGTATATCAAATTCTAGAGTTTTGGGCTGAATGTAGCTGCATTCGTCATTGTTGCAGAACCTTGACAGTGAACAAAAGGTGCTGCAGGGAACCATAACTCACACAGCAAATGAATGGGTTCTGGGCTTCGCTTGCTCAGCAAGGTGGCAGCTGGGAATGGTGTGGTCTCACCGGCCGAGGGCTTTCCGCAACACGTGTGTGGGTTAGGGGTGGGTTAGGGGTTCCCATGTCCTCCATCCCCGGAGCAGATTTCAAAAGCGTGGCCCTCCTGCCCACTGGCCATGACTGGCGTTGTTCACTCTTGAAGGTACTTCACTCTGAATGACTTGAAAGGGGGGGAAAAATACTCCCAGCTTGTTAGCTGTTGTGGGAGCATGATGCTATTGTTTTAATGGAAATTTTTTTTAGTGGGTGTCCATAGGGGAAAAAAAAAGGATTTAATCAAGAAAGTTTCATATACTTTAAATTTTACATTTATTTCATATAATTTAAATTCTGATGTCACACTGCAACAGAGAACTTAAAGCTATGAGTATGTCCAGTAATGCCCACAGGCCGCGTACCACCACTGGTAAATTCTGCCACTGGAAGGGTATGTGCATTCATAGGATCACAGAATGGTTTGGGTTGGAAGGGACCTTCAAGGTCATCTAGTTCCAACCCCCTGCCATGGGCAGGGACATTGCAAGGAGATATTTGTTCACCTTCAAATGATGGGCTCTCCCAGTCTGGTCTGGGCTGACAGCTTTGTCCATAGACCGCTCCCAATCTCACGCAGGCTGTTTTAAGCCAGAAATCTCTCCTGGATCTTCAGCAATAGTGGTGGTTTAGACTATGTGCCATAGGAGGGCTGCAGCCCCACGTCTTCCTGGTGCGGATTTTGCTCTTACCCTTCTTTCTGATCCTGCCACCCTTACCAGTCAATGAACCCAGTTCCTGGAGAGGTTCCTCTTTTAGTTGCCAAATTACTGGGTGTGCTGGAAGGCAGGGCATAGCTGAGAAGTAAGGGTTGAGGAGAGATGATGCTCTAAACTGACAGTCGAGTTGGTGGTGTGTGTTTTTTAGGAAGGGTGGGATCAGCCTGTTTGCAATGATCAGCAGCTCCTGAAACTTGGATGTGAACTGGAATTGTTGAGTACTTCATCACGGAGGGCTGACTGTACCTTTGGGAATTGGCTCAATCACCCTGGAGGGCTCAGAAGTCACACAGGCAGCAATGGCTGAGAAAGCAGATGGGTGGAAGGGGACGGATGGACGTGGGAAGCGGTTTGAAACTGCGGCTGCATTGCACCAAGAGGGCTTCAGAAAGCCTGCAGAATTGGGCAGCTGCTAAATACTGCCACGGCATGTTTTTGGCCACGTCAGGCGGTTTTGTGAGCTCAGAACTTGCACTTCTGAAGTTCGAGAAGAGTCTGTGTTGTTCAGCAGATTTGCCCGTGGTCCAGAGCACCTTTGCAGAGTACTGAGCAGTTCAGTAAACCCAAATTTTCTCCTTGATGGGAGAAAAAACACCAGAAACCAGGTCACCTGCTCTCACCACGGGTTTTACGTATGAGCTGGAGATGCCCTTCTCCAAAAAACAAAACATCATGACTAATATGGTCTTTTAAAAGCAGAGTGCACCCTAGAAGATGCACATTTGGAATTGTCTGATTGAAGGCACTGAGATGGTTGTGTCCCACACAGTGGTTGTGTTGGGATCACACTGCACAGAGCTGTGCCAACAGTGTGGATCAAGTGGGTTTGGTTGCTGCTCCTCCGTTACCTTCAGCTTGGAGTGGGTTTGTTTGTTGTTGGGGGTGTAAGGTTTGGGTCTGGAGATTTTTTGGTTTGGTTTCCATCTTGATTCTTTCCTTTGAAGAACAACTTTCAAGGTCAGTCAGTGTTTTTCCAATGTGTAAGTATAAAGTCCAACTACCGCATGATTGTACTGTCTCATCTGCTTTTCGACTTCAGTCTTCTGGACCACTGAAGTTAGAAACTTGACAGCGTGTGGCAAAAGATGGTAATAGCTCAGTAATACTGTCTTCTGGTTTGTTCAGTCCCCAGCAAGTGGGATAATAGCACACCATTGGCCAACGTCGGGTGGTACGAGTAGAGTCCTTACAGTAGATGAAGTGATACATCCCAGCTCCTGTGCCAATTTTGGATGGAGGAGCCCACTCTGCAGTAGCTGGCACAAATGGACAGAAGTGCAGTGTTTGTACTGCTGTTTATTTAATTACTTTAGATTTGCTTGCCGGGACAGCCGTGCCTCTGCCTCCTCCTGAGCGGGCTGTGCTGAGCAGGAGCGATGGAGATGGAAGGTGCTTCAGGAAACCAGGACAGCCGCAGGCTTGGTCACCTCTTTGGGAGAGGAAAGGCGTGGGAGTTACAGAGGAGATGGAAGAAGGGCGAAGAGCGTGGGGCATGGCAGGAAAACTTCGAAAGGCCAGGACAAACATTCCTCCTTTCAGTTCTTTCTTCCTCTGCTCAGACTCTTCTGTCATTTACTGCTTCGGTGGCTCCATTCACGTGGTGGGTCATGCAACGCCGCTTGTGCAATTAGCAGTGAGAATGATGTCCCGTAGAAGACTGGGATCTGGCTGCTTCTCCTCTGTCAGCACAATCCAAAGAAGACTTGCCAAAAAAACTTTCTGGTGGGTCTGCTGCCAAAGAGGCTCTCTTGCTTCAGAAGAGGGACTGGCAGCGGTTGGCTGGACCGTCCCGTGCCTCCATCCTCTGGGAGCTTCCTTCTGGCCGCCGAGGTGGTGCTGGGGGAGGAGATGGTCCCTCCTGCGCAAAGAAGACATCTAGTGCAGGTGTTTCTCTTTTGGTCCAGGAGGAAGATCCTTCTAATCCTCTTTTAAAAGCATTAACCTGGCACCGGAGTGGTCTCTGAATCCGAACCAGCCCTGGGACCAAACTCTCAGTTGTTACGCTGCTGACTTTTTTCCTTTATTTTAACATGTCAGGAAGTCTGAGGTTTGTGCTGTAAGTATATAGTCTTGTGGACCAGCTAATGCTTCCAGTCATTCCTGGTGTATTCAGAGACAGCAAGGCTACCTCCGATAGCCTGCTTGCTATCTCTATCTCAGAACCATTTTATTATGATGATTATTACTGTATTTTAGAACCATTACCTAAAATATGGAATCGCTGCCCCTAGAAAAGTGGATTATCCTTTCCTGGATAGCTAATTTTATTTCACTCGAGAAAATGTGATTCATGTTTCTGAAACAGCGCCGCTGAACAACAGCTTTCTAAGCAGAGTTGCGGTGCGAGAGCAAATTAGATTCGTTTAGGGAGAAGGGAAATACTGTTGTTGCAAGTGTCCAAAGGGGTTGAAATGAAAATAATCTTATAGATCAAACTTAAATTGAGTTCAGATATTACGGAGGTAACACAGTTCTGTACCTGGAAAATCCCATCTGTCAAAAATAAGCTCCAGGGTCACATTTTTAAAATGGCACTTCCAGTTCTGGATCGTCTGGCTTTTATCCCTGGCAGACCTGGGATGTCAGCCCCGTGCAGTACCGTGGTGCAGATCTTGGAAAGGACTTCGGGCAGCGTCAGTCTGCTCAATTAAAAAAGAAGAAAAAAAAAATAAAAAAAAAAGGAAGGTGATGGGGCAATGCTCTTCAAGGATTTATAAAACCCTTCGCAAGTTGTGCCAGTCTGAAATGGCAGATACTGTCTCTCTCAGTGACTTTTGAACAAGACTCTGAAAATTTAGGCCAGACTATAGCTAAGCCCAGTGTCTCCAGGAGAAAATACCTTGTGAAGTTCTGCAGTTTGATGTAGAAGCAGTTTGCATCAAACTTGAGAACTTATTTGACCCTTATTACTGTCATCTCTGAACAGACACACAATTTCAGGTCTGTAATTATCCCTGTGGAAGTCTCCTGAGCTGGCTGTGTGCTATTTTGTGAGAGATGGAGCACTGAGATGCGTACGCCGAGGTGGTCGGAGATACAGAGACATTTGGCATTCAGTTTCGAGTAAGCCCTACCCAAATTATTCGAGTTTTAGGGTACTGAGCTATTAAAAATAATAAGTTAATGGCGGAGGAGAAATTTTAACACTGACTTCTTTCCTTATCCCCCGTGGATTGCATCATAACTCTGTCTTACGCTTAAATTTAATTTCTTTTGTACCTGTGTGTTTGCTTTGGATCAGTCCTTCCCAACTCCATGGGATTCAGGCTCTTTCTGAATACTTGCTTTAAAACTACCAATACCTGAGACTGAAAGCATATTTTTGAAAATGTGATCAGATATGATATAGCTGCCTAAAACATTGTGAGTAGACCTAAGCATTTGCATAGAAATACTTGACAATATCTATACTAACGTAATGTCATCCATTAGTATTGTGTAAAATATAAAATATCATGCAATATTTAAATCCAGCTGCAGTGAATTCTCTGTAACTATACTGACAGTGTCTAAATTTAGTAACTAATTAAATTCCGTGGAACAGAAGAATGCATTTCTCCATTGTAATCCACTTATTGTAAGGACAAAGCTCACGTGTATTATCTATACTTCTATTTTTATATAGTGTAGCATATTTTTATATATATTAACTATATAGCTGTGTTTTCTGAATTTCTCCATCTGTATTTCAGCATCTCTGCTGAAAAAGACCCGGGGGCTGCAGGCTGAACGCGAGCCGATGCCGATGCTCAGCTGCCCTCAGGTCTGGCCTGTGGCCACGAGGTCGGGGGGGGTGGGTTACCCCTCCCTTGGCACTCGTTAGTCCACGTCTGGACCCCGCTGTCCGGCTCTGACCCTGCTGAGAGCTGGTTGCTGATGGAGGTGGTTGAGCTCGGGGCGCCACCAGTGTGGCAGGGACCATGCCCTGGGCAACCAGCTCTGGATATGTCTGCTCGGAGCATCCATCGTCCACCACCAGAATGACTCTTTGCACTGAAAAAGCCAATTCATGGATTTTCTTTTCCAGCCACTTTGCTGACCAAGCCTCTTGGCCAGGGAAGGCTCTGGCTTTAAGACTGTGATGAAATCAAGCATGTGCCCAAGCCCTTGCAGGATCAGGGCCAAACCCTTTCCATAATTGATGGACTGCTTTATTTCTTTAGCCCTTCTAAAGTAAACTGAGTTTCAGAGGAACATGAGCTGACTTAGATGTTTAGTTGGGAAAAAAAAGCCCTTTGAATTGCACTGATTTCCCACAGGATTAACTTGGGACCAGAAAAAATAACTTCTTTGGCTTCATCCTTCTTCCCTTCTATCCAGTGAAACACCTTTTTTTTTTTTTTTTTCCCTGTTCAGACTTTTTTGATTCTTTTATAGGAAAAAAAATCCTCTTAAATTAAACATATAATCTGAAAAGGGGAGAGGAGGAAAGTTGTTATTAGTATTCGTGAACTAAGTTGGCCAACTATCCCGAGGGTATTTTGATTTCGTAGAGTATATGTCTGTGTAATTTTTGTAAATATTTATAAATCATGATACCAGTAGAATAGATGCATTTCCCGTAACGCCTCCTGGTGCACGAGAGGCAATGCAAAAGTAAAAGAACTCAAAGTTACTGATGCAAATACTGTGTAAGTTGAGAAGAAAAAGCAAATGGAGGCCAAAAAAGTAAAGAGCAGAAGAAGCAGATAATGAGCATCCCTGTTTTGATTGCTAAATGGTACTGTGGTCTTGTAGACTAGTTTGTCGGAAGGATGTCGTTTGTACGGGCAGGATATGGGAGAAGGTAGAATTAGTTTGTTGAAAAACAAGCAGGAAATGTGTGTCTGTTTTGGCTCCTCATATTGCACTTTTGCAAATGGCTAAATATATTAGCTGAAAATAGAAGTGTGGCAGAAATAGAGTTACGCTGGGCTTCAGGGAGAGGCAGTTGCATTAGGGAAAAAAAAAAAGGATTTGTAGTAGTCCAAAGAAACGTTGCTTTTTGCGAACTTCCCCTTGAGCAATTTCTTTCTCCAGTGGAAAATGTCAATGAAGTAGGACACTCCTGAGAATTAATTTAGAAGACTCTTTATTTTTACTAATGATAAAACATACCCAATTGTTAAAAATTCTCAAATCTACATTGGACAAAGTGGTTCATAGCAGAGAATACACTTTGATCCAAAATGCTTTTTTTTTTTTTTCCCTTTCTCTCTTTTTTTTTTTTACTCTTTGGGTCATATTACATGTCTAAACACTCTCTTATCCTTTTCTGGATCTGAACATGTTTAGAAATCATAGAACTGCTTCTGAGGTGACTTTGGTGGCTTGGGAAGGGGGAAAGCGATGGTGTGTCAGTAGTGTGAGGGGTTGGACTTCTGATCTGGGAGAGTGTTTCCAGCCCTCAAACGTGGTGGCACATTGTTGGCACAGACACCCGTTATCGTTGGTCACCGTTTCATAAAGTTTTAAATATCTTGCATGTGTTAGCAAGACTGCTAACAAATACAAAAGCACTGGAAAGTTGTGGTTTTTTTTTTTTTTTTTAAGACCAATATTTATAGCTGAAAATGAATTCCTGCTGTTGTCAACCCATTCGTTATCCTCTTCATGAAGAAAAAGGAGATTCAGCCTTCTGCTCTGAAGATTCCCCTGTCCGTTCATCTCCTTCGCCACTGTCACTCATCCTCTTCATTTCTGAACCTTATCATTTTGTATTCCAGATACTGGATTTGATCCATCCGTCAGCTGTCAGTAGCTTGTCAGGGACCCTGGACACTTCCAGATGTATTTTCTGTGCAGGTCCTGCCAGAAGAGAGGAGTCTTGTGAAAATCACAGACTTGATGCCTTTTTGCTGTTCTTCATATTAGCCTTTTTCACCACTTTGCCCCAAAACAGAACCTAAGAATTTGTCATGGGTAATTTTTGATTTGTGAGGAGTTTGTGGGTTTATTTCTATGGATATACAAACGCTCCTATTTCCAACTGTTTTGACAAAGCACATAAGGGAAAATTCTGCCCTTCTTTACACCAATAAAAAGGAGGGTAAAACTTTGCCCATTGTTTCTTAAGCTGAACTTGATAATGCTTATAGAGAGATTTCCATGGGGAACACAGAAAAATCAAATTTGAAAACTGTTTTCTTTTGTGTGTTTGCTGCTGTTGTTTTTACTGGTCACCGTTCTGCACGTTTCACAGTTGTTATCCACACCTTCGAGCTTGTGAATACATTTACGTATTTTAAATCAACATTAGCAGGGAAAAATCCATGATTTGCCCAGGGCTGCTCGTGATTTTGTATTTTTTAATGCTGAAGTGCTCACAATATCCTCCAGTGGGATCTGTCAGAAAGGTCTCTTCTAGCATACAGCTTTGCTTATTTGATAACTTCGTGTATTGATTCCTTACATCACCTGCTTCTTGCTCACTTAGGTTGTATTTCATTTCTGTTCCTTCTTCTATTGTAACAGTACAGAATGAAAACCTAGTAGCAGTTACTTGCTTTATTCACATATTTTTTTTCCCCGTTGGAGCCTCGTGTAGTACATTCCATGACTGTTTACCAAGCACTTTTTCTCCAAGCACTAGTTTTTTTTTTTCTGGAACAGAAATAATCTGCCTTGGAAGCAGTAAACTTTTAATGCAGATTATTCAGAGCCATACCTGTAGAAGAACCAATGCATCCAGGATGCAGATGGATTTCCAGCATCACCTTCTGCATCTTTCCCTTGTGAGGCAGCTCTGGCTTGTGCACAGCCCTTAGCCCTGGGACCGCAGTCCTGAGCCCCGGGACTTCTTCAGACCCAAAGCACTAGTGATGTGCCTGCCAGTGTCCATCAGTTCTCAGTTTGGCATCTTACTCGTTATTATTTTCATTCCCTTAGGAGAGAAAAATGTCACGGCATCATCCAGAGAGCCCGTTACTCCTCTGTGCCGTTCTCCAGGTCATTTCTGCATCGGTGGTGGGAGGCTGCAGCCTGGGGAGCTGCTTGCTCCTGCCTGCTCCCCCTCTCTGGGCAGCGCTGCATTGTTTCATTTTCTGCATTGTTTCATTTTCAGTGATACGTATGCCGAAATCCTACTCTTGCTCCATCTCAAGTAATTAATTTGTCCGATTTCCATTTTAAATTTAGCTCGAGCTCGCTAAAAACTTGCCAGTGCTGCCGAAGTGCTGACATGTTGTTTTCCTAGATATTTGCTACGAAAGACTTTCAAAATAATTCCTGGATAAAAGTCAAGTACAGCGAACAAAATGCTCGAAATAACCTAGTTTAGTTGTGTTGATGCAGAGCGGAGAATGGGTTGTAGAGAAGAAAAGAGGATGCAAGATTATTGTTATTAATTTTCCTTAAAGCCGTTTGCCAGGCTCTTGGTTTTGGCCTTACTGCAGGAGATACTTAACATCTCACAAAGCAGAGAAATCTGTAGGTAAAGAGATACTGTATGATATGATTAAATACCTGAACTCCTGAATGACCTCAAACCTCGTTGTGCTGGTGCCTCGGCAGCAGCGCTGCCCTCTTGGGTGGGCGCAGTTCACTGAAGATAGATGTGAAGCTCTCATCCGGTATACACAGCAACTTTCTGTTGCTAAATAAGAAAAAAAGGGGAAAATAAGAAAGCAAATTATATCTACTTACAACCTGTAAGTATAGTCTCAAGGTGGTACCATTGTCTTGTGTGCTCAAGTGGCACCCGTGCCACGGCAGCGCGGGATGGCCACCGCTCTCGTTAGGGGCTGTCCCTTTGAATGACCATCACTGTTGTCTGACAACATTTTCAAACCTTGCCTGGTTAAATATTGCCTGTTTAATAGACATTTCTGTGCGATTTGACAGATGGATTTCTTCAGTTTAATGCGGAAGAGAAGCTAAATGAGTCAGTAAATGTTAATGTGTCTGTGTTCTTCCTAGATAACCAGTCGCCCTTGGGACAGTATCAATAAGTGGCATTTATATGATATTATGAATGTGTTAATTATGTGTAGACAAAATAATGAGTAAGCAAAGGTCAAGGATGAATGCAATTTCCCAGAAATATGCATCAAAGAGCTTCTAATATTTAGGTCATTACCATTATTGAATGTTCAGTGTAATTGGCATGATGTGTGGTTTTTTCGTTGCTTATATTTTTAGTTCAGGAGATATGGAGCATCTTCAAGGGCCGTGCAAATGTTTTGTAACAAAATTCGGCAAAACTTCAGCAGTAGCTGGACTATGTTTCCTACATATGTTGGTTAACTGCCAAGTGGAATTTGGGATTGATTTCTTGTTTGAGATGTAACCTTGTGATGTGTTGGGTTGTTTGTTTTTTTTTTTTCTAAATTTGAAAGGAAGGAAATGAAAATGTGGCCACACTGGCTGTTAAACTGCTGAACCTTGAAACTCAATGCAAATCAAAACAAAATGCTCTGGAGACTGTAAATACCCAACTTTGCCCTAGTTCATCGGGCTCTTCATTATCAATGCACTTTTAAAAAGCAATGCTGTTAGTGTTCTGGAGGTTCCAGCCTTTGCTTTTTACTAGCAAGCCATAAATATAAATACCTTTTTGGCCGGGACCCTTCCAAAATCCAGTGGTTTTTGTGACATGAAGCAAGAGGAAAACCTAGCTGATCAATACAGCCATTAATTAGAAGGAAAGGTTCAGTCATGATTTTTACTTCTAAACTTTTATGTATTGACATCTGGCAGAGCAGTTAAGAAGTCAATAAGGATCTGAAAGTTACTGTACTGTTAGGTTGCTCACTGAGAAACAGCAATTAAGGCTCCTCTGTCTCCCAGGACCTCCTCTCGTGGGTGTCTGGAAGCATCTCGCTCCCGAACAAGATGCTGTTCATATATGAAATATTCATGTTATGACATCAAAACATGTTGCGTATTATTTCAGCGCGGCAGGCTGGAATTAGATTCGCATTTTATTTTGCTTATAAATGCCTGTCAGAGTTACTAAATCAGTTTGTCTTTGCTGTCTTGAAGTAGTGTCAGTTTGAATTTCCTTCATGCTGCATATTGTTTTGGGCAAAGACACGTTCCTTCTACTATTCAAGATGGAGCGCCTCGTGTTCTTTAAGTAAAAGTGAAGAAGCCCAACAATTAAGATGATTAAAAAAAACTTGGGAGGGGCATCTTGGAAGACTTTTTAAAGTGATGCAGAAGCCACCAAATGCCGATGCACTGTGATCTCTGCCGCCCCCCTTGTACAAGTATCACGCGTATGGTGTGTTACGTATTATTTGATGGTTGTAGGGTATATACCAAAGCATTTGGGAGCCTAGCGCTGATGGCAGTAGAGATAAGCTTCAAGTACCAGATTATATGAGTTCCTTCAGACAGCTGAGGAAGGATCAGATGATTTCAGCAGTAGCAGCTGCCCTGCAAGTGTTTAAGCTCAAGTTGTGGATGCTTGGTCCATGGGGCACAGGCATCTGCATCCTTCAGAGTGGGTCAGTAGGTCCAAGGGGAAATCAGGGCAGAGACTTTGTCTGTCCGTGTCCCTGAGCTGTCTGTTATGGTGGTGGCACGACACAAAACCCAACGAGCAGCAGCGCCAGGCTCCTACAGACCCCTTTCTGACATGCAAAAGCATCTGACAAGGCTGTGACCTGGTCCTTTAAATCAGCAGGCAGGGGAATTAATTCACTGTTAGCTTTTTTGGCACTGTAATATTGCATTCATGCATAAATAATCTCATCTTAGCTATCCTGTTGCTAAAAAAAGCCAGTTTCTGTCCGCAGTCTGCCAGCCATTTGCATTAGAAATAGCCCGTTGGAGAAGCTACACATGCTGGAAAACATGAATTATTTTCTCCTTGCCTCTCCCCTGTGCTCTTGTCGCCCAGCCTGTGCCCGTGGCTCCCCGCGGGCAGACGTGGCTCCCGGCTGCCCGGGATGGTGCCTCTGCACAGCCGCCTGCCTCTGCTCGGAGTCTGCGGTTTTGGAAGACACGCTTCTTCTCAGAAACCACTTTCAGTGTATCTTTTTATTTTTTAAATTAAAACCAGCTTTTTAAACTTTAACCTTCCCCCTTTTCTGCCCTACTACTACCCTAAGTGTACTGCTGAAGATTTGAATGCAAAAGTGCCACTGTCTTGTGATTTTCCTTGGATTTCCCTTGGTCTTTTTAACATAATTCTTTTTAATTACTACCAGTAGATTTTGTAAATTACAGGTGTATAGTTTGATGTTGCTGTTTTCATCATTGAATATACTCATAATTCATAATATAGAATCATACAATATAGAATCATAGAGTGGTTTGAGTTGGAAGGGACCTTCAAGACCATCCAGTTCCAACTCCACTGCCATGGGCAGGGACACCCTCCACTACACCAGGTTGCCCAAAGCCTCATCCAACCTGGCTTTGAACACTGCCAGGGATGGGGCAGCCACAGCTTCTCTGGGCAATATAATATATAAATTGAATATAATCCAAACAAACATAGCAACTGTGGTGTAAATGTTTCAGCTTACTCTCAGCAACAGCTCCTGGGATCTCCACTGGGTCTGGAGTGAGGCGTAGAGGCTGGGAGATGTCCCCAGACACAGCACAGCCCCTGCCAGGCGTTTGCCCTCATAACAGGGGGTTCATTAAGTGCTGTACGGGGTCCTGCACCCCCCGCATCTCACTCTGCTCTCATAATTTGTCTCCTGCTCTATATCATGATATCTTTTCAAGATCCCCAAAGTGCTTGTGTGCCTCCTTGGCATGCTCCCAGTTGTTTTCAAGGACCTGCTTTTAAGATAAAATCACATCCGCAAAGCTCCAGCCTCGACAAAACCTCCGTGCTGCTCTTTTCGAGAAGCGAGGCTCTCCTGATGAGCTCCGGCGTTTTCCATTAGAAGACACTTTCCAAAAAGATTTTTTTTTTTGAGTGATTTCTTGATAGCTGGCAATCTCCTGAATCATTTCTTATACAGAAATTGTTCTTCAAGGTGTTTTGTTCCAGTAACAATTGCCACCAAGCCTGGTTTGTCACAATTTCCAGCCTATCAGGTGGAAAGCGGTGGTGTCTATAGGACTTGTGTTTCTTGCTCTGAAATAGTGGGCAGGTCACCTCATTTTTTTCTGTGCTTCTATATTTTCCTGCCTGGCTTTGTGGTGGGTTTTTTTTTGTCTGTTCCTTTGGGGTCCCATAGTCTTTGAGCTTGAACAATGTGGCTGATCTGAGCTGTGCTTTAATCCAGTGATAAATAGTTAATATTGGAGGTTTAGGTTGACAGCAAGCCACCTTGGAGGGTCAGACTGAGAGACTTTGGTTTCCTTCTATAATCAGATAAGGAACAGATATTTCCTGTAAATCCTTCCCTAGTGTTCAAGTCACACCACGAGAGCATTAAGTCAGATACATGACACCCAATTTCGGAGTAATTCCTGAGGAAAAAGCACATTATATTTTTTTAATGCGCTTCCCAGGACTTACTTTGTTTCTTCCCGATGAATATGAATTCCAGCAAGTTCATCTGAATTCTGACCTTCAAATACACAAATGCTTTTTTCAGAGCAAGAATACAGTCTTGAAAATTCCACATGAATGTCTTCCTCTCCTTAAAATCTTCTCAGAGCGCAAGAATAGAACTGTTCCAAGCGTTCCTAAAATTCATCCGTGTATTTATTATGAACTGCTTGCATCTTAGAGAAATACTATTCATGCCAACCTGACCAGTACCGACCTTTTCTTTCCAAATGGTTTTATTTGGATGGTGTGCCAAGTACAATATTGTCTCTTGTCTTCATCTCCTTTTCTTCTGATTGCTGAGTAACGCCCAGCAGATCGGAGAAACTTCTCGGAATGTGCTGTGCAGCTCGCTGTAACAGCCTTTCCCAAGCACCTTGGTTGAATAAATATCCGTTGAATAACTGGAGAAGGCATTCATATTCTTTTTATTTTGATTTATGTTCTATCTTCCTATCTGTGCATCTTCAAGAGTAATTGCCAGTTTTCACCTCCTACAGAGAAAGTATAATAGAGCTGAAGAATAAGTAAAACGTGCTCTGTGTCTCTCTCTCCCTTTTGTAAGGGAACCTTTATATTCTTACCCGTGTGTACACTAATAATTTGCAAACTAAAAATCATAACCTCGTTCTCAGCTGGACTTGCTGTAAAAAGCTGCTTCTGTGCTTTCCGTGTTTCCTTTCCCTGTGACGTTTGCCAACTGGAGACCGGTACATATGGCCCATTCTCCTTTCTGAAACAAGTCAATCCAGCTGCGGCGTACTGAAGGGATCCCAGATGAATATGAAGGTTGGAGCCAGTATGTTCCCTATTATAGACATCATATTCCCATGCTCTGCTGATCTGATAGCAGCCAGACTATATGTCGTGCATTTTAACGATCCTGCCAGTACAGCATCTCTCGGAGGATCACTGCGCGGGCTCCCCGTGATGGGTGGCAAGTTCCTTCCTTCTGGTGCAGGATGCTGTGTGGGGTGACTGCAGTGTGAAAAATCTCTGCGTGGTGGTAAAACGCTGCATTAGATTTGAAAATGCTCCTGAAGTGCTGGTGGTCGCTGCTTCACAGGGACCTTTTCTTAATCTGAACAATGATCAGGTCAGTTGGGTGCAGCATGATTTTTCCATCAATTAGTTCGGTCATACTTCTAACAAGCCATATATAATCCTGCATGTTTAACCTGCAGGTTACACGGCGTAGCCAGCTCTGACCTACAGATCATAGAGCGGGTAATTTCTTATTTTGTAAGCAAAAAATTTAATATAGATTTCCAGTTGAGTTGTCCTGTCTTCTGCGTTCAGGTTCCTACCAGCTAAACTATAGAGGCAAAGCCCCTGTAATCTGGACCACCCTTGGTCCTCTACTTGACCCTCATGGAAATAAAATCAGAAGCACACTTTGCTTGTGAGCCTTTCCTTTCCACATTGAGTAAAAACCAAGCTCCAGGTGACCTGATGTGCTGCCCACAGCAGGTTTCTTCTCAACTTTCTCCTCTCCCATGGTCATGAACATTGGAAGATCTCACTGCGTGCTGATGGGTACCTCGCTTGCTGCAGGTATCTGTGGAGGGCAGAGATGGAGGGAGCCCCTCTTTCCCTCCCCCTGCTGTTTTGCAGGCTTCTGCGCTTGGTATGAGTTCTGTTCTCACCTGTAGCACCATGATACACCAGGCTTTGGGTTGGAAGGTGGTGTAAAAGCTGTGACACGGGGGAAAAATGGTCACATGCCAGAAAGTATTTTCAAAGCTGTTGGAGCATTTGGTTTGGATTTCTAAATTAGGGTAAAAAAAGAGTTACACAGTTATCATTTGAAAATAACAACTTTTCTCATAACAAAATAGCATGTTATGTGAGCCTGCAATAATTCTGCATCTTCGTGACTACCAGCAGGGAAAAAATAGTCGGAAAATTACCATTCTACTTGAAATTCAGTATTGCCGAACACCCTGAAAATCCTGAAGATCTCATTTATGGATGCATTCAGTGCTGCTTAAGCAAGAGATTCCTCCAGGTTGTCCAGCGTTTACGCACTTTCTGTGGGATCTATTCATATTTCACATTTGTGAAGCTTACGTACGGCATTGCGGGGTGCAAGAACCTCATTCAGAGCAAATTGAGACCTCAGTTTCTAATAATCCTTCTGGCACCATTTTAATCTTTATTGGGGAAATAATAAAAATTCAGCCATTTAGGCTAGCAAACTGTCTGCTTTGTGCAATGTGCAGTTGTAGTTTTAATCTGTACATGCCCTAACAACCCTGGGAGGAATTCTTTATTTCTGTTGGCACAGCATGGTGTGCTTTCCCCTTCCACTTGAAATAACGTTTCTCGCCATTTGCGGGATGAGGTTTGAAAAAGTTTAATTATGCAATGAAAAAAGAAAGGGTCATAAACCAGAAGGCAAAAAAAATCTCCACTCTTGCAGATTTATGTTGAAAGTTACTTTTAAACGGTTGAGGTTGGCTGTGATGTTCTGAGTGCTTATACCAAAGAGCAGGTTACTGTTCTCTTCCTACACTGTATTGGCACATAACTGCTGAACTTGACGCTGATGAAGTGTTAGTTAAATTATGAGCCAGAGAGAGTTGTGACTTTTAGGTCAGGTGCTTTTAAGCACAACTGTCCCATCAGCTGAACTGCATCTTCAAATGCTGGGGCTCGTTCTAGCAGGGCTAAAATCAGGACTTGATTCGAGATTATGGTCCACACCGAGCCCACGAGCTGCTTCACGTAATTCCAAATCAGCAAAACGGACACAGAATGAGTAATAAAACCTACGGGCAACACAGGCACTAACGCAAGAAGAAATAAACATCGTTACGAGGTCAATGCAGCTAAATTGGTGTCCTCACTGTGTTGTAAGAAAGTAATGAGAAACACCTTCAGCCTCAAACAGAAGTCAATAAGAAATCAAGAAACGGCTACCGCAGACATCCTTTTTCTGGCAAGACCCAGGGACAACAGGCAGAAGCTCTGGAATAACACAAACACACACGTGGGCATGAGCAGCCTTTAAGAAAAGGACAAACACATTCCAGTGAGCAGCAAACTCACCCACTGCTGTTATTTTACGAATAGATGGTAGATTCACCTTCTGCATGTTGGTGAAATAATGAAAAAAATCCCAGGATTTTGAAGGCGTAAAATTGCGGACGGTTTGTGTTTATAGCTGTCGACGGCCACACGAGTGAAACTAAATTGAGTGCTGGATGGATGGAGCTCAGAGGAGAGGGAATCAGAAATGCGAGCGAAAGATAAGGTTGTAGAAATTTCTCTCTGCAAAGCTAATCACAACTAAGCATCCTGTTGCTGGCAGCGTGGAGAATGTTTCAGATAACAGATAGTGATGGAAATGATGTAGGATAATTATGTCGGAAAGAACAGCAAAGGGGGTGTTGTGCTGACTCAGAAAATTGTCACCTCCTTCTTCCCTTTGTCACCCCAGAGTGGGGCACCCGCTGCCACGTGTAATGTTACCCTCTTGGGGGGAAAATATCTCAGTGATTAACTGTTGGGTAATACCCAGCGTCTAAGGTAGTGTTCAAAATGTAATCGCTCTAATTTGCAATTGTAAATCTCCTGTTATCAATTAATTTACATTGTACAAGTAACCATCTGATTATCTTTGTGCATTGCTGTATTTACACTGCATTTTAATTGTAAGTAATTAGCATGTAATTGCATATATTTATTTATACCTTGTAAAGAAAATGATGTATTTCTACATAGTTAAAATAATTGCAATTGAAAGCAGATCTTTTGACTTTTCTTCCTTTTCAAAGTGTCGAACAGTTTCTATAGCCAAAATGGCTGTTGACTAGGCAAAAGTTGGGTCTCCTTTGGATGGGTGAGGTTAGCTTGCCATGAGCTTTGGCGTGTGGAATTTGCTTTTGGCTTGTATTCATTTTCCATTTAAAAATATTTTCTCTGTTTCCTAATACCGACCTGTCCCTCCTTCCTGTAAAGAGAACTTTTAATAGGAGACAGTGCTGGGTCTCTCGAGTAGAAATCCCAGTGCAGCCCGTGAGGAAGTGGTGAGACAATGACCTCTGTTCTTGGCATGCATGAATGCTTTCCATGTAGCAGCTCTTAACAAAAAATATTACCCTATTACAGTAATACCTACTAAGGATATGCTTTATGAATGCCATCAAGGGCAATGGTGGCTTTCGTGTCCAGTTCTAGTAATGGTAATTTTATTCCCCTTGCTGCTATCCTCACTCCCTCGGTCCTCCATCACCTTACTTAGAGTCACTCTGATGCCAGACATTACCGTCACAGCGCGTTTCTTGCCATCCCATCCTCCAGCACTTGTCCTTTTAGAAGAAATACAGTGTTTTTCTGAGCATTACCACAACAGAGCATCTCCGAGTTCCAGTTAGGGGCTGTTGTCCCCACTCACGTGTAGCAGAAGGGATACCCTGGGTTTATAACAGCTCTGGGAAGAGCCTTTGGTTCCTTCGGCATGCTGATGGAGAAGGGAGATGCCCCATGCTGCTGCCTGCTCAAGGCCAGCTCATTAGCATTGGTGTTTCTCCAATCTGAAGATCTGGGAGAATATTCGGGATTCACAAAGCAGCTTTGAGTGGCACAAAGGACGGTATTATCTCCTGGGATAGTCCGTGTCTCCTCTTGGGTTGGAGCTGCTGGGTGCCCTGGTAATGAAAGGTTTTTTGATTTGCTTTGCTGGTTAGACCCCTGAGTTTAGTGAAGGATTTTATGTCTGCTCAAGGGAGAGTATCTTTTCACTTCTCATTGCTGCATCTGCATTTAACAAAATAGCTCCCAGCCTTGCCACTGTCAGATTCGTGTTGTCTGGAAATGTTATGCCATAGCAATCATCTCATTACTGGGACTGATGGAGGAGCTCTGAGAGGTGCCTCTCCTGTTCTGCCTGGGTGGGTGGTAGATGGCTTCAAAGCTGCGTTTCAGCTCCAGTCTTCTTCCTCCTTTAGTGTTTCCCCATTGCAACATTTTCATGCAGGTCCTGCAGAAAGAATAATACGTGTTAGTGATAACACATCTGTGGCCACAGAGCAGGTTTGCCCAGCTGGGTGCAGTTGGGGTGATGGAAGCACACCTGGGGAGGGGTGGGAGGAGGTGGAGCTCTGCAGGGGCTTCTTGGAGAGGGTGGCTGGCAGAGAGCACCGTGTTGTGCCTGGGGGAGAGCAGAATGGGCTCCCCAGGACCCATCCATGGTGAGTGGGCAGAGGGCTCTGGGAACGTTGCTGCAGGTCCTACCACCCCACTTGGGGAAGGCTTTTTGCTGTCGAAAGGCTTTTGGGAATTGCAGAAGATGGTGGGATAAGACTTTTGCTTGAAGGTAGTGTCTGTTTTTCTGAGGGTTGGTCTCAGGGTTGGGTAAATTGCTGTGGTCAAAAGGCAGGGTTAGGCTCTGGGTTTATTTATGTCTCTGTTGAGTTTTGTTTCTCCAAACTTTGTTTGCTTTACCCTGATACCTCCTACGTAGCTCCCTTGGTAAAACTAATGTTATTATGTGGATAATCCTTCGGCTGCCGGAAGATGTGAGCGTGTACCTGGAGTTAATTACTGACTTGCTGCTTGGTGTCCTGCAGACAAGCTGTCTTTGTTTTATATATAAGAAATGTAAGTCCTGATGCATGAATTAACAAACATAAGGTGCTGAGAGGTCTCCAGGTGTGTTGGTAGTAGCAGTTACTATTGTGCCAGTCAGAGAAGCCTTGTAGCTAACGAGGCTCCTGTGAAACGTTTTGTGTGCTCTTGACCTCTGGAAGGTGGTCTCTAATATCTGCTGGTTTTCTCGTGGATGTAAATAAGGATTAATAGGATTAATTTGTATTCAGAAACGTCTAGGAGCTGGCCTCTCACTGACTCATTTGGGTCTACTTTAACAGCATACTTGGTATTTGTTTGCATCGTCAGCTTGCAAGCCATACGCAGCGTATAGTGGTCAATTAAGGTCTAAGGCTGGTCAAAACCTTCGAGGATATTTTAGTTAACTCCTGCTCAAGCTATAGAAAAGTATGATGAGATTAGTGTTTTGCATTGTTGAGCTGTAGTAGCAGTATATTAAGAGGATTTACCCTACACAACGCAGCTTGGCGTGTTCGGGAGCTCTTGCATGGGTGGCTGCTGCCTTCCTTTGTTCCTGGCTCTCCCTTCCATGTGTTTGCTCGTTCCTTCCTTCTGTTCTGCTACATGTGTTTATACTTCCATGCGTTTTGGGAAGTGTATGAAAAGAATACTGAATAGAAATAGTAAATACTAGATAGTAATATATCTAGTAAATAAGCTGCTAGGTAGTTTGTGTGTGTTTTTTTTTTTCCCCTTGCTTCCCCTTCCTCTCTTAAATAGCAACTTTTTAGGTCCTTGGCCAATTCCCTTGTGACTTGAACAGTTACTCAAGGCTCTGGGGATGAACAGCCAGGACTTGTGGCCCAAAAGAAACCCCTGACACCCCTCACTCCTACTTTTGTGACAGCCCAAAGCTAATCATAAGCTGCTTAGCCTTTGAGGATTAAGTAATATCCTTAATGATGTGCAGGTATTATAAAATTCATGTTATTGGTGTTCATGTACAGGTGTGTAAATAGCAACAGTGTGTGGCTTCTGTAGGGGGGGATTGGTTTTGTTCATCAAAATATGCATAAACCACATATTTTATGCAAAATATGCGTAAGAGCCAGGTGAAACTCAGGCAGTCCTGTGTAATTGCAAGCAGCATGTATGTGGCTTAGTCCCTGAGCAGCTTTACCCCATGGAAATACTAGTTAAGGCCCAGGTTTCAGTGTATTAGTGAGTTTATGACCTGTATAAAAATGTCAAGTCAAACAGCTGCCTACCAAATTATTCAGCGTGTTGATAGAATAATGACTTTGAAGATGGAGATATTGGACTTAACTCTTTTGAGGAGTGGGGAGGGGAAATGAATCTGCTGCGCTTGATTTCGGCTGGATCATGGCAAGGTCCTTAATGTTCCATGCCACCTTTGAGCAGTAGATTCAAGTAGGATTAAAAGTAAGAGGTAGGATTGGTTTTGACACTGATGTGAATTAAAAAGTAAATGCATTTTTAGTAGAACTGGCTAGAAAACCAGAAACTCAGAAAAATGGACTTGCTGAATACTTAAGCTTTTTCTTTTTTTAAAAACGGAAAAAGCATAACTAACTTTTTCACGAAAAACAAATATATTTGATGAGATCAAAACTTTTTATAAAAGTCTATACTCCTTAAGACACTTACAGAGAAACTTTGAGCTGCCTTACTTTAATTTCTCTCAAACACTTGCTAGCCAACTTTGTTACAGTAAGATTAGAGGCTTCAGGGAGAAGGACATTCTGATTTATGTAGATGTAGCAAAACTGTTTTGTTACTTGTTTCTTTGCCTCTAAGCTGCACTTGACCCAAAGCTTTAGTTAAATACATTCTATAAAGATAACTGTAATGCATGTGTAAAGGGACAAAAGTTCAGTTTTGTTAAAACTTTAATATCTGAAAGTTTCAAGTGTCTTGATGGAGCTAAATTTCTCAGCATGTCTCATGTGGGAGGTAAATGTTTATATATACACACACAGATACATGCAATATATTTATACCTTCTTGTGAGATGTACAAAATGTATTTATACCATCTTGCAGAGCCCTCATTATTTTTCCAAAGCAGCATGTTTACTTAAATGTTAATGTAGATAACTTTATACTTTCTGTGTATACCTTGAACGTTAACATTTTATATTCGATGCTATGAACATCTTATTTTCAGATTTTTTCCATGTTATGGGAAAGTTGGTACTCTCCTTTTCGCTTTCAGAACATATTTTCACATCACCAATGGTGGCCCGGCAGCCACAACAAATCTGTTTTACTAATAATAAATGTTTGGTGGAACAATGTAATTAACCAACTGGCTATTTTGCCGTGGAGGCTGCAGTGAAGGGAGTGGAGCTGCAGGGAGAAGATTGAATCCTGCTCCAAACTGTTCAGGCTTCCCAAGCGTACGGTGCCAGGAGCTGGGCCAGCTGGGTGGCATCTGGGATGCTGTCGTGGATGTGGACATCCCGTGCTGCCTCCTGCCCCTCTGCTGGACGAGGTGCAGGATGCCAGCTGGAGAAAGCTGCTGTTGTTTCAAAGGTTTCAGGTACATATTGATGAGATGGAAAATAAGCGTGCAGGTTTAGGAAATAACCAGTGAAAACTTCTGGTTCTTTTGTTTCTCCTGAGCTCTGCTCATCCGTCTCGGTGTCTTGGTCAAGCGTGTGCGCTGGCCTGTGCTGCCCACCCTGGCCATGCTGCTGTGTTCTTTCCTCTAATCTGTGGGGTATCAAAGCTGCTTCTGATTTCTTAGTGATGAAGAAGTTGCTAGTTTGTACTTTTTCACCCTCTAAAACATAACTACTTTTGAATCATAGACTCACAGAATGGTTTGGGTTGGAAGGGACCTCAAAGATCATCTAGTTCCAACCCCCCTGCCATGGGCAGGGACACCTTCCACCACACCAGGTTGCTCAAAGCCTCATCCAACCTGGCCTCGAACACTTCCAGGGATGGGGCAGCCACAGCTTCTCTGGGCAACCTGGTTCAGTGCCTCACTGCCCTTGTAAAAAATTTCTTCCTTATATCTAATCTAAATCTGCCCTTTTTCAGTTTAAAGTCATTTGAAATTTGGTTGTGTGTCTTTAGAACCGAACATCCTTTTCTTTTTACAGTTTCCTTTTCTTTTTTGAGATGCTGGATGCTTTTGCCCTTACCAGCAGCGCTGCAATGTAACTGCTGCAGCCAGCTCAGACCCTCCGAGTATCAGTGGGATCAAAACACGATCCAGCGATGTGGTACTGTGCCCGGGATCGTGTTTGCTCTTCCAGGTGTTCTGCCCACGCGGCTGACAACGCGGTGTGGTTGGCTGAGTCTTTTGTCTGGGTTAGTGGGATTCTGTTGAATTCCAGTTCTGACCTTTATGAGGAGGATTTTGTCTGCTTTTGTGGGGTCGTTTGTGATCCTTGAGCAGGTCCGTCTTTGGCTTCCAGCCGTACTCCTTTCCTTTGATCTCCTTCCTCTTACCCTGTGGGCTGCATCAGCTTAAGAGACCATCACCCTGGTGGGATGAAGCTGCCAGAGCATGAGCCTTTGAAAAGCACGTCCCGTTAATGCACTTGTTGTTCTGAAGTGTGGCCTCAGCTCTTGCGTGAGTCTCGGTGGCAGGTGCCGAAGGATCAAGGCAGGACTACCTGTTCCTAAGAACAGACGTAGAACTGAGCAGTTAAGAACTGGAAAATTCCGTGCTTTGCCTTCACTGTTGTTTCAAATGGTACCATTGCCAAAAGGAGCAAAGAACTTCTCAGCTACCTTTCCATCTGCACCAGCTTTAGGAGCTGTGGGGGGTGACATTGTGCTGGGCTGATGCTGTGTGGACTGCTGACTGTGGAAACCAACCTGGCCTGCTTCTTACGATAACACAAATTATCTAAAGACGTAGCCTGGAGGTACAACCGCGCTCCACTAGGTCAACGATGACACAACCGAGTGCTGACGTACTAATTTTTATGGCTAATTTCATTAATACTTTTAGATTAGCCAGGGTGTAGACATAAGAACCAAGAGCTGCATGTTTGTTTTTTCTTTCTCTGCATCCTGTACATCTATTAATGTAGTCAAACTAATTGCGTGATTAGGATGAATAGGACTTAATAATGGAGAGGACGTCATGGCAAAATTGATGAATCTGAAATAGGGGAGAATTGTTGAACTGATGTGTTTGCAGCAGTGAAATACAATGAAGGGGAGTAACATATAGATATATTAAAAAAAAAAAGAAGGGATTTTGGCAAATCCTGTGCTTAATATATTTCCTTTTCTTTTTTTTCCAAATTTTCCCTGAAAATAATGCCACTTACTCATGATGCTGCTGCAATAATTGAACTCCTGGAAGGAGCGGAAGGAAAAGAGCTACCCATATAAATGACTACTTGAGACCTGTTCTGTTTTGACAGATGTCAAGGCTGGCTAGCTTGGCTTGTTCTGCTGTTTGTATGAAAGGGCTTGGTATCACGAGGACGCAGACTAATAGCTTTCTGTGCTCCTGAATGTGGATAGATTACATTGCAACAGATTTTTTTTATTTTTTCCCCTGAGTCATAACCTAGTGACTCTAAGAGAATAAATTGATAAAATATTCCCTAGTTCTTTTTCAGGGTGTTAATGTGGGAGTGAGAAGTTAAAGGGGAAGAGGAGGAGGCAGCCTGCCTGCTGGAAGGAGAAATCCTCGTGGTCTGTTAGTGTTTCTGTTTAGACTTAAGAAAACCAGTTACAAAATTAGTTGAAATCTAAAGGAAGCAATTTGCTGCTCTACATTGAGCTCTTCTGATTTTATAATTAGTGTTTAGAGGGTGTGCTTGTTCCAGGTGATACACGTATGTGGTCTTCACTTAAATCTCTTGCTTCAAAGTATTTTAGTCTTGTTCAGGACTTGCATATTTTTATACTTTTTTTTTTTTAAAAAAAAGTAACTTGTGCATTAAACAGATGGCGCTAAACTAAATAAATGGATTTTGTAGACTTGTCTTTGTATACTGCTTTCAGCTGTCACGGATGGGGGACAGTCTCATCTCTGCCACTAGCACAGCACGTGCCCCTTTATTTTTTTTCAGATAGGAAGTTTTTGCTCCATTACTTCCACCAGCCTTTCTGGTTTTATCCCTGCTCTTAGGTTTTTAGCTTGTGCTTGCCTTTATTGGCTGTCTGCTGCCACTAAACGCTGAGATTTTTGGATGTGTCAATTAACTTCATCAATAAACTGATAATTTAGAAGGAACTGCTGTTGCTGTGTATACTATCAACTTTATTATACTTGCTTTCCTTGCTGTGCACTGCTGAGAGCAGACTGAGCAAGGTAAAAAAAAAATCTTTTTTTTGCATATTTCTCTGCTCAATATTGAGGCTCCAAACTATTGGCAGTTGATGTATCAGTCCCTATTCTGCAAATACTGTGCATAAACACCTTTTTAGCTGGCCGTTAAGGTCAAAGTGGCTTTTGTGGGTATTGCTGCTAGTGTTCCCTTGTGGCAACCAGGACTTGCTAAATTGATTTTTCTTAAAGATTGATTATGCAACAGTTGTATTTAGTTACAATTCAGCATTTTTGAAAACGAGGTTTTTCTCAAGGCAGCAGGAGTAGAGGCGTTTCCACGGAGTGCTGCTCTTTGAGTAAGACACTTGCTCCCCTGGCTTCATCCTGGGCTGTCACTGAGCCTCCAAGGGCAGGAGCAGCATGTTAATATGCATCTGCTGATTTTTCAGAGCATTAATAAATGGAAATAAAACAGTGCATGGGCTACTGAAACTTAAAAGTCTACCTATTGAAACTTCAAGCCCACCCCTTCGTTCACCAAGACTTCAGAGAGCAATAGGTTAAAAAAAAAAAAAAAAAATTAAACCAATACTACTTGTTATGTTGAGGCACGTTTGAGATGAGCAGACTCACCTGGCTGTGTGCTTCCCCCACCGAACACCCCACAGTTTGTGTCTGTGGTGGCAACCTGCAAAGCTGATGGGGACTTCCTCGTGCAATGTTGCAGGCTTGATTGATTTATACATTTATTTATTTTTGGTGGTGTCGCTGTCGTGTCTTCTGTTCATCTAACCTTGATCCCTGTTGGTTGAATAGAGCAATATAAAGTGAAATATCTCACTCATATTGTTGCTTTTGAGTGTAAAAGAAGGGGGGTCAGCACTGGGAAGTGTCTGTTTTGTGGCAGCTGTGGACGTGTTTAACTTCAAAACCCTCTGCAGGCTTCACGTATCTGCGCTGTGCGACCTAGTTGCACAACTCGGCAGTTTTCATAAGAAACCAACTTAGAAAGCAGAAGACCTTGGGTTTTTTTGGAGATCGTGGTGTTGAAGGAGTATGTGGGTGGTCTGAAATGTCTTCTGGTTTGCAAGGACAAGGAACAAATTAAAAAGAAGAAAAACAAACAATTTAATGGTGATGGAGCTGTAGCCCTAGCACGGATAGGCTGTGGGCGTACATCCATTTTATCTTGTTGCAGAAGATGATTCTTCAACACAGAAGGTCATAAAAATCTCACTGCTGAGCCTGAGAAGATAATCTTGCTAAAAGTTCAAAATGTTTTACTAGCAGTAAATATTTAAGGCCTTTGTTTACAGCAATCAGGGGACTATGTGAATACATACCTTAGCTTGCAAATAAGGACTAAATTGTCACCTCAAATAAAAACCGAATGGTAAAACATGCGAAATTAACCGTCAAGGTTGCTAATTGCTACAAGTTGTGTAGACATTAATGACTCAGTACCTGATTTATTTGTTTCATCACTGACCTTTCTCGTTTGGTATTCCGTAATTGGTTACAAGTGATTAGAGGTATTTCTGATCACTTATAATTTTCGCTTCTGGCACTTCAATCCCAGTAAGAAAAGATTTAATATAACAGAGTGATAGGAACAAGAAATGAAGGGGAACTAATGGTCCCCTCCCTTCCCTGGTAGGTAGAGACTGTTAACTTCTGCTTGCTCTTTCATGCAAAGAATCACTCAGATGTGTCATTGAACAATATCCTTTATGCTGTGTCCTTCAGCTGAGGCAGGCTTTTGGCCAAGTGGAAACTTGAAAAGAAAGTGCAGAAATACAGAAGATCCGGTATTAGCAGATCCCATCTGTTTTTGTGAAGCAGTGGTGGGCTCTCTTCAGAGTCACCAGCAAGCAGAGTGGCTCGTGGGCTGGTGATGGTTTGGAGAGCTCGTGCAACCTCTGCTCCTTGGGGAGGAGTTCAACTCGGGTCTTGTACAGCATTAGAGCTACTGCATGGGCTCTTGGCATCTCGTTAAAAATTAATAAGATTACAAACCCGCAGCTTACAGTGACGGTGAATAAAAATGTGGTTGTTTTCTTGGTGAGGAGCTGGTACAACCCATCCCCTCCTGTTGGTTGGAAAACGGACTGTGGTGGGCTGCGAAGATAATATTATATCTTGGTAATGAAAACAGACGTGCAAAGGACCTGACTGTATCTGCAGCGAGTGAATTTTCCCCTTGTGTCATTGAAGCCTGACATGTTCTGTTAAAATAACCTTTGGTAAGAGGCTGGGTTGATGCACTGTATGCAAATGAGCGAGGGATCTCTTAATCAGCAGTTCAGAGAGACTGGAGCATCACTCGCCGACAACGCAAAACAATTTGGTGCGTTTCATTACTTTGCATTTAAAGTAGAAAGGTGATGAACGTGTCATTCTCTGAACACGGTCTCCTGTAGTTATTCTGGGCTTTTTATGGATATATGGACTCTTCACCTGTATCTCTATAGGAGAACAGCTTTGAAAGAACATCCTTTTCCAACAGGTGCCTCTTCTCTGTGTACTGTCAGTGAGCAGTTGTTCTGAGGGAGCAGGGAAGCCCATTTTAAGTAACAGAAGACAATTTCAAGAGTTATGTAGCTTAGAAGTTCAATTTATGAACCAGCTGGTGAATCACTTTGAGATTTCTTTGACAATCTCTCCAAAGAATCCCGGTGTCTAAAGATTATTTTGTTATCAATACGCTGTCATGTGGGTCAACGTTCTTTTTTGTTTGTGAAGCAAATGACATCAAACAAATGGCATTGTGAAGCCTAAAAATCCAATATAAATGTGTAATGCTCATCCCCACTTGATGAGACCGAGGTATTTTGCTACCTCAAAATAACGCTTTGAAATATTTAGTTTTCACTTTTTTTTTGTTATAATAAATCACACGGGATCTCTATTTTGACAGCGTTTTACTTTGAAGTTAAACCTAGCAAACCCTGGGAGAGCTATGATGGTGATTAGGCTTTTTGAGTTTTTCTTCCATGAGCTAGATTATACTTGCAAAACGCTTTTGGCTGACTCACCAAACAATGTTTAAATGCGCAGGAAATGCTTCTGTGACAAACACTTACTGGATTTATATTTCAGCTTCAGAAAACTGTGTCTTTTCAGTTTAGCTCCCATAATCAATCTATTGTGTTAATAACAACGTCTGAATCCACGAAGAGGAGGCAAGCCAAGGATTTAGAGGTTGCTGGGGAAGGGCTGCACCACATCTCAGCTGCAGCTGGTAGATGATGGTGACCGAAGCATGGGTTCCTGTTGGGCAAGACGTGTGCCTTGGCAAGGAGAGGACGTGGCTGGTGCTTGATGCCCTCTGTGCTGGACTGCTTACTCTTCATCTGTTGCTAGAGGTAGTAAAACTGGGTGATGCTTCAGAGTTAGTGTCCTCTGGCTTTCTTTTTGAGAAGGTAGCAGAGCCAGGTCTTGGGCAAAGGTGGGTGGGTGGACACGGGCACATTGAGAAACGTCCTCTGGGAGCAGGAATAGGGACAGCAAGAGGAGCAGTTGCAGGAAATGTCTTTCCTCCTGAAGGCTGGCAGGGCTGCTGGGAATGAAAATAAGCAAGAGCTGGCTCAGAATCACCGGATTATTTAATAACCTGTATTAATAAGCCCATAGGGTAGCAGGCTTGTGGTTCTTGTGTTTCTTTAGCTTGTTAAGTGAAGAATATTGCAATTATAGAAGGTGAAAGGTTTGAAGGATATGGAGTTCCTACTGGAGAACAGAAGCAGGGAAAGCTCTTAAGATGTAGGGGGTTCAGATAAAGACAAATCTGCAGTCTGAGGACTTCTGGAGTGCCTGATTTGAGACTGGAATGAAGCATGGAGATGCAAAGTCTCATAGTTTCCTTATTTAAGCTTTCTTAAAACAAGTGAATTTGGAAGGTAGGACAAGACTAGCGCATGGTTTGGCAGGCAATACGAAACAGTGCTGGAGGAGGCTAGTTCAATAAACCAAAGCCCAGAATAGAGCTAGGGACAGTAAAAAAGACGAAAAAACATCAGCAAATGGGTCGTTGCCTGTTTGAGGTAACCAAGGGAAGATTTTGGTTTGGGGATTCAGAGCCTGATGCATCAGCAACGTTCCTGCCATCGACCAGGCTTGATTTCCTCCCATGGAGAAATACCATTACCCTTACTCTGCAGTCTTAGCTCACCTAAGTGCTCTGAGGAAAGATGCATGAAGAATGTCAGTATTTGCATATTATGCTAATAAACTTCCAGGTGGGAAATGCACCTCAGCTTTCTGTGGGATAGCTTTTTCCAGCTCAGTCTGCATTAGTGTGTCAATATAAACTGGGAGTGTGATGTACGGATTTCTGCTGGCAGCAGGTGGGAGATCAGCACTTCTTCAGGCTCTCATCAGTGCTCCCTGTTGCCAGCTCCCAAGGAACTGCCTCCACCTGAAAAGTAGATTTTTGTGTGTGTGCAATTACACAGTAATTCTGTGAAATGAAGTGATGCCTCTCTATTTTTATTTTCTATCCTTAAGTGATTTTTATTTTTTTTTCCGTGAAGTATGTGCTGTTCCGTTACAAAAAATGAGGCTTGTGCAGAACTGAATTTCTTTTTTAGTTTTCTTGGAAGTTGTATCTTCGAGAACAACTGGAGTGGCGACTGGGGAGCCACATTAAGAGAGTGTTGTTGCCTTTTCCTTCGGAGGCAGCTTCATATCTGTGTTCTGAAGTTTTTTTTCAAAGCCTTCTGTTGACAAGGGATGCAGAAAATACTGAAGCTGCTAAATCCAGTTTTTAGTGTGCTGTCTTCCGTAGTGTCACCTGGCTGTTTCCCTCGGTACCTGTTCCACTCTGTTCTTCGCTTGGGATGAAGGTGTTTGAACTGATGGGAAGCCATGGCCAAACCCTCCGGGCTATGGGAGGCTTTTATTATTTAGCAAAATTGGTTGGGCACTGCTGAAAGTTTGGGAGTAATGTAATTTAAATGCTTGAAGTTTTCAAGCCTGGAAGTCCAGGTTCGGTGCCGCTTGTGAAGTTAATGTACAATTACTTAAATCACCATCTCAAACACATGACTATGAAGAGTCGTGTTCAGCCTTTTGCAGTTACCATGGGATGGAATGCTGTGCTGAAAGTGGAACATTCTGAATTTGCCTGTTCCCTGGTTTAAGCCAATCTCTCTCTGCCAATGCAAAGCGTTTTAAGAAATTGTCCACAGAAGCGTTTCTGTTGTTGGAAGCTAAAATTTCTGAAGGATTCAAGTAGGTACACGCTGCTGGTTAAGCACAGAGAAGTTATAAAGTAGAGGTTTTTAAACCAGTGTGACCTGTTCCTTTTACCCCAAAATTATTCCGTATCCAAAGCACTCAGTGGGCACATGGGAGGTCAGGTGTCCTGCCTGAGCATCACCAAACCAATGTGAAGAAGAAGGCAATAATAGGCTTAGTAGTAAGTGCATGTGCTGCGATTGTGGGGGAAAAGAAAAAGGAAGATTTGATCCAGAGTCTCTCATGTGAGTGCCAAAAAAACCCCACCTTGGCTCGATTATGCACACAAGCATGATAGAACAAAAAAATCCCACACCAAATGCAGTTCTGAAGGTTGAAGTGTTTTGTGAGAAACCTCTCTCTGCTTTGGCACTCTGCCTTCTATGCCCACCTAAGTTCAAGGATGCTTTAAAGATGGATAGGCAAGTATAGAGAAGATCAGAATTTTCAAAGTAAAAAACCTGGAGGGTTTTTTTTTTTTTCAGCAGCAAGGAATGGATTCGTAGGTGTCTAAAAATATGTAGCAATGTTGGTGTTGGACCATTTCTTAACTTGTGCGAGTCGTTCTCCTATACTTTCTGTGACTGAAGTGACAAGTTGAACAGTTACAGTAAATAGAGTAATATTTTGATTGGTATGAAACCTCTCATTTCTTCTTGGTGTCTAATTAGCGTAGCTCTGAATGTCAAATATTTATCTGCTCTACCTGGCATCGTGCTCACTTCAGTGAGGTTCCATCTGGCTCTGCCTGCCTTGAAGCCTGTTCCTTGACAAAGGAGCTTGCCCGTACTCAGCACTGGTGCTGGATCCCACCTGTTACCCATCAGGTCGCTTGGACTGGAAGGGAGCATTTCTCTCCAGCAAATCTGGGTGGCAAGTAGTGCTTTGCAGAACTATAGCTCCGTTGTAACTCTGAAGCCCAGACTGAAACGTTACACCAGGTCCTCCCTAAAAGCTGCTGATTGCTCATGAGTGGTACATCTTTGTTAAACGAGCCCATCAAAGTCTTTTGTATTCTTGAGGACTTCAGTATAAACTGTATTATAGACTTGAGCAGAAGCAAGGGGGATCCTTTGGTTGTGACTTCTTCATCTTGAGTTATAATACAACCTACAACCCTTCAGTTAGGAAATGGATGACCGATGCTTGTCTTTAGGCCAAAATGTGAGATTTTTTTTTTGCCTCTCCTGTCTGGGATGTGTTGATAGTGCAAAAAAGCTTATATTTCTTTGTATGTATGAGCTCACCCAATTCTAATTTCATAAATGTATTTTCTGCATCTACCATAGGTATTTTGTGTGTTCCATAGCCAGCTACTGAACATACGAAGCTAGATGGTTTAAAACATTCTTTGAACCAGTTTCCCATTGTCTTTCTACTTTCTGGAATTTGATTAGCAAGTCTTTTGGATGATCTAATGGTTGTACTAGAACTTCTTGGGAAGTGGCTGTGCTTCAGCCCGGTCTTTGGGATTTAGGTTGGCTTATTGTCAATTGAGAGTTGCACTGACTCAGCAGTGATGAGGGGTAAAGCTGGGAATTTATGCCAGCTTTGGGAGACCAAGAGCATTTGAGCAGTGGGGGAAGATGGAGATTCACCTTGAGAGGTTTTAGCAGCTGAAAGAGTTTGAGCCCTTAGTGAAGAGTCATATAAATCAGGTTGAAGTAGTCCCAGGTGAGATGGCTGAACTCCAGTGTGATGTGCAGAGTCTGCAGGGAGTGGTGGGCTGGTGAAGGGTGCGTCGTGGCTGGGGGATCCTGGAGGGGGAGACCTCAGTGGAGTAGGAATGAATTTCCACAGAATGAAGCAGTGGAAAAACTCTGTATATCTGACCAGTTTATCTTGCAGTACTTTGAAAACAGCAAACTAAATGTAATCAAAGGCAGCCTCTTTCTCTGCAAAATAAATTGATGTGGATAAGAATGAATTTAATGACTTAAAATATCAGTATAACTGACTTTCCATATGAATTTCTACTTTCAGGTATTGGAAATTTGACTGAAGTCTACATATCATGCACTGGAGCAGGTAACAATTCTTTAATACTAATTTTGATGTGTTGGTGGTATTAATTTGTTTTCTTTCTTAACACTGACATTCATTGTAATGGTGTTCTCTTTGCAATGTTTGTGCCTTAGACTAAATCTGCCCTAGTTTCTCAGTACACTGGCAGTGGGTTTTGTTTACCTTTGTAAAAGAATATATTAGAAGTTTTTGCATTTAAGCATTTGCTTAAATGCATTCTGCATTTAAGTTCCCAGGGTGTATATATTGCATTTATGGAATTCTACGTTGGAAGGTTCATAGAAAAGATGGAACAGCTTGCTTTCAGAAAACTGTTTTTGTAAATGTACTATTGTTTAAAAGAACGGATATGACTTAAAGAATGAACCTTTTACAAAAGGATATTGATATCTTGTTATCAACAGTGGGGCTTCTTTTCTGGTTACGCTCTCGTTTTTCTTGTCAAGAGACTTTGAAAATTGGTGTTTAATTAATCATTGAATGATTGACTCTACAGTTGAATTAGCCAAACCAACCTGTGGCGCTTCCGAAACTCAAATTTCCTTGATGACATTTCAGCTTGGATGTCCAAAAGAATCAATATTGTTAGTTGAGAGGTGGGGTTTGTCCTGTATATCCTGAAATTATCTTGCGTTGGTTTTTGGTGAGTGTTTTTCAGGAACAGCATCAAGGATGAAACATAGCTTTAAGTGCAAAATAGCTTGCAATTTGGAGCAAAAAAATAAAAAAAAATAAATGTGGTTTTCCTTCCTCCTCTCTGTTCAGAGAGCTTACAGGTGCCTTCTGATCAAAATATTTAATTTCTTAATTCTTCTTTTCCTTGGAGTAATTCAGAAGTTTCTCGTCAGTCCTGGGTGGTGTTTGCAATGAAAACAGAATTACTGCTGTAGATCAAGTAAACTATTCTTATTCAGCTTGGGCCTTCTGGAATTTGCAAAGCTATCTTTGTGTGAGGTTTTCAAAGACAGTATGATAAATTTTGTGATATATCACTTTCTGGTGATCTGAAAGGAAAAGCTTATTTCTTAATATAAAAGATAACTTTGAATAATGGACTCCTCATCCCTTTGGACAGTACTCCTAAATTAACCTCAAAGCTCATTCTCAGGTGAAATCTCATTTTCAGGTTCCCCATAGTAAAAAGGAGATACTGATACCCGTTTCATTTGGAAAGTGTTTTCAATCTGCTGATGAAAAGTACTTTTGAAGAGTTAGGCAACCTTGATTAATTGAGCCTGAATAAGAAGTGCAGGATCAAATCTCGGGATATTATTTTTAGGCTGCAGCCTTGTGTTCTGCATTCCAAATCCTTAAATGCCAGTTTGATAGCAAGTGTGAAGGACTGGAGCAGACAGCTATATGCATACTGGTAATGGCTCACAAATGCTGGCACCATTCTAGATGGGAGAATGGAAATTGCTTTCTGTTTACAGAACAACATCGCTGTTTGGTAAACACTTCTCATTAGCAAGAATGTGACCGGAATTTGTGTTAAATGCCTCTGTTCGTGATGTGTGGCACTTGTAGTGAAGTGGAAGTTAAAAAAAAAAAGCCAAGTGTAGATGAAAAAGTGGAGTTCTTAAAAGTTCAGAGATGCAAGGTGTAATGTTTAGGACTGATAACAGGACCACAAGCCAGAATTGTGTTCCTGGGGTGTGTTGGAAGGGGGATCAGAGTGGCAATCTGCTCTAAGTCTCTGAGATGTCGTGAGCAGAGAATTTCTACAAACTTTGTGTGCCGTAAAATCCGCCCCTTGCTGATGGGTCATACCTTGGCCAGCAGCACGCCTTGAGATCCAGCACTGTGCTTTCCAGGAGCTGAGCACACACTTTTTTAGGCAAGTGAGGGGTCGCACCCGTCGTTACGCTGGAAAAAAGTACACTTATGGGGACTGCAAATTCAGGTTTTATACACGTTTCATCTCAAAGGGAGGGAAGGGTTTTCTGACCCACACTCCTAAGCAGCATGTGGTCCTTTCTAAGGCATAGTGGAAGGCACGTCTGGAGTTTTGCTTTTGGTCTGGTGAACCAAATCTGGCTGTTATTTACCTAAGTGACTCAGTAAGTACAGATTCGAAAGGAAACATTTTGTGCTTTGTAATAGTATAATTATAAAATTCTACTTTATTACCTGTCAAGCTAATTAAAACAGCTACAGGCTAACAGTCATCGTAGAAAGCTTGTAGCATCTGTGCATTGTATTCAACAACCAGGCTTACAGTGTAATTTTAATTAGCAATATTGCCAGCCGACACGGCGTACAGTTGTGCTGGAGAAATGTCCTTGCCTGCATAGGAATACTGGGTGTGCTGGGGAATAGCTCTAGGAAAGGGAATTGTAATGAATCTGCTCTCTGCCTTATAGGCTGAATAGCAGTTAATTACGGTGTGGTTTGAAACCATAGGGTCTTTCTTCCTCCACTGGCATCCAGCACCAAAGTGGTGGCTTCCCATATGCTTCATGCCTGTAGATGTGGCACTTAGGGATGTGGTTTAGTGGTGGACTTGGCAGTGTTAGGTTTATGGTTAGACTCAGTGGTCTTGAAGGTCTTTTCCAATCTAAATCATTCTGTGATTCCCAGGGTCCTTATTGCCATGTGCATCTGCCACCATGTCCTCTTGCTCTTTGCATGCCTCTCCTTGAAGATCTGCTATGTCCTTTGGTGATCTCCTGGTTTCCTTCCATCCCGGTTCCTTTCTGCCTCTCTTCACCTTGTGTTCCTCTCTGCCAGCCCTCTCCTTAGACACTTCCTTCTCTCGTATTAGTGGGGTTTCTGATGCCACCAGTGCTCCCCTCTGCGTGGAAAGCCCGAAGAATTAAAACAGAATCAGTTCTAAAGTAATTTGAAAAACTGAATTAGTAAAATTGTTATTTTATGGTGGATTTAGTGGTGTCTTTCAGAAGATGAGCTGTCTCTGCTCTCCTTGAAGTTGCACCTCAGAGAGAGTTTGCTAATTTTACAGCAGAACGAAGTGACAACTTTCTGATACATATAACTTGGATTTTAAATTAATTATTGCAGGGGCAGCATTTTGCTTCAGTTTTTTCCCTTTTCTTATCTAACAGTTATATTTAGGATGGAGTTCTCATGACTTGACCTTTCTTCATAAGAACATGATGAATACAAAAGTGTCAATCAGATGCTTGAACAAGACACGTAGTAAAGTTATGTTAAAAGTCAGGGGCACCTGCCCAGATCTCTCCCTTGCAAGTAGGTTTTGGAAGACGACCTATTACCTGAAGAGATAGACCTCATTTCTCTTACAGTTGTGCAAAACATTCAGAGTGTATTGTCTTTCAAAATACGTGTGAAGATGTGTATTGTCTTTGTTCCCTGAGTGGGTATATGGGGCTGAAAATAACGCCAACAGATGTCTGGTAAGGCAGCAATGCCATCACTTATGAACTCTGATGCAAAGAATATTTCTGCATGAAGCAAATCTGCCCTTCTGCACTTGTTTGATATTGTAAAGGGATTATCGTGGCCTTACAAGAAGGTTAAGATGTCATGAAGTTTAATATACTCTGAAAATAGTCCTGTTAAAGCCACTGTTGCTTGTGATTGATGATGCAGGTTATGATGGTAGTTCTAAGTCTTGTGTTTGTATGTGCAAATTGCTATTTTCCAGCCTCTTCAAGGTTGCTAACTTTATCTTTTGGTGCAGCCCATATTTAAGGATTTCATGTTGCATTAGCCTTTGATTAAGGGGAAAGTAACTTTGATGATAAAATGCCACTAAAAGTGGCTCTGTGGACTAGCTTGGAATAATTTATCAATCATTCTTCATGACTGAGAGCATATATTGGACATGAGGGTCACCCTTTGAGGATTAATTTCCTGAGATAAACAGCTAATGGCTGTTGGATGATTATGGCGAAAAGTAATTACGGTATTTTTAAACTGTTCATTACTACAATAAAGAGTCACTAAACTGACTAAGTTTTAAGCCATCGCTTAAATAGCTGGGTCAAGATCCGTCAGCCTTGATTTAAAGGCATTATTGAATGATGGAGTTGTTGATGCTTTCCCACCACCTGCTCTGGCAGAGAGAGGTCCTGGCAGTCACTTTCACCTGTTTTGCCCCTTTTTTTCCCCCTATTCACTGAATTTTCTGCGCTGTTTAGGTTAGCAACTAAAGTAGCCACTTGGCAGTTTTGCTGGAGTCCCCTGTAAATAGCAAAGCAAATGTGTGTTTTCCAGATATTGTGAAGAACGTTTCAAAGCTGGGTTATGTTTATAGGTGGGTATCGCTGCCTGCTGCGTATCCTCTGGGTTTCAAGTTTCCTTTCTCCTGTCTTCTTTTTTAATTCTGCAGTACTGTAGTCAGGTGAGCTTAAAAGTGTAGAGGAACTGCATATTGTGAGGACAACTCTTGAACTGCTAAAAGACGGAGCCTTCTCATGACTGTAAAAGTGGTAGAGTCTGAAAGCAAAAGAAGTATGTCTGAGATAAGCTACTCCCATTTAATAAAAAAAGAGAGAGCCTTAAACAACAAAGATATAGGTAGCTGCTGTCAGAAGCACTGCTTAAAAGGAATGAGAAACTGTCTTACGGAGGGATTAGTGTATTGAGAAATAAACTGCTGAATCACTGGAAGCAAGCGAGCAATGCGGAGTCTGGAGGCTCTGCAAAACATAAAATGGCTGCTGTAATTCAATTAAAATCGCAGTAGGATTTGCTGTTTGAGATGGTCCATCCGTCAGCCTGTATCTCCTGCTTGCTGGTGCCTCAAGGGATACTTAAGTGAGTGTAGAGCTCCTGAAAAAATGCTGGAGTGACAGGTCTGGAATGGCATGATGCTCTGTTTACTCGGATGCTTTTGCCCAGACACACCTATTGAGTTTGGAGTGCTGCTCGGTCTTCACGTGTTTGACAATTTTTTGGTACACTTTTAATCTGAATTGAGAGTCATAGTTTATCCTGCAGACTGGAAGAGGAGCACCATATGCCTTCTTGCAGACAAAAAAATCAGCTGTTAACATAGTAATGTTGAGGACAGCTAAATTCATTGAGATTTGTTGCATTTAGTATCTTACAAGTATTGTGGACGTAGGCTCTAAAATGAAAAGCAATTTTTTGCCCCTTTCAAAACTTCTTTTTAGGACACAATTTAAGCCAGAACAGTTGCTCACTTTGCTAGAGCACATGGGTTTTAAAGGTGCCCTGTAGGACGTGCCAGTTTGAGTTATTTGAAAAAGCACATCCACCTCCTCGGGATGGGAGAACTATAAATTAGTTCACTAATCATAAGTGGATGAGTAAATTTCAGACCTTCTGTGTCTCTATACTCAATGCTTGGTAGTAAGCTGCTGGGTGCTCGTGGGGGAGGAGGATGGCTGGGGTGGAAGCAGTCTGCTGCACAGATGTGTCTGGGCAGAGTCTTCCTCGTGAAGAGTTGGTCATTCTGGGTGGCTGTGCTCGGTCTCGGTGTGCTCAGGTATTACTTGGGGCGAGTCAGCAAGATGCATTGATTGTTTAAAAGCTCTTATTTTTGTGGTTGACTTCCTCAGCTTCCAGTGGAAGTGGTTGGGGAGCTGACTAAAGAGACTTTTCTTCCAAGCAAATGTTTAAAAGAAATAAGTTAATTGCAACAAGTTCTCATTAAAAGCAAGCACCTGTCAAAAGCTTTCTCTGCATCCCATCAGCTTGTTGGCAGGTTGTTGGTGATGGTTGTTCTTCTGGGGTTCAGTTGTACAAAGGGAGGACAGTGGGACTTCTGGGTTGCTGGGTGAGGGAGCCATGTGTCTGAGAGCCCAAGACCCCCAGCCGGGGTGGTGGGGTCATCTCTGGCTGCTTTCCACTGCTTGGGCTGTGGACCTGCAGGGATCGAGAGCTGCAAGTCAAATGTTTTTGAGATTTTTCTTTTAATCATTTGAAGATGTGCTGGTGATGTTTGGAGGGGCTGAGCAGCAAGGGAACTGGAATAGCCTCCACTCATTTCATCAGTGACATCCTGAAAGGCCTGAAACACCTATAAAGGAGCTCCATCCTCAAGTGAAGGAGAAGAAATCAGGTTTGAGACGAGTGTGAATTTTTGTCAGATTAAATCCCACCAGTTTTACTTGATTTTCAGTACACAAAATAAGTAAATGTTTCTTGCTACGGATGGGACAAGAGGTATGGCAGTGGCTTTGAGCATTACTAGAATGGCTGCTTTGCCATCAAATCTTGAGTTAATAGTTTGAAATGCCTGGAATATGCCCTTGGCAATTTCCAATAGCATCAATTAACATTTAGAATTTAAGACTACTAGAATATGGAACAATTACTTTAGAAATGTAACTGAGGTGTACCACCTTTGCATCTCGCGTGCCCCTTAACCCAGGTGTTCATAAGGCAAAAAATGCTGAAGTCAGCAAACATGAAGGTGTGTTTTGGTGCTGAAATTATGAAATATGAAACGATTGCTGCCAGTTTTGATACTGCACCAGTGTGCTCAAGTTCTTTGGTCAGATTCATGGTGCTGGACCACTTTGAAACTGAAAGAAGTGGTACCTCTGGCTAGAAATTAGGAAATCCAAAACTAAACCAATGTCTGGATGAAACACCAGAGCCTGTCTACCCCTCATGGTTCCTTGTGGCACACTTTGTGCTTTTTCTCCTCTTTTTTCAATTACCAAGAAATAAACTATTTAAATTCAGGTGCTTCAGGAAATCTATAATTAGTTAAAATTAGTCTTTGCTTTGCAGATTAAAATATTTAGTCAAATCTTTACTAGAACTGAATTCTGTCACCTTTTTATTGTTATTGATACAAAATACGATAAATGTGATTCTGCAAAAGGGGGTTACAGCATGTCTTACTCTACTTGAGAAATGTTTGCCTGGTCTGTCTGTCTTCTCCTATATTGGTCCTAGGTGCATGTTTGCATCACTTGCCCCCAAAAAAGTGCTTTGACAAACTGATGGATTGCTTCGAAGGATCAATCTGCCAACTGAAGGAATGAGAAGTATTCCTTAGAGCAAATTTTGAAGTCTATTTTGGATTTTGATTCTTAGTTTCTTTTACTTAGGAGCACAGTTGAATTTAGTGTCTTTATTGAGAAGGTGTGATGGGGTTTTGGTAGCAGGGAAGGGGCTGCAGAGATGGCCCCTGCAAGAAGTTTCTCCAGTTCCAAAACTGATTGGACTGCCTCTGGCCAGGTCAGACCTACTTCCCCTCAGGCCAGGGCCGAGCCAATCAGTGCCTCACGCTGGAGCAGAGATGCCTGTGCCTGAAGAAGGTCGTAGAGTGTCTTCACAGGAAGAATCCCATGCTGCTGGAAACTGACAATGAAGCAGAGATGCATCTGAAGTCTGTGGAGGACCCCACACTGGAGCGGGTGGCTGCGTCCTGAAGCTGTGACTCTGTGGGAAAAGCCCACGCTGGAGCAATCCGATGGGTAAGGATTGCATTCTGCAGGAAGGACTCGTGTTGGAGAAGCCTGTGGACTATTTCTCCTGTGAGGGGAGGCCTTATGGAGCAGGGGAAGAGTGTAAGGAGTCCTCCTCCTTTAAGAAAGGAGCGGCAGAAGGAAGGTGTGACGAACTGACCTGCAACCCCCCATTGTAAAATGAAGCTGTTTTAAGATCTGGCTTTGCTTCCTGACATCCTCTCAAGTAACTTGTAGTCAATTACATTGATTTGTCCCTAAGCAGAGCCCGTTGGGGTCATGGTTGGTGGGTTATCCCTCGCTGTTCTTATTTCGACCCTCAGGCCTTTTGTTACATTTTTCTCCTCTCCGTCCCACCGAGGGGGAGGTCTGAAGTAGTGACCGCATGGTGGCTGAGCTGCTGGCTGGGAAAATCCACGACAGAAGGAAAATAAGATCTTTTTGTTTTGCTGAATTCCTTCAATCTGATCACTGTCCCTATTGATGCCATTTTAGGAAGAATGCCTTTGCCTCTTTACTTGGAAACACATCTTTTGTTTCAATTTCTCATAATCTTACTTTTTTTAAATTAAAAACTTCTTGTATAAAATGTTGCAAGTTTTGTTTTCATAAAATAGTTGAGGTTGGGAGGGATCTGTAGAGATGATGTAGTACAACTGCCCTGCTCAAAGTTTTCTAGTAAAATATTGTTATTTCCATACTTATTGAGTGGCAGCTGTCCTCAATTCACCATGTGGCATAAAGAAGGAATCAGAATTTGACTTCTTTTTGGTCTCCAGTTTGTAATTCCTTCTGGTCTCTTTTCATCGCTTCAGCTCCTTTGCCACTTTTAAATCCTTTAGAAGTTGTCACTTTAGTCTTACACTCACTATTTTCATTCCTCTTCACATAAAACAACTCCTTTCCATCAGTTCTTCCTTCCCTGTAGCACTCTTACTATTAGATCCGTGTTTTCCTTTGTACTTCTGACTCATTACCAGTTATGAGCATGCAGCAGTGCACCTTAGTTGTCACTTACTGTAATGTATTTACTGCAATAACTGCCCAACATTACTGTTTCCCGAATATGGAGCCATACAGATAGTAAACTCTATTTCATGTGCTACTCAAGTTAATGGGAATTTGGCTCAGCTTTGCGGTGCCCTACTTCAAAGTAGTTCAAAGATCTCTTATTTCCTCATTTTCCTCTTAATCTTTGTTCCTCTCATTCCACGAGAATTACCACAATTCTGCTGTATCACCTGCTTTGATACATGAGATGTTATCTTCAGCACAGTCCTTGAAGTCTTTTTCTCTTCCACAGGAAGCAGACGGGGAAAACTATTTTCATGCTGAACAGACGCGTCCTGATTTTCTTTGGTGTTGTTTAGGTTTTGCCACAGTCTGTTATCCTAGAATTAAAACACCACTTCAGAGGCTGATGGATTAGAGCTACCTCTCTTTTCCCCCTGTAAAATGTCACTGTAGCATCTCTCTCACTTTTTCTTGATGACTTTTTTCCAAAGGTATGCAGTACTCTCGCTGCAATAGCCTGTGCATCAAGCTATCCCACCTGAACGTGAACTCCAGCCTTCACCATTGACAATCTCATATTGGTAATTCTTCTTCTTGATAGTGCTACAAGAGTATATTGCTCATAATTTCTTTTTATACATCAAGATCTTAAACTTTCTGATCTCTAGCATTCAAGCATCCTAAAGGCCTCGCGTGCTCTTGGGACCAGCTGACATCTGTTCCAACTCAACGTTGCTCCGAGGTCAATGTGCTCCTCGTTCTCATGAACATTTATGAAAACCCACCCTAGTTTCTCTGGTATTGCCTTCTGCTGTACTGTATTATGGTACCACTTTATAGCCAGCTAAAGTCTGTCTTACCAGTTTGTAGTGGGGCTTATATTGATTAGCTTGGCTAGGCTGCTGCTTAAACTGGAAGGATATTGGGAGGGAATGGCTGACCTGCCATGGAAGTGCCAGCCCCTTACTTTCTGGCACTCAGCAATACACTTCTTTATTGTCAGCATCGGTTTGAGGCTTCCATGTTGTGCACTAATTACGGTTGCCATTTAATTAAGCTGCACCCAGGCTGGGGATGGATGTGGTTATGTGCAGGCCCTGAGGTCTTGGGTGTTCCTGCGGAGATGATCCCAGACCACGTGTGTGACACGAGGGATTAAAGCAGAAGGGCTCGTGGCTGTGGCATGCGTAGTACCGATGGGTGTTACCTCGTTAAAATTCATCTGTAAGTTTTCACAATTAATTGCATTAGTGTGAACTGTGTGTTTCTAAGCAGGTATAAGTGGTCTTTTTATGAAGACCTCTGGCTGTATTTGTCTTTTCTCGGAGACACGTGGACCTCAGCTTGCCCTTTAGCTGCCCAGAGAGTCTGCAGCAGCTCCGAGTCGTTCCGCAGCGTTACAAATAACTTCAGACAGGAGATGTGCCACTGCTCTCCCCGGTGGAGCGTTGCTCAGATCTGCAAGTTGCTTTGGTTTTCAGACAACCGGAGATCTGGCCCGAGTCCGGGCATCCCTGGTTTGTGCTGTCTCTCTGTTGCTGTCGGAGTTGATGGCGTGTGAGTGCCAGACCCTACGCGTGCCATGCGTGCCCAGTAACTCTGTGGGTTTTGCACAGCGAGTCTCCCAAGGAAATGCTGTCGTCTTCGCTGGATTTCCATTTACTTGTCTTTAGTGCTCTCTGCAACTTACCATAAATCACAAATTGCGTTGTCTCGGCTTCTTGTATGAGCCCAGCTCTGCAGTTTTTACTCTTGCAGGCTTTTGGGTTTGCTTTTTATCTCTTGAGACCTTTTCCCTCTCCTTATACCCTGTGTTTACCATCTGCATTTTAGAGATACATTTCAAGCATTTTTTTTATAACCCCTGATGCTGTTTTTTCGACTCGGTTAATTGCGCCGAGTTCACTTTCTGTAGTAATACACAAAGTGGTTGCAGTCTTTTTGTTCTTCTGCTACAGCCAGTAGCAGGAAAAAAAAATCATCAGTTTCCAGATGACTTTCATTTTCCTTCCTAAGCTATTTTTGTGTAATTCTGCATTCCAATGCGCTCTCTGTACTAAAGCTCTTTATGCTGTGGTGTATTTTTAACTAATGATGTGTCACCGTACCAGCTTGGATTTTCTTGTATCTATTCTGTAAACAACTAAAGTTCCTTTTAAGGGGGAGGAGGAGGAGAAGAAACGGTGCCAAAGAGCTACAAGTCGTGTTCGTCCTCATGCAAGCAAAAGAGATCAGACTGGCCTAGGACCAAATTAATTAAATGTTCCATTTAGTGGAAGATGTCAGTTAGGAATAGATAATACTTTCCATCTGAAGTGCTTCACTGGTGGAGAATAACGTCTCTCTGCGAGCAAACGGCTTCTGAATGTTACACAAATGTCAAAGCACTTGCAAAAGTTTTAGGTGGAGACTTTGCTGGAGAATGTTGTCTCTTGGCAGGTTTTCCAGCTCCAACTTTTCCATTAAGAGGGGCAACGTCAGCAGAGTGCTTTGGGATTGCAGGAGCCAGAAGGTCCAAGGCATCAGGGAATCAAAGGGAAGCTCAGAGTAGTTATTGTTGTTAGTGGGTTGCAGTGCCAGGTCCATGAGGAGCAGGAGTGTGTGGGTTTAGAGGATAATAGTGGACCGAGTAGCTCTTACATTTATATTTAATGAACTGGTAATTGTGACATATATGAGAAGAGTAAACCTTCAGGGATTAAGTTTGAGAAAGGAATTAGGAAAAGGACTTGGTAAAAGTAAAGCAATACATGAGCAAGAAGGGTTTTTTTTCTTAGCAAAGTGCGGAGGGGGAGCAGGAGATGGGAATGCTTTCCTATTTATAATTTTCTACAGCAGTTGAATATAGTTGTTGTTTCTGAAACTTCATAGAGAGAGAGATATATATCTGTCCATATGTATCTGAAGTCAGTTACCTGGAATATGTGTTCTTAGGTTGCAGAAATGTAATTTCACGTACTGTAGATCAGGTAACTTTAATAACCATTTACTGATGTAATACTGCCCTCTGCTTAAGGAATGCCAAACTTCATTGCGCAGTTGTACACTTAAAACATACCCGAACAAAAAGTGTGTGCATTTTTATCTGGGATTTTGGATCATGTACGTCTTTGGAAGGCTAGATCCCTGGTATTGGTGGGATGCCAAATGTGAGCACTGACCGGATCGACTGTATCGCAGGTGGATCCTGTTATCCATGGGGTGTTGTGAGATTTTCCTTATTGGCATAAAAAAAAAAAAGATTTTTGTTATTCTGCTCTAAAATGCTTATATAATAGTTTTAGTTTATTATAAGAGTCTTGACTAGGGGTTGTTAGACAAAAGAGTGAAGCTGATCTACATATCCACAAAAATCAAAATGGCTCAATTTGATTAATGTGCTTGGAATAAATACCAAAAGGATGAAGAATCATTTGCTTGTCATCTGAAGTGACTTAGTGCACTTGATTCTGCCACTGTACATCAGACGTGTTGGTTTTGCTTGTAGCCACTGTAAGCATATTTCACATGGGATAATAATTGAAGGTATTGCTATTTTCAGAGAGGATATAGAGAAGCAGTCCCCTGTTAAACTTGCACTTTTTTCTTTATCTGGGATCAGCTTGTGGTCCACTTCGTAGACAAAAACTGTTTGATGCTGATCTTAGTTATCTACTTATTTATGGGATAAAAATCAATGCTATTTTTGAGTAGTTTTTCCTGTGAAAACTTGAGTCCACTTGTAATACTTTGCCCCAAGTTTTGGCCTGTGTGCTGTGGTGCCCTCTGCACTCCGTGGTGCCCTCTGTGCCAGGGGCAGCTGAAATTTGAAGTGACAAAATACTTGGAAGACACCTGAAGTAGGTTCCAAATGCAGATAGAGGTGTTGGTACAGAATCAGCACAGCACACGGACAACTGGCAGGCTTTCTGGTTCCCAACTTGAGTGAGAGGTTATCAGGGGCACAAATGAGATCACCACTTGCCTCATGGATTTCTTCTCCCAGCTCACCACGTTGCTTCTCACCTCTCTTGATAGAGCCTCAGCTTGCAAGTGCTCAGGCATGTCTCAGCCTTAACCAAGGAATTAAGCCATCTGGGCTGGAAGAGATGAAAATATTAACGAGTATAATCAAGATATAGAGTCCCTGACAGCTGTCTGCTGCTCACTAAGGTATGACCTCATGCCTGCAAAGGTGAAGGGGGCTGTTCCGTGCAGGAGGAGAGTTGGCTCGTGGAGCCCCCACCGTGTTCTTCTGCCCGCTCCTGGTCCCACGAGGCTTGTAGGACCTCCCTGTTGTGCAGCATGCAAACATACTGTGCGTTCAGCTGATGTAAATCCGTGTCACTCCCTTAGCTGCACTGGAGTGACGTTGATCTGTCCAAACTGATCATCTGTCCCATGTTCTGCCAGTGGTGCTCATAGGGGGGAAAAAAGCCAATTTCAGAACTCCCTTCTCAAAGTCTGGGGTTAGTAACACAAAGTGACAGAGTTAAAACTCTGCATTTTATATAAATATTAGATGTGATATGTTCTGCTTTATTAAGAAAATCTGTTTGGCATTCTGTTACAGAAGAACTAATTGGGTCCGCAGTGAGTGCATAAATTAGGGTTGCCTTATGCAGCATCACTAATTTATGCACATCGAGGTTTGAAAATGTTCTAGGCTTCTTTAGAAGAGATGTACAGTTTTGGTAGGTTAAAAAAATGGCAAAGTGGCTGAAGAATGTACATGTATACGAGCCTTCTTCCCAAAGCTTACATGTGGAATCGTGCAATAGGTAAAACATGAGACGATACGTGAGGTATGTAAGATGCAGTGTTTAAAGCGCTCTGCTGCTCACCATTTATCAGACTTGACCAGATAATTCACAACTTGTAATTATTGGGCTAATTTAGCATGATTTTCTTATAGCAGAATGTGTGATTATTAATAATCTTATGTTATATTTTCAAAATGAATCAGTGAATGCTTGGCTCCGTAAAGATATGGAGGAAAGCACTGAGACTTGAAAAGGTATGGGCAAGTGTGATGTCATTATTTTTATTTTTTTCTCATGCTAATAATTAGAGAAATGGTCCACTGAATTACACAGCAGCCTTTTGTCCTCACTGAAATTAGCCGAGTGTCCAATGCTCTTGGAATCCTGAAACACGAGAAGGGATGGAAGGTCAGTGACTGATTTCTCCAACAAGCCCAGATAAGAAACTCCACCCCAAACTTTCATGAGTCAGAAGCAGCAGAGATGTGGCGAAGTGAAGGGTTTCCCTAAAAAACACAGGAAAGCAGCATGGAGCAATATGCTTTGCCTCCTGCGGCGTGACTGTGGGAGGGAGCCTGTGCCCAGGCAGCTCCCAGGTTCCTGGGACTGTACAGTGGGACCCTTCCTGATTTCCCTGCAAACTGAAACGCACTGAAGATGCATCCAATACGTTGTGAATATCAAAAGTTAACCTCTGGTATTGGTATTAGTACCTCATTTTAACAAAGCATGTGGCCCAGTTAGTTTGCCTAGCAGAGAACGTTGGTGTTTTTTAGACTTCTGATCCGTTAGGAAATGCAGAAGACCTTGGAGTGTAGCTTGTGGGAGCAAAGGTATGCAAGACAGGGCTTTAGCTGCATCAGGATAGATTCACATTAGATATTAGGAAGAAACCTTAGCAAGAGGGGAAAATGCTGGAACTGAGTTTGAAATATGGATCTAGCTTTGGATGGAGCACAGGGTGGACAGTCGCTGTCAGGAGTGCCTTCATTACAGGCTTTTGTAACAGAGATTTAAGATCCCTTAAGGTCTTGCCTTCCTATAGTTCTTCATGAGAACCAGAGCATGTCCTGGAGGAACGCTGTCTCTCTGGCATCGGGCTGTATGGAGAACTCGGCTGGGAAGTGCTTACTGCTGGGCTGGGCTTCAGTCAGAAAGGCTTTGGAGTACAGAAATGATAAAATGGAATTTAAGTGTGCTACGGAGGACTGTGTTAATGGAGACTGGGGCCAGAGAATAGTCCCTTTCTTTATTTCCGTTTAATATTTCCATTTAAGTGGTGCAAGAGGTTGCCTTTGGATTTGTGTTTTAATTTTCCCTGTCTAGTGCCTTTACAGCAGGCTGCAGTCCCTTCCTGGGAGCTAGATGTCTATTCTCGACTCTGCTAGTGTTTCATATGCATTAAGATATTAGATAAAATATATAAACGTAGCCAAACTGAAAACCCAACCTTTGCAGCTCTCAGGAGAGTGGTCTGGTGACTACATTGCAGTGGCAGCAAGTGCTGTAGCCTGGCGGTGCTATGTGATCCAGCCCAGTTAACTTCTAATTTCAGGAAGCTCCCCCTGGGTCACAACAGCAGGAAGGAATGAAATAATTTGACATAGGACATTCCTCTGTAACGTGCTAATAGGGACTGTAATGCCTTTGGAGCAGAAGGGCTCGGAGTGGCCAGCTCGTTGGGTGAGTTACCATCCCAACTTCATGAAGTCCCAGCTAGCATGGTTCTCCTGCCAGCATCTTTGAAGGGAGACAATGGCAGTCATTGTTCATTTAAATGTCCCTTTATCAGGTAGAAATTTTCTGAGGAGTGAGATGGAAAGACTGCTAAGTTTGCAGTCTGAGTGGGATTTAGCTGTGGATGCACCAACTCTTCAGCATAGCCATGTGTGAAGCACTTTTCCTGCCCAGAGGGACATTGAGGATGTGTTTGGAGCTTCGACACTAAGTTTTGTGTTTACCTCCAAGGCAAGCTTTTCACTAGACTGAAGTTTTAAGAATCTAAATTGGGGAATTAAGTACTTCCATCATGTATGGAGCCCTCCTCTTGAAAAAAGGAGATGCCTTAGACTTACAAAGGTGTTTTCAATATATAATGTGTCTAGAATATACCCTTTAATTAAAACAAAGGAGCTGGAGAGGAATGAAATAAATACACCTATAAAACGAGTAAGTGCTCACAAGGTTTTCATTTAATCAATAGTCATGTTGGCAGTGATTGCAAAAAAAAAAAAACAACCCTTCAGTACACTGTTTTAATCAGAGATGTTTTTTCCTGGCACGGGGGCGGAAAATATACTGATTAATTAATTTCTATTCCTGGAATGAGACAGCCTCCCAGCAGAGCTCATCTGAACAGCTTGGTGACACGGCAATATGCAGTAAAAATGTAAGTGGTCCCTGAGTTGATGTCGTCAGACCCAAGGCAAAACCCACAGCCAGTGCCAGAGCTGATGAATGAGTAGGTCTGGTCCAAAAGAACAAGTGGCAAAACTTCAGTGCTGGGGGAACCTGGTGGCGCTTTTGATGCGTTGGGTTTATTGAATGTTTTTGCCTGACTGGGAGCTATTTGATGACTTTTTTTTATAGAAGTAGCCTTTATGTTGGGGCTATTTTAGAGTAAAGGTCTTTTCCTTTTTGATTTGCATGTCAGACTGGCTCCCGCAGTCTGTCCTTGCTCAGCAAGCAGGATGCTGGTTTGTTGTGCCCGTGGGGATGCAGACCATCCCAGATGAGATGGGAAAGGTAACTGACTTCCTTCTAGGGGAGGTATTGATGTACTAGTTGCATATAATTAGAAATGTTAACAAGGGCATTATTGTGCTAATTATTATGCCTAATTATGGAAAAAATAGAAAATTTCATGGCCACTTGCTGCTAGACAGAACTTACAAGCTTTCCAGAGACTAAATGCATTAATTAATGTACCTTGCTTGTTTAAATATAAAAATTTTCTAGGAATATTTTCTGTTCCAGGGAAAAAAATGAAGAAACGAGAGTATATAACCTATTTGAATAAGTAAAACTAAACTAAAAATAATTAGAGATGTTTTTTTCAGTGATATAGTTGATGAAACAGCCCAACAAGCAGCTGTAGGAGAGCAGGATATAAACAGGACCATGAGGAAGAGGAACAAAATGAGGAAGAGGAGAGGAGAGAAATATTTTACATTGGCTTTGGTGGCAAAATTGGCTTGTCGTTAAACTCTTGGGTAAAGAAGAGTGGACCTGGAAGAACTCTGACTTTTAAGGGAGAGAAAGAATCTGCCTGGGAAGGGGAGAGGGGCTACCTGGGATGTAGCACGATCGTCCTCCATACGTTTGTTGTCACTAGTGCAGTTGAGTGTTTGCTATGCTAGTTGAGTGGGCTGTGAAATGTTTTGGGTTTTTATAAATCCTATCTCTGGCTTTATTAGTATAAGTAGTTTCTACCAACCCTTACACTCCACATTGGCAAAGCTGTGGCTGCACAGTCCCACAGCTGTGCTGCCCACAAGAGAGACATGTGAGAGGCTTGGTTCAAAAAGCAGGGTCTTCTCCTCCATATCCCCTGTTCTACCACCATGCAGAATCGATAAATGACCCTGTACTACTCACAATATCCTATGGAGAAGTTCCTCCAGCACTTTTTCAAGTTTATATTGAGGGGTGGCCAATTCCAGAGTGCCAGGGCTAGAAAGACTTAAGCAGCAATTGGGAGGAGGGCAATGGTAACGCATCAAGCATCCCCCACAAGTCCAACCTGGGATCTGTGTTGTGTTAAAATATGTTAAGAACCTCTGGAATCTGATCCTGATTCTTTACGCTGCTCTAACTCCACAGGAGTAAATGGACTTATATGGAGTCACACTGGTAAAGTGCACATGCCTAAAAGCTTTGGTGGGTGTTCGTATGCAAACATAATCAGCTTCTAAAATCATCCTAAAACAGCTCAGTGGTTTATTGCAACCAGTAAAATTAATTGCAGTGACATTCTGGGCAACTGCTTTATGTGCTGAGAATTTTAGGTGGCTGAATACGAACGTATGCAGCCATGATTTCAGAAATGCTTTTATTGGACAGTTGCAATTTGGTCTTAGTTTATTAAAATCAGTAGATGGATGTTATGATCCGTCGAGAATGACATGAACTGTTAAGAACTTTCAGTATGGGATTTGGTTATTACAAACTGTAACTCAGCTGCCTTTTACTGCTGCTCTGTATGTGACAGAGTTCACATCTTATCATCCTGCAAATTATGTTAGATTTTAAGAGGACAAGAACTCCTTACATTCTTTTTCTCCAAGTTCATTTGCACGAGAGGGTGGGAATTCCAGCCCAACTGTACTATTTTAAAGAGTTACTAGAGTTGGATCATTCACTTGATGGGAACTTTGGACGGTATCATTTAAGTATGAGCAATTTGAACTTTGAGAAGTAGCACTGAACAGTTAAGCCAAACTACTTTGGATATAACTTTACCCATTTGCTCCCCTTTCAGCCCTGTCAAAATTGCTTGTTTCTAAGAAACCAGTGCTGTATATTATGGAGCACTACAGAGAAATCGTGCAGTCAAGCATATCTTGTGCACCAACCAGCTCAGAAGTTGAGCACTCCAATCAGTTGACTCAAATATTCGTTAGGAAAGCAAACCCCTGCTGATTGTAATGAGAATTTTGCCTGCATAAAGCTTTTGTGGCTGGGTCTCAAGTGGTACTTCAGTCTTCTTAAGAGTGTTTCAGAATCTTTGCTCTAAGATAATCTTTCCTAAAAATAATGCAAATTGCTCTTAGAGCCTCATTCGAAAATGGTGGTGTTTTTTCCACTGGGTCAAATGGGCTTTGGATCAAGACATGAAACTTTTTCTAAGTTTTTTTTTGGGGATAAATATGTTTTTCATATGCGTGCAGCTGTACCAGATGTACAGACGGTCTTTAAATCATGCGGGGTTAATTGGGATAGCCATGTTATGATTGAGTTAATTAGATAATCTAAAGACCCACTCCTGTTCTTGAAAGCCATTCCAAAAAAGTACAGTTTGCAGAATGTTTAGTTGCTCCTCGTTCAGTCTGGAGGCAAAATGTTACAGAGGGAAAGGGAGGCAGCAGCGAACGCTTTGTTGCTTGACTGTTTTTAGAAAGACTGTCACTTAAAAGGCCCAGAAACTGCCAAGGAAAGTTTGTGGAATCTCCAGTCTCGCTTTTTGTATTGAAAAGGCTTTGAATAAACCTTAACTTTTTTTTGACAGTTCTATGAATTTTCTGGGAGCTCTTCTGGAGTGAATCTACCCATCTTTGCTGTTTTGCTAGTCATCGCTAAAGCAATGGATCCCTCAAGGGAAGGGTGAACACTTGGAGAAAAGATAGAAAATGCTAATGATACACATTTTAATTAAAGCTAATTAGAGATTGGGAATAGAGATGAAGGAAACTAGGGAAGCTAAAAATTGAGGTTTTTTTTGTATAGCTCATAACCCCAACAAAGTTTTAGGACTGGTTAAGGGCAGGAGTGACCTCGGGGGCTCTCACCCACACATCTTGGTGGCACAGTGGTGGACAGTGTTACTGCTACTACTCCTACTCCTACTAAATTATGCTGTTTGTGGTAGCAATTGTGGTAATGGTGGTAATTGTCCGTAACAGCAATCTCTCTTTGAGCTTGGAAGGGGAAAACTTGACACTGCAGAGATGTGTTGTCTTGCAAGGTTTTCAAATGAAGTGGAGCTTTTTGCAGTCCTGAACAAATGTTTATGTAACGGTAAAATAGATTTTGCAAAACACTTTTACCATCAAACTGAGTAGGGGAAGCAACTCTGTGTCATGGAGCTGCATGGTTTTGAGATTAAATGGAATAGAAAATCACTAAGTACCTTTTCTGAGCCTGATGACACACCAGTAAGACATGAAACTTCTGATTTTTAAGTTGTCAGATGCTGCTTATCCCAATGAGTGGGTCATCAATCCTACAAGATTGAAATTTAAGTGGCAGAATTTGCAATAGGCTTTGCATTTATAACTGGTTTGTGACTGGTGGCAGACCTTAATTAGCTTGACACAAATTCATTGAAGAACTGTGCCACAGTAGAAAAGATCAGTGGATGAGAACCTGAAATATTGAGCTCAGATAGCAAAAGGTGTTGCTAATACCTGGTTGTTAATGAGTTTTCTCCAAAGGAAAGACTGTGCCAGTTGAGTACAGGCACTTGCTTTGGCAGACAGCTGGCTAAACATAAACAAAAACACAAAGTAAAGTTGGTACTGGAAGATAGAAAATTAATGAAATCTGTGTGTTTATTGGCTTTGCAAGGATGTAGAAGCTTTCAGAACATGATACCTCATTACAAAAATCCAGGTTTGAGTACTCGCTACCTTTTTTCCTTTTGACAGTTCAGTGTTTGCACTGTTTGGTTAAATTTTCAGCCAGTAACGATGCCTTCCTTAAAATTGCTTAGAATTAGTGAAAACAAGTCACTTTGGGATTGTTCCAAACCCAGCAAAGTCAACGAAAAGGCAATGGGATTCGTACCATATGTCTTTGTTTGGTACTTAATAGGATGACAAATTACGAAGTGTTGTTTGTAATGCAACATCACTAAAAGTGTAAATTATGGAGGACAAGTATATTTTTATATATTTTTTTTTTTACTTTGATAGTATAACACAATTGTAAATCTTGATTTGAACGGTTGTCAAAGTTCTTGATAATTATTTTTTTATCAGTTCTTTCAGTCATTACACATTTGTCATTTTCAAAAAGTATTCAAAAGTCACTTTAATCCTTTGCTTTATGGAAAAACCAAGGTCTAGTATTTTTTCAATATTTATTTAATTCTCTGGAGATCTTATGAATTAAATAAGTGTGATTACATATTGATCCAACACTACTGAATCTCCTGGAATAATAGTAAAGATTTCCTAAATATTGGAAAATCCTTACGGCAACTTTTTGCATCATTTAAAAAAAAAATTATATCTGAGGTGTTTTTTAGTCTACTGGGAAATGGTTCTGGGCTCCACAGCACTGTGAATATTTCCCTTGACTGATAATTTTGGGCTGCATTAATGGACTAGAATCTTTGCTGAAACAAGCAAAATTTCCAATGGGCCTGGTTTTACTATTTGCTTTGGTTTTAATGTTAGAATAGGACATTTTTAGCCATTTTGAGTTTTACTTCGGCTTTGGAGAGCTCGATGTCTGCTAAAACTTGTGGCATTAAGGGACTGAAATGTTTCTTTGCTAAAGTCTTTTAACACTAATGCCTGGAAATGTCTGTAATTCCCTGATAGCTTTCAAGGGAAATGCAAGGTATTTAAAAAATAATTAAAAGAAAAGGCAAAAGCACTGTCTTTTATTTCTATAATGCAGAAGTGTCAATTTAAAAATGACAGCTTCTGGAACAAGAGCTATGTTACCAAGAAAGTTTATAACTTACTGTATTTGTGAGGGCTTGGGAAGCATTTGTATAAAAAAGACGACCCGTATTTAAAAGCTTTCTGGGAAACGTGATGCTTTTACGTTGCATTAAATACCTTTGAGAAAGGATGAGTGCATCCGAAATGTTTGTCCTTTTGGTGCTTGAAAGGCTCAGCATGCACCCATAAGTTTGCAGAGTGTTTTATGTTATTTGTATAGATGCATCCCTGGTCTTTCCTCTTTTTCTGAAAACGTATCTGTTTGCGTTCATAAATCACGCCTACACTTGTGCAGGAACGGACAGGAAACTTTGTGCAGTGCTTTGTGAGTTAGAAAATATTCTTTTTAGTCAATTATCTTAGCAATCGCTTTTTTTTTGTTTTTATTAGTTACAGAAATGCATTTTAAATGGTTTTAAAATAAAATATTAATATATTTTCTTTTCAACCTGTAGTCCTCTAGTCTGGTGCATTCAAATGTTCATTAAAAATAATTTAGGTATAAATGGTATTGTACCAGAACTCAGCTCAGAGCACTAATTACATATAAAAGCTTTGGTTACGCTAAATGTTCGAGTACTTGTTAAAAACAGACCATTCCCAATCATCATCATTAGCATGGATATTATTCAAGACCATTAAAATTTATTTCAAGGAAGTTCTGACGCAGGGTAAGACACAGATATCTGAAAACAGAAATTAAAAGGCTGAACTTAAAATCCTCAGAATGAAGAGGAAAAAAAAAAAACAAACCTCAGTCTAAATGCTTGACAGAACTTTATCAGGAGGGTTTGTCTACTGAGATAGAAAAAGGGACAATAAGGACAAAATCCTTTTCTGGGATGAGTATAGTATGTGTAGGTCTGTAATATTTTTCTCTATGTATTTGGAATATGTAGAATCTTCCAGTGCAATTTTGCCTGAATAGTGCAAGATATTTATAATCCAGTGTGTTTGCCTTTGTTTCCAATTAGGAGGTGACATGAAGAAATAATCTAGGGATTTTTTTGTGCGTGTGTATTATGTACACACAGAGTAAACACTGAACTATCCACAGTAGTTCGTTGGGCTTGACCCAGCTGTAACAAGCCAATAAACAGTTTAAGTTTTGTGCCCATTTTACAAGAAATCCTTAATAGTTTGCTGCCAAAACTTCGTATTAATGTGGAAGCAAAGTCTACTGTCACCCCCATCAGTGCTTCCATGTTTGTCCCAGCACCCTTAAGTGTGTTTTTCCTTGTTTAAAGCTATTTTCTTAAATTAAAACAAAGACCCTTTCCCCTAATAAGCAGCTATTCATCACCACTCCAGACTAGGCAAATCTTCATCCTGGTTTTAGGTATTTATGGTCTCTCTTTACTTTGGAGAGTAGTAGGGTTGTATTCCTGAAAGAATCAGCTACAAAGGATATTTTGAGGAGCCTTTATTCTTTTATCTAGGCAAATAAAAGTTGATAGTTAAGATAACATAGATCCTGTGAAGCTGAGCATGAACTCTGAAAACAGTGGAAGTAAGCAGATGCATTTTTACAGTGCTGTAATAAAATCTTTGTAAATAAGCACTAATTACCCTTCTGACAGGGAACAAAACCAAAATCTGTATCAATTTAGGATGCTAGGCTTTCTGTAAGCTGTTTTTGTGAATAATCCAGTTTATGCATTTATTAACCTATAAATACATTTTTATAAATCTCTATGACATTTAGGTATTTTATTAACCACAATAAATGCCAGAGAAAATTGAATTAAGAAAGCTTGTAATATGCTTTACTACCACTTTTAAAATTTTGCTGAGCTGTAAATGGTCCTGCTTTATATCAAGAATAAATCTGTTTGAAGACTATGGGAGTAATTTTTTTCCTGTGTTGCCAGAGGCTCTGACCTTTTTGTTGATGGCTGTTTTTTAACAGCTTCACCTATGTCTTAATCTTTTTGATTCTGTAGAAATTTGATTATCTGCCTTGAGCAGTAGTCAAGGTCCCAGCAAGGGAAGGGAAGCTGTTTAAGGGATGGTACAAAATACCTTCCAATACTGCAAGGTATGGAGAGCTTAGAGGGTGCTGGACAAAGTTGGAACCACTCTGGTTACACAAAGACCTTGCAAAATGCACACACAAGCTTTTCCTTCTGTTCTTTCAGTTGTTGCAATCACGACCTCAGAATAGGTATTAGTGGGGGGGGGGAAGAATCTGTTTCCAAAAGGTGAGTTTCTTCCAGATGAGAACTCTCTCCTTCATTTGCAGAATAAAGTGCATGACTTGAACAATTTGCAGTGGATGCTCCAAACCAAATTTTTCTAGGTTAAGTTTTTCTGGTTTGCTGTTTGGTTTCTGAATATTCTTGTATAAAAGTTCATCCTTTCCTGTGCAACATTGAGCTTGTACTATTTGTTTACGTGTCCTACATGCTTTTGACTGCTGCTGATAATGTTCACTTATGTGAGTGTGTTGTTTCTTCAATATGTGTATATGAGAAAGGAGGAGCTGGACTCAGAGAGGTTTTTCTTGTGAACCCAATTAATTTTTTTTCTCAGTTAATGAAGTACAATGACTTCGTTTTTTTCAGAAAGCTACTTCATTTTTATCATCCCTAATCCAGTGCTTAAGTTGAAGTTGAAATTGGTGGAGCATCTTTCTGGGTGAAGACACTGATTTAACTAACTCTGGATTAATAACCTTAGTTCCGTGATCGTCCTTGGGACTGGCTACATGGGCAAAACACCTTCCTCCTCTGTGTTCAGCTGATAAAGTTGAGGAGCTCTCTGTAGCTGAGAGCAGAAACTTAGCTGCACGTTATAAACGTGCTTTCCAGCAGCAGCAGTTCAGGGTTAGTTGGCAAGTTTTGGTTGCTCTTGCTAGTTGGAAATCAAAGCTGCAGGATCCACCAGGCTCAGAGCACCACTGAAGTGCCAGATTAGCTTCAAGCATCTGCTCCAAAGGTATAAGGCTGAAACTTGAGTGTTTAAGTGAATTTGTGATGTTGGGGCACAAAACGTGGAGAGTAAAAACAATTTAAGGGGTTATTAGTGTAAAATCCATTCCTGCTGGCGGGCTATAAAAATGAACAGGTGTCTCTGTGGTGAATGGGGCAGTACAAGGAGCTCCATTGGTATAAACCAGGACAACTGCATTGATTTAAAAGTATTCCGAAGAGTATGAACTGCAGGCAGCTAACCAGGCAGAAGGATGTGAGAATCAAGGTCTCAGAATAAAAATATCATTTTTTTTTCCTTTGTCTCTGGTGTGCCTAATCAGGGAAAGGCTGTTATTTGTTTATATTGGTTTAGAGTCCTCGTTTGAGAAGCCACTGACCACTTCATTGGTTTATAAACGCTTCCTTATCCGTTACGTGTGTACCCATCGATCAGAAAGAAATGATATGCTTAATGGCAACATCAGTGGCAGTGAGCATCTTCCATCCTGGGAGAGGAACGTGTCCAAGGTTCCATCACGGTATTTTGTTGTTGTTTGGGAATAGTGGATATAGTTTAACTTCCATGAAATACTTTAATATGTGCTATTTAATTGATATGGAAGATGGGAGAAGGGGTGGAAATCCCTTCAGATTACAGCATAATTCAAATCTTGCACGGGTGGCCCTAGCAATTAGGAAAAATGAGGTGGTGAAGCCAGGCATGTTGTATGAGCTGACCCATAAAATGGTGTGTGATATGACATCTCAATGTATGCTGCATAGAAATCTGTAGCAGAGTACTGCTTGACAGAGTTTTTATTTGGAGTTCAGTTTTGGATGAAGACCACATTTAGAAATGTCCAGAGCTCTCAATCCTGGCACCTTTCTCTAATGAACGTTCCCCACTTATTTAGGGCGTTTACGTGGTAAAACAGTGAATGTAGAGTCTCTGTGTGGCTGCCAGAACTACATGTGTAAGATGATTTTATGGTTATTCCAGCAAAGAGGCTGGCAGCGGAGGCGAAGCAGAGCCAGGACTGGCCCGGCTCTTGGCAAGGACCTGAAGGAGCACAGGGTGGGATGTTGGGTGATGAGCTGCCACCACCCCCATAGGGTTTTGTAGCAAGAGGGCTCGAATAAATTCAGTATCTTGTGTTGATAGTTTGTAAAAACAAGCATTAAGAAGTTTCACTTAGTTATCTGTTATACTGGAATCTGAGAAAATTTCAGGAATCAAGTAGAGGCAGAAGAGACTCATGTTACTTATGTATGGATATGAAAGGGTGAAAACAGAAGGTATGGCTTTGGGATGGTCTGGGATGCATGATCAATACTATTCCTCCTTAGTTATGCTGTGTGCAGATAGTGTTGAGACTGCAGATCGTGCTTCCGTCCTGAGCGGTGGTGGGCTGAGGTTACAGAAATGAGCAGCAGAAACTCCCTCCTTCATCTCAGGGCTGTATCTCACCTGGAGAGATGTCAGAATCCATGATTCTGGAAAAATGATTGTCAAAGCTCTTTGTGGCCCATTTTTTTATAGGCATGTCAGCTGCAGGTCAGTTTTAGGACTATGTCATTTGGTCCAAGAACCTGGATTATTTTTGTAAAGACGTGAGCAATAAGGAATGACAGGAAAACAACACCGGTGTTTTATATATGTTTTATTTCTAAAACATTTCTGGGTGAAGAGGAGGTTGGCTGGAGACAGACACATCTGTCATCTTGGTTTCTGGTGAGCACACATGAACCTCTTAGCCTAAAATATGTCTTATCTTGTCTTATTTTATGTTTCTTCTTGAAAGTGTTGTAGGTGTGATAAGCTTTTTTTTTAAGCTGTTATGCTTCTCAGTAGGCTAGTTCAGCCGAGAAATAACCTTCATTTCTGGCATAACGTGAAATGTCCATCATTCAGTATTACTGTGAGTAATGTCCTCTATGATTTAAAATGCTTTTATGTGGACATTTATCTCAAAGAAAGAGCTGGCATTGACCATTTGCTTACTGCATTGCCTCAGAAACCAAACACCAACTGAATTTTCTTGTCATGTTCTCATTTTTATTGTTTTATTTTTCAGAGTAATGACTAGCAAGACCTACCTGACACTTTTCCATTCCCTTTGTCTTTCTCCTGACACTGGTATCGGTAGTGCTCACTGGTGTCACTTTGTTGAACAGCAGTGTATCTTCAGAGCATTTCCATATTCCAGTATTCACTCAAAAGGAAACTAAAGCAGAGCCAGTGTGAATAAAAGTTGCTTTATGTGTGCATATGCTAGTCTTGAAATGAGGTTGCTCTGGAGATTTTTATATAGTCTTTTTGACTCTGAACCAGATACTCGTGTATGGGAGGAGAAATCCCACCACCTAACTTGCATCAAAGCCACGCAGGAGTAAAGTCCTCTAAATGCTGCTGCAGGCCGGCGTTCAGCACGGTGATATTTTCAATACAAGATGTACAGGGCTTAAGGAAAAAAAAAAAAATCTCAACTTGAAGGTCAAAACAGCTGAAATGGAAGTACTTTGAGTCTGATAATCTGCGATGGCATTTTATGAACTGTAGCTTTGTATCCCTGGGTCACTGTTTTCTATCATTGTTCACTCTTATCCTAAATAATTTCCCTTCTATAAAACAGGCTGCTCGCCTGGACTACCTGCTCCTGGAAGATAGACCGTGGAGAGGAATTCTTCAGTGTACCTGTCTCTAGTGAGGGCAGAGATCACAGCTTACCTGTGCACAGAAGTCCACGGGACCTTATCCTACTGTGCAGACCAGCTGAGTTCCTAAAATACTGAACTTTAGCTTCCATCAGATGCTTACAATACATAAAACCGAAAATGTTTTGGACTAATCCAAAATGCTTTGGTTAGAAATGATTGCTTTCCTGGTATTTTTTGTGATATTCGTCATGCTTTTATTCCGTCTTCTTTCTTACTCCTCCAGTCTATAATTACTTCTGTTTTGAAACAGAAAATTTGTTCCAAGACGAGTGTACAGCTGTTACTTTAGTTCTTAAATCCATAGAACATTTATTGAGCTGCAGCCTAATTAGCAGTGCCGTTGGTGTGAGCGCTGGGCCCAGCACAGACTGGTTGATCTTCCGTTTCATTTGTTTCTTTGTTAGCTCAGTAGCTGAAAGCAGCAGGAAATGATGACAAATACACATTGCAACATTCACTTAGTAGGGTTTTCAGAAATTATTGACTAGTACACAGGCGATTTGAATGCTTTACAGCTGACTTTACTTGATTTAAGGTACACTTTACATTCCTCTTTGTAAATCACTTTGGTTGTGGAAAACAGAAGTAATGGGGTATCAGGTTGAGCTGGTGATACCCATAAAGACGTTGCATGATTGCTACAGTCTTCCAAAGGACTTCTTAAAATGTTATCCACACAACTGGAGTTGCTGAATTCTCTCCATGCCGTTGGGATTAGGGACTCAGTGGTATGTGCCCATGGCAAGGTGGCCAGCTTCTGACGTAAGGGTTTGGACTGAAGGGATGCAGAAAAGTGACATGGTGAGAAGTGAAGAATTCAATCAGGACAAGATACTGATTTTAGGAGTTTTAGGAATTTCTCCTAGCTTTCACACTGTTCTCAACACACCCTGTTGTAGCTTGAAGGAGTTACGAGCTGCTTGAAGACGGAGCTACAGAGGATTTTGTTAATAATGAATTGTCTGTTTTGATTTGAAATACTCTTGCTCTTGTCATCTGAAATCAGCTGCTTAATATTATTTTTGGTATTCGGTTTGTACTGACTAGTGTGCTCTACTTAATGTATAATTCAAGTATTTTAATGTTTCACTAGTTGCTGTGCGTTTTTAGCATGCTAGTTAACCTCTTCATGCTGTTTTGCTTAATAATCTGGCCAATTGCCTCCTGTTTGCAATGAAGAAATCTCATTAGTTAGAAATAATCTGAAAAATCTTGGCAAAACAGAGAACCTTGAGAGTCAATTGTTGTAGTAATGTTTATGTTTCAGTTTGAGATTCAGATCCTGTTGTGTGGGTATAGAGCTCATTGAGCAATACCAAAGGCAGGGTGGGGAGAAGAACATCTGATCTAAAGACGAAGGTGGCTGACGTTTGGGTGACATCACTTCTGTCTGCAGTCTAGTGAAGGTCAACTAAATGGCAAATCACTGAGGGATTTGGAGCATCTATTTCCCCTAAAGATGCTGTGGGTTGACTCTTTGGCATTTTACTTTGCTAATGAAGGACTGCAGTCCACCTGGAAATCTGAGTCACTAAGACTGCACTTGGGCTCGGTTTGAAGTTGTAGACATGCAGATGGTTCATTAAAATACCCCATTTTTCCTTTGCGTAGAGGCTGGCATGCCAGGGAATGCTGTGCTGCCCAGCCAGGCTTGTCGAATGGCTCTAGAGCTGGGTTCATCCCACCCATCTCTGGAGAACATTAAAACTTTCTCTTGCTCGTCCCTGTCAGAGCTCCCAAGAGACCACTGTTTTATTTACTGATTTTTTTTTTTAAATTATTATCATTTTTTAATATAAAGTAAATCACATTCATTGGTAGATTTAACAGAAATGCAGCCTAGAAACTGATTATTCCAAGCTTTATCCCAATAGCTAAATTTTAAGCTATTAAAAAAAACTTTTTTTAATGTTATCTTCAGTATAATGCAGGACGAAGTGACCCTGTCAGGCAGTGCCCTGGTGTGGGGCATCACCTGGTGTTTGTTTCATAAAGAATATCATAAAATGCCTTTATCTTTTTGTGTCTTGTCTATGCGATGAGGCTAACGCACCTGGCCTCTGACGCAGGGGTTGCCCATTCTGCTGAGCCCCTAATACTTGGGGGGAAGGCAGCACGAGTTTAAAATGTTTGAGATATCAATTTGTCCGTTTAATGAATGCAGAGCAAGATAAATAACGCATGTATGCATGTGTCACTGGCACTTAGGCATGTGCATGTCAGCGTTGATAAAGTAGTGAACTTCCAGTGCTTTGACCAGATTAGCGCTCGTCTCTTCAGGGGAGCAGTGGTGGGTTCATTTAACACAGCATCATCAATTTCTGTTAGGACCAGATTTGATTTTTTTTTATTTTTTCTTCTTATTTGAAGCAAGCCAGACTTGAGAATTCACCAAAATAAAAGCGCACATGGCCCCCAAAAAATTCAATACGGGTGTTTCTTCTATATGGGGCACTTCTCATCTGAAGAGGCTGTTGAGTAGAAGATGGGAGGGTTGCATGAGCTGCAGTAATGTGTTGTGCCTATGGAGGGGGAGAAGGAAGATTTGCTTGCTTTTGTGTTTTTTTGTTGGTTTTTTTTTTGTTTGTTTGTTTTCTCCCAAGAGTATTATAATGAAATGGACTCTTGTTGCATTTGATCACAAAATCGCTTCTTAACATGATATTCAGGAGCATCATTTTCTTCTCTTGGGCGGCCACAGTTCACAGTTGCTTTGGCAGTTACATTCTATTTAATCTGTCAATTTTTCTCACATGGTGTAGCTGCTGTGAAAGAAATTGGAGCCGTTATACTTATGTGCTTTGATACAGTTTGCAAAATGCAAGGTGGGAGGCAGCAAACCAAACACAGCATGCCAGTAATTTCTTTAAAATCACTGATGTTCCAGCGCTGCGTTTCCCTATCCTAGGGAGCTGTCATCGTGCCTCGTGGCAGAGGATTGCATTGTTTAAATGCTTCATTTTCCTTCGTTTCGATGTTTTGGTGGTGCCTATTAAATACACTCCGCAGTGCTCGGAAGCTTTCACCCATTTTCTTGTCTCTAATGACTCTCTGGTTGGGCTGTGATGACACGAGTGAACGCTGCGTGCGTGGCTTCGAGTGCAACGACGTTGATTGATCTTCGAAATGTGCTTCGTGTTCAGATCCAGCCCTTGGAATATTTATGAGCAACAGCAAATGTGCTGTGGCCAGAAGCCTGGAGAGATTTCGTACCGCGGATTAGCAGTGAGGATTGCTGATTTATGGTGGTAATATTGGTGGCCGAACAGTGGCAGGCGTAGACTTTTGCAGTCCGTGGAGGTAAAGGGGTTGTATGTAAAACTGATTGTAAAGTCAGTGTAAACTTCTCTGTTACTGTAAAAAAACCAACCAAACCAACCCAAAACTAAACAAAAAAACCCACTATCCCAAACAAGCAAAAAAAAACCCCAAAACAAATGAAACCCCAAACAAACCCAACCCAAATGAACCTTCGGTCCCTGTAATTATTAAATATGTCTTGGGTGCGGTTGCCTCTGTGCGTGTTTTGCATCTCAAAAATAGTGGAAATGAAAGAAGTTCTTGGAGTTCAGCGATGCACTGAATCGATCACAACGATTTGGAAAACTCCACAGAACGACAGTGTATTCCCAGGTGCAAAATCTTAGAAACTGTTCCCAAAGTGGGCTTGTGGGAGTGCTTTAGTATATGGCTGTACTGCTTTGAAATATGTTTTTCTTATTATTTTCCTAATTGGTGGGGTGTAGCATCTCTTCCAACTCTTGGACCTGATATCCAGGCAGCTGAAACTGTGAAAAGTGGAAAACTGAGGTGCTCGGTATTTTCAGTGCTATTTGGCTGAGTATGTGCTTGAAAATAGTCATGTGTAATAAATCCATTTACTGAGTTTTCTTCTACTATTCTCACTTGCTCGTGCAATGTTTCAAATGAACAGAGTGAAAATTTCACATATTTGTTGCTTTATGAGGAAGCTGTACACGGAGCATCACTTGAAAGGCATTCTTTATTTCTAACGGTAGCCTTTGTAATCAGAAATTGTGAATTTAGACTTGGTTCTTCAAAGACAAAGTATCCTTCTTTAGGGGAAGGTTAGTATAAAAACTTCACCCAAATATTTTCTCTTACACGGTTTTGCAACCTTCTCAGTTGATTTTTGATAGTGCCTTTTCTTAATATATTAGTTTGTATTCCAGATATATTCTAAAAGATTGGTTTTAATCTTATCCTAGTAATCACATCAGACTTTCTATAGGGGTATCCAGGTATAGGGTGTAATATGTTGATGGGAGTGTTATAAATGAAGGTCAGAATATTCACTGTCTTTTCAGTGTAAAGTCCTGAGCCCTCCACTCTGTGGACATGGGCTCCAGCCTTGGTTGGAAGCTCACCATTTCTCCTGGAGCCATCATGATTTAGAAACCCTATAGAGAATTTATTAGTTGATCTGTCTCCCTGTTCTGTCCATGTTAACCGATAGAATATCTCTTCGCATAATATTTATTTCTTTATCTCTTTATACAAAAACTCAGTGAACCAAAAATGGTTCCTCTGGGGAAGCACAAAGTGATTTAGCAGAAAAGTGTGATGGCCTCTCATGACCATGAGATTTAAAGTAGTACATTTTTCAGATAGTATTTCAGTACACTTGCATATTTTTTTTAAAAATTAAGTGAGGGAAAAATAGAGGAATAACTATATATAATGTTTTACATTGTAGAAAATACTCGATTGCATTTTAGATTAATATATATGCTTTATTTTAAATCAGTATTATCATTCTTCTAATGCTTCCAAATTCAAATAACAGTGACTTTTGTAGCAACTCCGCAAAAACAAGGCAACTTGAACAAGCCAGCAGGAAGCAGTAAATTCTGTTTATTCAGTGTCCGTTTCACAGAACTGATGCCAAATTCAGCATCTCTGGTGGAGCCTGATGCAATTTCCCTGAAGTTAATGGAATTACACCAGGTCTGAGTCTGACTTCTGGTCTTTCTCCATGACCTCTTGCTCATCTTTGCTCTGAAACTTCCATATTGTGGTTTTCAGGTGGCTCTGCACGTGTCAATAAACCAGTGTGGATGTAGGGATTTTAGTTCTTGCTGCTGACCTTCACAGTGTACCTCTATCGATATTGCTAAGTTAAATAGTAGGTTAATGTTATGCAAATTGTATTTTTAATTTACTGTATTATCATCTGCTAATATACCACACTCCTCCTGCAGCACCTACTAACATAAATTACACTGAAGCAATTATCAGTATGAATTCGGCTCTGCACGTACCACTGTGTTTTCAAATTATCAATGCTACTGCTCAGAACAAATGCACAAATCTGCAGTTAATTGGTCCTTTTTGTAGGATGTTCTGAGCGTGTTTTTATAAAAAAGGCACTAAACATTCCTACTGACTAGATAAGAACATTATCTACCTACTTGTTCTGCATGAATTAGAGGGTTTTTTCGCCGTTAAAGTATTTTACATACAGAAAGAAACATCGAAATAACTTTGAAGGATTTGCAAGGCCAAAAAACGGGTAGAAATTTTGCCAATGTGACTGTATTTCAGTTACAGTATGTTTTTGCAAAACACTACTGTCTTTAATTACGTATTTTCTATAGATCTGTCACTTGGATGTTTCTCCTGTGCAGGCTCTGGTGGTTTTCAGCAGGTTCCTGCAAGGGTCACCCACGAGCCCTTCTCTCCCAGCTGGGTTTGAAGTCTCTGAACTCTTGCATGTGTTCAAGGCCAGGTTGGATGAGGCTTTGGGCAACCTGATGTAGTGGAGGGTGTCCCTGCCCATGGCAGGGGGGTTGGAACTAGATGATCTTTAAGGTCCCTTCCAACCTTAACCATTCTATGATTCTACTGCTGTCGCATCTCAACACATTTTATTTGCTCTTAAAGAGTGGAGAGGGAGGACAAAAAAAAAAGTAGTGCCCTAAAAGCAAAAGAAATGGTAAGGCTAAAGTCTGGGCAGCGTGTCGGGGCGCTGGGTCTTGCGGTGGTTCACATCTGCAGAACCACAGCGAGCGTGGGAGCCTGGGCTTGATGAGCAGGGATGTTATAATGGTCAAGGCAGCTCTTGCAAGAAGCTCGAGTGCTTGTTGGGAAAAGCAGACGTGTACCAGGGAAATGGGTCTTTCCATTTTGATTTCATGGGCACGCATCAAATTCTGATTATTCCTGGTTAGGGTCTGGTGTTGAAAAAGCTGGCCGTGGAACGAAACCCGTGAGCACTAGCTGGGCCCCAAGTCTGGATATGAAGAGGAAAAATGAGCGTGGAAGCAAATTCTGTCTGAATCAGGCTGCTTGTGATGTCTCATTACACTGATGAGTTGCTCAGCGTAACTAAGGAGATGTGAAGGGCTCCTGCTCCGCTGCTCCCTTCCACTGTTGCCTTTAAACGTTTCCCTCAAAGTCCATGAGGGTTTTTCCATGCATAGTCATGGGAGGATGGTGCAAGGCTGGCTGCAGGGATCACAGTGCTCCTACCACTTGGCCCAATGGGACCAAATGGCATGAGGTTTGTTGGGTCCTCTCTTGGAAGTGTAGTGCTGGTACGTCGTTGTGTCTTTGCATTGCACAGGATGGAGAATAATGGATTAAAATGAGTGTTGCCATATGAGCTGCAGCTGTTGAAAGGGAAGTTTAAAGGTCCCAGTATGGAAATTTCACGGTCCCAGTGTGACACGTAATCCTCCTCCTCTCATATGTATTAAATTGTCGTCATGTACTGATTCATCCCAGCTGCCGTGGGTTTGTCTTAGCATTTACATTGAGCTCTTATTAAGTTTCTTATAGCAGTTTATGCTATAGTGTCCCCAGGTTCTTCTGGGCTCCTACACAGAATGCTGATCATATCCTTGCATCCTTGGAGCTTTCTGTGCTTTGTGCCTTCTCATGCAACTTTGTCGACGAAGTGTTTAATAGCCACGGGACTTTCCCTCTGCTTCAACAGGAAATAACAAGGATGAGCCCCAGCCCTTGGGAAATCTCTTTTGGCATTTTTCACTAAGACTTTCTGCCAAATTCTGAATAGCTGAGAGTGCCTGGTTAGATGCAATTCCTTGATTTTGCAATTTTGCACTTGGGTAGAAACATATATCTACATAAAATTTTCCTTTAAGGCTGGTCTAGTTAGATTTAAGCTGCTCCAGTGCCACAGATAGGGAAATCTTCTCAGCATATTTTCCGTGGGAGAAAATCCAGGTGTAGGTTGTGCCAAGAGCACTATTTGTGGCTCCACTGATTTTTGCAAAAGCCTTTTTGAGGTTGGTGTCCCTCTCTGTACTTTGCCATTGTCTGGGGATAATGTTCACTACTTAATCTTGTGCTAGTGCCTGGAATCTTTCAGAAATAAATTGTGTCTTATAATCTGTTATGAGAATTTTAGCTTAACATGGCATGCAAATAGGAACTTTCACTTCTGGAACATAAGCTGAAACTGTCTGTGTAAGTGGTAAAGCAATTAGCTTCAATAATCTTTGTATATTTCTTTTCATAAAAACAAATCTGCTGCTACAGTCTGTCATCCAGCTTTCAGAGAGTGGTGGCTCTGGTAGCTCTAACACTTACAATGGTGTTGCAAATGTCTGAATTTGCTCAAGCAAAGGCATCCTAAAGATAGCTACATGCATACTGTACACTTGGTTCTGCCTTGGAGTCCTTCCAAATTTTGACGGTATCTCTCAAGACTTCTATGAACCGAGATGGTTCGATTTCTTTTTTTGTATTTTTTAAAAGTTTTTTTTTTTGATGAAAAGCTTTGGCTACATGAGGCTCACTTTACCCTTTCAGTATGGCACTAGGTTTGCTGGTTGATCAAGAAGCATATTCTGACAAACTTTTTCTCTGACTGCTTTTAATATTTGCTGACTTGCAGGTTCAGGGAGTGGAGTCCATACAAGGTCAATGTCTTCCAGTATCTTTCCTTATTTCTTTTGTTGGTAGTTTTCCTTTAGAGGGTATCTACTTCTATGAGAAAATTGAAAGAAAATCAGATCTGCTCTAGTTGAAGCTATTAACCTCTAGTTAGAAAGATGTTAAGGTGTTTGGACCCTAATAATGGCTCTAGGGAGAGGCAGGTTGTCTGCTGGTGTTGGGTGGAATGAGCCAGCATTAAAAGGTGTATTTTTGAGATGAAGTGGTAGTTGTAGTCAGTGGTAATGATATTAAACTAAAGGAATTGCCAAAAAATGGAAGGGAAGGTGGGAGGGGAAGGATAAGCTCAGTGCAGAATCTCCTTGGGGTCCCTGGTAACTAAAGTACACCTGGATAAACTTGAGAAAACACATGGATGTTCTCTGTGTGCTTTTTTGTTGAGGTCTATCTGAATATTGGATTTGTCATTGGTACTACACTTCATTTGATAATATAGCTGTGACTGCATAATGGTCTGTGTACTTTGGGAAATATTGTATATTCTTAAGTGCTTTTTTTTATCCTCTTTTTATAAAGGACAGAAGCAATAGCATGGGGCTGCAGGAATAAAGAAATTGGTACTGATGAAATGAGATATTATTTGTAGTTCCCTGATAACGATCTTGTGAAGAGTACAGATACACTTCTAGTTTAATATGTGTAATAAAAGCTAAAAAAAACCCACGTATCTGTGGAGTTGCAGGGAACTTGACTACAGCATTGAGGAGATCCTTTCCTGCTGTATTTCTTTTAGCAACCACGTTACCCACTTGATTCTTTTCTTAATTCACTAAAAAGTATATGCAAATGCATGTATGGACTTTTGTGCTTATATAAATCATGATTGTATCTTCCTGTTTGAGAGAACTTGTTCGATGCATATGCAGACAGCCCTCTTCAAATGCTACAAGTCTCAGGATGCTCTCAAAAAAAAAATATAATTCCAATATTAATATATTAGCTGAAATTAATTCAGCACAGAAGGAGTTGTTACACATCTTGGGGCCTGCTCACTTTTATACAGCTGTGACATAGCTTCCCAGATGGCACAATTATCTTTCTAAAATATTGTGGAAAACTTTCATTTGTCATTTGGATTAGTGCAGTGAGCTTTCCGTAAACACAGGCAGAGAGATCTGCTTATCTGTGTTCTTCGTGGCAGTAATTAGCAGTAATTCACTTGGAATCAGAAAAACATTTTACAGGAATAGGGATCAAGCCAACTTCTTCCACTTACACCCGTATGGGACAGGAGTTTCAAAAGTGGTTCTCAAATCTTTGACATATAACCAGAACTTTATATGATTTGCTTTTTCTGAAGAGTATTTTATGTTCTCCTAATCGGACTGCCAAGGCTCTCACATGATGGGCACTTTTTCAACATGGACTAGACTGTAATATTTACAGTAATGTCTTGAATATAATATGTAGGATGATGAAAATTGGGCTGCTTATTCATTCTTTTATCAGGGGAATCATAGAATGGTTAGAGTTGGAAGGGACCTCAAAGATCATCTAGTTCCAACCCCCCACTGGGTTGGGGGAAACCCTCTGCTGTAGTAGACAATATACCTTCTGTATAAAGAAAATCAAGCCCGTTTTGTATATCATATATGAATTTGTAGAACTGGTTTTTGGCTACTCATGCCTGAAGTGTAAATGATGTCCCAATTCTGAAACATAATGCTGTTTACATTTTGGGGGAAGTGCTGGGGGTAAAGCTCTAGGGTCAGGAAAAGATTGCTCTTGGATTAGGAAGAGAAAGAAAAAAATCTGAACGTTTTGTAAGGTTTTGTTTTCATAACTTTATCTATGCACGCCTAAATTTGAATAAGAAATCTATGATAATGCAGTATTGAGTGTTCTTGTTCAGAATGATGGTCTGGTTGGTGGTCCTTATGAGCAATTTGGGCTTCCACAAAATTTACTTATCTGTATGAAAAAATGAAAGCTAGATCTTTGTTGCATGACAGGGCAGGTAGATATCTTTGGGATTACCATGTTCCCAATTTATAATCTCTCCATATCATGTGAAGCAACACCTTAATCAACAGTGGTGTGACACAAAAACATGGGAGAAAATAGGATGTGGATTGACAAGATTCGTACTGGAGGCATTCTGTGCCACTGGTTGATGGGTTAACCATTGGAAAGACCTAATTCAAATAAAATAAAGCACTTAAAACTGGAAACCACTTCAGTCATACCAATTCAGTAGACTGGGGCTCTAGGAAGGGAATAGCATCCTCAAAGAGAAGAGGAGAGAGGACATGTATCTGCAGGTAAATTCGTGCCTTTGGTGCACAGAGAGGTAGAAGTCCAAGTGCTTTCAAGTACTTACAAGAGAAGATTATGATGCAAAAACCTCTTGTCCAGATACATATACTTGACGTTTTGCTGAGTGGAATAGAGTTGATAGAACAAAGTAGTACTGACTGTGTGGAAGTTATCCAGTCCTGAAATTTGATTTTGATTCTGGCATGGAACTGAAGGTGCTGAATTAGGTCATCCTTCTGTTGGTGTCTATAGGTGGTGAGCCTGGTAGCAGGTGGGGAAAGAGAAGTCCTGTCTGAACACCACAAGCTGTGCTCAAATGTCTGTGATTGGGAACTTTTTGGCAGTGTTTTTCGTATAAAAAGAGGAATTAATCAAAACAAAAACCTTTTTTTTTTCCCCCTATGAACATACGTTTGGGAAAAATATCTTTGAAGTATATTAAAGAACAGCTGAGGTTGGCAGGGACCTCCAGAGACCATCTAGTGCAGCCCCACTCAGAGCTGGGGCAGCCAGAGCCAGTTGCCAAGGGTTGTGCCTGTTGGGTTTTGAGCATCTCCAGGGATGGAGAAGCCACAGCCTGTTCCAGTCTTTAGTCACCCTCGCAGGAAGAAAGTGTTTTATTATGTTTAAATATACCACTGAGCAGACTCTGGCTCTGTCTTTGCATCCCTCCACCAAAGATGATCTCCCCTGAGCCTTCCCTTCTCCAGGCTGAGCAGCCTCAGCTCTTTCAGCTTCTCCTGTGAGAGATGCTCCAAGCCCCTGGTCATCTTCACGGTGCCATTTTTTGGTTAGGGTTAATCAATAGTAAAAAACACATTCATGTAGTTTAAAGCATCTTCAGGAACGGCTATTCTGGAACGAATGACCTTTGTTCACTCGCTGAAAGTTTCCTGGGGAGGAGGTTGTCTCAAAACAGACTGGTTTTGTTTTTAGAGCAGAGGGTGCGTCGGCAGGAGTTGGGTTTCCTTTTGGAACTGAGGCTGCGTTGGCAGGGGAGGAAAACCATTCCACATACGGGCTTATTGTTTGTGTCCTTATAATAAGAGGATTGAGAAAGATTACACGCTTCCAAAGGCCTCTGGGGGAAATATGGTGATAGAATTTGTGAGGTCTCTTTTATTTTTTTATACCACAAGGCCATCCTATGTTCCTATAATGAATATTTTTTTTTGTGATTTTTTTTATGGTCACGTACAACTTCATTCTCCCTGGAAGTGGTGGCATCTCAATCCGTGGAGCTTGTGGGAGGAGGTTAAGTGCTGTGCAAGCTCATTTCTGTGTGTGCTGTGGAGTTTGAGCTCGGGATAACCAAGGGGGTCAACTTGGACACCCGGGTAGTCACCTCCAGAGCTCGGGACGTGAAACGAGCCCCTCTGCTGCAACTGCTGTGCGTCGTGCTCAGCTGCCACCTCCGTATTCAGGAACAATAAATACAGGTTTTCATCCCAGTAATGAGTTTTCTGCAGGAGTGTGAAAACTCCAGGGTTTCTTGTTATCAGAAGATAATCATATTCTGGCAGCGGTACTTCCCGTGCCCGGTGAATGTCCTAAGGATGCGATTATCTTCTCCTGTCTCTCGAGCCTGTTAAGCTTTGTTGTTTGCTTACAGGGGAGAAAACATTTGTAGTCTCTGAGGTTGATTTTATTCGTGGTGGTAATGGTAGGAATAAAGTGACCATTTGCTTGCTGGTATCAAGCAGCCGGATTAAAGCCCCAAACGTTAAATTAGGTACTGAAGGAAAGTGGATGTGTTTAAATGACCTCTTCTTCCTCTTATATTTCAACAGCTTCCAGTGTGCAAATGGTCTTAACCAGGCAAAGTCAGTAGGAATTCTAGAAACAAACACAGACTTTTTGTATCCAAACAACCTTGCCTTCCCACAGAAAGTTTAGGTTGGTTCTTTAACACCTGGATGGCACCACTGGACTTTCTGAAGCCACCTGGAATTTGAGGTGGCGATACAGCGTTGTAACAACATTAAAAGTACCCAAAGCTGACAGACTGGATTTCAATAAAAGAACTATTTTGAAGTATGTTAGCATGTTTGTAAGCAAAACGTGCTGGGAATAGATGGTCTCCTGACCTAGAGTCAGGCAGAGAGAGGTTTATTGTAGTCTCTGCTGTCGCTGTACTCCCAGAGCAGATCTTCCCCGTGTCCTGGACTTCTGACCTGCCATGTGGGCATCATGCCAGCTAGGGGGTCCTAAGAACTGTAGAAGAAAATTGTGTGTTGAGATTTTATAAAATATTATATAGAAAGAGATGTTGAATACACATATTATCCTGCTGTTATAATGCAATATTTGGCAGGTCTGGCCTAATAATAGAATCGTCTGGTTGGAAGAGACCTTCAAGATCATCAAGTCCAACCAAGTCCAGACCCTTGCTGAGGGTCTGCTAGGTAACTAATTGAATTTCCAGAAAATTTAAGTATTGCTAAGAAGGTTGCGACTACTAACAATCTCTTAATTACTCTATGATGAATAATATATTAAACATTTTTTTTAAGGTTAATTTATTAAGTATGAATTTTAGCTTTTAAAAAAACAACCTTGAAAGCAGATTTTTAACTTGTTTAGAAATACTTTTTTAGGCACTGTATTTGCTGGAGCACTCTTAATTATATGAGGTCAAACTCTGCTTTTGTATCAGTTGAATTTACGGGGAACGAGAGTTTAACCCAGCTTCCTATCCTTTTTTTTGTTTTAATGGTATGCTCTGTTACCCCATTACTTAATTTTTCTTGTATGGTGCTAAATTTGATTAAATGTTTCATACCTCACAACTCTGGGGGAGAACTTGGTTGAAGCCAGGAAGAGAGGATACTCTAAAAACCAGAAAATACTTAAAAACCAGAAAATACTTAAAGTAATTCCTTTGTATTGGCAGAGGTACAGTAGGAGCTGCACCCATGAGTGTTTTGATTTGCTGCATGTTGCAGGAACAAGCCCCCGACCTCGCTGTTGCACGGCAGCATGGGTGCACAGTGCTTGGCAAAACACAATTCAGTGGCTAGCAGTGTGAAAATTTGGGGATGTTTAAAAGATATGGAGAAAGGTCAAAGTTATTTTTGGAGAAAAAGACATGAAAAATAAGTTCTGAAACTTCTGCAGTAATTAGTAGCAGTAAGCTTCACACTTAAGGGTAAGATGCAACGTATAGACAAGTATATACATATGTATAGAAAGTGGCATTGATGTGTTGATGCAATACATGATGAATATTTTTCAACAAATAAATGTTAGTGCTGCAGACTAATGCGTAGCATGGTGATACCCCTGTTAATTTTTTTGGGGGGGTTGTCTGTTAGTAAGTCTGCTCGAAAGAGGAAAACGTTGATGTTAAATATGTCTATGTATAATGCATAGAGGCAATATGAAGTTTAACCTATGGTATCTGTGAGACTTATTTGAACAATACAAAATTGTGAAATGATGACATTCCAATCGCAGTACTTAGCAGTTAGAGAACTCCCTTTGAAGGAGAAAAGTGCAGCAGTAATTTCATTTTACTAATTACTCTAAAAATAATTTTCTTACTCACTCCATAAAAAGCATTCTGTGCATGATTTCAAAATTTCCTCCTAAGTATCATCTCTTAAATGTCATCTTTTTTTCTTCTTTTAACATGAGGTTTGATGCCCAGACCTCCAGACATAAAGGTAGCCACAGCTTTTGTCACGTTTTCCGGGAAAGAGAGGTTAACTCTTCTATGCAACATTTTTTTGGTTAATCAGACCTATTTGTTAATGCAGCATGTTACCTGCTGAGCTGCAGATCTGTGATACGCAACTGGCCCTCGAGTCTTTGTTGAAGGTCAGCCTGCAGGTGGGAGATGTTGTACATGTAACCTACTTAGTTATCGGGCAGGAAAATGTCATCCTCTTCCTCCGAGGACCTTCCCGCAGGGATGGGGACTTGCTGCTTGGGAGACCCTTTGTACCAGACAACATTACTGAGCTGCGGCGGAGAGCACGAGATGGAAAACGGGTTTATGGGATGTAGCAGGCAAACATATCTGTGCGATGTTTGAAAGGAAACTCTTGTGCTAGCGTGCCAGGAAAGCACAAAAAACCCAAATCCAATGGCCCGATACAAAGAAAAGTGAATTTTAGCTTGAAGATGCTGTGAAACCCTAGTAAGTTGGAAGCCTTAATGACAAAACCAGTGAATATCCATCTGATTGGGACCTGAAAGATCAAAGTCACCAGGCTTTGTGACTCATAAAGAAAGATCAGAGATAAAGAGGGTCCAGAGGAGGGCCACGAAGATGATAAGAGGGCTGGAGCACCTTTCCTATGAGGACAGGCTGAAAGAGTTGGGGCTGTTCAGCCTGGAGAAGAGGAGGCTCCGGGGTGACCTTATAGCGGTCTTCCAGTACCTCAAGGGGGCCTACAAGAAAGATGGGGAGAGGCTGTTCAGGAGGGCCAGTTGTGATAGGACAAGGGGTAATGGTTTTAAAATAGAGGGAGGTAGGTTCAGGTTGGATATTAGGAAAAAATTTTTTACCCTGAGAGTTGTAGAACACTGGAACAGGTTGCCCAGAGAGGTGGTGGATGCTCCATCCCTGGAGACGTTCAAGGCCAGGTTGGACGAGGCCCTGAGCAACCTGATCTAGTTGGAGATATCCCTGTTCCTTGCAGGGGGGTTGGACTAGATGACCTTTGAAGGTCCCTTCCAGCCCTAACGATTCTATGATTCTATGATCATGTATTAGTTAATTAACCAGGGTTACCGATGAGTGATCTTTGGAGATTCACACTTTTGCTCCTGCGTCCTGAGTGCCAGTTCAAAACCATTTTTCTTTTGCTGAAAGATACAACTTACAAAGTGAGACTAGATTCTGTGCGTGTACAAAACAGAGGTGAAAGAGCAGTATTAAAGCTACCTAGGTACTCGGTGTAAAAAAAAAAAAAAAAAAAACAAAACAAAAAAACACAAAAAAAAAAAATTGAGAGGAAGAGATGCCTCCTCTTTAGCAGAAAGTGGTTCTTATTATGAAAGGTGCCGTGGATCAGAAGTCTGATGGCAGATGAAGACGATGCTGTACTGTCAGATGAGACCTTGTGCTTTTCAGCTTCAATTCCATTATTGATTACAACATCTCTGTAATAAATCGGGTACAAGCTTGCATTTAATTTTCAAAGACTGCAAATTCTGTTTGTTCTACAACTTCTGAGTGACATAAATCTTTTAATGAATGCTAAAAAGATTGCTTCTCAGATAGTAACCAGTCATTCATAATTGTCCAAGGAATTCACTTGTATTTAGAACATATCATGTGTTGGATGAATGGAAATTTCTCAGTTGTCAACATATTGTGGGTTTTTTTTTTCTGATTCCTTTTTGTCTTTCCCTGAGATGTAGAAAAAACAGTTCAAAGTTTTATTAAGTACTTATTTATCATAATGGATACCTTATCCCAGTGTTGTTTATAGACTGTAGTGATTTACAGAACAGTCAGCCTAGATTTCCAAACTGTCCATCAGGAAAAGTTATCGTGTTTGATAGAAGAAGAAACGCTGGATTTTCTCAGGATTACAGTTGTGTGGGTTGTGATGGGCTGCCCTGGGAGCTCCCAGCCCCTTGCTGTCACCGAGAGCCGTTGTAGGGTTAAAGGAGAAGAGAGCACGTTACAAACGAAGCTCAGTATTTAAATTAGCTGGAGTGAGATGTGCATAAATATTCCAAGGAACTATAAATACTCTTCCAATTATCGCTTACCCTGAGAATGTCTTGTTACCTTTTACAACTGCAAAAAACTCATATTTTAAGTTTTCAGTACTGCTTTTCTTCATCCAGTTTCTACTCTCTTTGCCAGACCACTGGGTATCACGAGGGTCTGCAGAAATAGCTCATAATACATAAACGATGGAGCTGGAGCATTAGATTCCTCCTTCTTGTGCAGCTGTTTAGCTCATGTGAAGCCAAACGTCCATCCTATTTAATTAAGTGCTGTCTTTGCCCCTGTAGTGATTGCTTCAACTGGATGTTGTTTGTCAGTAAAAAAAGTATCATATTGGGAAAGTGTCTGATGATGTGATAGCAGAGCCTTTTTAATGAATCCCACTTAACAGCATGAAACAGTTTGGGCTAGGCATGATTAAGTTTGTGATCAAGAGCTTGACTAAGAATTTTGTAGTTGATGTTGATTAAGAATATTGGATGATAATTAATGCGTAACTCCTGTCTTTTACGTGTCTGGAGAATCAAAATAGCTGAGAGCACTGCTAGAAAACAGTGAGATTGCCAGCTTATTTGGAGCGTTTAGCTGTAGCAATTTTATCCAATTCATAAATTGCTTCTGGACAGCAACAAGAAAGGTGTCTTCCACTTAAGTCCATCTCTTTGTTAATTATCATAGGGACCAGGAAACCCATGAGGATAAGGAGACTCAAACGTCTCCAGGATTCAATTTATTTTGGTGAATAAATATTATAATGTAACATTTCAAAGGTCTCCTCTCTCCTTAATTTCTAGGACTGAAGGAGCAAAAGTTTGGTATCGCAATGTATTTCTTGTCATTTCCAGTTCACACTTGTGGACACATTTGCAAAGTAATTAAACTTCACTTGCTTCAGAGTCTTCATTTAACTTCAGAGAGAGAGAGAGAGAGAGAGAGAGGACCTTGCTCCATATCCATGAGTCTGGGTGAAAACAACCCTTTTGAGTTCAGAGGATTTGGGTAAGGCATCTTTTGGGTTTTTATTTTTGTCTAATCTTTTTTTAATAGAAACATATCTCACTGCTAATAACGTATTATTATTACCACAGAAGAAAAACAATAGCAGGATGAGACCTGCAGTAATACCAAACAGACAGACGTCAAGTGACTATTTACCTAGAAAGCTACAGACTTAAAATAACATAAACTAAGAGTTCTCTGAAAAAAATCAGACTTGTATTGTAGGAGAAGTTCTGGTGGTCCCAAATCTTGCTGTTCAGCTAAATGAAACCAAACCTGAAATTACTCTTAAACAAGATTCTCTGTAGTGCTGCATATTTTTTCATCTAGATAAATTAAAAGTACAAAGCTTTATTATGTGTTGCGCTGAAGAGGAATGAAAACAATATTTTATGCAAATGAAATGTTGACATAATTGAAACAAAATAAGTACAGACATTAATTTTACTCTGTTTTAATTTCATAGAAATCGCATTTATCAAAAACTTATATTTGGAAAGACTAAACCTCTTCTATCAAATTAAAAATGAACAGCTTTTACATACCACTAAGTAACTTGATTTGGCTCCAACATAAAAGTTCATATCTGAATAGAGAAGAAAACATATTTTTTAAATTGGAAACTTGTAGAGCAGTTGGATTTTTAAGGAGAGGGGAATTCATCTGCAGGGGTCTTCTAAAGCATCCTGCAAGCACGGGTGAACTGGTGCCTGGTGGCTTAGTCGGTGTCTGAATAACGGAATTTGCAGTTTGCTGAACTGAGTTTGGGGAAACGATCCCAAATCTCTTCTAAAATAATACTGAAATGGTGCAAAGGGATCACACTTGGTCCCACCACAGAGTATCGTCCAAGGGCTGCGGGAGGACAGTGATGGTTTGCCAAGGGAATACTTCAGCCCTGATCCAGTGGGGTCAATACACACGCTTACAGTACGATTTGCAAGGGAGAGCTCCAGACTGCTCCCACGTGGGGTTGGGTTCTCTTCTTTGGGCTCACATAAAATTAGCTGGCTTTCCTAGACTTCCCAGAATATTTCCCTGCTCAGAGACTCTCCAGGGCCAGGAGTGAGGAAAGGTCTCTTCACTGCACCACATCTTCTTGCTTTTGGGCTGCGTGTCGTGAGAATTGGGTAAGGAGTGCTTGGAGAGCTCTCCCGCTTTCTGAGGAACGTTATGAAGATGGAGGTGCCCACATTCATAGATTCATAGATTTCTAGGTTGGAAAAGACCTTAGAGATTGAGTCCAACCATCCCTAATCCCCATTAAACCATATCCCCAAGTAGATCATCCACCCTATTCTTAAACACATCCAGGGATGGGGACTCAACCACCTCCCTGGGCAGCCTATTCCAGTGGCTGACAGCCCTTTCGGAGAAGAAATACTTCCTAACATCCAACCTGAATCTCCCCTGACTAAGCTTATACCCATTTCCTCTTGTTCTATCACCCAACACTAATGTAAAGAGCCCTTCCCCTACCTCCCCACCATCTTTTCTCAAGTATTTGTAGGCTGTACAAATCTGTCACCTTAGTATCTGCCAGAAAAACGATGGAGAGAAGAGAGGTTAGCAATGATAGGTGAAAAGAAATCTGTGTCCTTGCTGCTCCCCGTGGGGGCAGCGTGGTGGAGTTTTTCCTGGCACTGCACTTTTGGGAAGGATGGTCTTGCTCTCGCCTTGCCCGCGATGCCCGCGTACCCCGACTGCAGCCTCCGCGGGGGCTCTCGTGGTTTGTGGCGCTGCCTTCTCCTTGCTGCTTGTTTGCTAGGTGCTACGAGAGCGTTAGAATTGATGTGGCGTTTTGGAATATATAAACAAGTCTTGAGATAAATCCAAAGATAAGTTTCCTGAGCTTACTCCAGGCTTGACTTTGGCTTTTGGCAGCGTAGCCATCCTTAGCGTGACTCGTGGTTTAGTCGGAGACAAGGTAAAAATGGAAATGCCCCTGGGCTCTCTACTGGTGAAGTTAAATCCTTGTGGGACCTTTGTTATCACAGATGGAATCTGTCTTTTAGCTTACATCTTTGTGTCTCAAATTTTGTGTTTTTTTCCTCTCTTGATGGTAGAGGCTGTATGGCCACTGTGTAAAATGTCAGAGCAGTATTAGGACATCACGAGGGTGGTGTGGGAGCTATGGGACATACAATCCTTGCTCTTATTTTGGCATATTTGTGTATAACCAGTTCACATATGAAGCCTTTTAAAGAAGATGAGGGCTAAAAAAATTTGTGCAGTTTGATCGGGTGTAAGTTCAAATTTCTGAAGACTTCAACATATTCATGTCTATGTGGAAACATGAAATGTTGGAAGTAAAAGATTTGAGCTTTATGTAGCCTAATCAACAAATGTGTATTCCCTCTGCCCTTATTTTCTTTTCTCCCTTTAGACACATGAATTAGTTTTCCCCTTCAGCAGTTTGTTTTTTCTTTATTTCTCCTACTTAGATACTGTTAAAAGTAATTAAGATAATCTTATCAAAGGAACATGAAACAGAAATTTAACTGATTAAATTTCAGACCAATTAGTCATACAGAAGCCTTTGTGTAGACCTTCTGTGGATTCTGCACTGCTTGTACTTTCCATTTCCTATTTTACAATGGCATGATGTTAGGAAATTGCATTCCATGGAGATGGTAATTAACTTTCGTAATTAAAATACCACCTTCCTAGCAGATAACCAGTCAGCTTCAGGTCAATGACAATTTTTGATGTGACGGATTTAATCTTACAGAAGATGGAAATATAAGAAATTACATGTGTAATTTTTGGGGAGAGGGTTGGTGAGTCTTTTTGTGGTGAAATATCTTACAACTGCTCTAAGATGGTGGGACAGAGGAAAGGGGGATTGGAATTTCTGTCCAGGACTTGAATATTATATATATTTAATATAGAATATATTTATATCTATTTTAATTTAACAAAATTTAATATATTTATATGTATTTTAGTTTATCAAATTATCTTGCTCTGAATATGGATCAGATTGTTTGCTCACTGCTTCTAACACACTATTATTTCATACTTTTGCTTCTAAAGATTCATTTTTGGGTGGGAAATGGTCTTTAGGCAGTGTATACACGGAGTGTCTGCCATACATTGTAACAATAAGTCTCCCTTGAAGTCAATCCATTCCTTCAGTTAGAAGTATTAAAGGATCTACATAACCTACAAATATGTGGTTTACATGATGTAATTAATCTGTGCATAGTCTACAGGTGATTATTTGCTCTATATGGAAAAAAAAGAGCAAATGTGGTATTTCCCTGTTTCACCAAGGTGGACCTAGATATTCCTGAGACATTAAAGAGAAGGCCAGGACAAAAAGCAGCTAGCAAATGTCAACTCCACCTCTAGAAAATTTATCTAGATGGAAAAGTAGAAAATGAAAAGCTTTTCCATTGTGAGAGGGATGTCCTTTGGTCATAAATTGAGTTGATGATTTGCCTTGTGAAAGTAGAATTTTGCTTAAAAAAAATGCAATCAAATGTACTAAAATACATTTGAGAAATGCTATTTTATTGGGGGGTTTATTGCAAATACAGAAGATTAATTACCACCTAGTGCTGTCTTCTGTATGTAGATCAAACCAAACCCAGAACCAAAATATTCCTGTTCCGATACCACAGATATTGCAGACGGAAAGAAACAGTTGTCATTGATCTGGAATAATGCATGGGAAAGTGATAGGAAAAAATCCAAGTGATATAAAATGGCAAAAAGATGTGAAAAATCTTTCAACATTGGAATATAGAGGCCTTTTTTGTCAGCGGGCACAGAGGAATGGTGGGGGAGAAGTGAAGAGTAGGCTGAACAGTAGTATCAGAACGGATCTATAGTTATTTGGAAGTCAAACCAAAACTTTTTCTATAAAAAAAGCAATTAAATATTTGTCACAGATGTCATTATTTTTTACATATGTCATTGCTCACTCTCTAACTTTAGAGTCGCCTTTGAAATAAAAGGAAGATTAGTAACGAGATGAAAGTTGACTTTAACTAGAAAGAAATTAGACCTTAAAAGGAGATTAGTAATTACAGCTATCTTCAAATAAGATGGAAACAAGCCTTGAGGAACTAGAAGATTATCAGTGTTTGTAATAACTGAGCCCAAGGTTTGTGTACAAAGTATTAAAAGCCCTGAAAGCCCAGGATCAGAAGAGCAGGTGGTAGGATGCAGCTAGTGAATAATCCTCTTAACCTCATCAATACTCAACCAGGGCAGAAAGGAGTGGGGAGGAGAGCCTGGATGGCTAATGGCAACGAAACAAAAAGGAGATCAAAGGCACCCGAGCAACGCTGCCGAAACTTAACTGTGCCCAGTGCTATCAACTTTGTTACTCTGTGATGCTCTGAAATCTCTTGATCGGTAGAGAATAATAAATGAGTAGATTATTAAATATTTTAAGGAACAAAATATTTAGACGGCAGTTCAAAGCATTTTTATCAGTATAAAATCATCAGAGACTTGATGTTTGGAGTATGGTGTGTCATCTAGAGAGCAGCTGAGCTTAATTCTGTCAATACTCAACGCGTGTGATGGACACCAGGAAAAAGACTGCTTGGAAAGAAACTGGATTTAGTCCTTGTGAGGCATTATGTCATCATCAGAATGAGCCTTTGGGGCATTGGGAAGGAGCAGCTGGATGATGCACAGCATCCTGGTAGGCTTTGCCCTCATCCTGCTGCAGCTCAGGCTGTCCTGGCTGGATGCACCATTGGCTTTCTCTGAAGGCAGGAGATGCTCATCCCAGTTCTGTATCATGCTGCTGCAGGTTCAGGCCAGCCAGGTAAATACGTATTTTTTTTAAGCTAATTTTAGCAAATGCAGGAAACTACTAGTATGTGCCAGCTTCTTTCCTCCAAGCCCAAATTTTTTTTTTATAATCTTTACCAACAAAGTAATTGAACTCCAAAAAATAAAATAAAATGTATTTTTCCAACTTCATCGGAGGAGGCATCTCAATGATATGTATTCCCATCCACTTTTTATCTCCCTTCACAAGCTTATGACCTGCTTAAATGGAACATTTTAATCTAAGAAACTCTTTAATGATTTTTTTTTTAACCTTGGCTTCCTGCTGTGAGGAGCCCTCTCTGGAAGTGGGGTTATCTGCCCCTAGGTTTCCAGGGAAAGAAGCTTCCGTTTGAAGTGCTGCCTGGTCTGGCAAAAGGAGCCACACTTCAAAGGCAACGATGAGATTAAGTATTTAGGTTCAGAGCTGAGTTTTCTTCCCCCTGGCTGATGCCCCAGAGGAGTACCTGGCCATCTCTGGAGTGGGTGTAATCCCAAGCTGGGAAAAGCCTGGAATGACAGGCTCTAATTCACCTCTTCCACTTTTAAAGTTTGTCTTTTTTGGATGAACAGCAAGGGATTGCATGGACAGTGCCTGAAGAGAAGAGGAAAGGTCCTTTCATGCTACTTCTCTCCCAAGTTTCTACTCTGCACAGTTAAAGTTATCTGTTATAAAGAATAGGCAAAGAAAGTGCAATTAGTGACGTAATGAATAAGGAACTTGACTAGTGCTTATTACCCAGACAGGCTCAAGGTAGATGATATAGCCCGAGACAAGTAGAAAAGGAAGCCTGAATACAACTCATTGTGACAAAATCAAGAGGTTTCAGAAAATTATTAAACCTTTCTGAAAGTGGAAGTTCAGGGCTGTCACTGTGAATATTAATGTCTCCCATAAAAGAGGGTTTTGTTCATGAAGTCCAAGATCATACAATCAGCAGAAATTCAAAATTAATCTTTATTGTATGATAAAAGACCAAGACAGGATGAAAGAAAAGATGTGTCTGAAGGGAAAAGTCAACCAGAGAAATAATGCTATCATATAAAAATATTCTAATATCTACGGTCCCTTCTGAAATTTGCTGTATGGAAAGTAAGGTGTTACTTACTGGGTGTTTCTGGTATTTTTTTTTTTTTAATTTGATGAATGGGAACTCCAGGGAATCCTTAATAAGAAGAGATAGCTTTCCCCTTTGTCCTTCTACATGGCCATGACCTGCGCGTAGAGAGTTAATGGAACTGAAAAGCCATGCAGTGTGATTTGGGAGTATCACGTAGACAAATAGTATTAAATAATGGAGGTATTCTGGGGTGATTTCCATGAGTGAAACTGGAAGGTCCAGAGCCCAAGTGAAGTACTGAGTAAGACAAGGAGCCTAACGACATTGTTGCCCTGGCTTGGTGCTCTCTTAGCTCTCAACTTTCACCCAGCCATCTCGATGCTTTGCTGGTGGGCTCTTTTTCCTTCCTTTCGAGGTCCCAAAAAACAAGCTGGCTTCTAATTTTTTCTGGCTTTGCAACTAGGGCTCATCATGCCTTCCTGGTCTGCAGGTCCCTCTTCTGGTTTGTGAGTTCGTATGTCCAAGATGAGTTACAGCAGCCTGAGCTCATCCAGAGCTGTTCAAGCTCCTCTGATAGGAAGATGATGGGAACAATTAGCAACCATAAATAGCAGCAGCCATGTGCTGCTTGCTCAACATGCCAGGGTGAGGTAATGCAGCTGATGGTGAGAAGATCCTGATGATCCTCATCTTCTGGAAGCAGCAAATATACTTGCATTTACTTCTGTGTTTGAGATTTCGAGCTCACTAACACCACAACATGTTAATTATTTCCTGCACTGCGTGGTCAATCCATTGCAGGCTGTCCTGCCAAGTAGGAGAGTGAGGTTGAGCAGCAGAACAGAGTCTGGTGCTGCACACAGAAGCAATCTGTTCTGTACCATTTAATTTGGTAATAACCAGTAATTTACAGTGAGGCTCTATTGTCTTAATAGGAATACTAATGAAATCCAGTCTCTTCTGTCTGCGTTTGGGAAGGTCACTGGTGATAGTTTTACTGTTTCTGCTGTGGAGTCAAGTGTCTGCTCTGTGTTTTTGGTGGGGACAAGAGGATGCTAATAAACTTAGTGCGGACTTTTTATTAGTCTAGTCTGAAGTTAACGTTAATGCAGGTTTTATATTTCATATCTTGCTTGTTAAGCTCTCTAGGAAGCTTGTGGACTAAAACTACTACATAGATGTGAAATGTTTTGAATAGTCTTGTTCTGCAGTCAGCTGATGTGAATCTTAGCTGTGGACTTCATGGCAAGGAAGGGCTGAATCCGGTCTCGGTTGGTTTCTTTTTCTCTTCGTTTGCATTGGCTGAAAATCCAGCAACTGAGGCAGAACTTGTGAAGAAACCTCCTTTCAGACCATAATGTTTTTGTATTTGAACTTTAGCAGTTGATTCTTTTCATATTTGGCAACTTGATCATTTTTTTAAACGTAAACAGTATTTTGCTTCCCTAATCGTTTGAGCTTAGGGCTCTTCCAAAAAGTGATGGGGTGTTTTGAGATCTAGGAGCAAATGGAGAAACCTTAGAAACACCTACTTAACCCATCACCTGTACAGATGAAAACATTTCCCAGAACACTAAAAGCAAGGTATTTTTCTTGTATTCATGGCTTGTAAAAATGTTCTAGTGGATACGGTATAGAAAATAAGAAACAGTTCCAATTCTATAGCGTTGTACTCGCGTTCCTCACGCAAAAGCAACTGTTGTGTTGCAAATAACTTGGAATAAAATAATTTTGTCCTCCTACATCTTACTGTAAAACGCAAGTAAGTATCTGAGTAGTCCCATGTGACTCGAGTACTCTCTATACACTTTAAGAAAATCACATGGGTAAGTGAAATAGTCTTTACTTTTCTGTTCTAAGTGTTTGCTGGACTGAGACTACAGAGGGACCAGGAGATGGATGTGAATGAAGTAGCTGGACTGTTTCCAGCTGGATTCGTTCAGCAGCAGGTCCCTGTGGTTGTGCTGATAGAAACCTCAGGGAGAGCCTGTTTGAGGGGGAAAAAGAGCAGCGTAATTATTTCTGACGACGGGAGGGTGGAAGAGCTGAAGTATGAGAAGCTCATCATTGGACTGTCCTCAAGGCCAACAAGGTGCCACGCTGCAGAGGGGGACAAAAAGGGCTCTCTATTCTTCTTGGACCACTCTCTGCATCTGGGATGTTTTAAATGAGTAGTAAGTGCAGGAATTATTATTTATTGGAGCAGTAATAATCCAGCAGGATGTGTGGTTAATGAAGTACATCGCTCCATGCCTCTTGCGTAGCTGATGGCTTGTGGATTCATCTCATGTTGCAAAGCCTACGTGTGTTATTTGAGCGAGTTGCACGGCCCTTAGAGAGGTAATGTTCAGCCAGCCTTTACTCTCTGGTTGGAAAAGTCTCTTGAGCAAACAAATAATTGAGATATACACATCTCGAATGTATAGGACGAAGCAGATATGCGCAGCATTGAGTTGTATAAGTTGCAAGAGAAGCAAAAAGACTTTTCTTAGTGAAAACTCTGTTTTCCAGTAAATGAAAGTTGCTGCTTCTCTAGCCAGATTTCCGTGGGGTGGATGAGAACAAAGCCTGCTGGGGGAACTGCGGACATCTGTATGACGTGCCTTCTTTGTAATTTTGTTCAGCTCTCTTAACTCTGACATTACAGAATTAATCCTTTTTTTGTTAAAGAAGGATTTAAGGAGAAATGTGTAACAAGTTGCACAAAGATTGTAATTTTTTTTCCCTAGTACTTGAGAATTAATGAACTTTGTGCTTTGTAATAAGTCTGTTGCAGAAGTGTGCCTAGACCTATGTTAAATTAGACTGTCTGAACTTGGGCATAGGAGCAATCTTTTTTTATTCCATGTTAGCCCAAAGAGATTTTTGTCAGCAGTGAGCCCCTTGCACGCTACTAAACAGAGGTAAAGTGTCATATAATTTGGTACAAGCATGTCCAGCAGCCTGTAACACAATGAAAACCCAGTCTTTGGTTGGAGATGGCAGGTGCAAATGCTTTTTATAAAGAGCTGTTACATTCATTTTGATAACAGGTGAACTAAAACCACAACTGCTTTAAACTAGGGGTCTAGACCCAGATTCTGCACTCTTGTGCTGTGATGCTTTTTGTAGCTCACAGGAAACAATCCCTGGATGGTCTGTAGCTATTTTCAGTATCGTGCTGTATTTCGAATGGATTCATTTCACCTAAATCCCAATGTGGATGACCAAATCCCCTGGGAATTTAACTCTCCATCTTGTTGCTTGTTTTGTTAGTCACTCATTTCCTAAATCTGTCAGTATGGCACCAAGACGGCAGCGATCGCTGCGTACGGATGGCATTGCAGTGGGGGAGCGCGGTAGCGAAGGAGATGGGCTCCATCCAGCTTGTGCCATCCAGCTGAGCCCGTGGGTATCCCTGGAAATCCTGAGAACAAATCTCTGCCATAAACTTAACGTCTCTGACTTGCTCTGAATGGTTTTACTTCTACGAGTGGCATCGTTGGTAATGTGGAGCAGGGGGTGACATGCCTACAATGAACCATGGATTTTCCATCTCTGCTTTTCATTGTGCTGCTCTGTTGCTGATGGGTTTTGTGCCAATGTTGAGTGTTTTCCTCAGTTGCCTGAGCTGAACATAACATTCTTAAGGTAAACTCTGCTGTTGGAGCACCGTGAAGTTGTAGGATGAGTGATTCACAGCAGCATAATGCAGTCAGGTTGATGGCCTCTTCTTCAGTATCATGCACGTTAATTGGAGTTGATCGTATCTAAAATGAATAAAGTATATAAAATATATTGCAATTCTTTCACCAGAACCAGCATTTCTTGATATTTATTTGCTCCCGTTTGCAAAATAAAGACTTGTTGAGAAGTCGAGGTGCTAGTGCATGTTTTGCAAGTGCCAGAGCCAATCTGTTAATGTGATTGTTACTCTTTTCTGAAATAATCCCTGTGTGAAAATGAGCACTGAAGAATCAGTGAATCAATATAAGAATAATCACCTGGATTTCCCTGCATTTTCTGAAGCCCCTGAGATCTCATACCTCTTAAATCTCAGCCCAATTTCCAGAACAGTGTGCTGTGGGTGGAGGAAGAAAAGAAGTTAGAAAGAGGTTGGGACTTGCAGTTGAAATTCTGGGCTCCTGGTGTATGGGAGTCCTGGAGTGTGGGACGTGTGAGCTGAAGTGCCCACCATGGCAGTTACATCACCCAGACCGTGGACAGGTGGATTCCAGGTGGCTTTCCATAGGAGAAATAGCCAAGCAGTTTTTCATTAGGTCTTGCACAGGTTTCAGCCCATAGACTTGTTTAAAAGCCTGATGAAAAAAAGAAATGCAATAATAGACAGTGTGCTGTGAGTGAAGACGTCACAGAATTGCTGTTTATTAACATGGAAAGAGTGCAGTGGTAACAGAGAAAGTCTTACATTTCTGTTTGCTGCAGTGAGAAGTTGGAGAGACTCGTGCATCATCTGGGGCTGAACATGTCACTTGTTTTATTTAGTGCAGGGCACGTCTCAGGAGTTTCTGAGGACCTTCATCACGTCAGGGCTGGTGTGAGCTGAGGGCTGTCATCACCTCGCAGGACCAAGTCTTGTGGGTCTACGAATGGAGCGTGTGCCTGCTCTTCTATAGTGTATTGGTGAAAACTTTTCATAGACCTAAATATCAGGGGTCAGGAGCACCACAGGTGCTGTGATCTTAAGGTATTTTTCAATATAGTGAGTTTTAATGACATTTGAAAGAGCTAACTGGTCTGAGGATAAGTATGATAGGGTGACATATGGCAAAGCAGATACGGGTTTACCTCCTACAGCTTGTCTTCGTGTTTGGCCTGAGCAGAGTAGAAGGGAACCTGCCTGGTGAGAATATTTGATTCTGGCTTTTTGCATGTTTATTTCATCTGAAGATGGCATTTTCTTAAGAGTGCTAATCCCTGCTGAAAATTATTTTTTTTTTTTTTCATGTCATTGAAGCAACAGTGTGGGGAAAAAACCTTAAGATACGAGTAATTCTGTGTGTGCAGGGGCTCTGCACCATTCCTTACCTGAAAGTTTGAATCAAAACTCACGCTGGAGCATGAAAAAGTTAAGTGGGTTTGAAGGCAAGTGGCACTGCCAGTGTGTCCATTGCTCTTCATCCCTGGTACAGTAAGAGATTGAAGTTATGAGGAAGTTCTCATATCTTTAGTCATATCATTGTGATTGTGTAATGATGACCTCATTGAGGTGAAGTAATTGAAATTAGAAACCAAATCTCTTTGACTGCTGGGCAAGTGCTGCCTTAGAAGGTGTAATGACACCTGAGTCTCTGCTGGGTAACACACCTTGCTGTGTAGGAGCAATGTCAGGGTCATGCTATAAGTGCCCCCTTTCCTACAGCCTGCTCTCGTAGATGTGTGTTGGTAAGGTGTCCATGAAGTTTTGGTAGGAAACTTTTTCAGATCGTTTCCTGGGCTCTGGTACTGGGATGCTCCTGCCTCAGGGGTTTGGGGAGACCTGGAATGGGGACCGCAGGGACTTCGGCTCATGGCCAAGAAGCTGCTCCTGTGTAGTCCATGAACGCGGAGCATCCGTCCTCCCCATCTGCAGGGGCTGTTAGCTGAGGGGGATTTTCTTGTTTTGTTAAACCTGTAATTTATTTTCTCTCCTGCTGGAACAGCCTAGAAGTAAAATTTAGAAAGATCACTTTCCATTGAAAATACTCAGGTGAAAGTATCATGGTAGAAAAATGGAAATCCTAAAGAAAACATAAGATAAAAAGTCTGCAGGTTTCAGTTTCTCACTGATAACCTGTAAATACGTATGAAAATTGTGTATATGTATTCATTTATGAAATTGTCCTTTTTCCCAAAAAAATCTTTTTTCATTATAAAAAGCTGTAAAAACCTGATGGAGAAGCTAGATGACAGAAAATAACCAATTCTCAATATCACTTTATGTTGCTGTAACACCCAAATGTCGAAGGAGCTATATAAACACCTAGGAAAACACAATCTGTCTTGAAAAGCTTACAAGTAAAAGGAGATTTTCAAAGGCGTAAAAGGCAGATTGGTGTCTGGCTGTTGCTGAAAATCACTGAGCACCCCAATCTGCTGAGCGTTGTTGAAAATCCCACCCAAAGCCCCTCTCACTTCACATGAAACAATAGGAATATGCAGTAAATATTCGATGGCATCTTTCTGCCAACTGTTTTCTTTGTAAGTCACTAATCTTTCTTCTTAAAGATTATGTGTAACACCGAAAATATATTAGTGGGTGGGTCACAGACCAGAGAACTCCAGGGGGGAAAAAAAAAGGGAAGAAAGCAGAAAAGGCTGCAGACGGCTGGTTTCCATCTCCTCCCTGGCTGAATTAAGAAAGATGTTTTTCTCCCCACTGCTCTTCTATCTCCCTCCTTTCCATTTTCTGCATTATGTTTCCTCCTCCAGACTGTGGCAGTGGAGCTGAATGCTGATGAGACCATCGGCAGTCTGTCCCCAGACAGAACTTTTTAAGGTCATTTCTCCTGGTTCTCGATTGCTTGACCTGCTCATTTCTCTTCACCAGCTATGGTAGGCTACCCAATTATACACTGTTATTTTTATGATACTTGCTTGTCCTTCCCAGCCTTAATCTTCCTTTATTGCCAGGAACACTCACAGTCTCTGTAGTCTAGTTAGAGCTAAAGTTCATAGGAGGAATGTTTTAAATTGACAGTTTCAAACGAGCCATCAGGACCGCTGGCAGTGATGGGGTGGAATAGGCTTTCCGTGGACGTCGGTAGAAGTGAGTGATAATGGCTGAAGCAGCAATTCCCTGAGGATGGGGGTCCTGAGGATGAGGGTTACCTTGGAAGGGAAGGTTGCACCTACCTACGCATAGCAGGCAGCCCAAGCAGGATTGTGTTGGTTTTATGACAGTGTATTTGTGTATACAGGTGGTATTTTTAAGGATCTGACTCTAGTTTTCCTAGACCTTAGTAAAACACGCTTCCATCTTTCTTGTTCTCCACTTTCAGGCAAAGTCTGGGATTTGTTACTGTAGTTGTTGGTTTTATTCCAAATTCTACAGCCCTTTTGCACCGAGTCACTTGCTGAGTAAGATCATCTCTTATTTATTACTATGCTGGTCGCAAGGTTTGTGCAGCGGTCACTCAGAAGGAGAAGTGGGAAGAGAGGGATGACAAGTCCCAGCGTTGAAACATGAGCTCTGTTATCCTCTGATGTGTGAGGTCCACGTACTGTGAAACAGCATCATAAACCGGCAAAATAAATTCCCTTATATCAAATTCATTTCCTCATTCCAGCAAGGGTAAGCTCAGCATCAATAAAATTGCTCTGAGAATCTGCAAGTTACCTGTGTGGATGTGTGAGTCTTCCATATGGGATGTTTCACAAGTCAACTCACACAAACTATGAGGAATAATCTATAGGGGACTATCGGCACAGGAAGAGACATGCTGTAGTCTGTAGTCACACTAAAAAGTAGGAATCTTTTTAAGAAAATCCGTGATCTGTGGGCAAATAACATGAGCTGTACCTCTTCTGGTACAGCGATGCCACTTCATCTTCAACCCCATGGACCGTTTGCTCCTCTCCCAAGTACCTACGTGCTGTAGCACCTACAGTATTCCACAGCCATGCTGGTGAGTGTGCGAGGTTGGAGTCACCCCCAGGCCACCACGCAGTCAGGAGGGACCAAATTCATCCCAGACCTGGCTGGGCTGGCCCCAGCAGAGCTGCTGGAAGGATGGAGTTGGCCCCAGCTCTGCGTTTCAAAGCTTTCAGAGTCATCTGAGCAAACAGGAATGTGAATGAATCATACTTCAAGTATTTACATTTCTTGAATGCCTGAGAAGCTTTTAAAAGGTCAATCTAATTAAGACAAAGTTTGTTTGTACCAATATAAAGTAGTTACTATTATTGGAAATTCATTCCAATGCAATATATGGCATTTTACTTACAGTTTAAATTTTAGTTTTGTATGCTTAATTTGGAAAGAGCAGAAATGATCTTTTGGTTCCATAACGTCTTACTTAAAATGACATTTTAATCAATAATGATTTTTTTTTTTGCTACAATTAAAAAAAGATTCATTCTTCCTGATGCAAAATAATTAATCAAAGCTTTTGCATAAGGAAGATTCTTTTCTATTGGAAATAAAATTGCCCAGACTCATAACAGCCACATTATTTAGTATGTCTGTTTTTGATTGCCATCTTATGGGAACAAAAGCCTTTATTCTATAATTTAAGGATGCATTTAAATTCAGTTTGAAAGACTAAATTTCATGATGTGTTGCCCTTAAAGGCTATAAAAATTGAGATCTATTTGTGCGTCTCCATAAGAACATCGAAGTGAGAAGTAAATCAGTTTTTCTTTTAGTTTCTTGTCGTATTTGAATAGTTCTGCCTGCTGCCCTTGCGTCTCCTTCAGACAAACCTGCTGTCTCAAGCTTTGCACAGCTGAGGGAAGTTAGACCTTACAGTCCTTGCTGTCCTAAACTTTATCATTTTTAAAAGATAGTAAATTGAGAGGAGGGGACAGAGAGGGTGTAATTAATATTTTTCCACTGACTGCTTCCTTTCTAATGACTGTCTTGTTACCTGAAAGCCTAGAGCCAAGTCCAAAGCATTCCTGTTGAGGGAACCAGAAGTGCCACGAACAGTGTGTCTGGCCCTTCCAAGTAGAGAAACATCTCTCTGAATTAGAACTTCCACTGCTGGTAGCAGGACTTTCTCTTTAATTTCCTTTTTAGTGGTCTTTAACACTCTTTTTGTAACGTGAAACTATAGAAATTTTATGTTGTTATCTGAATTCTGTGAAGTCATAAAACAAGACGACGCGTTGTAAAACAAGAAAATTTCTTTCATGGAACTGAGTTTCTTGCACATGCTAAATACTTCGGGTTTGCTCCAGATGTTCCTTTAGCTTGTAGTTCTGTTGAAAAGGAGCAGTTTGTCCTACATAGCCAGAATTTTCCTCTCAGAGTACATTGCCAATCTTCTCTGCCAGCCTGTTTGTGGATCATGCAACATTGATTCCAAAATGTCTGAATAACTGTACAGTAATAAGCTCTCATTCAGTATCTTTTAGAGAACATCTCTAAATGTAATGAGAATATGACCTACAAAAAAGGAAGATACTAAAGAAACATCCACGTATCGGTAACAGAGATGAAAACTTATGAACATCAAGAAAAAGGTAGTCTTGAAGTTTGGAATAAAACAGTCTGAGGGCTGTATCTTTTCCTCTATTCCTTATTGGCATCTGACTCCTGAAGGTTGGAAGGACTGCTAAGAACTGGTTTGGAACTTGGTGAACCTGAGCACTAAATAGATAGTTTTTTTTTCTTGGGGAGTGTGTTTTTGTCAATCATAAGAAAAGAAGTGAAGACGTTCTTGCTTAAATACACATGGTAAAATGTAATGTTTTAGCAGCATCATAAAAAATAATTAGTGTATCAGGCATAATCATACTGTATTCTAGGCTGCCCAGGGAGGTGGTTGAGTCCCCATCCCTGGATGTGTTTAAGAATAGGGTGGATGATCTACTTAGGGATATGGTTTAATGGGGATTAGGGATGGTTGGACTCGATGATCTCTAAGGTCTTTTCCAACCTAGAAATCTATGAAATAATTATCACAGGTGTGAATGGAAATACACAGCATCGTGTTGTCTCTGGCAGAAGTATTTCAAGTATTTACTATTAATAAAACCCGACCCTCTTGAGTGTCTTTCCCTCTTGCAGCGAGGCTGGGTACAGCGTTGTTGCCACCACCGCTGGTTTTCCAGGCTCGCTGTTCTCAGCGTGGTGAGACGTCTGGCTCTGCTGTGCCCCACATGGCTGCTGCCTTCCTCCCGTCCGCGCGTCACCGGAGGAACCAAAATAGCAAAAGTACCACCGTGATGCTCGAATTCTGGATACGCTTCACCCAGTGGCATTACACAAGGCAGATATTTCCCCCGATGGGCACAGATGGGGTGGGTACCACGCCGTCTGAGCATCGGGGGCATAAATACCAGGATGTGCTGGGATGCAGAGGACACTACGGGGATGGGGAGCGGCACCTGCTCATCCGGCCACACTCTGGCTCTATTTCGCCCAGGTTGCAGTGGGCTTCCTCCCGTGGTTTTCCTCCTTGGCTGGGTGGTGTGTCCAGGAAAGGTCTGGCTGGTGTCCTTGCTGCTCACTCTGACTCCTCATCTGATGGTTTTTTAAGAGAAAAGCAGGGTTAGGGTTGCGTTAGTTCCGCGTGCATGGGAATTGCTTAAAACATAAACGTCTTCTCATGGGGGAAAATAGATTTTTTTTTTTTGGAGGGGGAAGTTTTTTTGAGAGTAAAACTTTATCTAATGAGTGATTAGTGCATCAATAGGTGTTAACGAGCCCCCCCTCACGTCTCATCACAGCTGGACTGTTTTCCTCATTCCTCTTCATTTCTGTTCTAAGCTCTTGGTCAGGTTCTGTCTGCTGTGATGTGGACAGGTGGTCTCTTGTCTCAAGTGAGGCTTGTCAGTGCTACCAGCAGCTCAAAATTCAACTCCAGAAGGCAGCTACCACCATGTGTCAGTCGGAGAGACGCAAGCTCAATCCATACCTCTTTGCTGAATGAGCATGCAGCGTAACAAGCTTGACTTAAATCTGGCTGCTGTGAATGGTGCATAGTCAGATTCATAAAATAGGCCATAAATAATCATAATGAAACCTCAGCACGTAGTTTTCTTTCTTAGTTTCTGCAGCTTCTGAAAGAAAATAAGTACTGTGTAGTTTGTAGTATGCGAGTAAAATAGCTATTGAAAGGGACTTTATAGTTGCTGACTTGTTTGTTGCTAATTTACCACTGTTCTCTACAGTCTGATGTGATGAAGGTGTGTGTAAGGAAACCGAATTTCTGTGTGTCTGCTGTCCTAGAGATTGGTAGTGGGGTACGGGAGTGGGACTAGCCCAAACATCTGCATTTGCATCCACAAAAGCATTTTTTTTTCTTCCACCTGCTGCTAAAAAGCTTGATCCCTTTTCAGATAGACTCTTGCCCTGCCATAGAACTGGAGCTCTCTCTCCCTGACATTCCAGTTCTCTCTTGCAGCCAAGAGGGAAATGTGGGAGCCACTCAGAGCCCACCCTGTAACGGCTCGGGAAAGGAACCGCAGGCTGGTTTATTCAGCTTAGATAAATTCTTCACATCTAAAGAATTTACAAAAGGTGACATTAATTGCCTAAATAAATTTCACAAGAACATGGATTGAAGATCTTTACTCCTAGAAAGAAGCGTCAGAAGATATGTAATAATTTTTGTCACTATTTTAGTTTTCCAATTAAAAGATGGGCAATTAAAAAATTATTTCTTTCTTGTAGCAGGGGCTCCGGTTTCCAAAACACTGCAGCGAGGAAGATGACAGGAATTGCTTTTGAGTTGTTCTGGTAATGACGAATGTAGATGGCATTATAATAAGGTTAATCTCCTAAACGTTTTGCTTTAATAAATAAATAAATTATTATCCACTTTACTATTTGGACGTATGTTTTAGCTCTGTGGCATGGCATTTATGTGGAAAACGATACCAGGTAAGACATGGAGTGCTGTTTAGTGGAAACGTTGTAGATTATAAATAGATTAAAGATTCATCTGGCAGAGGAAATTTTCAGTACCCGTTTCAAACTGGACGTGGCTTTTTGCCAGTCTGCCTAATGCTCTCTTAGCAATATTAGGGTCAGCTGACGAACAGCTCTGCCGAGAGTTTGAGAGTTAATACTGGAGATGTTACTGCAGGCAACTCTTTAGGCTTGTATCAGAGAAAAGATGGGAAGTTAGCAGCAATGATAAACAATTATTGCCCGTGCAAAAATCTCTGAGTTCAGGAAGAAAAGGTAAAACCGAGCAGCTGTACCACCCTGTGGCCTTAGCAGGTGTGCCCCGTGCACATCCTCAGTCTCAAACAGGCAAATTTTATTTGAGTGTGAGATTTTCTTTGTTTATTCTTTTACTGACAAATTTAACTTGCATGTTGCTGGGAAGTTACAAATGAACACTTAAGAACTCTGAGCATCCTTCGGCATTTCCAACACGATGAATGTGTTAGACTAAATTAAAATGTATTTAGTTACTGGACAGCCCACTGGATTTCCTGCACCCCTGGTCCCGTATGGGCTCAGTTCTTCAGCTTCGTGGTGGAGAGTGATTTTCCCGGTGTTACGAGTACGTGTGTGCAAGGATACCAGAAATAGTGGTAATTTATTCCTGTTGTGCACTTGTATGAACTTGGGGTGTGTAGAGGCTAATGGGCCGTAAGGGTTTCCTCCTGCCTTCTCCCAGTGTTTACTGCACGATGATGGTTTCATAGCTAGAAAGCTATGGCAGCAGTTTAAAACTGAGGGAAAAGACAAAAAAAAAAAAGTTTAATTGATTTTGAGAATGCTAGCTGTGTTTTAAAATGTAATTCCGTGATTATTTTCCATATTCTCCATTTTGGCTTTGTTTTCACCTTTTAACTGAAAACGAGTATTTTTGCCCTTGTTTACTGGGCTTATTTATTTTAGCCAATACAAAAGACATTTCTATTGTTAGTGTAGGATTTTCAATAATGTAAGGAAGCTTAAATAATCATTCATACTAAAATAATCAGAAATTTGTCATAACAGTTCCAGAAACTACAAAGCTCTATTTCCAAAAGTTTCTAATAGGATTTTAAGCTGCAATTGTAATGGTGATGTAATTGATGGGAATACCTTTAAGCTAACTATCCTATTTTACGTGACTAGCTTACATACATGGTATATGTATATTTAGGATGTACTTTTTTGTGCTGAGTGCCTAACTCATTTCTGCTGCTGGCTTTTAGGACTTTGGGATAAATGCAAATGTGTAGGTGGACAACAGGAGAGATGGTCACAGGTGCTTCAGCATGGCATAGGGTCGAGTGCTTCTTGGAAGCTCTCTGGGGCCCTAAATGGCTTTGGAAAATGTGTTCTTAGCTATTGGAATGTTTATGGTGTACACCCAGATCTTCTGTCTGGCCTGGAAATCTCGGCTTTAGAAGTCTAAATACTGGGAATGTGTACTTTTATGTGAACAGTGGGTTAAGAAATTTTGCACAGTACAAGTTGCAGGGTATTTGTGCAGCCTGATCAAACTGAATGCTTATCAGAGCCTCTTAAAACAGACATCTGCATCTTTCATCACGGTAAGTGGAGCTAAGCACAGTGGCAAAGCTTCCAATTTGTGGTACCTGTGAACGGAGAAGCGAGGCTGCCCTCTGCACATGCTAGACACAGCTCACGTCGAGGAGTGGATGTTATTAAATATGAAGAAAAAAATCCAAGGCATAAACAAAATTGTTAGGAAAAAGGCATAGTCTTTGATAAAATTCTGTGTCTAAATTCACCTTGAATTAAGTTCTTTGAGGATAAGCTCGCTGTTTCTTGTAAGAGGTTTTTCTGTGATGTTTCTGCTTTACAAAAAGATGTAATACCTCTCTGAGGTATGTCCTGCCACTTTTCTCTATTAGCTGTGATGGCTCTCCAATTATATTGCACTTAGAGCCTTTCCAGGAGTAGAAAATAAGGTTTTAGATTCCTCAGGAATTAATGTAAACTGAACTGGTTTTAAAACTGAATTGTGCTAAATTAACACTAACCCACCACCTCTCTGTAGTCACTCTCCAGCATGATCAGATCAGTCTTTACTGGCCAAATGCAGTGATTGCAGGACTTAATTTAAAAGCTTTGTTCGATTTCAGAAAAGTGCCCCAGAGTGCTGAATATTTCCACGTGCTGGACGTGTTTGACTCCTGTTAGTGTCAACAAACAATTTTCGTTTGACATATATCTTTTAGTCTTAGTAACAGATCAAATTATTGTGTATCAAATTAATAGATTTAATAAATAACTCTCAGTGGTTTGTGTGTTTTTTTTAATACAGAAGCATGCCTGGGTACCTCTACTTTTTCTTCTGCGCATTGCCAGTTCCAGCCTCTGACACTCGAGGAATTTTTATGTCTATTTTGCTATTAAAATCATAGAATAATGTAGGTTGGAGGAAATCTGGTGGTCACCTACTCCGGCCTCCTTTTCTTAGCAGGTCTGATTCGGTCAGGTTACTCAGGAACTTTTCCATTTAGATATTGAGCATCTCCAAGGACTCCACAACCGTTTTGACAACCCATTGCAGTATTTTATCATCTACTGGTGAGGGGAAGTATTGTCCAGGACAAATGTAAAAATATTAATCAGTCTAGCAGCAGTAATTAGCCAGCCTTGGAGAAGATGCACAGATAGTTACAATAACTTTCTTGTCCTTTCATCTTTAGTGTAAAATTGAGTCAATTAATGTTAGAGTTAATGCATCCAGTAATTGTCACTGGTAAATGCTTAGAGTTGTTTTCCAAAAGGCTGGTGAAGGATTCGCTTTTGGGCACTTGGATCAGTTTGTTTTCCAGCAGAACAACCTGTAGCGATACCTTTTAGCTTGTTTTGCTACTGTTTGCATTGAAATGTGCTTGTGGATGTAAATGCTTCTGTGCAACTTGGCCAAACGGGCAGCTCCAAAATTCGGTGTGTTCTGCTTAAATAACTTCATATCCTTAGATATTACAGCTCAAAGTAAGATATAAGTAGATAGTGGCAATGCAAACCTGCTAGATTATCGTGTATGATATGGAATTAACAGTTTTCAAAGTGACATAGGCTCTTAGGAAGCTAAACCTCAATTTAAGACCCAATTATTTCAACAATTCTGAAAATTTTGCCCTTACACGTTTTCCCGAAAACCAAAGCAAGAAGTTTCTTTCTTCTTGGCACCAATTTGTGGGTTTTTTTTGTTTTGTTTGTTCTTAAAAGGATTAAGCAGTCTAGCTGCATTAATTAGGTTTTCTGAGATTTTTATTTGCGATAGCAAACTGAAGGCTGAGCAAGTAGCCAGGAATTCAGCAGCCCATATGAATATGAACAATGAGACATCTTTTAGAAATTAGAAATTTTGTCATAGAGCTGCCAAATGCTGGACTTCAATTGAATCCCTTACACAAGGTGAATTCCAAGAAATGTTGTTTCTATTGAAGATGTACGACTGTTCAAGCATATTTTGAAGCTGTAAAACCTGTGCTAATCAGAAACTTTAATGTTTGTTATCTGGTGTTAAACTCTTGATTAAGCAGAGATGTTTCCTGCTGGCTTTCAGCAGCTCAGCCATAACAGAGGAGGTGGTTTTAGCTTTTTAAGTTTAATGTTAACTTGTGTGTCAGAACAACAGCAGGACAGTGGTTATGTTGTGTGTCTGCATCTACAGAGGTAAACCAGCAAATAACCAGAGGCGAAGTGTGCTGAGGAGGATAAAATGGTGAACCAGAGGGCAGGAGAGGTTCTAGTGACCTTTAGGACCATCTCTTTAACAGAGTTGTGTGTGTTTCTAGAGTTTAGTAGCTATGTAGAGGTAGTAGTATTGGACTAAGAACTTCTGAAAGCACCAGTATATGCCTGTATCTTTAGATGGCTAATGGTTTTTTGTTTTGTTTTTGTTGATTGTAGTCTGTGTCCTTATCCTTTAGAATGCCTTTAGGCACTTTTGAAAATGTCAGCTGAGGTATGTTTGAGAAAGAGATCATTTTATGAATCATCTCTTATTTTATTTCTTCCAGGAAAAAAAAAAAAAAACAGCAAACCACCAAAATTGGTTCCTTTACTGATCCTTGTCCTTAGGTGGATCTTGTTCTGTGCATGGATCAATAAAAATGTGTCTTTAACAATAAGAGGGTAGATAAAGGGGCAGAAAAATGAGTCCATTCATCAAGGACAACATGAAAGAAGGACTATTGTGAAGATATTACAAATATTAATGTGTTGTGTTGCACTCCCATGACACTAAAAGTCCCGTTAGTGATAAATATTTCCAGTTTTAAATATGTACAATTTTAGTAGCTGCAGAAGCTATTTTTACGTAATAAAATTAATGTATGTTCAGAAATTTTGTGCACGTGCTTGTCTCAGAAGAAGCATTGTTATATCCTGCTCCATCCATCCTTTCTGAGTATGGCATAGCAATTTAATTTTAAACCTGAAGTGTTAAGTTTTAATTTTTTTCCTTTGCTCAGACTCCTACTTAGTCATACATAAATCAGAGGAATATGAAAGAACTAGTAAAAATGGCTGTATCCTTCTAGAGCTGTAATTTGGCTCCATGAATTATTAATTATTAGACCAGTATAGCAACAGCTTTTTCAGAAGTCAGTATAAATGTAAAAGGCTCACCTTATCAGCCAGGATCTAAGCAGTGGCAGTAATGCAATTCTTACCATTTAGCACTTTGTGGCACGTTGAAAAGGAATAGGATATTAGACCGTTTAAACTTTCTGAAATATAACACAAAGTAAGGAAGTGCCTTTTTTTTTCTTTTTTTTTCCCCTCTGAAATAATTTCAAAGAAATGAATACACATGCATTTCTCAGGGGTTTGGACTGGTGGAGATGTTGAAGCTGTTCCATTTGTGAAGCATCACTGCGAGGGAGACCAGCAGCTCAAAGAGCAAGCGCGCTTGAAAAGCAAAGGCTTGAGCTGCTTGTAGTGGTTAGAAGAAAAGAAGAAATCCAGGGAGGCTTGAAATTAAGCTGAAATGGATGAAAGGTAGCATTTACCAAATACAAAGGCACCTGGTTTTGTAAGTAAAATTTTCCTTCCTAAATAACATAGATCTCTAGTTTAATTTTCTTGAAGCCGCACCGATAGCAGTACTAGGGGACCCTCATGTCCTCTGATTTAAAGGGTAGTTTTGTTTCTTGTCTTTAAATGACTTTTGTGTTTGAAAAGCACCTTTAGGACTGCACCAAAACTTTGTCCTTCTCAGATACAATCTGCCTTTGGGAGTTTCAGAGTTGAGTGCAGTAGCTGATTAATTGCATCCCATCTTGCAAAATTTAAGTGCATGTAATGGAAAATTGAAATACTTCAGCACTTTTCTAATTCTGAAATTTCATTTTAGCGTTTTTAGTAGTTGAGCAATACTGTTCTCCATATCCGAAGATAAGTTATTAAAATAAGGAGTCTCTCTTGCAATATATCACAATCTATTTTTAAAAAATATCATTTAACTTACAAACAAATTAGGAGAAGGTGTTAAGGAACTGATTAGGTCTCTTTTTGCATTGAGGTTTTTAATAACTATTATACTACAAAATTTATGTAAAGCAATATTTCAGGCAGAACTCCTAATGGCTTTCTAATGTGAGTTTTACCTGAGATTGTTTCACAGCACTGCGAAATAATCTAGTTGCTGTCACTCGTTTCTGATTTACAGAAGCTGTTTTGCTCCCATCTGTTGTGCAGACAGTCCAGGCAGGGTTAGTACAGACCAGTTCGGCAGCGCCACAGAGTGCGTGGAACACTGGTTGCAGAAAAGTAATTAGTCTCCACAAATTCAGATGAAATATGTTAGTTTCTACCCTGGTTCTTTTTCTTTTTTTAACGGCGAAGGTGAAGAATTGGGTAAATGATACTGCAAAGTAGAATTGGAAATCTTTCTTTAACGTTCTTAGTCTTTAATAAAAAGACTTGTAGATTTTACTTGAATTTGGGGTACAATATAGATACAAAACACTAATTTCCTATGGGAAGTTATTGGTAATCGTATCTCTTACGTGATGCTCTTCAGCTAAATGCACTCGTGTATCAGCAGGTTTGATAACTTGGTCTAGGGCAGCCTGATCTGTTACAGCTTCCCTGTCCCCATTTCCTATCCAGGAAATTAGTGTATTTTTAGAGCTATTTCTTAAACATTGCGGGACGATCTGGACCAGGGATTGGAGTGGGAATCGTGCTGCTGGCGGGGAGCCAAGGGTGCGGATGTCGGTCCCGTCTCTGCCGTGGGTAAGGCGTTACTTGAGGAAGCAGAGGAGGAGGAGGAGAGGCAGCAGTTCGTTTCGTTCGGTGTGGGAAATAGGTTTTCCTTCATTATTAACTGCACAATCATGCTCTGATGACGCTTAACATGTGAAAGTAATCACGGCCCTTTCTTCATCTCTGGCGGGTGGGAGAGGGAGTGCATTAATTACACAGTCCTTCCAGGTGAGCCGCACTTGTCCGCGGCGCGTTACCCGAGTTAATGTGACAAAGACCATTAAGAATTACTTTTCTGATGGGTTTAAACTCTTTTCATGATCTCCATTTCGGTTCTGCTAGCGTAGCTTTGTGCAAAATGGGACAAGAGAGAAGAACTGCAGGGAGGTGGAAAAGGCTAAGGTGACTTAGAGCCTTCCACACGTACGTCGGTGGTCCAGCTCCGGGGTTATGCCTGTGCCGCGCGTGGGGATGCCGTGGTGCAGCGGATGGCTGTGCTGATGCTTGTGTTAGCAGAGCTGGCTCCATGTCTGTCAAAGGAGAGTCACCGTGGCATTGTCTTTGTCATGGGCTTGGTGCCTGGGCCCTGGCTGCACAGATGCCCGTGCTGCCGTGCCCGCTGTTTTCACTGCGCCTAGCTGGGCTGTGGCAGCTGCGATGGCAATTATGCTTTTGAGGGATGTGCCCTAAAAGCTTTCTTATAGATCCTTGAAGTTTGGCCTTGGTTGCCTCTCAGAGGTGCTGGCCATAGCTTGCTGGAAGAAACGATGCAAGACCAGATCGTAGAATCATAGAATGGTTAGGGTTGGAAGGGACCTCAAAGATCATCTAGTTCCAACCCCCCTGCCATGGGCAGGGACACCCTCCACTACACCAGGTTGCCCAAAGCCCCATCCAACCTGGCCTTGAACACTTCCAGGGATGGGGCAGCCACAGCTTCTCTGGGCAACCTGTGCCAGTGCCTCAGCACCCTCTGAGTGAAGAATTTCTTCCTTATATCCAATCTAATTCTCCGCTCTTTCAGTTTAAAGCCATTGCTCCTTGTCCTATCGGTACACGCCCTTGTAAAAAGTCCCTCTCCAGCTTCTCTGCAGACCCCCTTTAAGTACTGGAAAGCTGCTATAAGATCACCCCAGAGCCTTCTCTTCTCCAGGCTGAACAGCCCCAACTCTCTCAGCCTGTCTTCATAGGAGAGGTGCTCCAGCCCTCGAATCATCTTTGTAGCCTCCTCTGGACCCGCTTCAGCAGCTCCATGTCCTTCTTGTGCTGAGGACCCCAGAGCTGAACGCAGTATTCCAGATCTCAGGTATTGCCCTGAACACAGGGGCTCCAGAGAAGCATGTGCTGTCTTTGTGGAGGAGCTCGGTAACAGTGGTGCAAAGGGTTGTTGAATCGGTGCCCATCGCAGTTGAGTAAAGGGTGGAGATTCTTCATGTTGCATTTTAGCTTTATGAGATCTACTGTGTGGCTGAGTGATGTTTTTGCAACTTTCTTGTAAAACCCGACAACCAAAATGTTTTGTAACTGCTTCTGGGAGCCTGGGGTGGAGGAAGCAAGGAGAGGGAGTGGGGGCTGCTCAGCCCGGGATGAGCTCTCCTTGCTGGGGTGTCACCTCCGGCACGCAGGGCTGATGGAGGGAACAGTTTGATGAGCTGCATGGGAGCAGTGTGCAGGTGTTGCTTGCCCAAAAAGCAGCAAGGCAAGGTTTACTTCTGTGCAAAATGCTATAGACATACATGTTTGCCTTAAGAGGCTTTTTAAAACAATCTCATTTTTCATGACGAGGATTGGGATACAGCTTCGTGTTCAGTGGAAGCTCCTAATAAGCATCCCTAGAAGATCCCAGTGCTGGGAGCTCAGCACTGTGCTTTCCCTCACTGTTTTCCAAGCTGTGAAGCAGCCCCACGGGGCTCCTCGGTGTATCCACACCCCGTGGGTGCCTGCAGCCCATGCCCATGTCCTGCTGGTTTGTTTGGATTTGGAGAAGGGAAAACCCACCAGCCTGCAGACACCGAGCCGTAAGTTTAGACAGCTGAAACAGAACTAATTTTTGCCAGGGACTTGATCACGCATGGAAATGCATCTCCAAGTGAAGATGTGGTAAATACTTGTGCTTGGAGGATGTGCTTTTGAATCTCACAAATTAAACCTATTAGGAAAGGCTTACTCGGGTTTCTGCAGTGCAGGTTTGCACAGAAAAAGTCTTGTTCAGCGTTTGGAAAAACAGGAAGAAGTATATCTATATACTTTAGGTGGTGGAAAACATGACAAAACACTTATTGCTGGGAATGGAAGTACAACAGAAAATATATGGCTGTTACCCAGCTGCAAGTTTCTCCATTTAAATGCAAACAAAACAGGAAAATGAAATGCAATTTTTAGTTTAATCAACTTTCATGAGTCTTCTGGGAAGCCCAGAAGTATCTGAAAGGAGCCTCTGGGACCTGTTGGGTTTAAATATGAATTTTGAAGTCTGCTCGGTAATAGATAGTGTGCTGCGTTTGGTTTAAAAATTAAGCTTTGCAAGTGGCATCTGGGCATAACTGGAAGCTAGCTGGCAAGGGGGAAGGCTAGTCCAATTAACCGTTCATTTCAGAGGTGGATTAACCCTTTCTTTTGCAAAAAATGTGTCTAACATAACTGCTCTTTGCCCAATGCATTCTAGAAATAGCAAGTGAAAATAACACACTTATCCACTGTAATTATTAAGAGAACAAGCATGGATAGGAGAGATGATTAAAAAAACCCAAACGTAACAGACTGTACCAGGCAGTATACTGGAGAGTTCCACTGCAGTGGAACTTGCAAAAAGTTAAACTAAATGCAAATGGCCTTTAGTTATTCTGTCCTTAAAAGAATTCATTTAGGGGGGAGAAAAATTAACGATTATAATGCTGGAGCACCTTTGCTATGAAGACAGGCCGAGAGAGTTGGGACTGTTCAGCCTGGAGAAGAGAAGGCTTCAGAGAGACCTTCCAGCAGCTTTCCAGTACCTAAAGGGGCTACAAGAAAGGTGGAGAGGGGCTTTGGACAAGGGCGTGGAGTGATAAGACAAGGGGTGATGGCTTTGAACTGAAAGAGGGGAGATTTAGATTGGATATATGGAAGAAATTCTTCACTCCAAAGGTAGTGAGGCACTGGCACAGGTTGCCCAGAGAAGCTGTGGCTGCCCCATCCCTGGAAGTGTTCAAGGCCAGGTTGGATGGGGCTTTGGGCAACCTGGTGTAGTGGAGGGTGTCCCTGCCCATGGCAGGGGGGTTGGAACTAGATGATTTTTGAAGTCTCTTCCAACCCAAACCATTCCATGATTCAATGAAGATTCTATGATTTTGATTATCATTGCACCAAACATCTGGTCCATAGAGATGTTATAAGAAAATATAAAAAGTTTGTGTCTTTTTATTTAAAAAAAATCTGTGAGAGAACTGAGGGGTGCACAAGGTACAGTGAACTGGATTTGATTTCACTCTCATCTCTGGTACTAGAATGGGCTGGGACATTTCTGCATTGATGTCCTCGGTGTTACGTTTCTCTTGAGACCAATTATAAAGGTTCACAAGGTTGTTTTTATTTTCCTTGCTCTTGATGCCTTTTTAATGAGGCCTCCTAGTAAACAGCAAGCATTATGCTTTCCTGTTGTATTCCTGTCTGCCGCCTTTAAACATTTATTACTAATACATGTGGGAAATGATTTATAAATTAAATATTAGGAAAATGTACTTTTAAAAAACAGAAGTAGTTAGGGGTTATATTTTATAATTGTCATTGGGGGAGTGGGAGAGGAAGTCATGCCAATATTTTGCTAATGGAAGCGCAGTGAAAGGGACTGTTAAAGCATCGTTGTGGTTTTATGTAATAAATAGGGATAATAGATGCATGGAGTTTTCACTGCATGTAGCTGGGCCTGTGGCTCGGTGTAATAAAATCTGAATACAAAAAAAAAAGGCTTATTGTGCAGAGATGCCCAGGGAAGTTTGAATATTGCTGTTCTCCTGTGCCAAGCATGTGTCCCCCCCCACCCCAGGCTGCCCTCCTGCTCTGCCCCAGCACTGCCCAGTGCTGGTACCCACAGATCCCATTGACATTGTGCTTACTGGGCGTGCTTGTGACTGTGTCTCAAGCAGATGATGGCGTCATTGCTTGAAATTTGCATCTGTGATTGCAACTACTGTTGTATGCTGCAAATTCAGCTCCTTGCTTCTATCCCACCCGTGGAGTTTCTGTTGAAACTGGCTGAAGCTCTTGCCTGGCTGAGCCCTGTCGCATCCCTCAGCTGCTCAGAACTGATTCAGCTGAGAGTTTGCTGTCTCTCAGGTATGTTATCCCACCAAAAAAGCCTTTTCTGAGGGAAGATGCTGATGAAGAGGAGCAATTGTCCTTTGCTGCTGCACTGAAAGGTGTTTACTTCTTGGGGATGTCAGGCTGGTGGCACTGCTTTGCTAAAACACCACTGTTCCCAGAATATGAAATAATACTTTGATCGTTTTCATCTTTTGTCTTTTTAAGTAGCTGAATTTGTTCTCGCATGAAAGCAATCAGCTCAGATAGCTAATCAAGCTGCATAATGATGAAAAGGTCAAAATAAAATAGCGAACTACCATGATTCCCAGCAAAGACTGGGTTCAGCTTTCAGACCATTGTCAGAACATAAGCGCAATTTTATTTTTTGAAAAGAAAGTAGGTTACCATTTTTTCCTGTCCTTTTCACTGTAAAGTCATGTTGTCACCCACAGCCGTTGTCCTGAGAAAAATAAGAGCGAGTAGTTGACATCTCTTGTAAGGAAAAATTACACTGAGAACATAGAGGTCCCTAATTATATCGGAGTAATAGCAGGCTTGGTGCTGTGAGGGGAACGTGCTCACCAGCAGCCATCCGTTCTGCAGACGAGGATGGCAGCACCCTCACCAGCCTGCAAAACTGAATCTCTTGCAGCAGTCTTCAACTGGCATGGCATGAGCAGAGAGTACGGTATCGCGTTCCTCCAACCTCAGCATGCCAGGCAGAGAAAATAGAAAGCGATACGAAATTAATCCTTTCTTGATGGTTTTATCATGTCCTCTGTAGATATCCTCTTGAGCCAAATTTGGGAGATCTTTCGTTCTGCTGTATCTGCTTTCATCTTTCACCCTGCCGCGTACACGGATGCTTTCCGAGCTGGAAGTCAAGGCAAGGATTGGGCTGGTGGAGTGAATGCCATTGTAAAAAGCTTCAACTTCAGTGTGTGTGATGAGAAGTGACTTGGTTGAGCTGGATTTTTCCCAAGCTCCTTGGAGACGTGGGGCTCCGTGGCAGCGTACGCAGACGGGTTGTTACGAGGACTCGTGGTGGCATTTATTTGAGAAGGCCAATTATTTACTTTTTGGTTCTGCTGTGTGGGGTTTATTTTTAGTGTAACTAATCAAATGAGTATAGAATAACGTTGGTGAATCAAACGAAGCTTTTCATGAGTAGAAGTAGCTTGATTTATTAAGTGGAATTGTAATCCAACGTGAAACATTTGATTACCGTCACACGCACTAATCCTTTTTTTATGAGATCAATTTGCCCCGAAGATCTGTACATGGTATTTTTTTGGCAGCCTTTTTCCTTAAGACCTCAAAATGGTATAAATGATGAGCTCCAGCTGTTTCTCATTGTGTGGTTTGGTTTCTGACACACAAGGTACTGGATTTTAAGCTTCTCGGACTTTTCCCCAGTAAGTGTTATTTAATAGCTATTGCTGCCTGAACATTGATTTTAATTTTACCAAAATAAGTGCATTAAAATGTTTACATGTTATTTATTACTAGCTGTTTTGTTAGCATTGGAGGTGGTGGTTTTTATTTATTTCTGGGTATAACATAATTAATTTTGTGTGCTTATCTGGAGACTTTCTTGTCAGTTATTCATAGCCTGACTACTTTGTCTGCAATCTTCAGACCATTTACTGTGTGATGTGAAATATTTCAGTGTGTTCTTGCATTAAGATTTAGAATAATGTAACTGTCTTTTGGTATTTATAGCAGTCTGCTGCAGCAGGAGGCAGTTCACCTTTTATCCTCGGCAGCGTCGGTGGCGAGAGGGAGATCAGTTTTTGGGGAATCGGTTCTAGTTCAGATTGTTTCTGTGTTTGTGTAAAAATCACAGTATTGACCAGCTGAGCAGAATATCACAGCTCCCTAATGATCTGTTTTGTGACTCTGTGGGTTTGGATGTGAATAATTTGTTTTCTTCTGCATGTGGGGAAAATATGCATATTATTTTACATAGATTCACATTGTCCTTCTGCACTGAGAAACACATGAGGAGGTTGAGGAGACATATGTGAAGTTTTTGTAGGTTTCCTGGGCATTCCCTGTTGCAACGTGGTAGTGATAAACTCCAAGCAAACCGAGGTGAAATGGTCTGGGACCTAAGTCTACTTTCACCCAGGACTTACATGGTGTGTCCGTGTGATGGACATGGTTATTCAGCTCCGTTGCCCCAGCTCCTGCCTCCCTGTCGTCCTGCTCCACATCCTGCCTTTGAACCCATCTACTTTTGCCCTCAGCAATTTTCTTTTTGTCAGCGGCGTTAATGGCAGGAGCATGGTGGCTCTTGGTGACTTTTAAGCCAGTATTAAAAACCATTTCAAAAAAAAAAAGCAAGCCTCAATTAGGAACAATCAAATTTCCAGAGGTGATTAAAGCAACTGTTCACATCTATTTAAAGGAGAGAAAAATTGCATGTTACCTTTTCATCTACTCAAAAATAAATAGCACAAATTGAGATTCGTGTGATTCATACCAGTCATTTGCAGGATCACAGATTCATTAGCAAATACCTATGAAATCTGAAAAAAACATAGTTTTTGTGTATAAATTGCAAACAAAATGAGATTATGTTAAGATTAGCCTTTAAGTCAATTAATACTTAAATTATCCTAGTCTTGGTCAAGATTCAATAACTGATTCTTGCTGTGAGATGCCTTTAATTAACACTTTAAAACTTTGGCTCCTCTAATCCCAGTTGTTGCACGACTTTCAAGTGTTGAGTGAAGCAATGATCAGGTTTGAGCCTTTCTTTAATTAAGTAGACATCTTTAACATTTAAGGTGGTTTTGTAAATGTAACAAAAGTTGCACAAGTCATACATCTTGTATGTATATACTCTGAACTTTAAGAATGAATATATACCTAGAGAGTAGAGGTGTCTACTGTGACCCTTAGCGTGAGTGAGAACATGATCCCCCACCATACTGGTACTGCTGAGGTTGGCTTATGAAGGTCCCTTAATATTCTGCTCAAAATGAAATAGAAATCCTTGAGCGTCAGCAGCAGAGTTTGTGCCTCTTGGTTCTTCCATGTGATTACAGTTTACAGTTGAGCATGCAGTAATTATGCAGTTTAATCAGTTTCTGCACAGGTATCAACCACTTAAAATATTTCTGAGTTTATCGAAAACATTGCATATCCATCTCCAAAGATTTTCAAAGAAGCAGAAAAAAAACCATAGTTCACAGGTGATTAAGTATTTTTTCTTCTTTTTTTTTTGTTGCCAGTATTTGTGATATATCAAGAAAATGCAGAAATGAAATGAAAAGCAAGGAAATAAATTTTATTTTTCTTAAAGCCCAGGACTGAACATAATACAATTCAGCATCTGTCTGTGGCAGATTTCATCCTTTCCTTCTAAACCAGGTATCTCTCGTGGTGGGAGAGTGCCCGAGTGCACTGGTGCTGTGGAAGGACGGATGGACATCAGTCTCTGCGTTCCCAGGGCTACCAAACCTCCACAAAACAGTGAAATCTCCAAGGAGTCCAATTTCTCAAGATTCAAACCCGGAGGGGTTTGTCCATCACAAGTAATTACCATCTTTAGATGCTGATCAATGTAACGAGGTGGAATACAGCACAGTGTCCCACTGCCAGGACGCAGCTCTCGGGGAACACAAATTCTTGCAAAGCCTCAAAGAAATTTTGTGAATAAAATGGACAGGTAGCCTTCAAAAGGGCTGAAAATGCCAAATTAAACCTTTTCCATGTTGGTGCTTTCATTACAGAGAGGAAGAGACATGCTTCGCTCCTCTGTTTTCCATAGAATACCCAGGGCAAAAAAACTGTTAAATTACAGTTGTTTCCCTCTGCCTGGGGATTTCTTCACAAATACAAAACACTGGTGATTTTCTGCATGTGGTTTTTTTTTTTTGTTTTTCTGAAATTAGGAGCTGCAGCCAGATTTCATGTCAGTTTGAGTTGGCTTATCATGTAGGAGTAGGGAGAAGAAATTTGTTGGCGCATGCTTTGGTTTATGTTCCTCATTCTGTTTTCCTGAAGTGAAACTTGACGATGTGATATTTGGAGCTGATGTGAAAAAAAAATTAATTCTAGTTCTTCTTATCCATTGTGCAAACTGCTGGGATTTTCCTACCTGGCCTTGCTTGTCCTTCTGATATCGTAAAAGAGAAAAATGATACCTGAGAAATCTTGTCATCAAAAAATCTACCTCAATGGTAGATTTAAAAAAAAACACAAAAAAACCACCCAAAAACCAACAACCAACATAAAAACTTTTAAGTATTCTGTTAGAGGACTAGATTCAGGGATCATTCAGGGAACGAGGCTAATATTCAGAAGTGCCTTAAGAGGAGCCCTCCAAAAGGATGTGTCTCTGAGGCCAGAGCATGCAGTTGGCTGGCCCTGAAAAATCAGTCTTAATCCTTGTGTTGGTCTCTCTCATGGAGAAGGGCTACCATGAACGTACGTCTCTAATAATTAGAGAAAATATGTCCTAGAAAGTAGATCTTGTCCTGAATGCTGTGACTTTCTGGGAATTGATGGGATTTTAGCAGGGGACGAGCAGGACTTGGGTTTTACCTCCTGTCCTAGTGGCTGGGTGGACCTTGGACCAGCTGGTACAGGTGGCCACGTGGGCTTTCCCAGGGATGCTCTCCCACCGAAGCAATGCCCACCTCCTAGCATACTTACTTTGAAGCAATACAATAATCGCATAAATGTGATTTTCTGTCATTTTCTGAGTGAACTCGTACGGCAATAACCTCCGGTGTATGCTGGACCAGTTGGAGAGGGTCCAGAGGAGGGCCACGAAGATGATAAGAGGGCTGGAGCACCTTTCCTATGAGGACAGGCTGAAAGAGTTGGGGCTGTTCAGCCTGGAGAAGAGGAGGCTCCGGGCTGACCTTATAGCGGTCTTCCAGTACCTCAAGGGGGCCTACAAGAAGGATGGGGAGAGGCTGTTCAGGAGGGCCAGTTGTGCTAGGACAAGGGTTAATGGTTTTAAAATAGAGGGAGGTAGATTCAGGTTGGATATTAGGAAAAAAATTTTTACCATGAGAATTGTAGAGCACTGGAACAGGTTGCCCAGAGAGGTGGTGGATGCTCCATCCGTGGAGACGTTCAAGGCCAGGTTGGACGAGGCCCTGAGCAACCTGATCTAGTTGGAGATATCCCTGTTCCTTGCAGGGGGGTTGGACTAGATGACCTTTGAAGGTCCCTTCCAGCCCTAACCATTCTATGATTCTATGCACTCAGCAATAGTTTCAGCTCCCATAAATGTTACCACTTGGAAGGATTTTCTTTCTGGTGTTTCTTTTATAACTGCGTTTCAAAGCCCTCTTACTGAGAAGGTTATTGGGGTAATTTTTTTTTCTGCAAACAGACTATTTTTGAAAAACAGATTCCTCCTAAGGGCAGTCAAATGTCAAACACAGAGTTATGGATGGTGTCAGCTGCGTGTGGGAGCACATGCTCCATTTATTCATTCCAGCTGTGAAAGCTTAGCTGTGCAAACGCCAAGTGCCGGTTGTGTACCTGTCACTTCGGAGCTTTTAATGAACATTGATCATGTTCACCCAGACGTTCATTTGAATAAAGTGAATGTGAAGTAGTTTTTAAGAACACAGAGCGAACTTTTCTTTTTTTCATAGTATTTTATAGTCTTTAGGATGAGCCTGAAAAGACCGTTATCCAATAATTCCCATTTCTGAAAAATTATTGCTCAATGGGAAAAGGATTTGCACATTCACTTTGGCCGTCTTGTGAAGGTTCATTTGAACTTTAGACTATAATTTGTCAGTATGCTTTTTTTAGTTATTTCCTAAAACCTTATTTTCTGTAGTTTAAAGTTGTCTTTAAGTAGTCCCTTGTATTACCCTTGGTAAACCAAACATCTCTCTGGCACTTCATGCAGAACTTAGTTATGCAATTTGGGGAAATAACCTTTATCTCTGTGCTTGTTCGAGTGAACGGTCTGGCCTACCAGATTTCTTCTGCTGCTTAGGACTGTTCTAGGTGACATAAAATGTGAAACGTAGAAGTGTTGCATTGCCAAATTTGTGCTAAGACTCATGGATGTGTAGAGTTTGTGCCCTGAAGCGCTGAGGGCTCGGAGCAGACAGATGGGGACCCAGTTAATCAACCAGGCAACTGCATCCTCCTTGAAGAGCTGTTCCCTCCTATGTAGGGCACAGTTGGCTGCGTGTATCCTGCAAGACATACAAAGTGAATCCACGGGGGTGATGATGGAGACATATAAGATCTTTTGGGAAACCCATAATCAACAAATAATTTTCAGGAATCCCATGGAGAAGAAATCTGTTACGCCATCTAAAAATGCCATACTCATTTTAAGTCCTATTTCATTAAATATCCATTTCTACACAGGCTGCTTCAGGGGAAATACCTAAAATAGATATAGATGCTGTGGAATATGTAGTTGTAGCTTAAATTCCTTGTTGTATTGTAGTCATAGAAAACAAAAACCCATAAATATTTCTTTTCTAAACAAATTTAGTGGGAGTTTCATAATTGAAAGAAACGACGTGTTTGCAGAAGGAGGAAAAATATCTAAGATGTTGATTTTAATAAAAACTGTGCAATGTTTAGTTTAAACCAAGCACTCGAGTCAAGTCTGCAACTAAATAAATTGATCTGCAGACTCTGCATTTGTGGTGGCCATAGTAAGAAGAAATAAATCCATAAGTCATTACAGCAAGAATAAAGCTAATATTATTAGCTCAGGAGTTACTCTTAAATGTTGTTTATGTCATGATCTTGTAAGGTGCTGAGCTTTCACAATTGAATCCTGTATTTGAAGGTAGAATCCTTATAATGTAGGTGTTTTCACTTCTTCAGGGACTAAGTGCAATGCAACTGACTTTAAGCTTTCCCCCCCCTCGTCTTCCTTTACAAATTAATTTAGCAATAACCTTTTGAATTTGAGTTGGCTTGGAGTTCGTGGAAGACAGGAAATATCAAAGTAGAGCAATCAGATGATAATCCTAATTACCTAAGCTCATACCGGCAGCATCTAGTGTAATGTTAGTCCGATAGGATCAGAGTTATCATTACCACTAATTTAATAATTTTTTTTATTTTCCTTTGAAGAAATTATTTTAGGTGTTTTTGTGTGTTAACCGTCTCTCTTGAGAGTAAACCAGCAAATAATAAAACGTGGTTATAAAACGTGACAATTTACATACTGATATTCTCCTCTTTTAAATGTTGTGTAGCAGTGGCAGTTTGAAATCTGATAGCCAGCTCATTGGGTTTTTTCCAGGGAGCTCTTCAAAAACGTTCTTCAAAATTGAAGTTCAGCTCTTCCTTAGTTTTGAAATATTTTGCGGTATATTGTATTTGGACCATGAGCTTCCATTGCTAATGGAAAAAGCAGAAGGCGGCTGCCCAGGGGCTGGTCGTGCCAGAAGTCACTGGAGTGTGGACCTTCCCAATGGGGCTGGAGCCACCTTCTCATGGGACTTGGTGGAAATCCAGTTCCTGCTGCACAAATGTGTAGAAACTGTGTCCCGTTTCAAAGTGCTTGTGTTTGGTTTCCATCTGGGGACTCGTGACAGCAGTTTCCTTTCCTTGTATCGCTTTCATAGATTCATAGATTTCTAGGTTGGAAAAGACCTTAGAGATCATCAGGCCCAACCGTCCCTAATCCCCATTAAACCATATCCCTAAGTAGATCATCCACCCTATTCTTAAACACATCCAGGGATGGGGGCTCAACCACCTCCCTGGGCAGCCTCCCTGGCAGCTTTGGTTCATGGTAAGATGTGATTATTGAATGCCTTCAGCATCGCCTGGAACAAGCCTATAAAACATCTTCCAGTAGCCTATAGGTGATTATTCACACATCTGATCCTTGATGATGATCAACCAAATTTCTGGCTTTTCAATTATGGCATGAAAACTTATTTGGTGCTTCTTTTGTGGTGTTTTCCGAGGCTGTAAGTGGGGTTGGCAGGAGGGAGGCAGCGGGACCCACCTGGCTGGTGGAGCCTCCTGGTCCAGAATCGCATCAGGCAGAGCCGCTCACCGCCACGACCGCCCCGGCGAATTCCCGGCTCCTGGGCACCGCGTTCCCCTCGCTGCCTCCCCTGGCAAGATATTTTTTATGATCCACACAGAACCATTTTTATAAGGGAGAGTTTTATTCCTGGGATGTTTAGTAGTAAGAAATCCACTTTTGCCTCTTTGTGCTCAATATAACATGGTGCTAGGTCCAGCACAGGGCCTGGCTTAAGGTGACCCTGATTATTGTCCTTTAATTAAAATGCAAGTGAACTACGCTGGGAAGGAGGGACGGGATCTGAAATTACCTTTGAGAAGGGAATGTGAGAGTTCTTACTGTTGTTTTCCTTGCTTTCTGATATTCATCATTCCCTTTATTCCTTTCCCACCGCTCAACGTGAAGTTCTGTTCCACGTCCCGTTCTGCATCCCGCTGAGCACAGCGTGTCACCCCAGGTGACGCCGTGCCCGCAACTTCCCCGCGCTCCTGTCGCTGCGTTTCCTTACAAATGGCAGCTGCTCCTTCAGCGGGCACTTCAGTGCCTCTCGTTGTGGTGTCTGCAAATTAAAATGATCTTTTTGAGCCGTTATTTTGCAGGGAATTTCCAAGGCGCTGGTTAAAGTAGGATCTGGCCAACTGGACAGCCAGGGGAAGATGGATGATGGGCTTTTGTCTTCTGTATCGGTGGAGCTGATTAGTGTTTTTGTCATCACTGGAGACCTTCGGGGCTCAGAAGGTCCTCTGCACTTCTGGGTTCCTCGACTGGCTATAGTGAGAGAGAGAGGGGGGAGAATATTAAACATCCATAAATGAGTCAGGTCACACATGGAGTGTTCAATGCATGGTGGTCTCTTTTACAGGAAGCCTTGTTATTATATAAAATAAAAGTATATATTCTGTCCAGCTTTCCAAATTTCCCCAGAAGGCTGGAAGAGAGACAAAGATCAATCATTGATAAAGAGCCTGTGGCAGCGGGTAGATGAGACTGTTGAGTCAAGTGAGGAGGCAATAAAGCACACAAAAATATTAGAATATTTTGATTCTTAGAGGCTTCTACTTACAGTCTTTGGTTTCTGCAGCCTGAGGCTCCCAGTTCATCTGCAGCCTGAAGAGGTCTCAGACCTTGGAGGACTTTTTAATGCCACATATTTGTTTGCAGAAAGCAGGTATATGGCATGGGGGGAACCTCTCCCTTCTGTGCCAGAGGGGAGAACCCTTATAGTAAGAGCCTCTATCAGCCAGTAAATGAAATTATCAATGAAGTATGCAATAAAACTAATGTGAATATTTAATGATACTCAATTCACGAGGATTGTATTCAGGTTTCAGTTCTAAAATTTTGGTCAGCTGTTGTGATCTGGGATTTGCAGAACTGGCTCACCTGGCACTGGACAGTACGTACAGCGAGCGCTTGGAAAAAGAGAAGTTCCTGTGTTTTCTTTGTCTTTGGGTGAATTTCAGGAGTCTTGGGGAGAGGCAGGGAGCAAAGTGCCGAAATGATGTGTGGGGGAGGTGTGTGTGTGTGTGTAATATATTACGTTTGATTTCTTATCTGACTCATATTGGACCGAGAGTCCTGAAATGCAAATAGCACTGACGATGTGGTAGATGAAGCATAGCATGTCTCCCCAGAAACACGGGTTTTACAGAATGAGTCAGACTGAGCCTTTTTCTAGCAAGCTGTGGTGTCTGTCTCTCAATTTCCAGCCCCCGTTGGCAGTGAGTCAGCGCAGCTTGCGGAAGAGTTGGAAGGAAAAAGGAGCAGCGATGCAGCGGGCAGAAGTTACCGTGTGGGACCCCAGCTTGTGGGTCTTGGCTCCTTCCTGCGAGAGTGCATGGTTTTACCCAAAAAACTGGTATCTCTGTCCTTTGGGGAGCACATCTGGCATTGCTTTGGGTGTTGCAAACTGCCTTTTGGTCCAAGCACCAATTTGAGACCCAATGTTGGGCTCAACTCACCTGAGAGTGTTGGTGGAGGGAATAAAGATGATTGCTTGGAAATAGAGCTTGCTCTGGTTTTATGCTACTGGAGGAGTAATGTAGCTGTTGACCAACTGAGAGCTCAGGTAGAGAGGCACAGATCTTTAAACAGCTGAAGGTCTTTCTCCTATGTATTCTTTAAAAAGCTTTGTATTTGTTAAAGGGAAAATAAGCCATATCTGGAGCACTCAAACTACCATTTCTACATTGCTTTGTTTTTTTTCAAGTAGAAAATATTGCAGACATTCCACCAGGTATAAAGTTGGAGATTTATTTAATAAGAGTAAATAAAATCACCAGGTCATAGTTACAGTCACAGAGCATTAGTTTTAGTGCCCACATGGGCACCATGGAGTTGATGGTGGATTCCAAGATGTGATTCATTCAGAAGTTACACTGCAGCTTTATAAAGCAGGTCTTTTGATCCATTCACCTTTAACAGCTCATCTAGTGGTAATTCAGAATTGGCTTTTCAGATTAGATTACAGTGATTTTATTCAATCAATAATACTAGAAGACAGGTTTGGGGTAGTCATGTTCTGGTTTTTCTCTGCTACAAACAAACAGAGAATATCCTATCTCTTGTGTGCTGTTGTGTGGCTTGAGATATGACATTTTGGGTGGCTGGAGAGAGGAGGAGGTGGTCATGGATGTGCTGCTCCACTCCCTCCCAGCCCTGGTGAAGCACAAAGGTCTTGGTGCCATGGGATGTCCCACTGTCCCACTTGGCCATCCTGTGGGGATGACCTATGAGGAGTGGTGTGGCCTCCGGCAAGATCAATCTATGGATTTATTTGTGCATTTTTGCTTCCTTCCAGGGTCTTCACCAGCCAGAGTTCAATGCTGGTCACTTTTGTAATGTAGATAGATTCACAGCCAATAAGTAGGTTTGAGCATGAAACAATACATATATCAGTTTCACATAGCTGCAAAGCAGTTCACAGAATCACAGAATGTCAGAGATTGGAAGGAACCTCAAAGGATCATCTAGTCCAATCCACCTGCCTGAGCAGGACCACCTAGATCAGATCACACAAGAACGTGTCCAGGCAGGTTTGGAGCATCTCCAGAGGAGGAGACTCCACAACCTCTCTGGGCAGCCTGTACCAGTGTTCTGTTACCCTGACTGGGAAGAAGTTCAAGGTAGTTCTGGGTCAAAGACATTACCTGGTGTGATTTTTAAGACATCCTTCCATCATTACCTTGGAATTTGCCTGTTTCCTGAAGGCTGAAAGGAAAGTTACAAGGGCAGGCACCACCTGAAATAGAGGTTTTACTTAAACATTTTCTTCCGATGAGTTATTGAAGCAATCTATTTGTCTAAGCTATGAAATAGTTTGTAGTGGAAATGTAAATAACAAATGACTGATCCTGCTGGTGTACAGTACAAAGAAAATACTATTTTGGGGACCTCTGCACTCACTGTAGGTGATTTATAGGCTCCCTTGTAGCTACTGGTGGCCGATCCTGAAGACAGGAAGAAATGGTGCCAGAAAGGGTATAATTTGTAATGGGAGCCTGCAGTTTCTGTCGGCCTCGGCGTTCCCCTGCTCCTCCCACCATCCGTCCTCCTCTCCCCCCCGCTGAGGTTTGGGAAGCATCGAGGACAAACGGCTAGGAATGTGGGGAGACAAGATCCAAACCTGAATTGTTATTTTCCAAGTTCTCTCTGTAACGCAGAGTGCTTAAGTTGGTGCTTCTTGTACTTAAAAATGAAACAGTGCATCAAGGAGTTTGCTTCAAGTGAAATAATGAATCCAAACAAATCAGAAATTAAACTTTCTCGTACCCAGTTGTCAACAAATTTTGAACGAACAAACCAATTCTAACATGTTCTAAATGAAGTTCGTAGCATCTTTTCTTAGAATTGGTGTTTAAAAGCAAGTAATTTTTTCACTGACGGCAAAAAAAAAATCCAATTGCTTCCATAACATGCCTAGTGGTGAAATGACTGCTTGAAGGCAATAGCACTGGCAGAATTTTTCTCTTTAATTGGAGAAGGTCTTTGGGCTGTAAAAGCTGTTGTGTGGTTAACTAATTTTCTTTACACCGGAGAGAGAAGGAAAGCGGAGAATGTGTTTTCCCTGGTGGGCTGGTATTTCTGGTTGTTTATGAGCTCCTGCATTGTCACTTTTGAAAAGCAAAACAGGAGGAATATATGCAAGCGAACAACGTAGATCATCTGGTTGTGTAAACTGAATTTTATACATAACCTAAAAATAGTTATAAACCAATGTAGAAAGTGGCATGTTTACTAGAACTGAATGAACTATTCCAGAAAAAAACATGCCATCCTTTAGCCCTTTCTCTTCCTCGCTCTTCGCTCCATCCCTGGAGTGTTTCCCCTCAGTGCTGCGGCTGCATGAGGTGAGGTTCTCGTGGTGAATAAATGTGAGGGGAGGTTTTTTGTAATTTCCCCAGGTGCCAGCCAGGATTAGAATTGGAAATGAGTGAACGATATGAGGAAAAACTCTCACAGTGTTTATCCCAGGTAAAACCATTCTCCACCCTCTTGCCAGAGCTCAGTGAATCCCAGTGCGTTATCTCCATAGTCGCCCCGTTCATCTTTACTCTTTTGAATGGATAGTGTCTGACATTGAATTGTGTCCAGGAATGTGAACCTGCTTAAAAAAAAGAATAGGAATTAGTTATTCATGGATTCAGCGTCTGTACAGGTAACACCACTGCAGGTTGTGCTCGCTGAGCTGGATTTGGCGCTGAAAAGCGGAGCACTCTCATCCCTCTGATGTCTGAACACACTTTTGAAGGCTTTCATCACTTTAGGCATCAGATCTGAGTGTTTCAAGGTCATTGAGAGGTGACAATGGCCACAGCAGCCGCCTTCATCTTTTTCTTGAGATGCTGGTGAATGGTCTTGGATAGTGGGGAAAAAAAAATTTAAGATCTGGTGGTCTTGCTAGGGACTTAACACCTGCATCGTGTCTTTCCAATAAACATTCAGGAGGTGAAGACAGGAGCTGCAGGTGCCAGACTGACACATATAGTACAGAATTGGAGAGTTTTGTGTGCTGTGACCAGCACTGAAGTACCATCAGAATGTTGCACTGCTGTGCCCCAGGGAACTTAGCCATGTTACTCTGAATTCTGCTTGCGAGGTAGCAAGAAATCCACTCGGAGAAGACTTAATTTCAGTAATGACCACTGAATAATTTATTCCCCTAATTTACAAATATTTTTATGGAAAACACTTGAGGTTTTAATTACGCACTCAGTAAACAATTTGTGCGTGTTAGTGATTGGAAGTTTAATGAAAAATCCATGTATTTCTGAGTGTTTTGTTCCTGTTTGGGAGGTATTTCCACTCTTCAGGCACCTGCAGAGCTGGCTGTGTTACAGCTGCTGGGAGAGCAAAGTGGGGACCCCCCTGGGTCTCCCCTGGTCCCCTGCTCTGCACAGCAAGCCTGGAGTTGGATACTTCATCTCATGCAAACATTTCCTTTCCCCCTCTTCTCCTTTTCAGACTGTCATAATCTTGGAAGCGGCGTTTCGATTGTACTTTGATTGTCAAAATGCACTTCCATACCAGATTATGCCCCATTATCTTCAGTTTTATTTAAAACACTGTTGGTATGCTGTAGATTTGTGCGTGGCATGATCTTGGGAGTGGCGTTTGGATGATATTTTCATTCTTAAAATGCACTTCCACACAATAACAGCCAGGGAGATCATTAAATGCAGCTCAACTATAGTTTTTTTTTTTCTCATTACCGATCAGGGATGAGACAAAGGGGTTTGCAGAAGGGTTTAGAAGCAATACAGATGATCCTGCTTGAGATTGTCTGCTCTCTGTTTTTTTCCGACAGTTTTCAGTCTTTCCAAAGAAACCAAAGCAAAGTTTCAGTGAAGTAAATCCCCTGTCTACATGACACTACTCTCAAATTATCTTTGCAATTTGTTCTGTCATTTACAATACACCGTGGTAGGTAGAGACATTATTTAAATGCACATGAATCTCTGCCATTCAAAGTAGGAAAATAAAATCTGTTTGTTTGAATCTGCAGAAAGCACACATTAGAAATAAAATCCAAATAGACGTAGCATCCCAGGCAAAATCCAAGCCCTTAGCATGCTGCAGAAAGTAGTTCTTCACCCAACAAGTAGAAAACTCCTCAACTGTGTGACAGAATGTCTCTGGTTTTCCCTGCCCCTGCATAACATGCACTTCATTTTGCAGCCGAGGGGTCAATGCCGTACTCGGGGACAGGTCAGCAGCTTCTCTGGCTTTGTTGTACATTTTGCATCAGGAATTGCCACAGGCCACTCTTTTTCTTGATCTTCAGGAAGAAGGCACGATTCCTGGCTGAGACAAAGCAGACGATGTTCTCAGCCTGGTACCAACAGTGGTAATTCCTCCGCACTCAGATTAGCCCAGGAACTCGGAAGCATCGTAACCGTGGGTTTCCTCAGTCAGATAAACCATCCAAGACTGGCACAAATGTGTAGTCGATACTGATTTTCAAGCAGTGGCCCATTTCCCAGTCCCTGGCTGCGATGCTCGTGCCCCAGGAGCAGACTCGGGGCAGCTCATGCCTCTGCTCCTGGCTTGCAGGGTGAGAGCAGCTCTGTGCCAGCTCTCTGGTTTGCTTTTTTTAAATTTTCTGCTTTTATTCCTTGCTCCTTTCCACAGCATCCACTTTCTTCTTGTCTTCCATGCAAGAGAAGAGTTGGATTTGAGATGAGTCGTGCCTGCATTGCGTTGATTCTAGATTTTCATTAAGATATATAATAAAGTACCTGTAGCTTGTCCTGGTTTCTTGCCCTTTTATGTGCTAATAATAGGAGTTATATTATGTAGAAGGTGAGAAAATAAACAATTAAGAAAAACAATTCAATTAATTTCTGTCTCAGTACTATGTATTAAGAGAACAGTTCAGGGTAACAAATGTACCTAAATTTGAAGTTTTGATTAAATAATAATATTTATAGCAACAATAAAGAAAAGTATGGGAGTAAGGGAATTAAAGTGACCTTGAATCCAGGTATGTTATTACTGTATAGATAGTGTTGGACTTTAATTTTTATTAATGTAGGTAATGGCTTACATGGGCCTTATGGCTGCATTACTAGCGCTCTAAAATTTAATTAGATTTTTAGAGCAGTCGTTAATGTCTTCTCTAGGATTATATAATTCGGTGGCAATGCCAGAAAACTTCATCAATTTCATTAGGCTCTGAAAAGAAACTGAAATGAGGTATTTTGTCTACAATACTGTTTTGAATTCCTGAGCCTTTCTCATAAAATCGATAAATAAATGCAGTCACAACTACTTGTTATCCTCGCGACGCACTTTATAGATAAGATGTTAAACCATGGAAAGAAAAATGCTTTCTTGGAAATATTTAAAAAACTTTTAGGATTTGGATTTCTGTTTCTCCTTTTGTTAGACAGACTTTGGACCAAAGACTCAGTCAGTTACAATCACTTGAAAGAAGCCCATTTCGAAGGTCAATGCAAGGCAGGAATAGGTCTGTCCTCACCTCTACCCACCAGCTTGATGGTCATCTGGTGTATGTGTGTGTCACTGCAGGAGTGTGGATGATAATGGTTTATTCTCATATGAAAGAAAGAGGTAGTGATGTTTTTTTTTATTGTCCTGTCCATCAAAACCATAAATAAATAGAAACGCATCAAGGTCTGTATTTTTAATTCATTCCAGAACTTTCTGAAGAAGCAGCTGTGGTGTAACTGGGAAAAAGGTATTAGAGTTGATCCCATTACAGGCAATGAAACAAATCTCAGTTGAAAAGTTTATAGGTAATAGCTCAGATTAATTTAGTTCAGATTAAGCAAAGTCAAACAATAGAAATGTAAAGCTGGTGCCGGGGATGTCTGCTCTGGTGCGTACAAAAGCCTAATCAGAATGAGCTGTGAAGAGAAATTTGGTACACTGGTGGTATTTTTTCAAGATATCTGTGTAAAACATGCATATTTTTTTTTTAAATGACAAGTTATGAACTGGCATGTGTAGTTAGCATTGTCCAAAGGGCCAGTGAAGAAGAGCACGCTTTGATGTTCAGCCTGGAATTGATTTGTGTCCTTGGCTACACCCACTGGAACTGAGAGTGGTTCTTCCTCCACCTGACCGTGTTTCCTGCTCTGAGATAATAGTATGATAATTCTATGCACGGAAAAGCTATAGGAATTAATTTTAAGTGTATGAGGTATTTTGTTCTAAGGTTGGTCCTCATCTGCTCCTGTGCAGCTTCCCCCGTTTTCAGTAATTTGACTGAAATTTGTGTGTTTGCTGTCATCCAGAGCTGAGCAGGTGACCTTCGCTGCCTCGTTAGTTCAGTCACTTCTTGAATTATCCATGAATGAACTTCTGAAGTCGTCCCTAAATAAATATGGAATAGCTTTTGGCCTGTAAATTATCCTTGTTTGTGTTAGAAACTGAGCGCTGGCTGGTTAGTTCTCACTGGATGTGCGGCTCAATCCAGGATTACTTTCTTTTAAATCTTCTTTGATTAGATGAGCACAGCTTTCAGAACAAAGTTTCTTGCCAGAAGTGTTTGGGGAGGGTATGAGGCGAGGAAAGATGCAGAATAACTTGAAAGCATGTTTAGGGGAAGAGTGGGGATGATGAAAAGAAAAAAGTGATTAGCTGATGACTAGGAAGGAGGTACCTTGCCCAGGGTGAGCTTCAGCCATAAGGTAAAACCCATGGTTTCTCAGCACATGCTCTGTACTGGGAGAAGATTTGGAAAGGTTTGGTGCTGTTACCTCTTCTTGTATGCCTGCTAATGAGGAAAACGAAATAAGTGCATTTTTCTGGCTTGATAAACTTTGAGCTTCGTTGTTCGTTGTCACAGTGATGACTGAGAGTGTTTAACGTTGCAGAGGAGAAACGTTAACGGATCAAAGGATCAGATGTGTTAATTAAATTGTCATGATAAATGACAGCGACCTAATTTATGAAACAATCCCCTAGTATAAAATAATTCACTGATTTGTAGTTGTATGATTAACCCACCAAGAACAAAATCAATCATGTCAGAATCATCAAATAATGTAAGAACCTGCTGCAAGTTTTGCAGTAGTGCCTTGAGGACTGTGCAACCAGTCTCGTCCCTCCACTGAACTCTACATGGGAATCCCATGTTGAAAACGAAGATGAAAATTCAGAGGGCAGCAATCAATTGTTTAACACCAGTGTTAACTAGCAAATAGATGAGGAAAGTGTCTGGCATGTCAGAAATTGTTGCTAAGCTTTGAAGGAGAAAGTTTACGGGCACGTTTGCTGAAAGATTTCCATATGACAAGGTGCTGGTGGATTGGGAGAGGCTGGGCAGAGCGGGGCTGGTGCTCGAGAGGAGCTGGGGACCTGAGAACTCCTGGGGCAGCTGCGACACCGGCAGCTGCTGCGCAGCCTTTCTGTGTCACCACCTCTGAAAAGTGAAAATAGATAAGAAAATCAGGTCTTTAACCACTACAAAGTTTCTTCTTCTAGGAATACCACTTTTAAAGAGCTAACAAAACCTGTTAGTGCTTAACTTTGGTCAAAATCTATTTTTGTTGTAAACTTGTAAACCAGTCAGAAGTAGAAAGGCTGATAGTTTCAAGTGCTTTTTATACATGCTGAAGAACAGTGGGTGATATTGCTAAATATGAGCTGCATTACGTCTGTTGGTGGTTGCAAAATTCATTGATAGATGACGTGGAAACGAGAGACCATGATACACTGAAGGGTCTGCAGCAGCAGACTGTTCTGCAGGTGGGTTCACAGTCTGCTCTGCTGCAGGACCACGTCTTGGGTTTCATGGTGCCAAGCAGCTGGAGCTGGACTGGTGGTTCAGGAAATGACATGAGAACTGTTTATTAGGCAAGAAAAAATCAGCATCCAGCGGCAACCGTTACTCATTCAGCATTATTGATTTCACTTATGGCCACGGCTACTTGTTTTGTGAGTAGTTCTGGCATCAGTCCATGTCGAAGGCTGACTTTGCCAAGGAATTCGTTATTGAAAAGAAACTTGCATCAACCAGTTGAAATATCCAAAGTGTTGTGGGGGATGTGCAACAGGAGTCCCGCGTTTATTTTGAGATGAATGCAGCAGTATGGGAGCTGCCACTACTCACTTGGGGATCGACAGATTCAGCCAAAGTTATAATTAGAACAGATCTCCAGTGCTTGTAAAATTGTGTCTCTGATACCTCTGTCTTTAGGTACTTAGAAACCTTTGGTTTGTGTGTACCATCCCCATTTCAGTCTGAAAAGGTTCAGTGTAAATGGATTAAGGTCTTTATGTTGCTTCAGAGTAAGCCCCATCCATAGCAGCGATCCGCATCGTCACTTCTGGAAAACTTCGCTCGCCCCAGAGGGACTCTCCTGCATTTCAAATGTAAATAAAAAATAATTTTTAAATCAAAGAACTCTACTCTGTAGTTAGTAGCATTTCTAAAAACATGGTTAATCCTAAAAAGCTTTTCTAGTTGATATTTAATAGAGCTGAGTTAATAATTCATAATTTAATATATCTGATTAATTTTGCCTCTTTTTCTCGGAATGTCTTCAAAGCACATAACAATTATCTCAAATGTACTTATTCAGAATGACTCGGTGACCTCTCTTTCTGGATCACTTATTCGTGATTCAATTTTTCATAGCAGTGCACAGTTTCTATTGGTTATCGTTCATTATTTCTCTCTGCTAATTGAGTAATCACAAATCCAGTTAAAAAAAAAATCAACCCTGTGGAAGGGAAAATGCATTTAAAATCTCTTTCTGCAAAGTTTAGTTTTAAAATGCCTTTTCAGTGACCTGAAAACGCGTAGACATGGATTGCACAGGATGCATAGAGGATAAACTGGTAAGGGAAGATACTGGAGGTGAATTGATTTTAATACTCTGAAGAACATTCGTAGCAAATGTTAAATATAACTTATCTCAAGATGTATATAACTGAGTTGACAGCAAAGGTGGTGTTTATAGCAGGCTCAGGGACCTGGGGTCGGGTACCCGTTCTTGCTGAGCAAAAAGCCATCCCAGAGCGAGAGCAGGTCCTGGCTCGTGTGCGTTGCATCCCCTTCCAGCAGCCCTGGGGAGGTGATGGAGGTGGCCCCAACTCACGTAGGGTTTCAGAGCCCCTTGCCTGCTTTTGAGTCCGGAGGCAGGAGTTCCGACCTCTGCTCAAGTTGGAAGCAAAATCTGCCTTCAGCGGATGCAAGAGTGACAGCCTGGTTCAGGAGCGATGCCCAGTTATTTAATCCCCCAAAGTGGTTTCATTTTTCTCCTGTTAGGGGATACATGTTCAAATTTGGGGGAGATCGTGCACTCAGAATCTTAAAATCCTGTACTCCTAGACCTAAATGACATGGTTTATAGTATGCTGTGACTGGTTCTGTTGTTGTTCTTATTTCCATTTCTTGGGATAATTCAATTCCTTCCTTAAATGGACTTTTACACTTTTTTAACCTTTTTATAGAATTTTAATTCCAAGGCCACCTTTGTCATTCACTGTCTCCCTGATGTCCCTGCTGCCAGGTGCAGGGCCGGCACTCTGCCACCATTCAAGCCCTGAAGATGCTTTCAGACATGATGAGCCCGTAGAACTCATCAAGTGTGCCTCTGACCCATAAGTCCTCTGTTTTTCCAGGGAAAATTTATAGTGTTAAAGTGCACTTTTTCTGGAACCTGAGCCCAATTCAAGGACCATTCAAATAATTGAATGCCCTGCCTGGTCTTCTGTCAGCTCTTTAACTAGACTGGTGGAAACCTGTAAGGAACTGGGTTACCAAGGACATTCATTTCTGCGGGGGAATTTAACCTTCCTCCTGTGTGTGGTGGGGATGAAGGAGGGCACAGGCACTACCAAGGCTCCACCACCCGAGCAGAGTGTGGGCTGTTGTTTGTCTGTGTTCAAGGTCAGAGGCAAATGAGTTACTGGAAAGTGTCGGGTAAGCTGCCTTGTTCAAGAGTTGCAGACTTCAGGGTAGGGTCCCTGAAGGCGTTTCATTACCACCTTGGAAACGTGGTACCTCCAGCCAAGGAGGACCCAGTGTTCTTGCAAGAAAAGCAAGTGATGAAATCGTGTTGTCCTGGGAATTGGTAGTGTGTTTTTATCCGAGTGATGATCTAACCATACAAATTGTATAAAGATAATTAACCTGTGCTAGCAGATGCACTGAAATGTGCAATGCCCTTAATATCAAGCGTTTGATTTACATAATATATTGCCAAGTGCATGTGCTTATTAAGATAAAGTTCAGAAGGACAGTGGACTTACACCAGGGCTGAGCTGGCCAACGGTCTAACAGTGCATGCATCTCGTTATAGGCAGGCTTTTCCTTTTATTTCAGGATGCCATTTATTTTACAATTAAAAAGCCTTAATAGTCAAATAAATGGCCTTAATGTGATGGTTTCATTAAAACTGAGGATTTTATTTGGCTGTTATCTTTTTTTCTCCTCTTACTAGCAGTCTGTGGTGGTCATTTGTGGTGGCCATGCTAACACACCAATGCAGTTTGTTAATGAATTTTCCACAAATTAATTTTCTCCATTAAAACAGCATCAATAAACACGAGCAATTATTTTATGTGCACTAGGAATAAAAGAAAGCGTAATAACTTTCTTGGCTTTATTTTGTAGAATTAAAAGTACTTCTCTTTTAGCCTTTTTTTCATTAGAGGCTCTACTAAATGATTGCAAATAAACTAATGGGGACTAGTGTGAATTGCTGGATACAGCTAATAATGCCTTGTTTTAGACTATTGACTTACCCTAATGTATTTCCAGATGTCACTGAATTTTATTGCATTAGATCTATTGATAGCTTTAGGTGGCTTCTTTTCTGGTTATTCATAGTCACATTTAAATAACCTTTTCCTAAAAGAAGCCTTTTTTTTTTTCTAGCTGGAGCAACTATCAGCATCAAATCTGATAAATGGATGCCCCATGGTTAAGAAAATTACATGGGCTTAATACCTAAGGCAAGTGAGATGCAATCTCAGCAAAAGAATCTACAAGGAGCAGGATTATCATTCAAGGAAAAAGTGGTATTAACGCTTTCCTTGTAACTCTAATGGGAGGGAATTGTCTTCAGCATCTTCTTGTGTTTGTGGAGGTTTAAAAACCCGTGCTTGAAAACTTTCAGTGTAGATTTTAGGAATACGTTTGGTTAAATAATATAGGTCAAACTTTATTAGTCCGTGTAGCTGTAACAGAAAATTTGGATAGTGAAAGTGCTCACATTTACGTGGTTTCAGATATTAATTTCTGGTGTGTTTTCCATTTATAAGCAGCTCCTTCTCCAAGGCATGTTCATACTGCATTTGCCCCATCATCAAGATCATACCGTAATTTTCAAGTACAAAGTAAGAAATAATTTTCAACATTTTCACCACTGCATTTACCCAACCTTCCAACGTGGCTGGTTTGCGTGGTGCCTGCAGTTGTTCCATCCATGGTTGCATCCGTGGTAGATCTTCTGTGCCGGGTCTAGGGAATTGGTAGAAGTGATGAAACATTTGGAAGAGCAGCCTAGGCCAGTACTTGTCTGCCTTTTTTAGATGATTTGGATCTGGTAAGATGCATTTGGTCTCATAAACACACACCACTGCTTACCACTCTGCTGTGTTTGGAGTGATGGAGTTGTACCACGTGGACCCTGGGCACTGTCCCCGTGGTCCTGGCCACCAGTGCCCATGTTTTTTGGGATGTCTTTGCACAGGGGAGACCAGAGCACCTCATGCTTTGGGTGGGTGCAGACCTCAGCTGTGCAGTGTGTGTGTTGGGTACGACGAGTCCCGGAGTCTGTGCCGTCTGCTTTTGGGGTTTCAGCTGCTAACAAGACTGATATTAGCGTGGTGTGGTTTTTAAGTAAGCAATATTAAAGAAAACAATATTTTTTCAACAGCATACGGAAAATAGAAGGAATTCTGTCTGGTGATGGCAGCTCTTTGTAAATAACGCTGTTTCCTTACGTACCTGTTTGTATAGAGAACAGTCATGAACTACTCAGTACCTCAAGGGGGCCTACAAGAAAGATGGGGAGAGGCTGTTCAGGAGGGCCTGTTGTGATAGGACAAGGGGTAATGGTTTTAAAATAGAGGGAGGTAGATTCAGATTGGATATTAGGAAAAAATTTTTTACCATGAGAGTTGTAGAACACTGGAACAGGTTGCCCAGAGAGGTGGTGGATGCTCCATCCCTGGAGACGTTCAAGGCTAGGTTGGACGAGGTCCTGAGCAACCTGATCTAGTTGGAGATATCCCTGTTCCTTGCAGGGGGGTTGGACTAGATGACCTTTGAAGGTCCCTTCCAGCCCTAACCATTCTATGATTCTATGATACTCAGACGGTATCCACGTGGCTTTTGATGGACTGATATGAGGATGCATTCATCATTATCGTAAATAATATTTAGGGTGTCCCAACAATAGGTGTCACTGTTCTTCTGGTGGCCTCGCTGGGGACACGCCACCCACTGAGGACCCCCGGCCGTGTCCGAGAGCTGCAGTGTAGCCGTTCCCCAAGGGCTGGGGGACTGCTGGCAAGGAAGTGAAAAGTTAAAAGTTAATTTTCAAAGAGTTCTCGTGAGGCTGAGCGGGAGAAATAGTGTCATTTGCTGAGCCCTGGCCTCCGGACTGGCTGCTCTACTTTTTCTTAACAAGAAATGTAATAGCAGGTGTGTATGGAGTTTTGAAGATTAACCCTCAAATCAATCCATGTGGATATGTAAATATGCCGCCTCCTTGCTCTGTGTGATTCTAAGGGATCTAAGAAACCCACTGAGGGATCATAAACCTCTTTTTGCATAAAACCCTACCGTAGTAATCTCACGTGTAATTGGATTGTCCGTTGAAGGACTTTTATTATTATTATTTTTATTTATTTTAGGCAGTCTCCTTTAGGAAATACTGTTCTCAAAAGGCAATGTTAGCCAAGGCACAATGATGTGAAACAGAAAGTAAATTTTCTGTATTCATCTTGAGGGATTTTAGAAGTGACAAATTATAAAGCCAATCATAACTTCCATTTAGAAGGCTATTGACAGGAGGAAAATAAAAAATGAGGAGAGGACATTTCCCAAGAAATTTTTCCAACTCACTTTTATAACCACGAGCAGAATAGAAGTTGTATACAGGTACGGCGATCAGACACGCCAACTCGTATGGAACAAATATAGCACCTTTCCTTTGACTGCTGTGTCTGAACTCCTGGCTTTAAATACTCAGCCTTCAAGCTAATGAAGGACTTCTGAAGATAATGTGCTGAAAGAAATTGTAGCAGCCCACATAGCTCCCATCTGCTTTTCAACAGAAGCACAGTCTGCATCAGACATGAATAACAATGAATGATGTTGAACTGCGGGCGATAAGTGAGTGTATTTTGGTCCGGTTTAGGCTGAAGCTATTGGTTAATTTAGCACTGAGTATGAATTTGGTTATTTGGAAATGCTAAAAATTTTGGCTTGCAAAAACTAAATTTTGCTTTGCAATTTTTTTTTTTTTATGTAAAGAAATTATTTGTGATACCTTCCCACTCCTCGTTTCCAGTAGAGCCAGAGTAAGTGGGAGGGAGGGATTTAACGTAAATAGTACAAGTTTAAGAGACTAATTAATATAATCCTGCTGTAAATTTCCTAATGCTCTCTGGAGGGTGGATCGCTTGGCTTTTTGTTGCAAAGTTTTATCATTTGAAAGTGACTCAGTCCATCAGTTCAGATATTGTTATGGGCAAGGTCAAGAGCATCAAGTGTGCAGGTAGTTTGTAATTGGCTGTCTGCGGAAACCAGCAGGGAATTCAATCTATTACATGCACTTTGATGCACTAAACCAACACTCCATGAAGCCATCGGAGCATGGAAAAGCCTTGCTAATCTCTCTGGTAATTATTGCAGGTGTGCCATGCTCATATCAAAGGGGGCGTTGGTCACTTGATGAACTCGAATGTTCCCAGTGATTTGTGTTTTTTTTCCTATTAATAAAGCACATTTTGACTTTCAGAGACTTTATATGGCATTAAAGAAAGCATATTTAAGGAAAATCGCAAAGAAGTTATTCTGATAATCAGAGATGTTCTTAGGAACCAGGGATAATTCTAGTGATGCAAAACCAGCCTGAAATCTGTCACTCTTGTTCGGATGAATTATATTCTTGCTGTGTCTGTGGAGCAGGGGAATAAAGACATGGACACCTGGAAGCCTGGAGTTTGAAGATGGTTGAAATTCATGTTGTTTAAAACAAGAACTCAGTTGTACTATGTTAATAGAAAATGATTACCTCACAGAAACTTAAATGCAAAAGAATTAAGATTTTGGAGGGTGGGGAAATGAGGGAAGCCAAGGCACGATGTTACAATCTGAAGTAGTTGGTAACTATTGATTTTTACTTGTTTGAAAAATAGCATGCTGGCTGTTTTCTTCTGCTCTTGGCCTTCAATATGAGTGGGAGTCTTAGGTCTTTTTGCCTGTATGCCCTCTGGATATTACACCTGTACATTCAGCACACCCTTTCCGTGCCTCTAACCCCTAAATGTTACCAACCATTGCCAGTGATGAGAACTAAAGTGACAGTGGCATTTTTGTGTCTTTTCATCCAGCCATATTATTTCTTAAAGGCTCTATTAGCAAGACAGTACTAAATCTATTAGGTACATCACAAAATATTCAGTTCTAATTTCTATTCTCATTTCTGTAAGTATTGCACGACTTCAGATGAGTAGTTTGAAATCTATTATTTTGAAGTGTTGGTCACATGCTTTTTTTAATAGCTATTGCTTATATAGTAATGTGAGGCAGCATATGTGTTTCATGTTATGCAGTTTAGCAGTGGTAAATTTTATATTTATGCTTATAAAAAGGATTTGCTTGCTATACTGACAAAATCTGTTTCCCTGTTCCTCAGATCCACGTGCTTCTATGCGTTTGTCTTTTTTCTTTATTCTGTTTTGCCCACTCTATAAGAATTACAGCTGATCAGGACAGAGACTCTTTCCCTTTTGTGTTCACACTTTGCCAGGCACACCTAGTTAATGACTGGAGCCCATAAATGCTGTGTCAATAGAAACAATAATTGAGCTATTTCAAATAAAGGTTCATTTCCCACCATCAGTTACTCATCATAGAATGGTTAGGGTTGGAAGGGACCTCAAAGATGAAGATGGGTGCCCCTCAGTGGATTTTCCTCATTGCCAATATGGAGCATCCTGCTTTACTGCTGCTGGTCCAATGACCAGAAACTACTACCAATGTAGTTTCAGAACAAAGACAAAGCAAACTACTTATTCCTGAAGTGTTCCTTCAATGGTGTTCTTTTATCCTTAGCTCTGATGTACTTAACACATCTTAGGAAAAAATCAGACTGCATACATTGGTTGTCAGTAATCCAAATGGACCTGCAGATGTCGTGACAAGCTGGAGCGTGTTGGATGGTTGAGCCTTCACCTGTCTGTAACACTTTTGTTCAGTCTTGATCAGCTCCCATTCAAGCGGTATTTTGCCTCTGAATTGCAAAATTTGCACCAACCTTAATGACAGGAGGAAGAAGTTTGTGAAAGACTCACAATATTGTGACTTCACAATAGCTCTGTTGTGCTGCGAAAGGTATCGGGACTGGCTCATCCACCTCCTTGGTCATACAGACCTGGAGCTGCAATAAGTCTCCTTCGTGTCTTTGTTTCTCTTCAAAGAGAAATTATCAAAGCATCACCCAACGTTAACCATAGCAAACCAGATAACCCTAATTAACAGTTATGAAAAATTTCCAGCAAGCTGCCAGTGCTACTTTAAAATTTAGTCTGAAATTGGGTGGTGTTTTTTTTTTTTCCTTTAATGGGAGAGATTCAGATGAATCCGATAGGCAGAACTGATGGGCCCGGGCGAAAGGTCCCTGCAATTATTTCTCAGTATTTTCTCTCTGGTGTTATTTAATAGTACTTTCTCATAACTATCATACCGTAGTCATAGGCATTTCCTCTTCCTAACCTAATTAGGGACGTTATGCCCAGCATCAGTTCGGGCCGTGCAGCTGCCCGGGGCCAGGCTCGAGCGTTGCTGTGCCCTGCGTGGCTCTTCAGCTTCCCTGTGCACTGGAGCACATCCTGGCTTTTCCTTTCGGAGTCTTTCATCTTGGATGGCTTTCTGCATTCCTTTATTCCGTGTTTTTACTTCTAAATTACCTTTCTTCCCATCTTTATGTTACCGCTGATGGGCAGCTTTCTGCTATACCCATTTGTTTTTATTGACTGTTTTTATTTCTACTCAGCTCAGTCTGAAGTATAGAATAGATCTCTTAAAAATAATTTCCTTTTTGGTAAAGAAATTAAGTAAGCTGAAGCATCACATAGATCATAGAACTTACATTAACTTATATGCTAATTATGTTGCATTTCACTTACCCAGCTGTGCTGAGCTCTTACATTACTTCCTTTTTCAAAAATTAATGCAAGCTTTTCATGTTGTTTCTCAGGATTTATACTGAAAATTTGCTTTTCTGTGGTAGGTTTTTTTCTTATTTCCTCTCATCAGCCTCTTTATATCCAGAGACGTTGCTCCCAGCTTTATTAATTGCGTTATTGTCACCTTGATTTAAATAATTGTCATCTTTTTGCCACATCTAAAGCTTCATCTTTATATTTTCTTTGTATCAGCCTTAGTGATTACAATGTTACAATCATAGTTCAATAATTATCTTTTTTGGAAATGGTACTTATCTTCATTTACAGCAAACTGCTTAAATGAGTCATCTTTGTCACTTTCTCCAAACTTATCCGTGGTGGTCTGCAGAGATCTTTGACATCTAAGCCTCATGTTTTTGGTGATTGTATTGTATCTCTGTTTCCAGCTTTTTCTCTTCCTGTTGACGTGGGTTTTCATCCTGTACTTTCAGATATTGTGGCTGTATTTCTAAGTCAATCACATTATCTTTATCTTCAGACTCATTCTAAAATTCCTGAAGTACTTCAGCGTATTGAAAAACAACAAAAAAAACCTGCTCCAATCCCATTAATTAAAAAATTTGCAGCAGTTGAGATGTTGAGGTATGTCCTGCTCTTCAGCAACATTGGACAACCTGCCTCTCTAGCAGGCAGGGGAGGTCTCCGTGTAGATTTGAGATGCAGCTTGTTGGCAAAACTTACAGCTTTCATTCAAACTACTGGAACTGACAGAAAGACTTTTGGTCCCTTATTCGTCTCGAGGTTTGAAAACAGCAGCATCCAAGAGAGGTGCAGGTTGGGTGTAAGAGTTCCGTTTGCTGAAGGCAGCGTTGAAGTCCTTCAAACTCACGAGTTGTAGTTGACAAGACAGTCTTTTTAAGGCATTTTTAGTCCTCCTATTAGAATCAAGGGCAAGAGTGTAGAAGCTGTTTTGCAAAGATATTCTTCCACTATTAAGCCTCTGTTTGTCCTTTATCAGCTCTGTGCAAACTTGTTCCTGTCCACGCTGCTTGATCTCACCCATGTCATTTTCTTGAGGGCATTTGGTGTGCAAATGTCCTACAGATGTAGGATCCATGGGTTGTGGTGCTTTCGTGGTGAGAACTTTAATGGGTAAGAATAGGAGCTGAGGCTGTGTTCTTTCCACACTTGTCCACTCTTTGTTTATTTATCTTCTCTTCCTCTCTGCCTCACCCTGTGTCTGACCTGCCATGGGGAGAGCTGGACTATTTCAGACAGAAAGAGCTGTTGGGTTGCAAGATGTTTATATTTAAGGGAATTAACTTTCTAGTAACAGTACTTCAGTGTCCACAGCAGATTATTCAGATACTTGGTGAAATATTCCAGGGAAACTGTACGTGAACTGCAGCCTCTGGTGGGGGCCCTTTGCTGGCCATATCTCCCCAGCATATATCATCCCTCCCTTTTGTCTCTGAGATCACCTTTTAATCTGATAGCCAGTGTTTTCAAACCATAATTTATATATTTCAGAGTACTTTACATTTGATGCTCTGGTAACGTCACACTTTCCTTCCTCTAGATGACACTACCAATTCTGTCAAGGTATATTGAATCATTGCAAATCTCCTCCATCACGGGCGTAAATTAACGGCCATATTTTCTTAATGTAATGGATCACAAGCAGGAAATCAGCCATAATCTATTTATATGATGTAATCTACTCAGTGCTCTTACTCAGTTGTTGTTATTTTTTTATTTTACTTTTAGATAAACTAGTAGTAGTTGATGGTGGAACTGGAATTACTGTCCTGAGATTGTCAGTCATGTCCATCAGCTCCATTGCCTGAAAAGTCTTCACTAACTATGTTTGAATCTTTGCTGCATCTTTGAATTCTTCTTTTTTACATACAATACCAAGTTATAAGGTCGTGACATATTGCAGCAAAGGTATTCAAAGCCAGGTTGGATGAGGCTTTGGGCAACCTGGTCTAGTGGAAGGTGTCACTGCCCATGGCAGAGGGGTTGGAACTAGATGATCTTGAAGGTCCTTTCCAACCCAAACCATTCTACGACTCTATGTATTGTGCTTAGTCCTTTGACTAGTGCTGTGTAAGCACAGGGTTGTGTTTTGGTGGGAGGTGTGTTGGTCCCTCAGTTTATGCCAGGTTTAACCTTGGTGTTAAGAAGGTCCAGGTCAGGGAAGGCTGGAGGGTGAGATTCAGCCTTCTCTTAGCACAAGGGCTGGCAGCACTGCAGCTCCCTGGATTCATGCTCACCGTGTACGTCTAAGCCCTTGGTCCAGGGCCACCACCAAGTCAGGCAGGTGACAGAGGTGACAGTTTTCCGTTTGGCTTCAAATAATCTGGTTTCTCAGTGTTGCCTGACATTCAGCCATGCAATAAAACTATTATAAATGATTTGCAAGGTAGTATTAGTACGTGCTACGTGTGGTTAACGTAGCATCAGTTGTGCTTGCTTTTGTAACTGATTGCTGCATTAACAGACCTAGTGATTATAGGAGCTGTGGTGAGATAAGTAGCAGTGGACGGGAAAAGATCTAGAGCAGCAATGTTTTATGAAGCTTTCTCCACCTCTGTAAGGGGTTAATTCTCATTGTCTTTTGCATAACCATAGATCATTGCTAATTCTTTGCTACCCACTAAAATTTATATTAAAACTCTGCAGAGACTGGTTGTTTTTTTTTTTTTTTCCCCAAGTCTCTGAGCAGCCATTTGACAACCTGTGAAGTAGATGAGCTCTGGTGAGGCTGGGAAGTAGGTGGTGTCTGAGGGTAAGTGCATTTGGAAAAAAAAGCTGTGAAAATTCACAGCAAAAGCAGCCTGGAGATACCTGAAAGATGCAATGTTTAAGCTTTGTACTTGTAGAGACCAGCTGCTGATCCTGGGAGAGCAAAAGATTTTCAAATCCAGAGTCAAGAGGCTTAGGTCTGGGTCTGAGGACTGAACAATTCAAAGACACAAGTGGGTTAAGGTCAACCTAAGCCTACAATATGAACATACCTTCTTTTCATCTCCGAATAATGTTTCTAGCATCTATGTGTAGCCTGGCTGTCTGTCATCAGGCGTAAAGCACCGATGTTTCCATAGGAAATCAGCTTTAAGGTGAAGAAGGGAATTTCAGCTTTGCAGACAGTTGTAGGCAAAGGGAACGTGGCTCAAAATTGTTTCTGTATCGTTGGCTGTAAACAAAATGTCCAGGCTAGGACAATTGAAAAATAGCTATATTGTATTTTAGATCAAAAAGCACTTCTAAGAAATGTCTGTAAGTGGTACAGTGTGTGATTTCATGCTTTATTGTTCCTCAATCTGTTCAGTTTACAGGGAAAAGGTATTTTTCATTCTCCTAGCTGCTAGCTTTGCCAACACTACGTGAGGTCTGAAACTCAAGCTGTGATCTTTCTGGCTTCTACATTTCCATCAGTAATAAAGAATCTGCAGGACAACTTCTTCTCTTAGTTACACCTGCAAAACCCCGTGATCCTCCAGGATTTCACAGGCAAAACAGCGCAGGGAATAGCTGCCCCTTTGAAAATCAAAAGGACTAGAGACATCAGAGAAAAGCTGCAAGCTGGAAAAGTATCTATTTAGACTTGTATAAAGAGGAGTATAACTGAGTGAAAGGTGAAAACATAATTAGGAAAACATGACACTGGAGAAAGTTTTCGGAGAGTGAGATTTACAGAACTGTAAGATAGGATCTTAAGGAGGTGGTGACAGGTCTGTTTCTTGGATATTTGCGGTGAAAGGGTAGAAAGAAGATATAATTCATCATAGCTGGAGATAATTCAGCCATTTGGGGAACAGTGATTTGAAAAATGGTCATAGATTTACTGTATTTTAAAGTCTACTAGGCTTTTTCTTAAATAGGACGACTCTTTGTTCCCCTTTCTTTGATGTTTTCTTCCCAGAACACAATATTCCAACATTCCTGTGACTCATCAGAAGTGCACTATGATAAGAAACGCAAAGCCGGTTATTTCCATCTATCCTATTCCAGTCGTTCAATAATTTACTTCATATGGTGTCTCCAACTCTAATTTCTGCAGTTTTGCATAAAGTAGATGTCATTAGGACGTCATCAGGAGGATTAAATGACTGCCGAGGGGCTGGTCAAACCAGGCACTGCCCACACTGGCCGTGGTGGCACGTATGAAATGAAAGTCTTCAGGTTAGCACAGAGCAGAGATCTCCTCTCCCATCCTTACCAACACAGTCTTTGTGAGGACGTGTGGGATTTGGGGTAGGAGGTGGACAGACCTGGTTGGAGAGGAAGGATGAGGACTCCCAGCAGCACTGTGTTATGGGACTGGGGACTTGGTGAACCCCAAAGAGATCTGGACAATGGCAAAAGAATCATAGAACCATAGATCAGCCCAGGTTGGAAGGGACCTCCGAAGATCATGCAGCCCAACCCTTTGTGGGAAAGGGAGCCTAGATGAGATGAGATTATCTGCCACCTTGCCCAGCTGCGTCTTGGGTCTGTGATTCAATGTATTTGTCTCTGCAAAGCAATATTCTGCAATTCAAACATTTGTAATAGCTGCTATAATCAGGAGAGAGTTTCAGAAAATTTTCTGGAATCTGAATTAGTTCTTTCAATAAATATATATGTACCTATGCGTATACATTCATATAGATTTTAAAAATTTATGTAAGTTTATGGTAGTGGCTTGTGTGTCTACATTGTGTTTTTTTTTTTTCTTTCCTTCTCCTTCTGCCTCCTGCAGTCTCTGGAAGGCATTCAGGCTCACAGTCTCTGCAAGCCGTTAACTGGTGCAAAACAGCACAAACTGTAGTTTAAAGTTTCCAAAACAATGTCTTAAACCCAAAACTGTTCAGTCAGAGATCTGAGACGAAGGATGCTGTGTCACGGGAGAAAAACACGCTTACAAATGGCACCAAACTTCAGGCTGGGGTTTCTTTAGGTTGTCTTTTTGCTGGGTACACGTGCTGCAGGGTGTGGGTGTGAATTAGGGTGTCGTTTGGTGACATGGCAGGCAGCCACCACCTCCGACCCACCAAAAAATATGTATTTGTGGCCGTTCACAGGCCACCTGCCGAAGATGAAACGAGTTTGGAGGCAGTTATGGAAAATTCTTGCACGGTTTTGGCAGCATTTAAACCAGTTAAGCGTAAACGCGGGTCCACAGTCATTACTCTGATACCCTAGTGGGATTTTTGGGGGGATATTTTAGCTAGCACAAAGAAATGTATAAAGTTATAATTCTCTAAGGAGACTCAAAATGCTTTGGACATCTTGAATTTACAGAATTAAATCTGGTAATATTCTGAGAAGGTGGATAAATCAATTTTTCAAAAGTAGAAACAAATTCACAGGGAGATCTAACTGCTGAAAAACACTGGTTAGATTTTTCTAGGACCCAAACCTGCAACATCTTCTATCTTCCTGAGAAGCAGCTCCTATAACAAAGTGATTACAGAGATTTTTGTAACAAAAATACTGCAAAACATGGAATGACTGTAGTAAGTGTAAGACCTTACCACTGGTCTCATTCTGAGCAACGCAATCATCTTTGTAACGCTATCGGGGATCGTGCAATTCAACCAGTTAGTCCTTAAATAGAAACATAACTTAATTTTAAAAACTAAGTATTTCTGATGTCTGCCAGTGTTTGCATGGCTGAAATTTCAATGGAAGGCAAATTTGAGAGCTTGTGCCTGCAGACCGCCTGCCCTAACTACCGTCCATCCACATTTTTTCAAAAACTGAAGCAGAAACAGAGGCTAGGTTTTCCTTTTTGGGATTTACAGCTGTCTTCCCTCCAGTTCAGGGTTCAGGTCAGACCCTTGGGCCTGTCCCCTTTGCTTTGGACAGTCCCATCCCTCCTGGATGTCTCCTGCTGCATCTGCAATCCTGTAAGTCGCTGTCGTGCAGTTGCTGCTGCAGCTCATTGCTTGGGTTTGAGAACAGTGCTTCGAAATATTTTTTTATTTGGTTTATATACCTTTTCCATTTTTTTAAATTTATTTTTATTATAGTCCTGCCCTGCCCTCACATGGCTCCTGTCCGTTATAGCTGTGTGGAGGTCTCCAGTGCCTTCAGACACTTTAGGATTAAAAGCAGTAGATGAACCTACCTACAAGAGACTGCTGACCTGCTGATCCTTGGTATTGCTTTTGTATGGCCGTTTGTCACCGTGTAAAGCTTACAGAAAATACCCTTGTGCAGTCAATAATGTTTTCATCTGCCCTGAACACATCCCTTCATTATAAGTCTTGACATATTACAGTGCAAATTAGAGCTGTGATTCGTTTTGTGTGTGCGTGTCTCTTGTAATTAACAGCAAACTGCAGTGGGTCCTGGAAAAATATTTATAAATTGAAATTTCGAGTTGGTGTGTTTTTAAAAAATAAAATTTTTGAAGTGATCCATTGCCACGCAGTCGAGTGGAGACACGTGCATCAGGCTCTCGTGCTCGGGAAACTGATGCTCTTCAGATGACTTTGGTGCCAAATTTCTGCTCTGGGTGACTAAAGGCTGTTGCGCAGGGAGGCCAGCAAGGGGTTTGATCAGCAGAATGATGTTTAAAAAGGGCCACCCTTCAGCCACTGGAGGAAAAAACACAGAAATGAGACATTTGCAAACAGTTTTGCACAGTTACCTCTCTGTGGGTAAAAGGAGGACTTATATTTTCACATCTGCCAACCTGACTTGGTTCATAGCTTTAAATTTCTCTGTTAACTTTGGGGATGGGAGATGTGTGAATTGTCATAGAATCATAGAATCATAGAATGGTTAGGGCTGGAAGGGACCTTCAAAGGTCATCTAGTCCAACCCCCCTGCAAGGAACAGGGATATCTCCAACTAGATCAGGTTGCTCAGGGCCTTGTCCAACCTGGCCTTGAACGTCTCCAGGGATGGAGCATCCACCACCTCTCTGGGCAACCTGTTCCAGTGTTCTACCACTCTCATGGTAAAAAATTTTTTCCTAATATCCAACCTGAACCTACCTCCCTCTATTTTAAAACCGTTACCCCTTGTCCTATCATAACTGGCCCTCCTGAACAGCCTCTCCCCATCTTTCTTGTAGGCCCCCTTGAGGTACTGGAAGACCGCTATAAGGTCACCCCGGAGCCTCCTCTTCTCCAGGCTGAACAGCCCCAACTCTTTCAGCCTGTCCTCATAGGAAAGGTGCTCCAGCCCTCTTATCATCTTCGTGGCCCTCCTCTGGACCCTCTCCAACTGGTCCATGTCCTTCTTATGTTGGGGACTCCAGAACTGGACGCAGTACTCCAAGTGAGGTCTCACAAGGGCAGAGTAGAGGGGGAGAATCACCTCCCTCGACCTGCTGGCCACGCTCCTCTTGATGCAGCCCAGGACGCGGTTGGCCTTCTGGGCCGCAAGAGCACATTGCCGGCTCATATTGAGCTTCTCGTCCACCAGAGCGCTAGAACAGAGTTATCCAAATCACAAAGGTTACTTCACTTCATCTGTGGGCTGGACTTACTTCATGGGCCATGTTCTGTAATTCTAACTCAATAGTCATTGCCATCTAGGGAAATTTGCATACATGAATACTCTGCAGGTTCTTGCTTTTCCACATCTAACCACTGCGGTGACTCAAAGCCATACGTCCTGGGAACCTTTCCTGCCAGATGAAACGAGCAAGCTCACCAGAAGGCAGACGAGGTAATACAGGATGAAGTGACAATGTCCCTACAGGAATTTGTGTCTGCCTAACATATAGGGCTGAAAGAAATACAGGAGGCAGCTATTGGCAGGCAAGCAGAGGAATTTCTCACAAGCAAAGCCTAGCTGTGGAGGTAGGACAGACTAGGTCTTTCTTTTGAAAATGAAGTCATCTTTTATCATACTTTGGTCCCTCAAGAATGAACCCAAAATACAGAGGGTCAGCTCAGGGCATGCGATTTCGGAGGCCTCCTTGGCTCAACAGACCTTTCAGTTTCATCTTGTCTCTCATCATCCGTGTTCTTTGCCAATTAAAAGACCTGAAGCAATTAAACTGTCTGTAATTATCCATGATATCACGTTGGCTTTCTGGGCATTAGCCAAACAGCACATTTAACAATCACTTACACTTCAAATACCGTAATCAGCAATTATCTAAAATGCATAGTCTTAACAATTAGCAATTCAAGGTCTTGTTTGCTTGAAAAAGTGAGCAAAAGTAATTCCATAGCACAGTAACTTCCCTTTCGTACACAATTACAGCGTATGTGGGAGGCAGCATAAATCCTAACTTTGATATTAGTGCATTAACATCAGCTTCAGTTGAAGTGGCTTTTAGGAGTGATGGAAACAACTGACTGTCACAATATTGTATAAATTGAGTGTGGGCACCAGCTCTGGTAATAGATAGTTTGGAATTCTTAGATACAAAAGTAGAATAAATAATATAAAAGGGACAAACCATTCATCTTAGCGTTGCTGTATTGAGACTTGCTGACTTGCATTAGCTTTTGTTTGGCATGCAGCTTTGTCTTTTTACAAATTATTTTTCTGTTATGAAATGAAACATTTGCAGATTGAAAAAATACACTTTTTGTTTTGGTGGAATGATGAACCAGTTATCTTAACAGTTCAATATTTTCTGATAATCTTAGAAATGTTATTTGTTCAAGTCTTAATGGAAGAAAAATATGGGTAGCATTAAAAGAATGAGCTTTACTGAGCATCACTATTCTGTCTTTGATGACTGTGATCCATTTGGTAAGTCATCAAAGATGTAAGAGAGAATAAATCTACCCTTTCATGACCGTCATCTTTATGTAGTCTAAAATAACACATAGGGTAATTTTCCTTCTTTTTCTAAGCATAAGTGCTTTTTTGTGAATCTTCCAGTATGATTTTTTTACTCACACAGTATATACTTTTAGTTGATAGCTCATCTTTTGTGGGAGAACTTGCTGAAGCTGAGTAATTAAAGTTATTCTTGACTTCTCTTATTTACTGGAAACGACTTAGCTGAGTCATAAAAGAATAAGGATTGTACTTTGAGTGGTTTCCTGTATACTTTGCTCCTAGCAAGTAATTCCTTAAAGGCATATACAAAAAAAAAAATATTCTGGAAAGGAATCTGGCACTCGAATTGTGTTCTTTATTCAGCGTCCTTGCCTTCACCAAGCTGAAGTGATACGTGGTAGATGTATACCATGAAGGGAGCAAGTGCTGGTTTATCATAGTAAGAACCAACCCCCTTCTGTCTCCTTTTGCTTTCTAAATCTTACTTTAAATCTAATATTACTGTAAAAAGATCATGTTGTTCTGTCTTCTGTAACCACCTCGTCCTCTTTTTTGCACGCTCTACAACTTCACCTTCCCATCTTTTACAAGATGGACCAGGACGCAGTGAGCCATCGCCTCTAACGGACAGAACAGTAATTCCCGGGGGTGGGACATATGAAAAAAATATGTGTGAATATGGGTGAATAGCAATTGTTCTGCTTTAAAAGGTGGTACGAAGCTGTGGATGGTGGGCAGGATGGTTTCTGTCGGGGGGTACATGGCCGTACAACGTGGGGTGCGTGCCGCCAGGGCGTCTGTCCTTCCAGCCTTCTCCCCTTGCTGTGGTTGAGGGGGCTCAGCTCATACCCAAGGGGTAAAGGAGCTTCTCGTTGCAAAACTCCGTTACTTTCTCTCCAAACAGTGGCCTAGATCTTTTGTGCAAAACAGTTTTCTGGTAGTCCAGATGGGTACGTGTGGGATGTGAAGCCGTTTGAAAAAGACTGAGAAGCAGGACGACGGATCCCGACGCTTGGTATAGTTTATTAATCACAGTTTTTTTTTTTTCCACACCTGGCTTCTTAAATTATTTTTGTTTTAATTTTATCACTGTAAAACCAGATAACTATGCAAGAGCATAGGCTCCTTCACACAAACAACAAGGACAAAGATGATGCTGCAAAGCTGATTTACTCCCAACGGGAGAACCTCTCCTTCATCAGAGACACAAAACTTTTGGAAAACACAAAATGAGCATCGGTAACAGCAGGAGGGAGTTTTCGGGAACAGGCCTAAGGTTGCTGGCTGTAAAGTTGCTTTCAGGGGAGGGCTCTGCCTTTTGGGAAGGACAGACCTTATAGTCAGTCTGCACCAGCAGAACTGGCCCCACTTCTGTGCTCGTGTTAAAACCAGTAACTGTTCTGCTCCGGCTCCGGAAGCGCTGCTGCAGTGCTGGAATAGGAGGAACATCCATTGCTTTACGCTGTCTTACAAAATAAGGAATTTAAAACATTGTTAGGTGAGATTGCTCTGGTTTATCAGACTTCAGTGCTTTCTTTTGAATCACTAAATGTAATTTTTTTTCTTTTCTTGCCTCCTCTGATAGTGTTCTCTTACACAGGATCCATCAGTTCCTGTTTTGTTGGTCTGATACATATGGAATGATTTAATAATGAACACATGCTTTCTTTTCAGTAACGTTGTGTTTGCTTTATTGCAATGAATTCTACTTTAAAGAAATCATTGAGACATCATGCAATTCAACATTACAAGTCTTCCTGTCTTTGATGGTCTGTCTCCAAGGGAGTACATCCCAACAGGGGTAAACAGACCTGGAAGGAATCGTGTTTACTAATTACCACCACCATTTAGAAACAAAAATGAGTCACAGGGCACCACAGTGAATCCCACCCAAAGAACGATAAAAAAATGAATCTATGTAATTGCTAAAGAAATTAAGACTGAATAGAACTTAAAGGCAATTAAAGACTTTATTTCCATCTTATTACTGAATAAATACTTCAGGATATTTTTGTTTGCTTCACTTTTTGTTTGCTCATGAGGTCTGGTTGTTAATATGACTGGGATGTACGAGAACTCCTTAATTAACCTGTTTTTGTGGGCATCTCGCAGTTTCTGTGAAATATGTATGCTGACAGCTATGTAACAATAGTGAAAATAGAAATGACAGATTTGTAAGCACTGGTCAATTAAAAAATGTTCAAGAAATGCAGTTTTTGAATTATTGGACCAGGCTTCTCTGCAAATTGGAATTCAGTCCAGTTAATTGAATTCACTGGATCTATGGGAATTTACATAAAGTTATAATAAAAGCATTGTTATCTTCTCAAAAGCTGCAGTTTCAGAATATTATATTAAAAATGAAATAATATAATTTTTATTTTATAATAACTGAGTGCAGATATATCTAATTGACACACAAACAAAAATTGAAACATGTATTGTACTCTCATTTACAAAGAATTTGGTATGCAGTAATCCCAGGCAACATCTTGTGAATGCTGTAGGGATTGTAGGGAGAGTAGATGTTGCTCCGTTTGTCTATCGCTTTCGATGAGCTTAGTCCCAGTCCTTTCCTGTATCTCAAGTGAATGGCTTTGATTTACTCCAGTATATATTGCATAAAGTAAATATTGCTTTTATTGAAGCCCTGGCAGTGGTTTCCGATGGTCCCCGATTGCACTGGCACCCTGGGAGTGGTGGTGCTGAGTCTGGGATCTGCGTCCTTGGGCATCCTCTGGATTGGGGATGAGAGTATGTTCTGCCTTCAGCAAATCTGCATCCTGACTTTTCCTTAACTGTTTCTCCCCATCTGTTTGATGTACGTGTTTACGTACATGCACAAGTGTGAATTTAGTTCTCCATACAGCGTTTGGTACCTGGGGCTGTTGAGAAGCTCTAAGTGTGGTCTTTAGAGATTCAAAAGGACCGTGGGGAAAGAATCTGTTTACTTAACAAATATTTAATTGCCACATTTATTTTTATGGTGACCTTGCGAACTAGTGGATTTGATGCTTAAATAAAACATAAAGCAATAAACCTGCCGTGTATGTAGGAGACAGTTACACCTATAAAGCTGCCCTCACTGCAATAAAAAAAAAAAAATCCTGAAAAATGGTAATGATGTATGAAGGTGTTTTCTATTTGTGTCTTTGAGGGGAGACTTTGAGAAGAGTCTGCTCCCCGAAGATTAAACCTGCAAAGAAAGTCAGGGTTTGCACAGAGGGAAGTGAGGTGGTGCTGCGGTGGCACAGGCTCCTCGGCTGCAGTGGCACAGCACCCGCGTTAATCACAGGGATTTCTAGAATCAGCTTTCAGCAGGATAGGATTCCAGCCCGTCCTGAAACCTGCAAGCAAGTATATGTTTTGGTTTGCAGTTTGTTTTACCCTGAATCGTAACGGGTTGGGATGGCTCTGCTCGGCGGGAGGGGTGCCAGGGTGCCCGGCGCTGCTCGTGCCAGGGGTCCCTGGGGCAGAGCAGCGTGGTGGCCGCCCATCCCATCCCAGGAGGGAGACAGGAGCGAGTCCTGTGCCTGGTTCACTGTCACGGGTGAAGCGAAGCCGGCGCTGGTCGCCGTACAGAACTGGGAGGTCCAGGTTTCCTCCTTGGTTGCTTTTGGTTTTCTCTTCCGCTGCTCTTCGCCGAATCAAGCTGGTGAGACAGAATCGTCTGCTCAGAGCTCGATGGTTCCTTTGGCTTTTGCAAGCACATAATTGATTTGTTTAAGGAAATTAGCTGTCTTTTCTGCAAAAATTAAAGATCTTGCCGGGTAGGAGAGCGCTGCATCATCTCAGAGCCAAGCACCAACAAAGCTCTTTAAGAGCGGGCAGGAAGGGTTCAGCCAGGTATATCGGGGACCAAAGTAGGACGAATTATTTAGCATAAGCAGACTTTTTCTGGCTGTTGCATTCTCTGCTAGAATATAGAAATTACTGGTTGACAGAGCAGCTGTTCACTGGAGCCGTCGGGATGGAGGGGTGGGAAGAAGCAGTGTCTGGTGCCTTTCACTGTGCTTTAAAAATTTGGGGTTGTTTGTGGCTTTGTTGATAGAACGTCAGTAATATTGATTTGTTTCATTTAAATGCTGAGAAGTGAGTTAAGAGATGCATATGCTCTATCCAGGGAGACTTTTCACTTTGGTTTCTTGGAGTATTATGAAAGCAGAAATTGGAGTTGCATGATAAATGGGTGAAACTTTTTGCTTTTCTTCTTACAAATACTTCCAGGTGCCTGGATAACCCTTTCACTGTAAGCTCTGAGCAGCTTAAATGACTCACAAAGATGCATTAAGTGAATCCTGTGCTTACAGAAACAGTTGTCATTGCACTTTTGCAGTGCCCATCGATGGCCGGGAGCTGGACCGCTCTCCTCCGCGTACTTGATACGTGTGCTGATGCTTACTGCAGCCTGCTGAGCCCTGTCTGGCCAAGAGCAGGAGTCGATACCTCTAATACTAACCTAACATTTGGGTACTGCCGTGGTTTTTGCAAGGCTGTGCAATTTCTAAGTGATGGTAGTGACATTTAAGATTGATAACACCACGTATCCAGGTGTATGGATTTTGGGAGTATTGCGTGATGTTAGTAAATGTCACTCTGCAGTTCCCTAAGCTTTTGCTGGTTTAAATGCGCTGTCTTTGGACTTTGTTTTCTCTGGCTAGAGCTCAGCCTGGCGTGCTCTGAAGCCATTCCGGATTGGTCTCATTTGAGGGGCAGAATTGTTGCATGAAATTCAGAAGGTACGTACAAAAAAGCAGGTAATTTTTCTCCTGAATAGGCAACGAGTCTCAAAGCAGAGAAGACTGCAGGCTGTGCAGTACAGAAGGGTCTTGCTAGAAAAGGCAGGGTATATTCTCATTTTATTTGGCTGAGAACAGCACGAGAAGAAAAGAGCAACAGCGCCTGGTTACCTGTGTGATACTGATATTCCTGGAGCCGAGGAGTCCAAGGGGGTAGAATAAGGAAAATGTAATCTAGAGCAAGCAGAGATGGTGAAATATCAACGTGGTGTTAGGTGTGTACCTGAGGGAATTGGCATCCTACCCTGCAAAGGTGCACTGGGGTTTTATTATGAAGCTTTCTGCTTTCATGGAAAACAGTAAGTCTGAGTTCAGCATGTGCAATGAGTAGGTTTTAAGGTTTGTTGTTTTCAGCATTTTTTTCCTAATTGAAAGAAGAACTTGCCCTCATTTCAGAATAAAAGGCATCCCCAGTGAGCACCAGCTGTGAAAGGGATGATGTGAATATTATGATGATAATTTATTTTCTTAGGAATGTTGTAATTTCAGCATTTCTATAATGATTATAAGCAGATGCAGGAAAGAATGTGGTACAGCTTCAACGTGCATCACATTAGCAAAAAACTGTACTTACTAATGGGTCAGGCTTTTGCAAATATATACATTTTCCTTTAAAAGAATAAATAAATAAACAAACTAACCCTGATGTCTCCTTTTGCAAGACCAAAGTTTGAAGATTTAGACTTTTTTTTTATCTTGTTGCTGAAACTTGACCCCATTGCCAAACTTGCCTAGCACGATTAAGCAAAACTTTACCACTCTAGTGCCAATTCTCTAAATAATATTTTTATGCCTGTCGCTTATCATACTTTTACTTTAAACAAAAACCACGTTGATTTTGCTGCTAGAACGAGCTACGGGGTAATCTCCTCCGTTTCTGGTTTGCCTTAAAGAACAAAAATACTGAGCACTAGTAGCCTTGCGCTGTTGTTTATGGAGGAAAAATGTGAAACGTGATTGAAAACCCTGATATCTAAAGCCGTTGCAATCCCCTTGCAAAGCACAGTCTGGCTTTATTGAAAGCAAAAGCTGAATTATGAGAAAATGTTCCCCAGACTGTGCGTGCGGTCGCTGCGACGCGGTTCCTGGCAAAGCGTGTGCCGGCGTGCTGAAAGCCAAGGGTTTGCGTGGGATCCACAGTTGCTTAAAAGTGGGCAAGGGGGAAAATGGGGAATTTGGAGAGGAGTGCAGGGAGAGCCGTGCTGCCGAGCCAAGGAGTGGTGTGGCTGACCTTAAAAAGAGGGATGTGGCAAGTTAGGAGAGGTATGGAAACGTGTGGGTGTCATGGAAGGACACAGCTCCTGCCCAGAGCTGGGAAGAGAAGAGCACTTCCAGGCGTGAGAAGCAGCGAACGCTCCGGCATTCCTTAGGTGAAGCTCTGGGATCATCCCTGGGCAGCCGCCGGGAGAGCGCAGGGCACCCGTTGTGCGGTTCCCTGTGCTGTGCTCCTTTTGCAGGTGTAGCAACTGAAAAGGAGAGAGATTTGGGGAGGAGTGCCCAGCAGGTGGAATAAAATGTAAAATGATCTGCTTTGCGCTCCGAAGTATGCTGTGAAAATTATTTACCGAAAGGTTTCTTTAAAAATTGCGTAAAGTCATCCCTGGTATTCTTAAACTACTGAGGAACGTAACAGAAAACAGTATTTTCTGTACGCTTTGAGTGCTTTATTGCACATAATTTGAATCTCTCTATTGCTGAGAGCGATAGATACCGTTTCAGATTTTCTCTGCTTTAGTTTAGTTTTGGGAATGTCATTTCCGATTAAACTTATATGGTGTAGTATATTGAACGATGAAATAGTTAAATTTTTTATGAGCTCAATGAAAAATCCTACTGCTTTTGGGTTTTAAAGTATCAATAGCCTCGCTGAACAAGTCAGACCTAATTAAAAGAAAGCACTGATGCAAGATCTGCCCTTTTTTACTGCATTCTTTCCATCTTAGAAATATCTTACCCATTTTAAAGCAAAATATACTTCCAGCCACCCAGGCTCTGTTACGCGGAGTCTAGCGATGACGGGGGATCTTTGATTTCTTTAAGCTGTTAATTCCTTAGCTGCAATTTTATGTATTGACTTCAGCAACATCATACATTTGGCTTTGAACCAATGAATCAGAAGATTTTTTTGAATGTTCAGCTCAATACTGCTTAGTTAATAGTTCCGATGGCGCAGCAGACAGTTTTATTGTACGGTAGGAGGCAAGCTATAAATCACAGGTAAGACTTGCCTGTATTTATTGCACAGAAAGCCTTTGTTAGAGATCTGTTTTACTACAATTAAAAGGTACATATTCTCAAGGAACCTATAAAGTAGTTTTGCTTGTAAAGCAAAGGGCTGCACCAGTATCCGCCCGGTTTTGAGTAAGGAAAGCCAGTGATTTAGTGTTCGAGGAAAGCATCAGAAGGATACCAAAGAAATAAAATATATCTTATGGCAAGATATAAAATGCAGTGGTGTAGATTTTAAAGGAGATGGCAGAATTTACAGAAGCCGACTATCCCAGGCAGTTGGCAAACGGACTAAAGAAGACAAATTTACGACTCGCCAGAAGGAAACTCTATATCAGGGGATAGAAATTCAAGTGCTCTGCAAGGAAAATGTAAATAAGGCGAGAGACGTCTAAGGGCTGTGGTCAAATGAAACGCAGAGAAAACAGCTTCATGCTGAGGAGAGAGGATGTGTTGTGTGTGGAAAAATATCAAGTATAAGACCGCTGGGAGGAATTTGGGAACAGCTGTCACACGCGCTGGTAAGTTACTGTATGAACGATTATGAAACTTGAATATTTTATAGTGAGAAGAGACGTTTAAGAGGTAATTGCCTTTAGCTACTTTTTGATGCCTAAACATGTTTAAAAAAAAATCTGCATAAAGTATATAAAAAAAAAGACAATAAAAAGCAGACCTCATCGTTTTGTAGTAAGTGGTAACACCCCAGGAGGTGTGCTGGGATGTGGCTGTTAAAAGGCAGGATCTTTGCTGTTTGCTGGGCAGGCGTTTGCTTGGTAGATGTCAGTAAGTGAGAAGGAATTACGTACACCAAGTACACAATCAAAGCCTGGCAACTTACCCCGGTGAGTATGAGGGAACTGTAGAGCCCTTCTAGTAGACAAGGACGTTTTTGTGCGCAGGTGATGACTACACAGATACGAGTAAAATACGTTTAGTGAAGAGACCTTGTGCTTTAGTCTCCTAGCTGAAGAGTCAGAGCCTGGGGAACGTGTCTGAGATGCAGGCAGTAAAATGAATGCAAGATTCTCACTGAGCAAGGTTACTAATTAGCCATAGGAACGATAAAACTATTCCCTTTCAGCTCTTTGGGAGATTCAGATGTGTTGAAGTGTTTAGTTGCTTGTCCTAGCTCTTGAGGTGTTTATTGCAGAGGGAGCTGCGATGCCCAAAAGATGCTGGGCAGGCACCTTCTTAGCCCTATTCCCCGTAGGGAAACTTACTCTCTTGTTGTTTAACCTTTTTCAAAAGGAAACACCTGGTCTGCCAAGCTTCTGGAGTACCAAAAACCTCAAAACAAACACCATGTATCGTCACTAAAATCGTACTAGCAAGGGGAAAAGTAAATCGCTATTAAAAGTAACAAAACTGTATGCAATCCTGCTCAACAAATACATCTGAGTGGATGTCATGTTGCATTTGTGATAATAGATGTTATAAAATTACTTTGGTTTCCTGCAGTTTTCATCTTTATGGATTATTGTGTGAAATATGTGATAAAACTGAAGTACCAACCTAGATTTTCATCAGAAACATAGACTCGAGACTATCCCATATTGCCATCTTGTAAGTTGTCCATAGGATAGAATTAGTGTCCTACTAGATAAAAATCTACAGTTTCCTGAATTCTTTGCCCAAGTGAAACTGAGCTGCTGCAGTTAATAAAAAGCTATCAGTTGTCCCACAACTGTCTGGGAGTGTTCGTTCACCAGCGGAGAGAAATGACATTGGAGGGAAGACGTCGGGATAGTTGCTGAGTTGTGCAAAATCAGCAGTGTTGCCCTGCACTGATGCTGGCAGTATTGCAGGGCTTCCTTGTTTGTGCAAGGTGTTGTCTTTAGGAAGAGCATGGCACAAAATAAAAGTCAACCCAGAAACCATTCTATGTTAGGCTACAATAATATTATTTGATCTGTTTGAAAAATTGCATTGAAGTCACGGAGAACTGTGGAATTTTGTCAGTATTGGTTTCAAAAACATATTGTAAACGTAGTGTGTATATTTAAACATGCAGTTTGCAGTTTCATTTATCTTCTTAACTGAAGAAGTGCACTGATTTGTACACAAAGCTTCTGTTCTTGGCTAAAAAGGCAGGGAACATGGCTTAATGAATTGTCATGGTACTTTCATGAAGCTGAGTTTATTTGTTATCGCCTTTAAACTGTGAAGTTCAGCATTTGGTCCAGTCTTTCTCAAAATGAAGGGTTGGTTTCTAAATAGATTATTTGAATTTTTTTCAAAGATGAACTTAGGAAAAAAAAAAAAAAAATTGTGTTAAAGAGCAAAAGGCCCCACACTGTGTTGTCTCCCCCATGGAAAGGCATTGGGCACAGCTCTGAGGAAGGTTCATTTAATGGGCATCCGTTTCAAATACAATTTCTTTTATAACTTATGCACCAGGTTCACTTCTCGTTGATTTTATAAATAATTCTGGAAGCGTCTCTGTAACTTTTGCCAGTGGGGCATGAGGACCTAATCAAGTTAGATGGCTGGTGAACTTCCTTGTGTATGAATTATGGATTTGAGGAGATTTGATGAAGTTGCGTATCTTTAGCTGTCTCCATGCGCGTGTCTCACCGTCTGCTTTCAGGAGAGGGATGATAGAGGGTCATTAAACCATAATGGTATTTACTGGAGTGGAAGCGTCGGAGACAGCCGGGTGACCACATCCCAGACTGAAGAAACAGGAAATAATTTAAACTCTCTTCCGAGGCTGGGAAGTGTAAACACCACGCGAAGCAGCAGATAGTGTAGGGGTATGGTGCAGCTCTCAGACACAACCTGGGGAAGGAAAATAGCTACGGGCCCACAGAAATAAGGAAAACTGGGGTGATGCTGTAAAAGTCGTTTCTCATTTCAGTCCTCGAGCTTCTGGTTGAGCAAGAAACACAGGTAGGTTGCCATTCCCCGGGGAGAAATCAATAGTTGGTTTATGAAAGTTGGGGTTCTAGCTTGTACTATTTAAAATGAAAATATGCTATTTGACTTTTCCTTAGTAGCCTAAAAACTCCTGATTCTACTAAATATCTTTTTCCTAGTATCAAATAGAGGTAGCATTAAAAAGATCCATACATGAGGGTTAACAAGGTTTTTGCATTTTCCAGACACGCTAACAGTGATGCAGCCTTAAATGCCAATTGATTTAGAATATCTTTTAACCTTATGTCAATATTAGGGTTTAGTCTAATTCTCCAGAGTGATCTCTGTGCTTGATATTGGAATACAGCATACTTTCAGCCTGTTATTCCCTTAAATGCTGTTTCTTGCCATGTATTGCCTAGATGTTACTTCTGCTAAGCTATATGTGAGCATAATTGCACAGCCTTGCTCGTTATAAAACGACACGTGTAACGTTGCTATCTGAGCAGCAGCTGGGACTTCAGAAAACCTCTGTCTGTGAAGGCTTTCCCCTCTGCTTTTCCTTTAGCAACTGAAAAACTTTCATACCCGTGCATACCAAATTATAATGACCTGTTATTATGGATGAGCATCATGATAGACTTCCAGTGGGCTGTTATGTGCCCATCCTCTGAAGATCAACCTCTAGAAAAAAATGTATCACGGTAAATTCTCCAAATGACTATGGATTACATTTGGTCCAGCTTAACTACTGTTTTTTATTAGCTATTACCAGTTTTGGAGACACATGAGAAATCCATCCTGCCTAGGGATGGGTGAAAGCATTATGCTGCATTTCAGATCTGAATGGCTTGTAAGAAGGTCTCCTGCTCCAGACAGGCTTGGATGAGCAAGAACCAAGAGAAGGCAGGAGAGAGAAAGTAATTTAAAGAGCTTTTTGTTTCTTAAGAGGCGATAGGCTGCAGTGAAACACACTGAAAAAGTAAATACAGTTGTGAGGGATGTGTTGCAGAGCAGTGGAATTTCTCTGATAAATTGTCTTTAACACGTAAGTTTGACCACTTCACCTGCACTCTGCTCACTAATCCATCACTTATACTGCTGCCTCCCATGGCCCAAGCTTGTGAACAGCTGGAAACATCTTCTTTTTTATTATACTAGAAACCAAAAATCCTTTTCCTCCAAATATGCCTATCATATTTCTTAAAAATGAATCAACAGGATGAAAAGTACATAAACCAGCTCCCTTAGTTGGAGATACAGAAAAGATATTTGGTCTTAAAATCCTGTCTGGTTTGAAATATGATTTCTTACATTCCGTCATGGCTAAAGATATAAATTTCATGAATAAAGTTTTTTCATCATTTTGTTGAGTTACGTGCACCTGAGTAGAGGTTTTCAGTTTCCCCAGGTGTCAAATTTAATGTGCTGTGTGTATCACAGCAGTTTGATATCAAGTAAACATTGTGTGTTAGCTCTTTTCTTTCCCCAAAGTTTCGTACACTTTTGTTTAGCAACTCAGACAGTTGGAGATTGAACATGAGAGATGCAGTGAGTAGATTTCCCATTTGTATTTAACCCGTTCAGCTAAAAATTTTGCTTGCCAGGCCTTGATGTGTTGGAAATAGTATGAAAGCTTACCTTGGATGTAGCACAGTTCTGCGCATGGTGCCACGGTCATGCAGCCATCTGCCAAGTCACCGTACCCTGGGGGGTCTGCACAAGTTCATGCTGCAGAGAGATTTCCTTCCAACTGGAAGGAAAGCGCAAGGAGAAGAGAGAAATGTGTCTGAAGAGCCCATAAAACATGGTTTTGTGGGTTTCACGTCCCTAATTCTGTGATATTTTTAAAAACCATTTAATCTTTTGGTATCGTCACCCTGTCCTCAGGCTTGCTGCAGTACATGTGTAGACGTACTGGAGTGATTAGGAAAAAAACTTAGGAGTGGAAATGCCACATCCCCATTTAAAAGTGGGAATGCAAAATTCTAATTTTATGTTGCTTTCATTCTGGAGCAGAAACGGAAGGAAGATGCATCTGAGAGCCAGCAGTAAAAGGCTTGGGTTTATTCGTGGGTTTGCATATTTCGTTGCTGCAAGGGACAGCTCTGGGAAAGACATGCATTTCCTTTTTCCCCCATTGTCACCATATGATGACAGCACCTACTAGAAAGGGAGAGAATTGAGTGGTTTGTCAAAGTTCTCCAAATAGAGGTATTTTCCGTTTTAGAACTTAAAGAAGGGTGATTCTTAATAGTGGACGATGGCCATCCAGAGCACTTTGGTGTGGCATGGAGAACCTGGAGCTGAGTGAAGGAGTGTCAGCTGCGATGGCAGCAGAGCTGGAGGGAGGACAGCCTCAACTTCATGCACTTCATAATAAGTCTCCTTATTTTGAGTTGTTTTGAATCATCCTTTGCTTCCAGTTCATTTAGTGTACGTCAGCTGAGGCTTTGTGCTAACGGTTCCTGGTTTTCTGGTGGCAGCGTTGGCAGTAGGACATCTCGAAGATGAGTCTTTGGCAGCAGGACCTACGTTACTCTGTGGACTCTAAGTCTCTGCTCCCGTACTCCACGGACACGCTTGTTCTGCAAGACTTTTCCAGTAGTGCTTGAGAGGTTGATAAAACAAGGTTTGTGAAAAAGCTCATGGAGCATAAAGAGTTTGGGGAGGCTCCGCTGGTTGAGATAAATGCTTTCCTAACCGCTGCTCGGAACGACTCTGCGTAGGTTGAGTGCTGACTGCAACTGTTTGCAAAGAGAAACAAAACCTCCCTGAGCTGCTTAGACTCCAGTTTTCAGCTGTGTTGTGCAAAGTGTTTTGGTGGCTGTTTGTTTTTACACCCAGAAAATATTTAGCTCTAATATTTATATTAGAAAATATTTGGAATCATCCCTTCCTTTTCCGTGCCCGCGCGTGCACCTCCCGCTCCCCGGGTTGCCAGCAGATGCCTTGCTAATCAAGTTTGTCTCTAACAAATGTGCTCCTGTTTCAGAAAATGAAATTGGCAGAATCGACTTTCTGTCTATGAGGTTTGAGGGCACGTTTCAGGCAGGAAACGGGTCAATACTCAAAATATTACGGTGAAATAATACGAGGATGCGATTTTTCGGGGGTGCGTGTATTTCTTGGTTCGGAAGGACGTTGTTTGCCAGTCGATTAGCTCTGCCCTCTGTTGCTATTCTGCATGTACGAGCTGACAGCTTTTATATTCTTTAAAGCCTGTCAATTTTCTGAATATTTTCTACTTTGTATGCGGCAAAGCTAATCAATATGATAATTCGAATTCCCAGTCAAGGGTGAAATTCTTATAATTTATCATATTTAGGTTCAGTCCATAGAAATGTGGGCTGAAGAAAAACACCAGAGAGGGAAGGGTTAGGGTAGCTTGTGTGGCTCATACCTGCTTGTTCCAGCCGGAACGTGATTTGTCTCTGGAAGGAAAATGTACTTTGTCAGGGAATTTGGCTTGCTAGGGTTATTACAAGCACATGTTATTGGTGCTTAAAGATGAGCTTAGAGGATGGGTCTGGCTCGTTTATTTATTTTCCAAGAGTGCAGCTACTTGTTTTATGGTCGTTCAGTTCATTTGTCGTCCAGTACAGTATGTCGTCCATACTCAGTGGGTGAGAAGCTCAACACGAGCCAGCACCGTGTCCTGGCAGCCCAGAAAGCCAACTGTGTCCTGGGCTGCACCCAAAGCAGTGTGGGCAGCAGGGCAAGGGAGGGGATTCTGCCCCTCTGCTCTGCTCTCCCGAGACCCCACCTGGAACACTGCATTCAGCTCTGGAGTCCCCAGCACAAGAAGGACATGGAGCTGCTGGAGCGGGGCCAGAGGAGGCCATGAAGATGATCCGAGGGCTGGAGCACCTCTGCTATGGAGACAGGCTGAGAGAGTTGGGGCTGTTCAGCCTGGAGAAGAGAAGGCTCCGGGGTGATCTCCTAGCAGCCTTCCAGTACCTAAAGGGGGCCTACAGGAAAGCTGGAGAGGGACTTTTTACAAGGGTGTGTAGTGATAGGACACGAGGCGATGGCTTTAAACTGAAAGAGGGCAGATTTAGATTAGATATAAGGAAGAAATTCTTCCCTTTGAGGGTGGTGAGGCACTGGCACAGGTTGCCCCGAGAAGCTGTGGCTGCCCCATCCCTGGAAGTGTTCAAGGCCAGGCTGGATGAGGCTTTGAGCAACCTGGTGTAGTGGAGGGTGTCCCTGCCCATGGCAGGGGGGTTGGAACTGGATGATCTTTGAGGTCCCTTCCAACTCTAACCATTCTATGATTCTATGATTTAAATGCCCGGGGCTGGTAGCAAGGGCAGCATTGCCAGCTCTCTCCCTCCGTGCGAGCATGCGTGCGTCTCTGATATCACCCTGACTTCAGCTCTTGTGGCCGTTGGGGCTGTGGTCAGCCGCGAGCGTTGGAGGGGCCCGTGCACCGCCGGCGGCACCGCGCTCTGCTCCCCGCACGCTCCGCGGGGGCTCGTGGCTTTGTGGCAGCCGCAGGTCTCAGGAGCACCGTGTTCCTGCTGGGGTGGCTCGGGGACCGCTGGTGTGCACCACGGTCACCATCGGGAGATGCTGGTTTTGAAGTTCTGTCTGATACCCCCAGACCCTCGTTGCAAAATCAGTTCACTGGGCAGTCCTACAGAAACACTACAAGTCATGAAGGATTTCTAGCTGTAGCCTGGTGTGCGTTGGACGTCACGGATTGTGTTGGAGACGTGCGTTTCCCTCGGTTGGAGATGTGTCCAGTCCTGTCTCTCCGTGGAGCTGAAGCCACCAGCACGCAGAGGTCAGCACACCAGTCACCGCGTGCTCCTAAGCCAAAGTGCTGCTTATTACAGAGTGTGAAACATCTGCAGTGTTGCTTCCAGGCAAAACAAAGTTTTCCTGGTGGTAGGGTTGTTTTTGGGGTTTTTTTTGCAATAAATTTAAAATGTAGGTCAGGATTCATGGAAGTTGCCTGAATTTCGAAGTACTTTAAAATTATCCTCTCTGTGGTTTTTTATCGTTTCTCTGAACTTCATGGTTAGCTGAATTAATATTTCTCCGAAGGAAAGTATGGAAACAACCAATGGTTGTGTCTTCATTATTATAAAAAGCAATAGTTTCACATCGGAGTTTAAAAGCAGACAGAGCTCAGTAGAATTAATTGATCTTTGTATAGACTTTAATACTCTTACAAACCTGGGAGTCTGAGGGCTGCTGGGCTTGAGAACCTCTGCAGAAGTGAGCGAACAGAAGGAACAGACAGATAAACTAAGGGACGTTGAAAACTAGTAACTGTGTAGACTGAAATGAAATATTTTTATATCTCCAAACTCAAAACAATCCGGTCTTACGATTAGCACTCAGCAGCGGTGCCTGCTGTGCCTTTAGTGGGATTTTCTTTCTCATGCCTAGTGATTTAAAAAAAAAAAAAAAAAAAAAAAAAAAAAGAAAAATAGGATTGTTCCTGCCGTGTTTGTAACTATCAGCTTTGCTGCTTTGCCTTCTGTCTCATGATTTCAGGGAAGCCACAGCTTCCTTGCGCTCCTCCTTCCGCTGTGGAGGAAGAAATCAGCATCCATGCATTGCTTAGAGCATCTCGCTCCGAGAAGAGCCCGAGCCATATCTCAGCTTATCTCCTGCTGCCCAGTGCCTGACTCGTGTAATGCTGCTGAGCGAGTTCTCTTACAAGCATCACTTTGATTGAAATATTTATCTTCCTCCCGTTTTATCTATAACTTCTAGTTCACTTTGGGTGTTTCGTGGAGTTCCCCTTGATAATCTGGTAGTTGTAAAGTACTGAGGGATGTAATGGTTGTGCCTTTAGCTGCTGCTTTAATTAATATAAAATGAAATAAGGGCTTCTTGTTAAATGTTGGCTGAGGTTTATAATGTGTATAGTTCTTTTTCAGTGAGTGTCCTATACGTAGAACTGATGTAACTGATAAATTCTATGATGCAGGTATTTATCACCTTACAGTATTTCTTCCATCCAGTGCCATTTCTGTTATTTCCACTATGGTCTTATCCAAAGCCCACTGGAGCTAACAGGCTTCTATTAGCATCAATGATCTGTAAGTCAGGCCGTAAAATGGGCTATTTCTGCTCACTGGTTATAGCTACTAGTCATTGTTTTAACTGTCTTAACAGGCGATAAATTAACATACTACTGTTGTAACTTATATTGTAGAATTTAAGTTTTACTACATGCAGTAAATTCTTATCTAGCTATTCAAAAGATCACTTTAATTATATGGCGAGGGAGAACCCTAATATAATCTGGGTCTGTCCTCCTTGTTCATGGCAGGAGTCTCAAAGCACCCTCAGCTCTGGCTCTGTTGCTTTTTGAGAGCCTCCTACCCGCTGTAGGGTGGCTTTGCCTGCGGTGCCGTGGCTTCTGCGCCTGCTCACACTCCCCTTTCCCACTCCAACTGTGTGTTTTGATCTTGGTGCCTGGTTTCTTCTCTGCTCCCAAGTTTCTCTCCTACCAGACTTTGCATCTGCCTCATGTCCTTATTCCTGCCAGCAGTATTGTCCTTGGGAGAGTTATAGAATCATAGAATGGTTTGGGTTGGAAGAGACCTCAAAGGTCATCTAGTTCCAACCCCCCCTGCCATGGGCAGGGAAACCCTCCACTACACCAGGTTGCCCAAAGCCTCATCCAACCTGGCCTTGAACACTGCCAGGGATGGGGCAGCCACAACTTCTCTGGGCAACCTGTTCCAGTTTCCCTTCTGAGTGTCCTGGTACCCCTCCTGGAACACCCCACCACGGTGGGTGGCTTCTCCACTCCTGGTTGTGAAGGGACCGCTCACCTCTGAGCCTTGCCAGCCGCTGCACGGCACTGTCGGAGGTCTAATGCCAGGCTGACAAGGACAAAACTAAAGCCATGCACTAGGTGTGCTGTCCATCACATGCTGGAAAACCAAAAAAGATCCACCTGCTGTTAAATAACCTGACTCCTTATCCTGCTTTCAGTCCTGGCTTTATGATAATGACTGAGAAAACGCTAAATGGGAAGAGCCTCGAACAGCAACAGAGCTGTTGGAGATCTGTGTCTTCCTTTGGAGTGATTATGGGAGATGATGAAGATGACAATTTCAGCACGATCAGATTTCTAACTTCAAATCTATGAAGTTGAAGTGGATGATATTTTTACTTAGACGTGCTTTTCATCCCTTTCTCAGTCTTAATTTTCTAATTCCATACTCCTTGCTTCCTGTTTCTAGGTCTCTTTTCAATTCAAGATGCTACAAATTTTTTTTTTTTAAAGAAGTTGTCCTAGAAACACCCAGAAATCACTAAGAAGTTTTGCCAAATATTGAATGGATTAAATTTGAGTTGACAGCTCATTTATACAAAATGAAAAATGGAAAATATTGACTATGGCTGGAAATGAGTTGGCACGTGAAGATAAGATGCAGACGAAGGTTGAGAAGTTGACAATTAGCACTGTAGGAGACATTAAAGAAGGGTTTAATAGGCAGGAAAAAGGAATGTACAGGGGACACATGACTTATATGTGGTTCAGTAGGTCGTTGGGACTGTCTGCAAGCTGGCAAGAGATGAACTCCGGCTACCTCTTTGGAAAACAGGCTGAATTCGGGGTGAACTCATCCTTTTTCTTCATGCTGACTCCATCCGTGCAAGGTGGGAGAAGAATCTGCTGATCAGGGAAGGGCTTAAAAAAAGGGAAAGGCTTGAAAAATCCATGTGCTGGAGATGGCTTCAGCATCAGTGCATCGAGACCTGCCCTTGTGTCCCTCCCAGCTCCTTTCCTTCCCTCCTGTGCCCTCCCTGTGCTGCTGTGCTCTCACCATGAGTAAGGAGCGGAAGGGCTCCGGGCAGCTCCTCCTGGGCACTGCTGGGGCTTGGGAAGGAGGAGCAGCTTCCAAGAGGTGGTGGGAGCACGCTCTGCTCCTTCCATCTCTGCTCCTTACTGCCACCATCCCCAGGTCCTCCGCTGGCAGGAGCGGAGGGGACGCAGAGCCCTAAGCCGGGATAACAGCGACCCACGTTTCTGCTCGCGCCTTTTGAAGCTGTTATACATAAATCAACGCTGCCGTCGAGTTTGCAAACCTTATTTCCCTTCATCTGTTTCTTATGACAAGAAAACCGAGGGCTCCATGCGCCATCTCCATAAATCCTCGTGCTGCCATCCTGCCATTCCTGAAATGCCACGCGGCTCAGATCGTTTGACATAGTTATCCGCCACCAGAGGTGCATCTCGTTTTGTCTGGCCGCGGGGTTGCTTCCTCTGATAATTGATATTCCAGATTGAAAACAAAACTGTGTGCAGGGTCCCCTTCTTTTGCATCCCCCTGCCAGCTGCTCCGCGCTTCCCAGCTTGACAGCCTCTGGCAACGAGGGAGTACGCAGCCAGTCTTGTGTTTTATTTTTTTTTTTTTTTTCTTTCCCCCTAGCAGGAGCCAAAGCTTAGTGCAAGGATGTCTTTAAACAAATACACTGCTTCCATGAAAAATGGCAGAGGCAGAAAAAGGCAGTAATATTGCAGAATGTGCATAGTCAATATAGGCAAATGCCAGCGTGCTTTCAGCCCTCTAATAGGGTGCCATAAACACGCAGGGTTTTACGGCGTTCGGATGAAGAATAGCTCCCATAAATTACATGCAGTGCAATTTCTTTGTTTTCCTTCTGAAGTTTATTTCCTTTTATGTTTAGTAATTAAACCGGAGCAAAAGGGCTGCGTTGTGGAGCGTACCAAATGCCAGCAGCGATTACTCGGCGGTGTCGCAGGAGTCACCGCGCTGCGTGGGGTTGGTCTGGCAGCCGCGCGGCACTGCGCGGGGGTGAGCCAGCTCACCTGAAATAACCAGGAATCCTGCCCTTCCCGCCTTTCCTAGCAAGTCATTTCAGATTCAATCACACTTTAAAAATCATCTTCTCTAGAGATTTATTGTCCCGGCAGGAGGTATCTCCAAGTTGCTCCTAGGTGCAGAGCTGTGCATGACCATGACTCTTCCAGCTCGGAGTGTCCCCAGCCCTCCACTGTGTGGGCTGGGTGCTGGGGCTCTGGGTGGCCGTAACCTCCAGCCAGATCAGGCCACGCACCCACTGCTGTGTCCATGGTGCTTGTTTTCAACTGCAATCATAGAATGGTTAGGGTTGGAAGGGACCTCAAAGATCATCTAGTTCCAAACCCCCTGCCTTGGGCAGGGAAATCCTCCACTACACCAGGTTGCCCAAAGCCTCATCCAACCTGGCCTTGAACACTGCCAGGGATGGGGCATCCACAACTTCTCTGGGCAACCTGTTTCAGTACCTCACCACCCTCAAAGGGAAGAATTTTTTCTTATATCTAACCTAAATCTGCCCTCTTTCAGTTTAAATCCATTGCCCCTTGTCCTATCACTACACACCCTTGTAAAAAGTCCCTCTCCAGCTTTCCTGTGGGCCCCCTTTAGGTACTGGAACTGCAATGTTGAGAAGGTTTCAAAATCACTAACGATGTTCCTATGTACAAAGAGATCAAGGCATTTTCTGCAACAGCCTATTTATTCCCTGAATTCCAACCCAGAGTAACGCCAAATGACATCACTGCCTGAGCAGCAGCACTTGCTTCTTTTTAAACACCAAGCCTTAAAGAGTTTGCTGCTCCCTCAGGGCTGCTATCGGGTGGCAGTGCCACCATGGCAAACAGATCCCTCCAGCCTGCGGTGGCCTTCCTTCGGCTGCTGGCTTGGTTGATTTTGGAGGTTTTACTCTCCCAGTGGGAGGGGGAACTTTTGTCTTCAGTCTGGTCCACACTGAAGATCTGAGCCACTCCAATGAACTGATTTCAAGGCTAAATTAGCCTGTTCTGTGAGTCCACAGTCAAGGCAAGACCTCCATTTATCTGATTCCCTTTCAATCTTCTTCGGGAGAAGCTAATTTTTTTTTGAAACTAACACTTTTAGGTGCAAAAGCTGACTATTTGATAGCAAACTGTCACAAACAGGATTTTGGCTCAGCTGTGTCTTTAGTTTAGATTTGCAAAGGAAACAGTGACATCACTTATTTCTGCAGTAAGGAAAGTCCCAAAGGATGCACCAGAGACGTGCCGTGCCTTCGCTTGATATCCCATGTGCAATCCCAGCCTCGCTGCTGGAGATAATCCACTGATAGCAGGAGGAGAAGCAGGTCTGGAGTCTGTAAATTCTCCTCTTTCGCTGTGTTGTCTCGTTGTGCGAGTTCCACTGAGCCCTTTGGCTTTGCACCATAAACTGTGCCACCACCAACTCCGTATGTACGTACGCGTGGCGAGAACGGAGCGCCGAAACCAGGCTGCGGGCAGGAGAGCACAAAGGCTGAAGGGAAGGGCCCCAGTGCTGCCTTTGAAGAAATAAAATGGGATTTAATATTCTAAGCAGGATGCCAGGCAAGTGGGAGAAGTGTGAAGGAGCCCGTGTGGGCTGGGCTTTTCCTCCCAAGGAAGCGCTTCGCTCGGAAGACAACCTGCGGAGCAGGGAATGCTTTCTGACACCTCGTGTCAAACTTTTGTCAGGGCTCATTTGTAGCACAGCGTTTAAACCGCCCCAAGGTGCTTTTTGTCTCTTACAAATCAATTGACAGCCAGAGGCAAGGGTAGAGCAGCCTCGCTGTGTTTTAAGTGTGCGTACAGGAATCCACTTGGAATACGATGTGATGAAGATGCACTGAAGGCTTCTGGGCTCACATAACGCCGAGTTAAAACTGTGGTGACCTCCTAAGCAACTCGAAAAGTGCTGCAGAGCAACCCCAGCTCCAGCTTTGTACCTCCATGAAACAGATTCAAGCTCCAAGACAGCCCGTGAGCTCGCTCTGCAATGTTTTCTTATTTTTATATAATATGTGCAAAGTGCATATACATTTCTTTTTCTTTCTTCTGTGCATGGTTCTGGTCTTTCTTACCCTAAATTCTGCTGGAAGAAAATACTAAAAAGCTTTGAGTGGCAAAAAGTCTTCCCTGAGTTTGAGAATAACCATCTATTCCCTGGACACTGCGTCCTCTGAGACTAAGGTGCAGGAATTTAAGTTCATTATTTGATTCTACTTACTGCCAGCAGTTATAAAAAAAAAACAGATTTTGTACATGGTTGATTGGTATTGTATTGCTACTTGAATAAAATAATTATACAGGTAGTTCTAAACATAGCCAAATACTAGACAGACCCATTAAAAATAAATATTATCTTTTTCTTTTTTTTTTTAAGAGTGAAAAATTAGGTACATTCATGACAAAATAAGGTTAGTGGATTTTTTAGAGCTTTATGTAAGTTTTCCCAGCCTGAAGTTAAAATCTATTTTTAATATTTTAATATTTCATATGACGACAGGAGTAGCAGGAAGCTGTGAGAAATGTTTTCTGCAACTAATTTTTTGTAGTTCAGGAATTGAGGGGGGTTTATTGAGAATTTGGTATCCGAGACAAGCGGCAGGTCACGGGGATCCGGGTGGTGGGACCCTGCTGCGCGTAGCTGATCATTTACATCAGCTTCGTTATTGCTTTGATTATCTGATATATAACTTGGTGTGATTATGTGCAAAAGTCTGCTGGGACGTTGCTTTTCCCAGACTCTGTGAATCTTTCAGATTCAAACTGAATAAACATACCAAAGGGTTATCGGCTGGAAATGGTATTTTGGGAAATATTTGGCTGATGGGATATGATCACTGAATTATAGGCTTCACTTTTTGAAAGATGCAGACATGTTAAGCTTTTAGCTATTATTTACCCAGCCTTTAATTCAGATCATGTAAGTTTTCTGAAAGATGTGCCAAGAGTTAAAATTTAGGCTTCACTATGCCAGCAAATGCTTGAGAGATAAATCCATCCTCTTTACTTCTGCTTCCAGTTGCTGTAGGGAGCCTGTTTTTGTCAGTGACAAAAAATATAGATGGCTTACTGGATGCCATTAGTTTGAAAAATCAGGGAGGATTTCTTTTTGTCTGAGAGGAGCAAAACTGTAATGGCATCCCAGCAGAAATGAAGTGCTAAGCTCCTAACCTTGTGTTTGGAAAAGTCAGAGGGTAAAGCAGTTCCCTTCAAACGCTCAAATTCCAGGCAACCTTTTAAAATAAACTTTGAAGGGAAAACAAACCACTAAATAATCACATAACAGGGATATCAGAATGGTTGGTGTGGGGTTCTTTTTCATTCCCGAGATGATTTTTGAATTTGACAAAACAGTTAAAAGCATTTCTAGGTCTGAACATCTCAATTATCTGGGTTTGAAACCTTCTGCCGGTAATAGGCGATGAGGGAATAGTTGTTTTGACAGCCTGCATTCCCGGGAATGCACTGACTAGGAGACTGGCTGCTTCTCAAGTTTTCAAAGTTAATAAACTTGCTTGTTTTTCCTTTCTAAGTTCCCTTTCACACCCGTAAGAGATGGCCCATTTGCAGCACGCCAGGCAAAGCGCTCCTCGGAATGTGCGTGTGCGTCCAATACGCTGGATTCCCCTGTGGAACTCCGATGGAGAAAGCTCTGCCTTCATCTTGGAAATAAAATATATTATTTTGTAAGCTTCAGAAGTGAAAAGTAAAATGTCATTAAGAGGATGATTTCGGAGATACTACAGGAGTGTTTTCACATCATTTTTTGTCTTCTGGACAAGATAATGCTCTCTGATAACGTGCGTTTTGGGAATGGACCCATTCAAATGTGAATGAGAACTTTGAACGTTGCTTATCTGTCCCAGTTCAGGGAGTGAAGCTGTCTGGATTCGTTATCTCGAAGCAGTGACCTAGGGATAAAAGAAACTTCGTTGTCAGGCAGCGTCCCTTGAGCCTTGTTTCGGTGGTGCAACATTCTGTCAAATTGACATAGCAATAAATTAACCCTTATTTCTTTAGGAAATTTATGATCAAAAGTCCGATGGAGGTTAATACTCCACTTTGACAGTTTATTTTTGCATTCCGGAGTCTGTGATTGCATCTGTGCTCTCTGGTGGAAAGAGGCTGCTTGGAGACCAGGGTGGGCTGAGCTTGCTTTGGAGATGGCTGCAGGAAAAAAAAGAAAAAGAAAAAAAAAAGTAAAAATTGAACATGTAATGGGCTTCATAGACCATTTCTCTTGGTGGTGGATCGGTGATGTGGGTAGGAGAGAAGAGTTGAACCTCCTGAATACCAACTCACGTATCTTTTGCTCTTCCAGTTAGTTTTGCTATCCCTGAAGCTGTCGTTTTTGCAGAGCGTGTCATTTATTGCTTGGATAGATGGGACAGCCATTCATTTTAATCTTGTAAAATACAGCATTGAAAATTCTACTCTGCATGAAGTTGGGAATTGTTTTTAAGTTGGTGAGTTTTCAGGTAACTGTTCTGGACAATCTTCAGTAGAAGACTCTAAAAGAGAGTAAATTCTAATTTGTGAAAAATGCCAGGCTGTGAAGTTTCACAGCTGGCAGCTTTTTATTATGATAATGTTACTCCTGGTTTCAGCAAAGTGTCTCCCAAGTTCTGGTGGGATGGATTCAGAACGTGGCTGTCGGAAGGAAAATTGCTTTTTCTGTGTTGAGATGTTATCTGATGGGTGCTGCCTCGGGTGCGTGTTTCTCCATATATCCCTTCCATGGAAAAGGTAGGACCATACAGAGTGACCCCTAATTAACACCAGTAGCCTTAATTTAGACTTGCCTTTAGTCTCCCAGCTCTCCTTACCCAGAGATGATTTATGCTTACAAATTATTCAGGTTCTACAGGGCAATGATGGTTTCCTGGGGGCAAGAGACAAAGAGGAAGGGTTGTAACGGGGTGATGTGTGGTGGTTAGTGGCTAGTAATTAAAAGGCTTTAATTACTGTCATTTTTTCTTTGGTGGAAAATTGCTCTCTGATTCACTGGTTCAGAAGGTGAAGGGACGTGGTGTGCAGCTGGGAATATCCAGCATCTGAGATGGATTGCTGCTTCCGCGCGGTTGTTTTCGCTGTGGCAAAGGTGTGCAGGGAATACTGCAGCTCAGGAAAACGTTCAGAGCCGATGCCTGTTATCAGCTGACTATTTTGGTATAATCCAGAGTCTCTAATCAGGTTTTGAGCTGTGGCATTAGGTTCTGCATGAAGATGAAGTAGGTGTATTGCTTCTAAGAGTTTCTAATCTAACACGTCAGAAAGGGAGGGTGTCAGTGATAGTTATTTCTATACATTTTTATAGAAAATTTATTAGAAAATAAATTTATTGATAGGAAATTTTATTTATAGATCATTTTTATTTCTATAAACTTTCCCTGCCTGCCCCACTGCTAACAGAACTGACCTCACCAGCCAGTTTCTTAGGAGATGTGTAATATGAGCATAAGCTACAGAGCACTTAGGGCAAAAAATCTTCAGTAGAAGAAGTTATTTAAACTTTAGGGGTCATAACTCATAGCAGTGGGCGCTTGCTGAGTTACTCCTTCAGCAGTCTTTGCTAATACTGTTGGAATTATATCTATTGTCTTAATCCAACGGATGTAATCCTTGCTCTCCGCGGGCACGTGCATCTTGGCATCATCCTGGAGTGCGGCCCGAGGTGTGTGTTGGCGAGGAGGGGGCTCAGGCATGGCACGCACCAAAGACCCAACAGCCTGACAAACATAAATGACTGGAGTGAGTTGGGAACCTGCATCTGTTGAGGTGCCGTAACTTCCTTGATATAGTGAAATTAAATCTTTATCTAGTGAATGGGAATGAATGCCCAAAGGAGGAAACACAATGTAAAAACTGACATTGTTTTTCTCAGTCTTTTTTTTTTTTTTGTAGATAATTAATTTTTTGAAGCATTTCATTCCCATTTATCATGAGCATGTCTCAGAAACATGCTGCGTATGTCATTTGTTTTATCAGGCACGATATGCCAGGATATATTTCATAATGTGTGAATTGTGTATAAGTGCAACTCCAGAAGGGATAATTTCAGCAAAGAAGCTTGAGATAGATCAGGATCTGACAGACGTGCTGTGAGAACGAGGAGAGCTTGGTGAGAGGTGCCACCAGCACGCTCCCACTACCCTTCATCTCCCCAGGCCATCTTTTCAAATTGCCTTTTCTTTTCCCTTATGCAAAAGAGAAGATCAGTATTTATCTCAGGACTCATAACAACAGCCACCACAGCAGAAAAAACCCTTGTCTTTTGAGTGCTGAAAAAATTCAGTGATGTGTACATCAAAAAACGTGTGACTGTGAAGATCTGCCCTGTTGGGGACGCATCTTTTAGGCACCTTCTATTTTTGGACGTTCAATTTTGCAGGTCACTGATTGCATCTGCTCAAGAGGCTCTGTGCCTCTCCCTGCACACAAGCCTGGATTCAGCAGAGTATTCAGAGGCTGGATTGAGGTTGGGAATCTGATGTTTTGCTGAATGTGGGCCACAGCCGGCGTTCAGGAGTGGGGACCGGCAGGAGACCAGGGCTGCCCATGCCCAGGAAGCTTCTTGGAGGGATGTGTCAAAGTGATGCTCACTATCAGCATGGCCTACCACCTATTTCTAAGCAGCAAAATGAGCTCAAAAGCCACCTATGATTTAAGCATCTTGGATGCTTCACAACACTTCAGAATCATCTCTTCCAGGATTGCCAATTCTTCACTAGTTTACCATAGATTGTAGAATCACAGAATGTTTTAGGTTGGAAGGGACCTTAAAGATCATCTAATTCCAACCCCCCTGCCACGGGCAGGGACACCTTTCCCTAGAGTAGGTTGCTCACAGTGGTTCCTGCCCCTCACACTAACATGCTCACAAAGGTGTTGAGCTTCCACGTTGCTTTTGGCCACTAAATTGCGAGAAGGATGTTCTCGCAGCCTTATGGCTGATGTACTGGTGCAGTCCCATTGGATGAGGTCTAATCCTGCTGCTTTCCCTAACTGCTCTTAGCAGTTTTAATCTGCCACAACCTTGTTATGAATTAATTCCTCATGCTGCTCCCCTGGAATAACACTGTTTAACCCCTTTCACAGATAAAGCAATTTTCTTTAATTTAGGAAAAATCTTGTTTATCCGTTACATGAAAGAAACCTTGTGCCCCATGACCCCTTACTTAAGCCAAACAGTTTCTTTAACCTTCATTTATGGAGGACCTCTCTGTCCTACTGTTCAGTGCATCAGTCTGAGGGACTTTCAGTTAATTATTAGAGGGTTGAGGTTATTGTTCTTCCAATTTCTGAATCAGATGGGGAACAACCTCGCTTTGCAACCAGCAGCAACAGGACTGGAGAATCCTGATGTTTGGAATTCTCTCCATACCCTTCCAAATAGTGGTGTTCCTGGAAGCAAAATACATATTTGTCTCTGTCTTCAATAGCTAGGTTGTTGTGGACTTAAATTTATCTTACAAATTGCTAAGGAATATCAGCAATGAATATACTGCAGCCTATTTGGACAGCCATACCTGTGCTTGAGCTGCCCTTAACGTTAAGCTGGAGAGGGACTTTTTACAAGGGCGTGTAGTGACAGGACAAGGGGCAATGGATTTAAACTGAAAGAGGGGAGATTTCAATTGGGTATAAGGAAGAAATTTTTCACTCAGAGGGTGGTGAGGCACTGTAACAGGTTGCCTGGAGAAGTTGTGGCTGCCCCATCGCTGGCAGTGTTCAAGGCCAGGTTGGATGAGGCTTTGGGCAACCTGGTGTAGTGGAGGGTGTCCCTGCCCATGGCAGGGGGGCTTGAAACTGGTCTTGAAGGTCCCTGCCAACCCAAGCCATTCGATGATTACAAGAAGTTTTTCCTAAAGTTTAAACCTTTCTCTCTTTTGTATATTAATTCTTGTCGTATTTTGGACATAGAAATAAATTATTTCCTTCTATTTCCAACAATCTTTTCCATGTTTTAATACTGTTAGCGTTTTTCTCTTCATTATCCTTTAGGCTAAGCAACTCCATTTGGTTTTTATTTATAGGTTATGTTTTATAGACCTTTAATCCTTTGTGGTGTTCTTTTTTGGATGCTTCTGTTTGGGACAAATCTTCCCTGACATGCAGCTCTGTGTGCATACGTGTAGTACTGCGTCTGCGGCCCCCAGTGCCGGTCAGAGCGACAGGCTGGTTACCTAGCAGCAATTTTTAGATGAAAAGGACCTGCAAACCTGGTTTATACATCCCAGGCAGGGTTTTGCCACTCACACAGTCCCGTGGCGTTGCTGACACGTTCAGCCACGTGTGGATCAGTGCAGAGCTATCACCCAGCCGCTCGCTCCCCCGCATGTGTTTGGGCTGTTTCATCTCATAGAATCACAGAATGGTTTGGGTTGGAAGGGACCTCAAAGATCATCTAGTTCCACCCCCCCTGCCATGGGCAGGAGCATCCTATTTACTGCAGTATGCGGCGCTTGTCTCTTACACAAATCCATCCTTCTTGTTTCAGTCTGGTTTTATGTCCAATTTGTCAAGGAGATTTTGAATTACATTCGCATCCTCAGAGGCACCTGCAGCCTCTTAGTGTCACCAGCAGACTGAATAAACACACCTTTTCTTCCACCATTGCTGTTAATAAAAATCCCAGAAAACATAAGACTGAAGACAGACTCATTTTGGAAGTGAACTGTCAGTAATTACTCTCCAACTATGGCTTTTCAGTCAGTTATATCCACCCTTCAGTAAAGTTACAGAATAACCTCCAGTGAAGTCTAAACTGAAAATTTCCAAAGTGATAAAATAGATAAAACACGTGTGCTGCAGAGAGACCTGCGAGGGTGAGTTCAGATCACAGATGGGCTGCGTGCAGGCAGCCTCGGTGTGTTATCTGTTTTTAAAAATGAGCAGATAATTTTGCCTGCCAGGTGGTGAGAAGGAAAGACAAATTTTGATGTTAATTCCTTTCCCAAAGTTGAAATTTTCACGTTCCTCCCTCCTTGAAAGCTTTTGAGAGAAGGCAGGCATACCCCAAGGAGGACGAGGTGAGCTGTGCTGCCAGTGAACACTGGGTTTCAGGAATGTTTCTTTCCAGAAGGGATGCCTCATTCTTTAGAGTATTTGAGGACTCTAAAGGAACAAATGGCCAGTTCATTTCATCATGGTTTTTTTTCAGGAAAAAAAAAAAAAAGGCTGCATTGTCCATTGAATTGTGGTGTGGAGGGTTCAAAAATCAGAAGTTGAAGTAAAGGGTTTAAAATATTCTAAATTACATCATTTCATGTACAACTAACTGTTTCCTTTTCAATATTTCTCTGTTAATGCTGCTCCTTAAGTGTTAAAATGACCACCATGACCACCTGTTGTAGCTTCTTGTCGAGTAAGGGGCTTACTCCTGCACTACTGGGTCTGTGAAGTCTGTAAACTCGGAAAGTGTTGGTGTGTTTGGAGAGATGGAAATGGATCAGGGCTTTTTGATGTAGCTCTGCAGACTTTTTAGTTATGTTCCTCAGACTTGGGAAGCACCTAGCAACCACATCTTTGACGGATGTAGATATTTTTGTATGTGTGTATTAGGAGATATCTTCCTCTGAGGGAAAAGGGTTTCTTCTGAATCTCAGAAAACTTTCTGTGGCTTATTTTCTACCTTTTTTGTGCAGGCGAGATGAATTTGTGTTTATACTGAACTTTGTGCTCAGGTTTTCCTCGGACTAGTCTTTCTAGGCTTGACCTGCAATACACATCCAATGTAGACATTCTTGCATAGGTTGCCATGTGCCCTTTTACTTAGACATGCAAACATCACCTTAAATCCACCAACTCACCTGTCAGCACTCAGTGCTTACCCTTGGCTCTTCCTTTGTTGAGGTGATTAAAAGATGCCTGTTGCTGTCTGTATGTGCAGCATGCTTCATTAACAGTGATTTATTTTGGAGTTTAGCAGAATTGGCACTGTGCAGCACACCGATGTGCAGTAGCAAAACGTGAGATGATTGCTAAGGCTTGCTTCTTGCTGCTGCTACTGTCGCACTACTTAGGGGTCTTAGGCATGTTTTGCAAGTTTTGCTTCAGAATATTCATAAAATTGGGAGTTCATATAGCACGAGTTTTATCTACAAAAGTATTTTTTGTGTTCAGAATGTGTCCATATACCTTAGCTTTAGGTTCTTCGTTTCTATTTTGCTTTTTTCAGAAGTGCTAATCATTAAACATCCAAATGGAGTTATTGACAAAGAGCCATGCCTACTAACTCAGAAAAATTCACCACAAATATTTCTACTGCATGCCTCTTTTTTTTTTCCCCCCTCGTACATGATTGCACTCAGAGCTCTTAAAGTCAACTTTCTTCATCAGAATCCAATTAGAAACAAAGGTGCCTTTCGAAAGAATTTACAATTGATGCGTTGCCAAAAGTAAAGTGAAAGAGACATCTGCACGTGTGTGTTGGCACTAGGTTTTTTAATGGGATGCACTTCCAAACTGAAGCACAGCTATCTCATTTTCATCTTGAAAAAATAACTTGCATAGTGCTGAAACTACGTACTCTTCCTTCTGGAAATAAAATATTAAACTTTGCAAGTTTTCAGGCCTCTCATATTCTCCTTCAGAAGCATTGCAAACCCCCCTGGGATTTTATAGTCAGAAAACATTTAGAGACGGGAAGGATCTTCTCAATTATGTATCTTTTGCTCATGCACAAATATTGCCTATCCTAAAGTTCTTGCCATAAAAAGTCAACGTGTTCCAAGGCCTGCTGATAGGAATAGCAGCGATGTTTACAGGAAAACATTCTGAAGATTGGACTCATTCACATGTGAAATAGGGAACTATCACGAGCAGTGAAAGTGCAGCCCTATCTTGAATGCCACCATATTTTAACCTTAAGAAAATAGTTTTAATGGTAGTCATCTAATTTACTTTTCACTACTTTTTATGCTGAGACAGGCATCGTTCCTCTTTGGGAAACTTTCTGTAACACATTAGCCTGTGTTGGATGGATCAGTAGAAGTCAGGGTGGGTCGGTGTGTGGGTATGCAGGGCTGGCCGCTGGCTCCCCAGGTGCCCATTTTCAGTTCTGCTCCTGGGAGGGCTCTTATGGAGCACCAGGAGGATGCTTCTGAATCTTTAATATTAATCCAGCAACAGCCATTCTGGACAGGACAACAGAATGTGGTATTGTTCCATATATTTTGAAAATAGATGCTAGAGCCTCTGCTAGGAATATATTCTGATACAATTATTGCAGGGTGTATACTGTGGCTGTAGAAGTGCATGGAGTTGCCATTAACATCGATGGAAAATGCCAACAGGTGTCTAAGTGCCATGTATAGATGGTTTGTTAATACCAGAAGCGACTGTTTCCAGTCAGATATCTCAAAATTTTTCTTCGAAGCACATGCATGACCCTCTCATGTCTGTTAGTTCTCTGGAGTAAGTTTTGAATAACTAAATAATAGGGAGGGCTTTCAGCTTTTTTACCAGACTTAATAATGAAATGTGCCAAGTACTAAAAATGTATATTTTTAGCATAGCTTTTATTTTTGGCTGCACGTAAGACCCAGTGATCATGTTAAAACATCTTGGGAGGAAAGGAAGAGCTGCTGCTTTTAATGCTCTTTTAATCTAAAAACTAATTTACATTAGTAATTTTGAAATGTTTTGTATTAGTGTATAAAATGCTTAGAGAAGTGTATTTTCATATGTAGAAAAAAAAAAAAATTCAGTTTGCGAAAACCACAAAGTAGCCAGAATTTTTCCCAAAGGAGTGGTGAGTCAGGAGAAGCCCTTGTAAGAGAAATTGTAGTGGGGAGGCATAATAAATTGAAGACTATCCAAGAATTTTCTTACACCTATGGAAAACTAGGGAATAAAATACCAAGACAACAATCTCAGTTCAAAGAGGATGTCAGGGATGTGCAAACAGGACAGCCAGCTCCGCGGTGCCCCATGAAGGATTGTTTCTCATCTCCATCACGTCTCCAGAAGAACCATCCTCAAAGCTCGTGGAATAAACAGAGGCATTTTGCTTGACTTGGGTCAGATCTGGGAGTTTATACTCCTAGTTTTTTTAACTACTACTTTCTTGCCACTGGCACTGCTCACAGCCAGCTGAGCGCTGCTGTTATTCATCCACACAGCCAGAGTGATTTTGGCCAGCCCTTCCGCACGCCGGCAGCTCGCAGACGGGTCTGCGGGTGCTTTAGTTGGGTTCCTGGCAGTAGGTTAAGTTGTTAAGTGCTGCACCTCTTGTGTTTTTAATGAGGGATTAAAGGCTGTGAGTGATTGTTCTGTTTCAGTCCCACGTAGCTTCTTGCAGAGAGCAAGAACAATCATAAAGCATTGCATTGCGGTGTAATGAAGAGAAGCCTTATAAGTGACACGATGGGCTTATTGATGGGAATAATACGTGGGAAAATGAGAAGACAAAAGCATTTCAGGAGCTGCTGGTGAATATAAGATTTATCTTCAATCTCACTTAAACTGGTGTAAAAGCAAGAGCGACTTGCCTTTGGTAGAAATCTCCTGTATAGGTGCAGTTATAACCAACAGAATTTAGTGCTTAGAGGAAAAATAGCATTTGTCCATGTGTGAAAACTCTATAGGGTAAACAAATACGTTTCTTGAGCTCAGTGTAAACACAGAGAGTAACTGCTTAACTATGTCGATCAATAGAAAGGTGTATGATGACATCTTCCTTCAAAAATTAATAATTAATACTCCAATCATTTGCTTCAGATGTTATTAGTTTTCATCGATTAGTCCTTCCTGCCAGCCCCCAGCTAGCCTAATCACTCTGTGTGAGAACAGATGAATATATTCAATTAATCTCTACCCCCTTCAAAGTTGCATCTTAGATCAGAAAATAAAGATTCTTAGTTTTCTCAATGCATTGAACCTGACTTTATTAGAAGAATCTTATCAATTTTAACTCGCAAAAGCAAGCAGAGACCTCTCATGATACCCGTTCACATGCCATTAGTCATGCAGTTTGTCTTGGAAGCACGAAGGCTCCTTAACTTCCAGCCTTCAGTGATATGAATAAATTATAAGAATGTGTGTCTGACTTATTTAATATTTAAATGCCTGCTCTGGAAAAGGTTCCTTTCATAAAAGGAGGCATGTTACCCCCATTGGGTTGCTTCAGAGGGGATACATTGCTGTGATAAGCTGAGAAAGTTTTCAGATCACCTGCTTATAAACTTTAACTATTTACAAGGTGTAATAGAGTGCGAGGAGAAAATCAGATTTCACCTGGAGATGTTTTAAGGGATTTTTTGGAAGAATTCTGGGGCAACGAGAATGGGCTTGAAATGGGAAAAGCATTCTCCTTTCCTGAGCAAGGTGGGAACACTTCCTTTCTAGAATGTTCCTTCTTGTTCTAGGAAAGGAACATTCCGCAATGTCACCTTGCGGAGATGGTGTCCTTCACGTAACAGATGATGTTTGTAGAGAAAAGTGAGATTAATTCTCATAACTGTCCTCTTAACTGTGATGTACAGAGTTAACTAATTTCACTTCAGATTACCCCGGAGAGGCAGTGAGTGAATCTTTTGATGAGAGAATTGAGAGAGAGAAGAAACATCAAAATACTCAAGTGGATGATGCAGATATGGGGTTAGAATTCATAACCCTCGTCTGGCACCCACAATACTTAGACCCTTACTTGTGTAAATTTGGTTTCCTCTGCAAGTTTCTGTGCATTTCTACTGACAGTCATTCTTTCTTTCATCTTCAGATCTAGAGCGTAGATCTGAAGAAGTTTGTCAGTAGAACTTGCAGAGTAAACCAAATTTGCAAATCATTCCTCAGAATGACTTTAAATGAAATGTTTAAAAAAGTTTCTTTGTTGGTCTTCAGAGGCAGCTTTCCTGGAAAGCAACACAAACTGTCAAAAACGGAAGGAGCAGCAATCCTAAATCTCCTTGTAATCTCTCTTTTCTCTTTTGCAGATTAAAGGTTGCCTAAAATTTCCAAGGAGCCCTATTCTCTTCTGCACTTACTGGACTCGTCTCCTCTGACCCGGGGAGCTGAAGATGAGGTTGCTATGGGAACTGCTCGTGCTGCAATCATTCATGGTGTGCCTTGCAGGTAAAGTGTCGTTTTAAAACTTTTGATTTAAGAATGCTGCTGTATTTCACACTAATGCAAAAGTGCACCGTGTTTTATATGCCAGTGATCAAATGGCAAAATAAGTCCCTGCCCCATGACTGGCACTACGGAAGGTTGCTCAACAGATCAAGCTGATGCTCTTAACAAGGTCCTTTTCCTGTCGATCAGGATCCCCACAGCACAAGCACAATGTTTCAAAGGTTTGCTGTACCCGTTCCCAGTTCCAAGCTGCTGTTGATGGAAGTTGTTTTCCCATGTTCTGTGCTGAGCGTTTCGATGCTCAATTAAACCTACGTGGAGTGTAGCTTTAAATCCCATTAAAACGGTGTTATGTTACAGCTAAGACCTCGCTCCATTTAACAAATAATTAGAATAACATATTTCGGGGATATAACCATCTTCTGTAAATGCCCTTGGTTAACTTTTTCTTCCCTGAGAGTTGCAATGTGTTGAGCGTTCTTGGCAAAACGAAATTTCTGAGGAATGTACCTTTTTCCAAGAACCAGTTCTTGGAAGACGTTTCAGATTTGCAGAGGGTCAGCACAGCTTGCACCAAAGCCTTGCTGACCTTCTCACGTGCAAGGAGTTGCTGGTTGGCTGCTGCTGGGTGAGCTGGGGCAACGGGAAGTCACATCGTCCCCCCTGTTCCTCTGTGCCCTGCGGGCAGAGCGGGTGCTGCCATCGCACCAGGGCTGGTGAAGTCTATTTTGGGTCTCTCTTTCTTTGCTGTTCATCTGTCGTTGCTCATTTCCTCCTTAAATTGGCATTATTATTCTTTAATCTGTGTTTTGTTGGGGGAGGGTGTTACATTTTAATTAATGTTTGTGTCACCTCGGTGTTCATCTGGATTGCTCTAATTTAGCTGCTGCTCGGTGCTCAGAATGTTTTACTGCTTCGTTTAGTAACTTGTGCTTTCTTCCCTTTTTATATAAATATTACCAGGGTACTTTTTCAGCATTTTAGCTAATAGCAAACTGCTTATAATAGTGTTTACTTTCTTCTGCTTAGCTCTACTAAACACAAAGCCACTTTTATTCCGGTACTTACGGGTACCTATTTTTGAAATTTGGTTCCAAGTCTTTCTAAATGTGCTATGACAGTTTCTGAGCTGGCAGAAAATTGGATGCAGAGAGATTCTGCAATGCAGTGCCACACGTGTTTCAGGAATTGCAACCCTAGAGAAGTTAGGCTGCAGGAATACATGGAGTATGATCCTTTATTTCAAGCAAGAAAACAAAATAGTGGAAAAACAGAGGCATGCAAAATATTTTTTTAAATCTAATTTCTATACTTAAAATATCTATTGCGAAATGTCTAGGGTCAGCAAAATAAATGTTTCAGGAAAATGTGTTTGGGGGGTTGCCCTTCTGTTTTCCACCTGTTTTTTAGAAAAGTGCATCTCATAAGCACTGGCATTCCCCACGCTATTCTGCAACAGCATTTTTTCCTCATCTTTGTAGTGCACCGATTATTTTCAGGGCATGGCATCAGTTTCTCTGTCCTGCTGAGAGAGATTCAATGGTGTTATGGCGAGAGGAGTGCCAAAAGTTTTGTGCGAGTTGTATGTTAGGTGATGAGTGAGGAAGTTGGTTCATTTTGCTGAAAGACACAGTTGTCTAGCAGTTTGGGCCAACTTCTTTTGATGAGATTTAGATGTGGAAGTTTCTGTGTCTGCCTGCAGTGCTGTACAAGCCGGCTGTAGGCTCGGAGGGGACCTTGCTGCGTGAGTTGTGGTGTTGCCATGAAGCAGAGCTAACTCGTCTGGGCTGTGGTGTTACAGACCATGCAAACACATTCAGATCTGGCTGTTAAATATTCCAAAGTTAAGGAGGAAACTGTACTGGATGCCTTCTGTCATCTTGTTCTGCATCAATGCGCTCTGCAAGGTGGGAGGAGGTGACCAGAAAGTAGTTAATTTTAGTGGTTGCTGTTTAGCAGCTCCACGCAAAAGGCACAAAGCTGTGAAACAAAAGTTCATAGACAAACCTTCAGCCCTTCTTAATTTTTGTATTTTTATGTTCTACTTGTTTTTTGACCTAGTTTCAGGAGGCTTGTTTGCCCCTGCTGGTAATTATGCTGCTCTCGGTGTTGATCCCAAGTAAAAAACTCAAAGGAGACCGGTGGCTTCCCAAGCCATGTCCTGCCTGGCAGAAGAGAGGCACAGGGGAGCCTGAGGCTGCCCACTTCTCCTGGGGCACCACTCCTCCTGCTGCCCTGCCTGGTGGCTCTGCTTCAAGGCTACCCAGGAGGGCTGGAAACTTTCCTTCTGTCTACAATAGTCATTACTTTTCTCTTAGATTGTTCATGAATTCTGAGCTAAAAAAAAAAAAGTTAGGAAGTCATATTTTGTTTTCATGTTGATCAAACCATTGACTCATCCTTGAGAAAAAAAGAATATTTAAATTATACAAAGAAAAAAAAAAGGTAAAAATAAGATGCAGAACAGTTATCTAACAACCCTCCATCGTGCTTTGTGGACCCTCAAATGACTGGAAACTAAAAAGTATTGAGTTCCCTGTGAAAACAAGCTTAAACCTGAAGATTGAATACCTGTATTGGAATGGAATCCTGTGTCAGACAGCTGGTGGAGGATGAGCTTTTTGTGCTTTGCCCTGTTAAAACTCATCATGGAGGCTAGCGGCCCCACCACCCTTGTCCCTGCTTTGAGGACAGCCAACTGGTGGGCTCCAGCTACTGTCAGTCCCAGCAGCTCCTTGGGCTTTTTTTATTTCTTTTGTGCTTCCTAAATGAACATCTGTTCACTAGAAATTGCATGAAAACTTCCAAACTCGTATCATTCAAGCCATTAAACAGCTGTCAAACCCAAAGCACTTAGAGTATCCAAACGTGTCGTTAAGGGTACCAGTTATTCGCCGCTGCCAACGTGCCAGGAGAAGAAAGACATGCCAGGGCTGTTCACAGTCTGCATGGGACATTGCTATTGATTTTATGTACTGGGTGTTCAGATGTTACAGTTCTTCACAGCAGGATAAAACACTCAGATAGAAAGCTAGATCAATCCTGGGATGTACTTAAACCAGCTACTCAGAGGTGCAAATCTACTAATAATTTTGGGAGCTATCCAGCCTCCCTCGAAAAGGCAGCAGCTCTGCTAAAGGTCTTCCTGAGTTTACCACCTCCTTTCAATCCATCACTCAACCTGGGACCATGTTTTTCAGCCTACTTTTCTCACTGGTTGTTCTGAGGTCATACTGGTAAAAAGTAACAATGCTTTCCTTGGGTTGGATAGTTGATGTACATCAGTTCAGGGGTTCTGATTATGTTTTCAGGAGTCTTCAGGTGTCAGCTCTGGGAAGCAGTAGCTGCAAATTATTCCTTTGGTGCCAAATAACTCTGATTTGTTAGGGCTGTCAGATTCCTTAAATAGCGGTTTGTGGTGGTGATTAAAGTTTTGGAGAGTAAGATGAGAGGCAGAATAGGCTGTGAAAAATAACACCTACAAATATTTGAGAAGGGATGGTGGGGAGGTAGGGGAAGGGCTCTTTACATTAGTGATGGGTGATAGAACAAGAGGAAATGGGTATAAGCTTAGTCAGGGGAGATTCAGGTTGGATGTTAGGAAGTATTTCTTCTCCGAAAGGGCTGTCAGCCACTGGAATAGGCTGCCCAGGGAGGTGGTTGAGTCCCCATCCCTGGATGTGTTTAAGAATAGGGTGGATGATCTACTTAGGGATGTGGTTTAATGGGGATTAGGGACGGTTGGACTCGATGATCTCTAAGGTCTTTTCCAACCTAGAAATCTATGAAATCTATCTATGAAATCTATGAAACACACAGCTCTTCCAAGTCGTGACTGTGTGAACTGATGCTCTCTCTTGGGCAGCTCCACGTACCCTGCAATGTGTTTGTGTCCAGCCTGGGAACAGCGGCAGGGAAGCAAAAGGCGTTGCACAGGATGAGCCAGATTCGGTTGTGTTAATGAAGTCGGGACACAGTCCGTGTGCCTCTAGTGTGCTGCGCAAGTATGAACGGAAATTTTCTGTATTTTTGTGACTCTTATGCAATTCTTTGCCTCATTAACTTCCTGTAGCAGTGAGTTTCGCTGCTGAAGCCATATTTGCATGTTAATGAGCTGCAGTCGCCTCGATGTGTTAGCGTGCCAGTGTGCATATGCATATTTTATAATGTAATTTAACCCATGATGATCCACTCATGTTTTGAGAGAAAACAAAAAAGGAACCTAGTAGCTCTTGAGAAATGTTTACGCTGTGCTGTGTCGTGCATGTGATGGGAGCCTGGCTTGCTCTCCTGTCCCCAGTCTCTGGCTCAGCTTTTCCTTGGAGGTTTTGGTTTCTGGCCTTCTGCTTCTTCTGGCTGTTTAAAAAGAAAGATCTCTGCTCACAAGAAACACACCAGCCAGCAAGACTGGCTCTCCTTTTTTCTTAGCAAGCAGCACGTAAACAGAATAGCTTCAATAAATGAATTTGTCTTGTAGCTCTGCAATAATGCCTCTGTTTTGACAAGTTCGTTTTGTCGAAAGGGAAAGTGCTATTGTGGCTGTATTCAACGCTCCTGGAGGGGTGACTGAAGTCACTCCAGAAAGCACAAACCAAAATACTGAATCTAGTAGTAGTTTTGGTTAGAGCGCTATTTATCAACAAGCTTTTTGCTGGCTGGCTGTACAGGGAAGCTTGTTACTGGTGTCTTGATATCTCAGCAACACCTGTGCTTAATTCTGCAAAGCCAGGGACAGCATCATATTTTTCAATATCAAATTCTACCATATTTTTGATTAAGGTGGGAGAAAAGCGTTGTTTCACCTTTTATCTCCTGAAAAATGCCATTTGGTAATCTAGAAACATGCACACGAGAGCGCAATTCAGAAAAAAAAAAAGAGAAATATTTCTGTAGAGCTTATTTTTAATGTTGTTGTGGGTTTTTTTTTTCCAAAACCATTTTTTAACAGGAAAATGTTCTTATAAATGCCTGTCCAGTCTTTCTTTCTCCTTCTGTCATATGCTGATACAGCATAACCAATACCTCAGCAGTGGTTCAGACCAGACTATTTAGAGCATGGCTATGTAATTCCTGGGGAAAAAAACCACAATATCTATTCAAATATTTTCCATTGTTAGACAGAAATCACCATAATTTGTATCAGTACATTCCAGTGAAATCAGGCATCCAGCTCTGTTAAAAATTAACTCAAAATTCACACAAAGATGAATATTCACGGGCCGATTTGAACCGATGCTTCTATCCAAGCAAATGTAGGTTACGTACAAAAGAAATTCTGCTAATTTCATGTCTGAATATAAATAATTAAACAAAGAAGTACTGTTGTACATATTAAATGATGGTCTTTTATAAACGACGCAGCAATTCAATTTGTTCAGCGTTTTTTTTTCTGGTGCTGTGTAGTTCCCATGACTGGTGCTTTGATGTTAGTGGGTAGCTGGGAAATGATTAATCTGTTGCAGTCCCATAATTAATTAATTTATATTTTGGTCCGTTCTGCAGCACTTTGCTTTTCTGTACCCGACTGCCTAATTAATGTTTGCATAGCACTTGGAACAGATAAAGCGGCGAATGGCTCCTATTAATATAATCACTTCTCCAACACGACCCAGCCCTCAGGTTTTTTTCTGAATTATTCGAGGTTTTTTTTTTTTGTTCACTTTAAGCTCCTGTATTTTCAAATGCCATAGGAGGAGCCGTGGTTGGGCTGCTGCTCCTCCCTTTGCACGCATCCTTTGAGCTGGAGGTAGTGTGTTAAAATAAAGTTTTGATTGTAATGACGACTTGGTCATGTCACAGCTCTACTGAGGATCCCTGAAGAATCTGCTTGTCACCGCAGTGGTGGGTGATGAGGTCATGGGAGAGCGGTGATGTAACGCCAACACCATGATGTGTTAGCTGTGGGTATAGATTTTCCACTGAAAACCAAATATTTCACGTCATATAACCTTACGGTCTGAGCAAACGCACGGCGGGAGATTATTGCCATGAGGGCACTGGTCTTCCTTCAGAAAAGGTTTCAAAAGCTGCCAAAAAATGTGCTTTAAATTGTCAATAAAAGGTGATGCTGAATAGTTACTTCAGCAGGGGGCTTTGGACAGGCATGTTCTGGAATAAAAGGCATTTTCTGGAGTAAGACTGCTCTTCATCGCAGCTGGGGCAGGGTGCTGCCAGCGGGACAGGACCGTGCATGGTGGGGTGGAGATGGTTGGGTGAAGATACGGGTCACTTCTGCAGGGGGACAGCCCTCACTGTGGCAAATTCTGTCATGGAATTGGATTTTATCCATTTCCTGGCAGTGTCTGGGCTCCAGTGTGGTGTTAAGCTCCCCAAGACTGTCAGTTGTTGGTTCAACTCGAGTGTCAGCTCCACCTGTGTCCAAGGCAGCGTTACAGCCTGTTGAAAGGGTTAAAGTGATCTTCGCCATGTCAAGGGACAGTTTGGCCAGAGTTGGTAGGAGTTGGTAGTTGTCGTGTTGTTAATGGGACGTAAAGGTAAAGGATTTTGAGGTAAGAACAGCTGTAAATGGTGACACAAAGACAGCGTTACGGTTTGCTGTGGATAACGGTTGGCGGTGTGGGATGCTGAGACATGCCATGGAAGTGATGCAGGAGCTGGCAGAGGTCCGTTCCCTTCCTCAGCACTTGCACTGTAGCCCTCTCAGGATCCCGGGATCCTTTCCTTGTACTTTTTGTTGCTGATAAGAGCTCAAGTGTCTTGAACTCAAGCCAGAAAGCATTCCTCTGATGTCAGGGAAAAGTTCTGCAAACTTCATACAGTTAAAATTCTCATTTCAATTTGGGATGAAAAATCAAAGAAGTGGGATCATCAGTACCAAGTGCATCTGCCCTTGTCTTCTCCTCCAAGCCTGTCAAAGTTTGCTGCTGCAATGAAAACCCTGCTAGAAATCATCTGGCTATTTCTTCTCCTTCTGTAATGCCAGTCTGCTGCGTTTCCTGGGCAAACCTAGGCTGACTCTATGGATGGACAGAAGCTTCCGTAGTACATATGAATGTGTAAGCAGAATTAAAGCTACTGTTGAGGTGATGGTGGTGGTGATGAGTGGTGATAATAATAATAATAAATAATACCATATTATGTATTGTAATACCAAGGTTTGAAGCCAGAGGACACGTAATTCTAGTGTGAAGCAACTGAAGCTGGAGATGAAATGAGAGCGGTTTGAACCAGGGAAATAAAGAGTGAGAGGGGAAGAAACTTCAGAGGGGAAGAATTGTTCAAGCTAGGAGGGCACTGGGATAAGAGCAATTAAATCTCAAGTGGGCAACAATTCATTTAAACTGAAACTAGAAGACTTCAGCTGCCAAAGTGGGATTCTGCAGCATCACTCAGCTGTACGTAGCTGTACAGGGGAGCAAAGGAAATGTGTGTGATTAGGTGTAACTTATGCTTATTTAGGGATTATGTGGCCAGTTTTTCTGTGATTGCAGAGGATTTGACTCAGCCTCACCAGAGGTCTGTACCCGTTTTACATTCCTGATCTGTCAGCAGCGAAGCCCTCGCTAGATGTGACCCGACTCTGATTTAGGCCATAATTTCCCAAATTACAAAGTTGGGAGATATAAAGAGACCGTATCAATGCAATTTTCTCATTTCTTTTTTACATGCAGATGATTAGGTATATTATGTTTTTCTCTGTTTAACTCGCAAGTCCATCTGGGCAAGTTTAATTACATCTTTCTCAAAAGTTATTGAGGTAAGATGATGCACTTTAAATAAAACAGACTATACAGACAATTTTTTATAAGCAGATGTTCCAACTATCTGGCTGCGTATTGATCCCCTGTGCGTTTCATGTGATACCTCTTTTCAATTTAGCTTCTTTGCATTTGAATTAGTATGTAGATATTGAAATTAAATCTCATTTAGGGGCTTACAGAAACACCTAGTTTTCCAAGCATCTATCGAATTAGGGAGAAATACAGATCCAAAAGGCTTCTTTATTGCCAATAAAAATGAAGCTTTATAGCAAAATTTGAGGTGATTAGTCTATTGCTTTATAGGTAAAATACCGTATGATTCTTAGAAAATCTAAATATTATTGGAAAGGGACCTCATTTTGTAGTGTTTGTGTGGTCATGGAGGAGAAGGAGAAGGTAAGTCAGGCACTGGGGCTTGTTGCTGGCTCTGTCTCTGGAATTTGATTTAGAAAACTGCACCTACGTATGGTCTGAGAACTGCGACGCTGTGCTCCGGTGTATATCTAGAAATAATGATAAATATATTCATTGCATGCAAGACACTTTTCCCACTTTTTGAGATTCAGGTTCAGAGCTTGTGTTTGCTGCTGTTGATTTTGAATTGCTGGGGAAAAGGTGGCATAACTAGTCAGGAACCTGCCTCTGTGTAAACATATCATCCCCTGACACTGCCCTGCATAGGTACAAAGTTTCTTTCCCTTTTCTCCACACTTTTGTGGGTATTTTAATCATTTAAAATAGGAACGGGAGGCACTGGGGAAACCATTAGTTTCCACTCAGACTTGTGGGATTAAATCCCTTGGTTTGCCTTTTGCCCTTACCTTGTACAGCAGAGCATTAACTGGCCAAAAATGAAGTTGGCAGCGATCGTTATTATTTGGATAAAGGTCTTTCAGCTAAGCAGCAATCAAGGGTGATCATCCAAACAGAATAAAAGGGGAAAGGGTCAGTTCAAGTTTGATAATTATAGTACTATAAACATGGCAGGAACTGAATTACCCTTTACTGACAGCTAAATGTGTAAATAGGCTGGCAGAGCGTTGCTGGCTGATGTTACCCACGGCAAAAAGGGATGCTCTTCACTACATCGGCACGATTTTGGAGGGGGTCTCAGAGAAATGCATGTTGCCTTCAGCAGCTGGGCACTGGTTGTCGCAAGTGCTCCAGGTCTTACAGGATTTGGGCTGTTAAATAGGACAGATGCTTATGTATTCTTGCAAGTTTGTGCTCCAAGTCAGTCTGAGGCAAGTAAGTGGGCTGCTCGCAATAAATATTGCTTTTAATGAATAGAGCACAGAACGCTGTAGTGCAGCTCGTTCATCTGAACATTGTTTAATGCTGGTTTATTGAAGCATTTGTCAAATGCTGTGACAGTCTGAGCTCTGAAATTAAGGATTTTCTCATGGCAGGCTGTGCTGACTCGTTATTGCAGGTTATAGAGAAGTTCTCCTGGATGTTACAATGAAAAAGCAAAACTTGCACGTTATCACTTCAGTACTTCAATTCGTTTTTCCTTTTGTATTTGAATTTTCTATTTTGGAAAAAAAATATGTTTTTAGCTTCATAAATCAAAGACACAATTGGTAAATAGTCTGTATCATGTTAATTAGGCTGTGAAGCAAGGCAAGCATTACAACCATTTATAATCGAGTACTGTAGAAGTTGCTAATCAGTGAGACAGGCAACTAATTAACCAGCCAGCAGTCAGCATCTTCAGCTAAAGTTGGTGACTTTCAACTTCATTAAACTTTCCAGGTGTCAGTGAAAGTATGAAAGATTTATCTATCTTAATATATTGATGTCTCTTAATTCCACTTTTCCGAGTTTAAACGTATGAAGAGTGCATCTGTTTGAAGGAAAACTGTCCTTTGTAAAACATCTCGTGGCCGTGTTGCGTAGCTAAAAAGAAGAAAGGTGGTATGTCTGAGAAAACTTTGTTTGTGTGGAACTGGACAACATGAAATGCTTGCTGAGAGCCAGATCAAGCTTCTTTCCTGTAGCGTTCACTCTCCTTCCATTTTTCATACGGTCCACGTGGAATAGCATTTTCTCTAGGTTCACGCTGTGCGGGCTTTACTAGAAAACATCTGAAGAGGGACTTGAAAGAAGGCAGGTTGATGGTTGAGCTTTCTGGGGTATGAAAGCAGGGAGTAATGCAGAAGACACAGCAAGATAAAACGGGGCTGGAGGCAGCTGGATGAACAGGTGGAATGAAGATAAGAAGTATGCATTTCCTCAGCTATGGAAAAATTGCTTCCAAATTCTTGGTGTCAAGTAACCTATGTCAGATTGTCTTCTGTAATGTCCCTTAAAAGAGGAATTCTACAGGAAACAGACAATCACGTTGTTGTATTTGTGAGATTTACTGCTGAAACTCTGGTTGTAGTCATTTAGCAATAAGTTGAAGTACCACGTTCTTTTGCCTCGCACATTTGTTGTGGTTTTGTGATCCCCTCGAACATGGAACAGATCCGATGCCCACAGTATGGCAGTGGCCTCCAACCTTTTTGGTTGGTGCATGGTATGCACCATGACCATACCCAGACAAAGTAAATACAGGTAACTCTGAAATTGCAGACTTTACTGAAAGGGATAATACTGCCAATTGAAATAAAAAAAGTAGGAAGAAAGGCTTAAGGAGAGACAAGCTTCGTTCTTGGTGTTTTCTTCCTGAGGGAAGAAGTTGCTCTGAAAGAAGCAGAGATGGGAGACCAGGGCGCAGGCTGAGGAGTGGTACATCTGCCAGTATAGAAATGATGGCTAACATGACAGCTCTGAAAGAATGATTGAAAGAGACTCAAAAAAATTTCTTATGGACATCAAAACAGGGAGAATTGGGGATGAGAGGGGGTTGATAGAGTCTTGAAGGACAGCCCAAGGGGTCAAGCTGTAACCAGGGCACCTGGGTGAGAGCGAGCTGGAAGGCACTTTTGCCATTGTGTGTATGTTTGCATGTGTTGCCTCTCTTCAGTCCCTTCAGGTTAGGAACACTGAAGTACTTAAGGAGGGAAAACAAGCCTAAAAGGCAGCACAGCACATAATCAAATTATTATTGAAAAATATATCCCTCAGCTGGAATAAAAATCATCTCCGTAGCAATATAAGGATGATGCCTCTTCTGAGTCAGGAAGCCCAGCTGCAACTCTCAAGTCAAGTGGCCAAAACAGTTACCAGTAATGGTTACAGCTCTTGGTTTATAAACTGGAAAAACTGTGAAAATACTTTGTTTTTTCATATGAGTAGTGGTGCTGGGTGGAGGGGGCTCCGAGATGCACCAGCATCCCCTCTCTCTTTCCCAGGAGGGAGGGCAGGCACTGGGTTTTTATAAATCTGTACTCACTAATGTAAGCTACTCATTTCAAAATGCAATAGCTAATTTCCAGCATGTGTAACCTACAGATGCAAGACATTTCCTTTTCCTGTTTTCAAGATCTAATAGCTTGGTACACGTTAAAGTTATGTGTCCATGCTCTTCTTAGTGAAAAGCAGAGATTCTCCATGTCTTTCCTTAGTTGTTGTAATATCCTCGTGATAATACTCTTCAAATGACTAATTGGGGAATAATATGCCTAGAATTTCCCAAAATTTATTAATAATGTCTTTGCTTCATCAAGTTTAGCAGTTGCTTAAATTTATTGATTTCTACTCCGTTTCTCCTTGAACTTGCATGTTTTCTTTTTTCTGACTTTTGTTGGTACATTCCTGTACTTAGGATAGTATAGGGAAGTTATTCCCTAGTGAAAGGAGTGACATGCCATCAGTTAGTGGGAGGAGGGAGAACCTAGCGCTATCTCCCGTAAATTATGTGAATCCTGGATGTAAGCCAGGCATTCATTTTGTTAGAATGGGGTTTGATAATTGAAACTAATTTAACATCGACCCCATTAAGTTGCATTTTATTGCTCATTTAATATGCCTGTCTCCCAAGCTCCCAGAACTAGGAAGCGGCTTTGTAACGTGAGTTTATGATTTATCAGAGCTGTGTGTGCAACAGATGTTTCACCTGTGTTTGGTAGTGTGGTATCTTTGTGCAGAGTTGTGCACCAGCAAGCGCTTGGGATCAGCGCCGACGTGAGTGGGTTAAGCTGGACAGCTGGGGTGTGAGTTTTGAACAGCTGGGCTTTCTGCAGATTTGCTGTGGAAAGATGCTTCATCTGGGGAGCAGACCCGTGGACAGCCCGGCAGAGCCCTCCCCACTGGCTCCTGCATCCCCTGTGCTCCTGGAGCAAGAAAAGATTTGTCAGAGCTGACAAATAACCAGTAGTGCAAGTCATTCTATTGGCATCTGTCAGAGAATGCCAGTTTGCATCAGCTGAGGAGCTGGCTCCTTGTGTTTTAGTGACACAGGATTTCTGTGTTCTGCCATCCTGCTTCTGGATTGCTCTGTCTTACTGTTCTTTCTGTATTTCACCACTGGATAAATCTTCTCTTCCATTTATGAATCACTAAATAATCTCGTAATTAGTGACCACCCCTTTCGGTGCTAATTACAGTGCAGCACTAGGGCAGGGTCACTCAAACACAGTTGTATTTATCAAAACAGCAGTGAGCAAAAAAAGGTCAAAAGGCAAGAAAATACAGGTGTGTGCAAACAACTGTGATGGATGTTTGCTTACAAACACGTTCACTTCTGTACCTGGGTTACATCGTGGGGCTGGGGCTGGGCAGCAAAAGGCACCGAGCTGCGCGTCAGCATGTGAACAGGAACGCTGCAAACCCGACCAAAGTTACCTAAAAGGAAAGTGGAGTTAAAGTTACAGCTGCTACTACTCCACCTGTGTAGTACAAACTAAGTAAGAGTGTGTAGAACTATTTAAAATTATAGCAATGGCTGAAAAGCACTAAAAGAGGCATTCTGTGCCCAGTTTTAGCTGCTGCTAAATCCAGACCACGTTTAAAGCACGTGGCTAACGTCTGCTGTTTTCGAATGCACGTGTGTGCAAATGGAAATAAAGGACAGAAGATGTGTGTGAGGCAAAGCATACAGTTCTCTCATCATGAATCAGCGACGTTTGACAGGTGTTACTCACATTAATTAAAACACTACAGGGTGCAGGAAAGGGGGCACTGGGGCGTTATACTGGAGAAGGCTCTAGAGCTCATTTGTACCCTCAAAATATTTCGTTGGCAAGAGTTGACACAGGGAACTGTCTGTGTTGAGTAGTCTCAGTGCTGAATTGCTGGGCCACAATGTTGTATTTGTTCTCACCCAAAAATAGTGAATTCCATTCTGGAGTAGAAATGACATTGAAAGCCAATGAGATCCTGCTTTAAAAACGAACAAAATACACTTTCTCCCTCTGTGGATGTCCTCAGGTATCAGATCCAACCCAGAGAGAGAGAAAGCAGGTCAACCTTGTCTTCAGCACACTGTTGCTTTCAGGATTTAGAGCATCCCGAGCAGATTCAGAAATCAGTGCAGCCCAGAGGCAGGAGATGAAGAAACCACAGGCAAGGGCTGCAAGAGTTAAGGACCAACTTCACGTGAGCCTGCAGCTGCAAACATCTGTAGCATCTGCCAGTGGACCATGGCGTGTCTGTGGGACAGTTTGGAAAGGTCAGGAACTGCCTAACCAAGCTGAATAAATGCACAGGAGACAGGAATCTGACCTGGGATTTGGGGAAGAGAAATCTCCACCTTAGCCTTAATTTTTTAATGAGTGACAATGAACCAAACTCTTAAAATTGTGTTTGAGGTCACAATTTCAGGTCGTTCCGACACCTGTGGGACTCGGTGTTTCTGTGCAGGTGTGGTTGTGCTTGTTTTTGGGACATGCTTGCTTTGTACAAAATGTGCTTATAGCGTTGGCTTTCCGTGGTGATACAAGCTAAGTGTGCCTGTCAGTGTTTTGCAGGATTGATTTGTGAAAGGTTGTGAGCCTGTTAGGTCTTACACCTTGGAGTCAGCAGTGGCGTTCACAGCTCTTGCAAGGTGTTGCGTTTAAAACGATGTGGCAGAGGCTTTTAACGCTTTTTTAATTCAAGTTTCCTTAATGTGACATCCAATTACTGGTAAAACTTAACCACCTCTTCTTCTGTTTAAGTGTAGACGTTCTCTGGCGTTTTACTGCTTGCTTCTAGAAGTATTTATGAGAAGATGCTTGAAAATACAGCAGTTAACGTTTCAGCAGTTGGCAAGGATTTTATGTAATTTGGGAGATGTCATAACATAGCTTTTAAAAAAAAAATAGCGTTTTTAATGTGTGTCATCTGACAAAATGTGCCAGTCCAAATCAGTGAAATTACAGGACCCAAGGTCTTTGTGTGCTTAATAATGAGCAGGACAGAGATTCTGGCAAAAATAGTTTCCTGTAAGAAGGCTGAGTCCAAAAGGCTGCAGTTTCGCCTTAATGTTTATTGTGGTTTTGTCTGCTTTAATTCTCTTTGCATTCTTCAGAAGCTTTTTTTGCGTGAAGGCCATGGAATTATGGCGTCTGGAAGTGCCACAGAGAGCAGAGGGGCTCTGGATGTCGGGGTGGGGTGACTGGTGGTCTGGGCTCCAGTCCCCCCAGCCTGCATGGCAGCACGACGGGGGGGACGGGGTTGTTGGACACCATTTGCTGTGGCTGCAGCTGTGTGTGCACGTGGCGGTGTTCCTGGTAGCATGGGTTGTGTTGTGTCCCGTGGGTGCACTTGACCTTGACCTCGGGGATCTCAGGTACCTGCCGTGAGGCTCTGAGTGTAGACACGAAGCAAATTTACAGCGAGAAAACCCCCTGGCAGTGCACTGAGCTGCTAATGTGCACACCTGAGAGCTGCCCCGGCAGAGCCAGTGGAGACAGTGGAAAAGGGGAAAAATTGAGAGAAAACAGCAAAGTGTTTTCCACCGCTTTGCTTAGTGGTAGTCGAGGATGCTGAGGAAGCCCTGCTGACCTACTCCACGGGAGTTGTGTCTTGTCCCTTGCAATCGTTGTTTGTTGTGAACAGGAGAATGTAGTGGTCAAAAAACTCTTTACGTTGCTTCTGAAGACTTCAGAAGATCTCATGTAAATTCATTAGTTACCGTGCAGCTGCCCACATAGCATTTAAAGTAATAAAAAAGTCTTAGTTTCACTATACAAATGTATTAGCATCCAGTCTGTGCTTAAATGAAAAATGTATTAGCTAAACCATATGAATGTATTACCAGCATCACTGTACAATGCTTAGCTTGAGCTGTCCTTCATTATTCCTACAATCTAAAATATACCATAAATGCTGCAGAGAAACTCCGTATAGAGACTCTACGTGACAAAAAAAAACCCCACAAACCCCTGTGTTCACCGAATTTCTGCGTTTATTTTCAATACTCATCTGCAGCAAAAGCAAAGCACCTGTACCCGAGCACCAGGAGAGCCTTCCCGTGAGCAGGAGCACAGTTTGCTTTGCTGGGATTGGGTTTTCCTTGTGGGAGGAAGAGTTTGTTTGTGCTTATTTTGCAACTGTCTTACGGTCATGGAACTGTTTACGTACAAATGTTTGCTTGTTTGGACTTAGACCAGAGTCATTAATTCTTGATTCATTGCACTTCCAAAAAAAAAAAAGCAGCCAAAGAACAAAACCCAAAGAGGAGATAACGGGCAGATCGTTGCCCAGGGGAACACCAGGGGTGTGGGGTGGCAGGCTGTTGTGGCAGGCTGTGCTAACTGGTAAATCTCAGCATTTCCATTAAAAACGAGATCAGATTTCCCTGTAGAAAGAGACAAGGCCTTGCAAATGTCTTTAAAAGTCCATTTTTTAAAAAGTGATTTTTTTAAAGTACCATAAACACCTTTAAAATGCAGAGAGATGAAAGAAAAACGACAAGATTTTTAAGTCTTTTTCTTCCAGTAATGCGAGCAGTAAAAATTAGATGTCAGTAAACTTATTTTTTTGTGTTGGATTGGAAAGCAAGAAGAGTACATGTGAGGATAAGCATATCCACAACCTGCTTGATAATATGATTCAGAATTAGGTGTTTATGGTTCAGCACTTGCATTCAAAGCAGGAGTGCAGGGGTGGGCGTGAGGGGACTGGTTAATTAGAAAGCTGTCTGATTTCCCTAAAGAAGCTATGATATAGTGGTAAAAATGTAATCCTCTGTGGTGAGCATCCTTCACCAGAGGACCAGTAGTGTTAAAGATCACATGGGTTTCCACCCGCGGTGAGGCTGCGGTGGGTACGTACAGTGGTTATTCCATTTCCGACACGGAGCCCTGACACGTTACCTGTGGAGCTGGAGCAGACGATGCCCGTGAAGTGATTGCAGTGTATTTCATAGAATCATAGAACCATCTGGTTGGAAGAGACCTTCAAGATGATTGAGTCCAACCGTTCACCCTGCACTGTCAGGGTCCCTAAACCATGTTGCTCAACACCAAATCCACACGGTTTTTAAACACCTCCAGGGATGGGGACTCCATCACCTCCCTGGGCAGCCTGTTCCAATACTTCACAACCCTCTCTGGGAAGAAATTTTTCCTGATATCTAACCTAAGTTTCCCCTGGTGTAAGTTGAGGCCATTCCCTCTTGTCCTGTCATTCATAAGGTGGGAGAAGAGACCGACCCCCATCTCCCTACAACTTCCTTTCAGGTAATTGTAGAGAGAATTGTATTTGGATACAGCTGCTGCTTTCATAAACCTACAGGTACAAGATGACACTGCCTTCCCCCTGATAACCATGTGCCAGGGAACCTCGTCTGGGTTAAACTGGACACAAGGAAATCAGGATGCCCTGGAACGCAGAGCGGCAGCTGGGAGATGCTCTGCTGCAGAGACAGCGGTACACGCGCCTGCTCTGGGCCATGGCACTCTTGGGGGAGCAGATGCAGCTCCGTGGGGTGTCACAAACTTGGGTTTCACTCCAGTTGATGACCAGAGGTGTTTAGTCACCAGTTTCACTTGACTTCTCAGTCTCGGGAGCAGCAGCTTGCCTTATCAATCGCAGTAGTGAACCAGGCAGCACTTCCCACGCTCGCCTCGCTCACAGCTACTTTTATTGTTTTAAATTACCATATTTGAGAGTTCACGTTCATTTCCAAGGAGGTTTTCTCATGACAACTCCTGCTTCCTTGACCATTTATGGCCATAAGTTAATTTTATTTTATTATCTCTTGATATTTTGTAGTATACATCCAGTTCAGATTTCATATGGGTCAAATTAAATTTTCTTTAATAACACCACCTGTCTTTCGATAAGGTGATCTCAATACTTGCTTGCTGTACCAGTGTAAACATTATATTCCCTTTCTTATTCTTTGGAGCACATTTTTAATACTGTTTACTCCGGGTTATTTTACATGCCAACTTTGTGAATCAAGGAACCAGAGTTAGATGACAAAATTCAATGTACAGTCAATGAAAACGGGTGATTGGGATCCTTTATCAGAGGTGGCACACTGGGCACTAATTACAGTGTCAGCTATTCTGTATCTTAATCATTTCCAGTGATCTCATTTATACTCTTACTGACAAGTAGTTATTCAAAGAAGTGAATTGACTATCTGTGTAATCTGCTGCTTGGACACAAAAGGCTCAAAATTAACAGGCTTTTTTTTTCCCCCTAGAGAAATCTTCCTCGCTGCAGCGTGGTGTCCTGCTAATTCTTCCTTTGTCCCTTTTTGTTTTCCAAAGGTGACAGAGAAACCTGAAAGGCATCAGCATGTGCGTGGTGCAGCCAGCAGCTGCTGAATGGCCACTGCTGGCAAGTTGTTTTGCTATGTGTTTGGAAACTAATAATGGAATATCATAAATCAGAGGATAAGCAGGGTGCCCGTTAAAAAGATGCTCTTGACAACATCTTTAAAATCCCTTGTTTTATTAATGCTGACAATGAGTACTTTTAAGATACAGCCTTTCCACTTTGTTGTGCTACAGGTGGTTTTTAAAACAATCAATTTACAAAGAACGTTTTTTTTTTTCATGCTGTTAAAGCGAATTGGTATGTAATTAGATTTATATACTGAATAATCTTATTTGCATATCCAATTAATTCGTCCTGTTTTAATTTGTTAGGGTTGGATTCACATTAGTAGTAAAAAACACTTAAATTATCAAGGATTCACATTTTCTTTTACTATCATTTGTTCAAGATCTTGCATTAGAACTTGGTCCTGAGCATCCTCTTCCTTTTAGAGTCTGTTAAATGACATGGGAAAAGGCAACCAAAAGAAAACTAACCTGTATTATAAAAATATTAAGGATCTATTTAAGCTGACCAAAGCAAATGTGTGAATTTAGACTTTTTAAACATCTTGCTTAGGGTCTGTAGATGTCTAAAGGCTGTGTAGAATTTTCACTGCAGAGTATTGGTGGACTTTATGAGTGTTGGGAGGATTGACTGTTCTCCACTGGCTTTAATTGCCAAAGTTGTGGAGTCCTCACTTGAAGGAGGAGCACTTTTTCGAGACGTCTGTTTATCATTTTGACTGTCTTGTCTTCTCACATCAGTATTCAGAAATGCAGAAGACAAGCAAAAAAAAGCCAGGAGAGGGACCTGATTTACAAAGCGTTGCTGCCCTAAATTCCACAGGTTTCAACACAACAAGGAGGTGTTTAGCACCAGTGAAAACAATGGCACTTTGTTAAGTACCAAAGTATATAATCTTCGCAGCTTCCTGTAGACCTCTACAACTTTGTTAGCTAGACAGGGGATTTTTTTGCAGATCTAGTCCAAGAAAAGTTCCATTTTTTGCTCTGAATCAGGAAATAGCTCGGCACAATCTCTGCTTATAAAATCTACGTGAAGAGCCTTGGTCGTTCCTGCCAGGCGTGTGGCTGAAGGGTTTTCTGCTCTACTACTCCTTCATGTTTTCATAGATTTCATAGATTTCTAGGTTGGAAAAGACCTTAGAGATCATCGAGTCCAACCGTCCCTAATCCCCATTAAACCATATCCCTAAGTAGATCATCCACCCTATTAAACACATCCAGGGATGGGGATTCAACCACCTCCCTGGGCAGCCTATTCCAGTTTTAGTCCAGGTTCCAGGACGTGAAGAAGACTAAAGGAACTTCAGGTTCCAGTTTCAGAGCTGCTGAAGCTTGAATGGAGAGCTCTTGGGCTGTGAGAGTGCTTAGGAGATAATGCCAGGGCTGAGAAGTCAGCAAGCCAAACATTTAAATAAATGTGCTGAAGCCAGTTTGTTCCCAGTATGTGTGAGATGTACAGGTCGTAGTCCTGCTTCCCAGTGACCCTTACAGCTTATTTGGAGTTTGAGAGCAGAGATCTGTTAGCCATGGAGGAAAAAACAAAGGGATTGGTGAGTCATTATAAAAGGTTAGAACAGATACATTACAACCTGAAGCTAAAGTGATATTTCAGTATAGTGAAAGTGCAGGGGGGGGGGTAAAGGAGCCTGGGACCTCGCTGGTGGGTGAGAACACGTTAACTCGAAGCAGGAACGTCGGTCAGAACTGTGTCATTATGGTCTGGTGGATAAAAAAGAAGGTGAACCGTTGTCCCCACGGTGAGAAAGGCACCATTAAATGTTTAATGGTGTCTTCGTTTAATGTCACGACGCATGCAGTAAACGTGGGGTTTAACACGTGCATGAGCTTCACAGAGCAGTTTGACCTCAAATCTTTAATTCAGAGGTGACTTCAGTGCAGGGATCTGGCATGACGTGATGTCTTCACCAAATGCTTACGATGCAATGATGACCTATGGACGCAAGACCAGCGAGGGCGCAGTCACACTGCTGCAGGACAACTGCCACAGCCAAAACCACGCGAGCTTTAGTAGGCTGAAGCTGTTACACTGCAGGTGGGTGCACATACTCTGTCTTCCATAAGGGATGAGAAGTCTTTGCCTGAACTTCACACATAAACACAGATGTGCATTTTTTAGATGTATTTATTTTTTTTTCAAAGCTATTATTTATTTTTATTATTTTTTTTTTTTTTTTAAAAACTAGTGAAGGGTTTAGAGAACTTGTCCTGTGAGGAGCGGCTGAGGGAGCTGGGACTGGTCAGTCTGGAGAAGAGGAGGCTCGGGGGGACCTTCTCGCTCTCTACAATTACCTGAAAGGAAGTTGTAGGGAGATGGGGGTCGGTCTCTTCTCCCACCTTATGAATGACAGGACAAGAGGGAATGGCCTCAACTTACACCAGGGGAAATTTAGGTTGGATAGCAGGAAAAATTTCTTTCCAGAGAGGGTTGTGAAGTATTGGAACAGGCTGCCCAGGGAGGTGGTGGAGTCCCCATCCCTGGAGGTGTTTACAAACCGTGTAGATTTGGTGTTGAGCAACATGGTTTAGGGACCCTGACAGTGCAGGTTGAACGGTTGGACTCGATGATCTTGAAGGTCTCTTCCAACCAGACGATTCTATGAAAGCATCCCTTGTGTTTTAAGAGATTTTTGGATGTGTTCCTGTAGTTATTGGAAAGAATCTTCTGTCCCTTGGGAAGATGTCTGTCCCTCTGTGTAGTGCATCAGTTGCTGTACAATAAACTACCTGGTTTTAACCTTTTCTAATGGCAAGCTTGCTCTCACCTCTGAGCATCCTTGTTGCAGTGAGATGGGTGGCAGAGGTATCTGCTCTTCTTGTAAATGTTTAAGGGTCTTGGTTTCAGTTTAATACCCGACCACTTTATTGCACATTTGCCTAAATGCATCTCAGCTTTTATTTGATTCCAGTGTTTTGAGCAGCTTGTTCTGCAGAGCGTTAACTGCCTGCAGGAAATCACTGCCATTGAATATATAACATGTTACCAAAAAACCACGCTTTTATTCTTTTTGTGTAAGAAACAGGGCTTGGAGTTGTGGACTTTTGTTACTACTGTTGGATGGTTAATGAAAGGAAAACTTGATTACAAGGAAAACAAGTCATTACCAATAGTTGACACGCAAAACCTAAAAATCCATAGTTTCCTTCTCTCTGTTTGATGTCAGCAGACGACTGGGCTGCATGTCTGATGTCTGCTGATATCAGAGAAAAAATGCCCCATGCTTACAGTGGGTGTATCATACTGAGACTGAACGGTTAATTCAAGAGGCTTTAGCAGGAATTGTGTCAGTGAAAAGGAGATGAACTAGGAATTGGCGTACGCAGGTCCGTGAAGTTGTTTCAAAGGGGACATTGCAGAGTAAGGGGTTAAGAATTGAAAATTAAAAAAAAAAGGAATGTATTTAAATGATTTAATAAATGAGGAAAATGTTGCCATAATTATGTTGCAGTGATTTGAAATATGTCCTGCGGTAAATTGCATTGGATCCTAATTAGCAACTATTGGTTATTAGTTAAATCCAGTGCTGGGGGAAAAAAAAACAAGTAGGTACAAGTGCTGAGCTATTGCCTGCGTCTCCAAACTCTGCATTTCTTGTGCCATTTTGTACTCTTTCCATCTAAAAGGTGAGGTAACTACTGCAGATCCTCGGTCATGGGAAACCCCTCAGTTGTGTTGGAGCCAGACAGTATGAAATACAAATAAGGTGACAATTGGTGCCAAAACAATTTCTGTGTACTGGTTTTATCTCATGAGGAACAACTACACCCTTCCACTTGGTAATAAAACTAAATTGCGTAACGGGGCCTGTGCCCCCCCGGTAGCTTTGGCTGTAGCTGTGAGATGGGAATAGGTGTATGGATAATGTATTCCTGCTCTTGTTCTCTCTAATCTATCTGTCTGCTTGCTTTGTAAACCATACTTGACCAAGCTACAAACAGCTTTTAGTTTCTAAGGGCAGGAAAAGACAGTACACGTCCCTGCGTGTCGGAAAGCTAAGTAAAAATGACCTCTAGCTCTAAGGCACTTATTGAAAACCTATTTTAAATTGAATGCACAAGCCAAGATAATACAGGCTGTTTGATAAGAAACATTAGAGAAATCCATAACACGAGGCTTTTTATTATAGGTTTATTACATCAATCTCTCCAGTGGGTAATGGAACTTGTAAATATACTCTTATGTAGGAGTCTCCTTGAGGGCTTTTTATTCATGCTGAAGTAAGCACAGCAAACTTATTTGCTGTCAGGGTACATTGAATTGAAGATTAGTATTTATTTTGGTTCTAAAGAGGTTTTGCTTTTGTGAATTGGAAGTTGGTGGAACAGCTGTCTGCGAGGAGGTGGGAGCTGCAGGGGAGCTAATGAGTTTTCCCAGCAAACCGCTGGCACCCACGCGGGGTGGGATGCGCGGGGCGCGGGTCCGTGCCTAGCGCTCGCCTCGGTCCGTCTCCTCTCCTTCGGGAGGAAAACGTCGGCTTGTTTGAGAAGGAGCTTGCTGGTTTTCCACTGACTAAACCCAGCAAGATGGGAAATCATCTGTGGGATTGGAGGAATGTTTAAGGGAAATGTTTATCGCGTTACCACGCAGGCAGACACGGGCACAGTGCACTTGATTCATTTGTTCTTTAGTGTTAAAATACTTTGAATTCTTTTCTAGAGGGAAGCAAAGTAATACTGCTGCAGCATGCTCTTGCTTACTTGGGAGAAGTTAAGGGTACGTTTGTACTAAATGAAGAGTTAAGGAGAAGTGTACATAGAAGTTCAAAGAACAAAAAAAACGTTATAATTTTAACAGTGCTAAGAAAAAAAACCACCCCAATTTACAACCTTCTGAGTCTGTTCATTGGAGGATACAGTAATTAATTGGTAGTTGACTTAATATAGGGAAAAGTCTCCTTAATTAGAGGATGTTAATTGCAAGGACCAGAAACCTGTTGAGGTGTCAGCAAAGTCAGCATTTAACATGTGACTTTAACAGCTTGACTGTTGCAGCTAATTCCTGTTCTAATTATAGGGGAATATTTTCCTTCATACAATACCAGGTAAAAGGTGTTGTCACTGGGCTGCAAATGGCTGCAGTTGTGTATAAAATACATTTTAATTTTTTTTTTTTTTTTATTACATAGCTCAGGTACATTCTTTGAATTGCAAAGCTTAGTTGGAGTCACACGACCTTCAGTCAACAAGCTGATTGCAACTGAAATCCGTTACATTTTCTCATGGATGATAGAGATGGAAAAAAGTGCGATGAGGAACTTTAATCCAGTTCTTGGGCAAAGGCTTCACCAGCTCCACGTGACCCAGAACCTGGACGGGGACAGTGTTTGAAGCCCCCCTGGGTGCCGCTGTGCAGGAACACAGCCGTGTCCTGCCCGGGCAGTGGGTGCTGAACACGCTGTAGGTTCCATTCGTATGGAAATGATCCCTTATGGCTCATAAGTAAGGAGCAAACTTCTCCGGGTGGTGGAGCAGCTTTGCGAGCAGCTACACTGTGTAACAGCATAGTATGAAGGGATGTATTTTATGTTGGTGTCGGATAAACAAGACCAGATTTGAGTGATGTTTTGCATTTCCAACATTGACAATGATCTTTTTCCTATATGAGGCAGACGATGATTGAAGAATGAAGGATGGGTATGTTTAAGGTCTGAGGGTAGCAAATGTGCTTGTGCTGCGAAACCACTGCTGTATCAGACCCACAGGAAAGAAACCATCCCAGTTATCCTGCTGGCTGGGGGCTTTCCTCCTGCTATGCTATTGCACAGTAATGCTGCCGCTAACGTGCATCAGCAGATAGCGTAGCACTATTTTTGTTATGTATTCTCACATCTATTAATTATGTATTATCATTTCCATCTCTCACATATTTAAAGAGGCAGCAGATTTAAAAAAGGCATTTGTTCTCATGTCTTTGAACTATTTTTGGCCATCTCCTCAGTGCTCTTACAAACTTCCCAACAGCCACAACGCTGAGAGCGGCGGCTCTTCTCATTCGAAGCACTCTCAGTTCTCTCAAACCGTTTGGTTCTCAAACCAGTTTGAGAGAAACATCCTCTATGGCTTTGGTTTGGTGCTGCTCACAGAACAATGCTCTAACACTAACAAAGTGGTGCACAAAAGTTATTCTTGGTTTAATTACTTTGTATTCAGATTCTTTTTTATGGAGTGTGTGGTAGTGTTAAAAGCAAAGCTCTCCGTTCCGGATAAAAGGCTTCTTACAGAAATTCTTATTTGAGGCATCTAAAAAACCAATCTGGAAGTTCTTCCTAGTGCAGTTCTCAATCCAGTATAATCCTTAATTTTCAAAACAGAGAAAGACATTTTTTTAATTGCAATGAAAAAATTGCTGAAGCAGTGCGCATAATTTTGATCACCCATTAAGCCTTCTCTTCACTAGAATGGAATTGTATGGGTTTTGTTCATTTTCTTGCTTTTAACTTCTGACTTGTAATTTACCAAAAGAAAAAGAAAAAAACACTATCCTGGAGCTGGTTGTATCCCAGTTGTCAAAGTGCTGCACATGGTCACAGCATTCAGATGAATAATGCAAGTCAGCTCCTATTTTGACATCTTCCTGGTATTTCGGGCTATTTATATTAAAATATAGCAAAAGATAACTTTTATTAATTTTCATTGGGGTTCTAATCTGACTTTTGTAAAGGCTTCAGTGACTTGCTGGTTTGGCATAAGTGGACATTAGGTAGTGGCTGATTTATTTCACTGGATCACATCAGCACAGTAAAACATATAATTTCTTGTTTAATAATAAATATTTTTTTTTAAATTATAAAGTAACAGACCTCAATCAGATGACTTTGTCCTAAGGAAATACACGTGATCTCCCTTCCATTTGACTATTGACTTGCTCTCCTCATTGCTGTTGAGTTTGTTTTTTATCTCTGTAACCATTTTATCACAGCGCACTTCTTCAGAGCTTTTCCTTATGTCCTTTGTACAACAGCAAAACAAGAGCCTCCTCGGGGAGGCAGCTGGTTGTATTTCATCTCTGGAGATGTGATTATTTTGTGTTTATCCTCAGTTGCTGTGGGTGACAGGATGCAGGCAGTTCTCTGTGCAGGTGTGCAGAGAGAACAGACCCCATAAACAACTGCTGCTGCCCGCCGCTCACACGACTTCTCCTTGGTCATCTTCTGCGATGGTGGGAAGACCTTGGATGGTTTGGTAGACTGTTGTGCTATCTGTCACAGTGACCCTGGTTTGCAAATCATTTATAAAAAATGCTGTTTGTGTCAAGTCAAAGTCTAATTCATTCACAAGTCACTACGTTTTGCATAACGTTTGTGTTTGAAGTATCAGCATCCTCTGGGTGAAGAGCCACGAGTCTCCATAAGCAAAGGAAACTGAAATTTTACCCCTGGGATAGGTTGTGTTTGGTAGTTGCTGCTCTTTGATGTCCTTATTGCACGAAGGGCAGTTAAGAAGAAACACCTTAAAAAAAAAAAGCTTCTCTTCCCAACGCTGCGCTGGGTGGTGGAGGTTTAAATGGACCATTCGAGATGAGCTCTGTCTCTGGGGCAGCCCCACCATGCTGCTGCTGAACTGTGAGCGAGGAATGTTTGAAAGCTTAACCTGGAGTGTTGTACCAGATAGAAAAAAAGATTTTACTCAGAAATGCCATCAATCTGAGCAGGTTTTGGGCGCGCTAAATTGCGGTGTAAGAAGTCATAAAAGTCAGGGGTTTTGACAGCTATTACTGATATCTTCTCCCTGCTGCATTACTTAAAGTTCATAACATTTTTTAAAAATTGAAGGGATACATGCTATCCATGGGCAGATGGTACAAATTACACTCGTGGTTGCTCTTTTGATGTTTTACTGATGGAACTCCGGGAACTTTATTTAAGCCACATATCAATTTGGCATTCGGGATTTTGTCGCCACAGGAACATGCCTTGTTCCTGCTCTGCTGAGGGTTACAGAAACATTTTAAAAATAAAAAATAAAAATTGAGGAACAGCTTTTCAAATGTGCCCTGAATTGGTGCAGTTCCTCTCACTTCAGTGAAGTTAGAGATTTACACCAGCTGAGGTGCCAGCCTGGTGTCCCAAAAGCAGGCTTCAAACACCTCAAATCCATTTATATAACGCAACCACCTGGAGATTATAGCATTGTATCCTGTTTAGAGGATTAAACACTTTCTTGCTTTAGCAGCACTGGGAAGAGCTAGTGAGGTTTTCCCATCCCTGGCCAGGAGCCTGCTCAGCATCGTGATCCTGTGCAGCATCATGATACCGTGCAGCGTGATGTCTGGTGCATCTCAAGAGGGCACGCGCTAGAGTGATGGCTGCAAGAATGGCTTTGATTTACCTCTTTGTGTAACTTTAAAAGAGAGGTTGTTCTCTTTTCCTAAATAAGTTGCTTCTGTTTAAACCCCAGGATGCCATCAGGCTTGTATTCAAGGCAGCCAGAGACCATTGCAAGCTGATGCTGACAATTTTGCAGCAAAAATATAAATATATAACGTTATAAACATGAGTTTTCTCTCTCTCTTACCATTCTTTCAATTACACTGTAATTTTTTACATTGGAATATTGTCTGTTTTTCTTCAGGCAAGGGCTGAACTTGCTAGAAATAGTAACAAAAATGCAGTGTAATATTTGCAGTGAGGCAGATGCTTAAAGATGCTTGTGCCAGTAGTTTCTGGAAAGGACACAAAACCCGTGCCCACCGTATTCCCACCTTACTGAATATGAAGTATATGCACATGGGGCTCCGTGTGGAACGTCCTGTTGAGTTTGTAATACGTACAGCTGTAGGGAGCGACACGTATCCCAAGTGGAAGAGCTTGGACAGGGTTGTGAAAGGCTCCACCACCAAAGCACAGGTGTGGTGATCCCTGCAGCATTCCCAGGGCTTGAAAACAAACAAGTATTGTTCTCCATAGCCATGGAAGTGTGTATGTCTTGGGAGAAACTGTACCCATCTCCCATGTGCTCTTTTCTTATTCTTTCTTTTTGTTTCTTCATATTGAAATTCAGTTAGAAAAATTGCGAATCTCAAGCTTTTTTTTTTTTTTGCAGGAATGTGTTTGCAGTTTAATTCAGCCTTGTCCTTTTTTTTTTTTTCCCCCAAGTAGCCCTTGTATATATATAAAAAAATCTTTCTAAAATGCAGCAACTTTTTTCCAAAGTTTCTATGCTTTTAAAAGATTTAAAGGAATCGAATAAACAACTCATCTGCCTTGATTTAGATGGACACTACCTTTATTCTTCAGATTTTTTTAAAACCAGACTTGCTAGGTCAGAATTATTTTTTGAAGACCTTTAAACAAAATGCTTCCAATACAATCTATGCTATTCAAAATGAAAATAAAATAGGTCTTCTGCAGAATCACAAGCAAATGTAGAGGAAATAGAGAGTGCCATGGGAGAGTTTTAGGAGTTGTCCGAGACAGGTACCTTGTTCTTCCAAACGTTTGGTGTTGGGTAGACCCATGGGCAGACCCACGGCTGTGTTAGTACAGCCTCCACTTTCGTACACTCGTTTCTGTTAAACACTTGTCAAATAAGAGCTGCACACCTTGACTGCATCTGACTGACACCTTCAGATGACTGAGACTGGGAGAAGGCACAACTCTGAAAGGTGGAGATGATGAAGCTTCATGTCACCCGTCTCCTACTACAGCATTGTCCCAGGGATATGGAAATGTTCAGCTGTTGCCAAAACTGAGCAGACAAGGAGAAAAGAGCGTATTGAGTTAACAAACAGCTGGTTTACTCTCTGCTTTGTTCATGGTTTATAAGTTTTGCCCCTGTGTGTTGGCAGTAAGTCATGCATGCCAGCTGAATGCTGATATCCTCCTGAGAAAGCATTCCCAACATTCCCGTAATTACTCAGCAGTACTGCCTGCTCTGAGCATGAGCAAGGGCTTGTTAGGACAGCTCGCAGCACTGCTGCTCTTAATACTGGGAACTAAATGTCACAGTCATCCCTGATGTATTCTCTTGGATCCAGCCTTGGGTTTTCTTGCCGTAGCTGCAGAATGGTGCCCGTGACCCGGAACAAGCAGATTTACAGTGCCCCGTTGACAAACTGACCCACTGTACATGCATTTTCTGACCAGTGACACAGTGCAAATTAAGTTACTGGTCTTCCCCTTGCAGCGTGCCAGAGCGATTATCCCTTGCTCGCTGCTACCTGGGAGCGGTGCTGCATCTCTCGCGGGGCCCTGGTGGTTCAATCTGCTTGTTCACAAATATTTGGGAAGGGAATCTATTGCCTAAACCTCTCTCTAAATAGCTGGATGGAAAGTTGGCAGCAATCAGCTTTAGTTCTGACAGTGGCTAACGCTGTTAAACTGGAAAACAAAAAAAACAGGCTTCACCTTCAAGCGATGCTCCAGACAGAGTCCCTTTCACCTTGAAGTCTTCTGCAGAGTTGGGCTCCTCAATCAATCGAGAGCCTGTACACATTGCCAGAGTTGTCTTTGTTTTTCAAGCGATAGATGGTACAGAGATTATGGGTTATTGCCCCAGGGACCTGTTTTTTAAGGCTCCAGGATTTTAAAGGAAAGAGGCTTTTTTCTTGTGAGTATTTTATAACTTTTTGCTGTCCGCTGACGGGGTGGGGAGGATCGCATTTGTTAGCCTGGCTTTTCCACACCTTCCTTATTACATGAAAGATTAAAATCAATTGAAGTTCAGAAAGGAAGTATGTGGCTTTAAAATATTCACACAGACCTACTACTTCTGCTGGGTTTTTTTAATATCTGTTTTTATAGTCCTTGTCATACTCAAGACAAGTGGAAATCTTACAATAACGATATGTGTTCTTGAGGACATCAATTATATCAACATCTTAAATTTTATTAATAAATCAATAGGTAATTAGTACAGACCTTTGAAACATTTATAATACTATATCCACAAATAGCTCTGTGTGAGAGCACACAGAACTGGAGGCATCTGCAGACCATGGGAGGAGGTTGCAAAGTAGTTGAAGGCAACTTCTGTGTGCTCTGCTGGGTGGGGCTTGGTAGGAGTGACAGTGATGTCAAATGGGCCAGGTGTAAATATACAAGTTTTTAATAGTCTAGGATGCTGGTAACAGCTTTCTGAAAGAATTTCACAGATTCAAGTCTCTTACTAGGCAAAAGCCGTTTTCAGTCTGAACTATAGTTTGCCCATCTTTGCCCATTGCTTCCAGAGCTTGTTTTCATCAGGGATTGGAAAAAATCAGCCCGATATCAATTTCTAGCTGCAAGATTTAGGTGCAGTCAGGATTCATAGACCCTCAGAACAGTTCTCGTGGTTGGACTTTGCCTGTGCTTTCCTGGGAGGTTACAAACCATGCTGGAAGGCACTGTTGCCAACAGCACAGGACTACAAGGTGGCCACAATTCATCAGGCATGGGATGTGGCTGCTGCACCTGCCATCCTGGCGATGGATGGGGATAACGGATTGAGGCAAGGTGTCTCAGAGCTGCTGTTTAGTTGTTAAGGTTAGTGCCATGGATGGAGCAGACCATGAGCTGCAGCTGTGCCTCCCCTAAGGACCAATTTCTCTGTCGTTGACTGACCTCCTCAGTTGAACGTATGTTGTGTTCTGAGTTGAAAGGATTAAAAAGTGCATAAACCATGAAATACATTAAACACCAGCATTTCATCTAAGGCTCTGTATTATCCAGTCATCTGTGGTGCTCTGAACTCAGTTCTTCTTCAAAAGCAAAGTGGCAAAATGACAATGTTTGCATTGGCAAGAAAGTGTTTTCAAGATGTTCAGCTGCAGTTGAAGTGCACAGCAAGGAGTTCTGTGTGAACGAGCACGGCTCTGGTGGGTGATGTCAGACATCCCTGTCGTTTCACTTCTGTTCATAGAGGAGTTTTAGTAGCCCCAGTGTTTGGTCGCTGCGATCATTTTTGTCTCCGTGTATGCTGGTGGAACAAAAGGAGCATGAGCTCATGTGAGAGTGTGACTATTTTTATTCTTGGTAACCAGCAGACGTGGCCAATTAAGTAATGACACAGTACCATGAGTTGTTATAGCGATGGTCTTGAGGGAGAAGGAAGAAAGTACCAGAGGAAAATGTATCCAGCAACTGAAGAGCTGAGTCCTGGATTTTGGCCTGGGCTTGGCTTGGCAACGTGCTGGTGGCATCCGGAGGCTGGATTTGCAGTCACGGCTCAAATCCATGAGTGTTGCACGTGCACAACAACAGCAAAGATCATTTAGTTCATAGATGATTATTTAGATCATAGCCAAGTCTAGAGGAACAAATGGTTTACGGTGGGTTTTAGATCATGCAGGTTTAGTGTCCTTATTCCTAGTGATGGAATATGTTTGAACACATTCAGGATAGATGTTATGCAGCAGGTTTTGAGAACCCTGGAGAAGCCGTGATATTATTCATCTCCTAAACCAGAATGTATGTCTTTGTTACTTCAAGAAGAAAAATGTGCGCTTTTTTATTATTATTATTATTATTTATTGCTGCCCAATGGTAACAATAGATGCATTGTGCTAGGTAAGGACAGTATTTTAATTTCCTGTCATAATCCTGTGTTTCTAGGGCTGGATATATAACCCTGCTGAATGATTTCCTCAGGGCTAGAGCCTAACTTATAAGACATCAGAACAAGCCTGACTATTATTGATGTATTTAAAAGTGTCTTTCAAAAATAACGCTTTGGTTGTTTCTACTATTTCAGCACTGGAGATCGACAAATAACCTGATCATTAATGAACAGGCAGATGGTTCTGTGTTGTCTTTTGTAACGGGGTCTTTGAGCAGAGGACCTGCAGATGCCCCAATGCTCTTCTATTATACTACTATTACTATTATTGTTGTTGTTGTTGTTATTATTATTATTATTATTACTGTTGTGGTCTTATAATTATTCATAACTTTATCGTGGGCTGCTCTCATCCTTAGCAGAGCAGTGCAAGTTTATCTGTTTATCTCCCCGATGTCAGCTGTGATGACTCAGGGAGAAGGCTGCTTGGGGAAGAAACTTGTGATTTCCTGCGGTAATGGAGAAATGTGCTTTTATGCTGTGCTGAGGAGAACATCTGCGATCATAATCGTGCTGTTGACTTACTAAGAGAACACAAATTACATTCTATTAAATAAGTTTTTGTCGTAGGACAAGTCTCTCATTACGCTGCATCGGGAATTGCCTCTTCCCGCTGTCTAGACCCAGTAGATGAGGCACAGGGAAAACTCGCTTGTGCGTGTATGGATCGGGTAGCAACATTTTACTTGAAAAGTGCCAATTCGATGACATTTGCTATAATTAATTGTGGCATTGAAATAGGTGAAATTAGGATTTGGCCGTGGTACAGACAGTCAAACCGAATGAGATAGAATCATAGAATGGTTAGGGCTGGAAGGGACCTTCAAAGGCCATCTAGTCCAACCCCCCTGCAAGGAACAGGGATATCTCCAACTAGATCAGGTTGCTCAGGGCCTCATCCAGCCGGGCCTTGAACGTCTCCAGGGATGGAGCATCCACCACCTCTCTGGGCAACCTGTTCCAGTGTTCTAGTGTTCTAGATGCCTCATGGATGAGCTCCCTGAGCTGGAGCCTGACCTGCGGTTGGGCATCTGCACGTCGGCTCCTGCGCTGCGGCCTCGCGGGACCCGGGCAGAGGCAGCTGGGGGGCTGGCTCCTGACCCCCCCAAGCTGAGGCACCCCGTGGAGGTCAGAGCATGCTGGTGTCAGGGTGGATTTGTTTAACCCTGCCTTTAATTTGAATTGCTCCAGATACTCGGGTCACTCGTAAACAGAGTCATCGGACCATTAACTGTCTCAAATTCTGGAGCTCTTCCATGCCTGATTTATGAGAATGAAGATTTATTTCATCCTGTCTTCTGAGCTTCTGGATTTTATGGCCGTGTTACTGTCTCTGAAGAATATCTGACACCTCTTTTGAACTCGGGTATCAGATGCTTGCCTGTCAGATGTCACCTGTCAGGCATGGCTTTACACTTGCAGTGCACTTGTACTTGGTACGGCAGCGATCTGGGAAATGGAAATATGTCAGAAAAGAGAGGTGATAGCAGGAGGAGCCGTCCGGCTCGTGGTCCCTGTTGGAGATGTGTAGGGTGCTGCAAAACAAGCCAAATCCTGCAGCCTGGTCCTGCAGGGGTTCAGGAGAGAGGTGGTGGCTCTCTTACTCATTGAGCTTCTCAGCCCAGAAGCAAGACCAAGGGGGATGTCTCGGACGAGATCTCTGGGAGGGTGTTTTGGTCCCACAGCTCAGAGTGTTGCAGCGGATCTGCAGAAAGTGCATCTGATGCAGTGGTGGGTGATGATGATGGTGAGGAGGAGGGAAAGAGCCTCATGGTCTGTTTCAGCTTTGCTCCCGAAAGTATTTGCTTGTTGTGTTGTTTTGTTCTCTTTATCAATCTTCACTGTTTTGCTTTCTTAAACATACGGGTCAGCCATGGCACAGTGGGAGGCAGGAGCGACTGGCAGCCCAACGGTGGAGGCAGGCTGGTGGCTGTCTCCAGAGATGCAGAGCTACGAGGCCCTTCCCTTAAAAATAACACTTCATACAGGACTTCTTAGATCTCCTTTTTTTTAAATACGTATTTTGTTTCTTCTGACTGGGAAGCACTTTTAGCAGGTCTTGTTCATTGAGAAGTCTACAGGGTTACTTGTAGTGGGACTATCTGGGTGAAGATTTCTTTCTTGTCATTTCAAAGCCATCAGCAGCACTTGTGTGTGCAGTTGATGTTAATAGAAGTGATAGGCAAAAAATAAAGAGCGAGCTGTCCAATTTAGTGTTTTCCTGCTCAGGAGGATGTAATGCAGCTGAGCAACCTCGAAGAGCCGGCTGCTGTGTTAATCAGCCGTGCCCTTGAGCTGTCCTATCCATTCCACTTTCCAGTTTCCTGAAGAGTTGCTCTTCCCAAGGTGCAGTTTTGTCTCGAAGAAATACCGACTTGCAGCGTTGTATGAAAACACACCAGCATACACAGCAGAAGCCAGTTCCCTCGGCAGCAAACAAGGAAGGGATTTTTATCATTTATACTGGATATACTCCAAGAATTCTCTCTTCAGTTCAGTTATTATCTTTCCCTACAGTGTGGAATATTCAATTAAACCTTCTCTCAAATCGGCCCTAACTTTAAATGAAAATTAAAGCGGTTCTGTTTAGGTAATGATATCCGTCACTGGGCTTAGTGTTCAGAGAGAACAGGAATGGTTTCACCTGTTCCTCTGAATTAACCTCAGCTGACGTTCCTCATGTTTCAATTCCTCAAAAGTGCAGAAAGAAGACAAGCATTTAGCATCCTTCTGGATGTGCTGGCTCTCAGGTTTGGGATACTGGAGGGACGCAGAAAATATACTCTTCATTTGGAATGTATTTAACTTAATCTGGCATTTTTAAAAATAGATTTCGTGATTCACTAGAAAAAAAACATATATTTCTCTCTCAGCAGAAGCTAGGATAGCAGAATGTTCTTCTAAATTATCTATCACAGTCTGTCCAACAGCATATGGGCATATACCTCGTACTGTGTTTAAACATGTTTCTTTTATCATGAAATCTACTGAAATTTTCTATATCCTGCATCTTACTGAAAGAAATACATTTCTCTCAAAGGAGGCAGACCCAGAGCAATAACACGTTTGTTTCATCTGACGGGGGGGGAGAAGAAAATGCTCTTTGGTGACCAATCTTGTTTGCAACTTGTCTTAAGGTGAGGGCAGCTCAGTGTTCATTCTGGGTTAACTCATTTCAGGTCTGAGCAACAGAAACGTAACTCAGAAAAATAAAATCTGTGACTGGGAGAGTGTCTTAACAGTTAGCTTGTCCGGGGAGGTTTTCCCAGGACAGTAACAGATGTGCAAGCAGTGTCACAGGTTACACGGTAGCTGCTAAAAATTATGAAGAGCAAAGTGAGCTAAAATAACTGGGCAGCTTTCATGTGTATATATACATAGAATCATAGAATGGTTAGGGCTGGAAGGGACCTTCAAAGGTCATCTAGTCCAACCCCCCTGCAAGGAACAGGGATATCTCCAACTAGATCAGGTTGCTCAGGGCCTCGTCCAACCTGGCCTTGAACGTCTCCAGGGATGGAGCATCCACCACCTCTCTGGGCAACCTGTTCCAGTGTTCTACAACTCTCATGGTAAAAAATTTTTTCCTAATATCCAATCTGAATCTACCTCCCTCTATTTTAAACCCATTACCCCTTGTCCTATCACAACAGGCCCTCCTGAACAGCCTCTCCCCATCTTTCCTGTAGGCCCCCTTGAGGTACTGGAAGACCGCTATAAGGTCACCCCGGAGCCTCCTCTTCTCCAGGCTGAACAGCCCCAACTCTTTCAGCCTGTCCTCATAGGAAAGGTGCTCCAGCCCTCTTATCATCTTCGTGGCCCTCCTCTGGACCCTCTCCAACTGGTCCATGTCCTTCTTATGTTGGGGGCTCCAGAACTGGACGCAATACTCCAAGTGAGGTCTCATGAGGGCAGAGTAGAGGGGGAGAATCACCTCCCTCGACCTGCTGGCCACGCTCCTCTTGATGCAGCCCAGGACGCGGTTGGCCTTCTGGGCCGCAAGAGCACATTGCCGGCTCTGCTAACATATGTGCATAACATGTATGCACTGCTTCATTGTTCTGTTAGATGAAACGACCAAAAGAAAGCCTAATGAACATGATCTCGTAGGCAGGGCAAGGGAGAAGCCTGCTAAGGTTGGGAAAGAGCCTCCTGATATCAGTGGGCTTCCATGGATCAAGCTCGTAGTCGTCTGCATCTGGTGAAAATCATCACTGCGTTTAGTGAAAAGCTAAAAATGTGTTATTGTCGCTCCGTGCTTGCAAGTCCCTCAACATTATTGCAATAGAAATGAAATCACCACTGGTATTTATTTTTCTTTGACGTGTAAAAGTCACATTTAGAAGTTATCTGGGTAGCAAATCCGTAGTCCCACAAACCCAGACACTGTAATAGAGCAAATGCAGCAGAGTGTGCTGACACTGAGCATCTGAGATCGGTTTCCACTCAGTAATGCTGTGAGTTAGTAAAAAATGGACAATATATGATGCAGGTCCTTGCAGGTTTTTTTTTGGCCTGTAAGAATCTAGACAGCAGCTTGTTTTATTTTTTAGTGAATATTTAGTGTTCTTTGAACCAAATCCTCCTGTTCAGTAAGGTGCTGTGGCTCAACTCTTGTCACACACTGCGTGCGGATCCGGGCTGCAGCGATTTCAATCTCACGTGAGACTGTAGCAAAAGGACTCCACAGCCTGAAGATTAAAGAGTTGGGACCTGCTTATCTCGGTTAGACACAGGCAGCACTAAGACAAAGACGACAGGCACTCAAAATAAGTGTTGCAAGGTTTTTCCTCCTTTTCTGTTGCACTGATACGCTGGCAGCTGCTTTCAGAGCTTCTGCCTGACCCAAGGCTGTTCTCCTGAAAGCCAAGTAGCAGTGGTGGCACCAGGGCTTTTCTGCTTGCTGGCTAACAGAAAGGGCAAGCATTCTTTTTTTTGGCACATAAAAGCTGAATATTGAACAGTGTCAGCAACAGTTATGGTAATATTTGGAGAGCGGTTTCGTGTGGTCATCTTTTGTGGGTTTCTATTGTAGCATAGGCAAATTAAGTTTATTTAGTCTTTTCACCTATTTGTCACTAATTCTACCTTCGTAGAACATTTGTAGTTCTCTGTCTTCCATGTCTTAAGTTTTTTTTCTAAATTGTACTTTGCTTACTAATGATATAGACAGGTTGTAATGTTTCTTACAAAGGTAACTCCCTGTCAAACACCCTGTGGCATCATATGGACCAGTTTCATTGTACTTTGAAGACCAGTGTCTCACCCCAGGACACTACATCGTAGCAGTCTGGGCCCTGATCCTGCAGCCAAGTAATGTCCTGGACATCTGGGGACACATTTTATGTTGAGCATTTGGACCCTTTGATTTGCTCGTGTGTCTGTTTCCCAGCTCAAGCAGGTGAGCTGTCTACTTTTCAATGCAAGGTGTGTTTTCTTGCCATGGGAGGAGGACCAACCTTCAGCTCGATGTGATACGATATAAATTGACACACTATTAATTGCAAATGACAGCGTAGCGTGACTTGAGTCCTTTGTGGGGTGTGAGGCAGATGGCAGCCCATGCAACACGTACCTGAGTCAGCACGGTTTGCTAACTGGATTATCTGGGATGCTCTGGCTTGTGCCTGTCCCAGCATGATCAAGCTCCTTGCTTATCGGACTGGAAGCGACTCTTACACAGGACCTGAGCACCAGGCCAGCTTCTGTATTTTACAATTAGAAAAGAGGATAAATTAGAACATATTTGAATTCTCTTGTTTTCAAACCCATTAATATAGTACTCAGAGCTATAATCTCTATGGGCCAGATTGTAACACTCTTTCTTACGGTGAATGAGACTGTCTGAGGAGTGAAGCAGCCCTGGGTCTCAGAAACAAGTCAGGATATCATCATCCAGCCCTGTGTGCTTTATGGTTATTATTATCTTTTTCTGCCAGCAACAGTAAATTGCACACAGGTATAATTTAAAGATAGAGATTATGTGAAATGTGTTTTGAATAATAGATGAGTCTCGGTCAGATATCGTTAACATATAATTAAAAGTAAAGATAAATACAACCGATACGACCGCATGCTTAGTGTGTTCTCTTTTGTGGTGGTGCCCGAGGGAGGAGACATGGGGGAGAGGTTGCTCCGTTATCATCTTCCTGGCAAAGTCTCTCTGAAATCCTTCTGTGGAGATGACAGAATTTTCTCCCTGGAGTAAAGAGCTATTGTTCTGTCCCTAATAAATCCTGCTGACTTCCCAGTGTCAGGGAATATGAGGGCACATTCATTCTCACCCTCCTCCCATCGGGAAGATGCATTGTCTTCCATTCATTCCTTTTTCTTTCTAATTTTTTTGTTCATCTCATCGTCTTTATGTTTTATTTATTCATTCTCCTCTGACCTCCTATACCCGCAAATTTCGTGCATGTCCACCAAGACAGACTTCTGACCACAGACTAGATGGCAGCGTGGCTACCTGGCCAAGGTGACGTCCAGGCTCGAGTCCCTGCCCTTGGCAGCGAGGGAGCCGCGGGCACCGGCAGCAGCACCCTGATGGCCCGTGCAATTGTCCTGTGCCCACCCAGTGCCCTGCAAGAACAGAAGTCTGCCAGGAAGATGACAGGGCAGAACACGATCAGAAAATGTTCAAGCAAGACTCCTTCCATTCAACTAAAAACCAGAAAGTCCTAACTTTCGTTTGCTGTATTTAATAATGAGTTTTTTTAATTTGCAGAGAAAATATTTCCATGTTTAAAAGTAAAACTGAGCATTCTGATTTCAAGTGAGCTGTGCTATTCACAGTATGACCGTGCCCGTTCCCCTTTGTTTGAACTTTGAGTAAAGTTTCCATCTGTGCTCTATTTAGTGCACAAATATTTTCATGAGTGTTGACTCCATGTAGGGTTCAATGACTTTTGGAAAAAAATCTGGCTGTTCTAAAAGAACCTGTCGTTATCACTTCTTTTCTAGGGTGAATGATGCACGGCCTCTTGCTGCTAAGATACTATTTTATAGTTTTAACACCGGGTACATGGAGATTCCATTAAGTATCTGTCACATTTTTCCTCTGTTTAATGCAGACAACAACACACTGCACGGACCAGTTTTCCTTCAGGAGCCCGACAGTGTGATCTTCCCCTTGGATTCAGAGGAAAGGAAAGTGAAGCTGAGCTGCGAAGTAAAAGGAAATCCCAGACCAACCATTGGGTTCGTTGAATGTTTAACTGTTCTTTAGCACGATCTCTGCGTTACAGCAGCATCCCCCAAGAGCCTTTCTCCTGCATGTATCATGTAACTCAGGGATGCCCCTGGAGTCTGTCACAAATCTGGTAACAAAACCAAAAAAAAGGGCAGCAGGAAATCACCACGTATCGCGACGCAGTTGCAAAATTTGGGCAAGCGTTCAGAAAAGTTACGAAGGGATTGCAAACAGTCTTGGCTCCCAGATTAACCGTCCTTTTCCATAAGCGTGGACAAAGCTCTTAACTGTTTTCAGCTTCAGTGACTGCTTTGGGATCCTCAGAAAAAAAAGATGCTTTGCTTCCACGGTGGTGCTGCTGCTGTAAATCATTTAGGCTGCTGCGTTTTTTCCTTTAGTGCCTTTCTTGTTTTGTTCAGCAGAGTAAATGCTGCTCTGAAACCGATTAGAGTCGTCAGACCTCGGCCGCCGTGCTGTCTTCTGACACGAATGTTTAATGCAATAAATTCTGGTTTCACTGCTGCAAACACATTCAAATTGTTTCTCTGGGTGTGCTTGTAAAGGGAGCTGCTCTGCGGCGGTGGCTCCGTGGAGGGCTGGGGGCATGAGAGTTGCTGGAACTGGGGCAACGTGGTGCTGGAGTTTCTCAGTGCCCCAGTTTGTGCCAGCATCTGCTGTGAGTGAATTTTCTTAAACAGCCAGCAAGTCGGGAGAGGAAAAGAAACCTCAGTGGACTTGAATGGTTTAAGGATCCTGTTTCTGGGACTTTCCCTTGCAAAATGATTAATTCCAAAGAGCAGCAGCACTAGCAACTACAGAAGCATTAATCATATCAGAGACTAAAATATATGTCCAGGCTATTGCTCTTTCAGTTAAATACCGGAATATTTCAATACTGTGCAGGAAATTTGCATTTTCATGCGTTTTTTTTAATATTAATAAGTAGTCAAAGATGTTTTAAATCTTTCTTTGTTTACTACATGTTGTATTTTCAAATACCCAAGAGTATCCATTAATATTAGCAGAATCTAACTTCAGCATTTTGTGCTATAGGTGGAAGTTAAATGGAACCAGTATTGACATCAGTATGGATTACCGCTACAGCGTGGTGGAAGGCAACCTGTTGATCAATAATCCCAATAAAACCCAAGATACTGGAACATACCAGTGTGTAGCAACAAACCCGTTTGGAACGATTGTCAGCAGAGAAGCAAAGCTTCAGTTTGCTTGTGAGTAAGAACGCAGCCTCCGCTCCTGCAGCGTGCCAGAAAAACTGGGAGAGCAATGCTGCTCCACTAACCTTTCCTGGTGCATGGCTTAGGATTCTCTGAGCTGTTCATGGGTCTGAGCTGCTCATGGAGGAGAGGAAACACCTGGATCTAGAGAGGAAATGTGGATGAGGAATAGGTGTCTTGGTTTATGATTATTTAGCTAAAATTGTATGTAGTGTGCAGGGTAAAATGTCTTGTTTCTTGAGAAAGAGGCCACCTAGGAAGGTATCTGGCAATTGGGATCTCACCATTGATTTTTCCTTTCCTTGAGGAATTAAAGCTTCAAAATATTTGAAGGAGCATACTCTTTGTAAGGAATAAATTCACAGTGACAGTTTTCACAAATCCTACGTTTCAGTACTTGGGTACAAGTACTTCCAGGTATGGGTGGTAGTCTGTAACTCTGTCTAAAAGGGAAAACAGGCTGCTTCATATTTACTTTGGGTTAAATTCATGCAGCTTCTCGTCGAAAGCTAAGGATAACAAAAGACACAGGTCTTGATGTGAATTAGCACTATGTGGAATTATGAAAAGCCATTTTGAGATACAGGATAAAGTCCACAAGAGTGGGCGAACGATAACGGAAGACTGCGAGTCATCTTTTTTCTCATGCAGTCGCAAAGGTGGAGGCAGAGAATAGGTACCCAGGTTATTCATCCGTCATCTCTGTGCCTTCTCTGTGCTGTTGTCCTGGGAGGAGTGTCCATAGCAGCTTAGCAGGTCCTGCTGGGATTACTGTGGACTGTCCTTGCCTGCACATGCAGGAGTTCAAGGCGATCCATTCCCAGGCATGAAGCCATCAGTAACGGTCAGCTGGGCTTTTGGTAGAGCTTAGTGAAAGATGCTTTTCACCAACTGGTAGAAGTTGATGTGCTCCAGCTACAAAAATAAAAAGGTAAATGCACCAGTAAACACCGGGTTCATACCATATAGAGAGGTGATTTGTGATTGGTGATTTGTATCTTTGCTTCAGATACAGAATGTTTATTAAATTCTGGCTGTCCCAATATTGGACACTTTTAAGATTCAGCTGGACAGGGTGCTGGACCATCTTGTCTAGATCGTGCTTTTGCCAAGAAAGATTGGACCAGATGATCCTTGAGGTCTCTTCCAGCCTGGTACTCTACAATTCTGTGATTAATTTATCTGTCTTCGTGAGTGATACATCTGGCAAAAATCTTTCCAAGTTTTCTAGTTGACAAACGGATTTGGTTTGCCTGATTCTTAGTTTAGAAGATTCAATTCAAAAACAGAGCTAGTTTTTTTCCAATTAAAGTAATGATGGGGAACTTGAATAAATGTATTATTTTTGATTCCTGAAATTTATTTTGGATTGCTAAAACAGCATAAGCAGTAGAAACATTTTGATTAAATAAAAAAGAAAAAAATAGCATTTATCAAGGTAGGCTCTGTGCTTTCACAAAACAGTAAGTCATTTTGTCTTGTGTAATCAAAGGGATTGCAACCAGAATTGGCTGAATTATGAAGGACACAGAAGGAAAGCTCTGCTTCTAAGAACTGGTAAAAATGGTATCTGTATTAGCAATCGGTGTTTTTCAGCCTTGATGTCCAAGACACGTGGATGCAGTAGCACTGCCTAGTATAACTGCTTGCCTTTCTGTGGTTTCATTCCAAATGTGATCATTTTGGAATGGTCTTCTGTAAGTTCTGCATGGGATAACCTAAAACACTGAATAGGGAGGACTCGTTCTAGCCACTGGAGAGCTCTCTTAAACCTCTTTACTCTCAGTTGCTCTCTCAGGATTTTCCCCTTATATCAAGTTATTTTCCTTGAATTTAGACCCTTGTCTGGCACCTCGATTGCACACACAGTCTCTGACCCAGCTCCAACACTTCAGCTCGGTCTCTCACACCCCACTGTGTTACGTGTTATGATTTAACTGTGGAAAGCTGTTTGTTTAGAGACTGAGGACTGTACAGCTTAACCTGTCCGTAGCTTCCCTCTTCGTCCGAGCAATCCCTTATTTTCCAGCAAAATCAGTGTGTTGTGTGATTTTTGTATTATTTCATTTCTATTTCTGAGGAAAGTTATTGGTGGGTCTTTTGAGACTTATATCTGGAGGTTTGAGCTGGTTTTGTCCTCTTAAGGGTTAAATTCGGAATCCTGGGGCATCATTAATATACATTTGTTCGTTATTCAAGGTCTGAGTTATTCTTCTCTAGCGTTTTCACTGAAGATTAAACTGTGATCTAGCTATTCACCCTCCTGTGGAGGTCAGAGAGGGTCAGCAATTTAATCCTTCAAATATGTATTTAGGTTACAAACTCATTATGATAAAAGTGCTAATATTTTCCCCCAATACTTACTTTGTGATATATCATTTACATTCCAAATTTGTTCTCTCTCTCTCTTCCCTCCCCCTGCCCCCCACCTCTCCACTGCTAGTTGTCTCTGAAATGGAACATATTTTTGGAAAGTGAGGAATCTGCTGTGCCACAGTAACAGAATATGGATTAATGATAGCCTAAACCCTGTACTTACAGCAATACAGGCTCTCAGAAAATTAAAAAAGCTTTAAACTCTGAATATGGATTCTAATAATGGCTTTTCCAAAATGATATACGAAAACATAGCTGAACTAGATTAAATTATGTGCTTTTTATTTTAGGGGGTGAGGCTTAGCTTGACAATTTTATTCACTGCACTGTAGTTTCTGTTTGGAAATAACACTGAAATCAATAAGAAGTTATGCCTGGAAAGAAGTGCAGCTCTGATGCTGCAGTTTAGAGGCGTACCCACCCATTCAGACATATGATTAAAGCTGTTTACTATGGCCCGGATCCTGCTTCCGTTTAAGTCGAAGATAAAACTTGTATTGATTTTTCGTGGCACCAGTGTTGGACCATACCCCTCAGGAAGTGATGAATTTGCAAGTTGTTCCGCCTGCTCATCTCCCCTTCTCTTTGGCGTGACTCGAAGGTGCTGAGCAGCTCTGGGCTGCGGGCAGGACCGCGGTCCAGCTCAGCGCAGAGCGGTGCGCCGGGAGCAGGATGTGCCTTTCCTGAGCCTCCTCGCCGAATTGTTTCTAGTGCCTGTGAAATAATTTAGAAGATGTAACGTTAATGCACGCAGGTGCTGAAAGTTGCATTTACACTCGCGTCTCCGTAGGCATAAAATCACAAAGTTGAGTCCCAGGAAAGGCTTCAAGAGCTCGTCTGTCCCCAGTGCGAGGCAGCATCGATGCCCTCCCTTAGAGGAGCTCACCAGCCTGTTCTGCACAGCGTTTGCAGACCCATTTGGTGGCCTCTGCTAGTGCTGACCATGCTTGTCAGCAGCTGTTACTGATCATCTGGACTATGCTTGTACTCCATGCCCCGGGTGAGTGATGACCCAAAGGCATTCAAGTCTATTTCTCCTCCTCTTCTGTTAACTATCAAGTGTGGTAGATGTCCAAAGGATTGTGCTTTTGGACAGCTGAGTCCCAATGGTTTCCCACCAGGAATGCCTTTGCAGAAGCCCCCGATTCATCGCCACGTGTGGGTGACCATGGACAGTGCCAGCTTCCGCGGGGCTCGTGGTTCATCTACTGTCTTTGGGTTTGCTCTCGCTTAACCAAAGGCTGGTAATGGAAAAAAGGGCAAAAGGGCCAGCTTGTCAAACCTGCTCCAAGTGAGCAATGCTGGTAGAAACGAGTTCAGGAATTAAAAGACTAAGTAAGGTTTCTTTTTCTGTTTGAAAATTCGTTGCCAAGTGATGTCCAGATCTGTTCTTTTACAGTCCCATTGGTAGGGTGGGATGAGCGAGACTGGACTCTCCCCAGCAAAGAGAGTGGCAATTAGTATCTTGCCTTTCAGCTGATTTAGAAGCATTTACAGAGTAGCAACTCTAATTAGAGATCAACTTTGATATTTATTTTACCTTGCTGAGGCCACAGTTTGTTTTTTGCTGCCAACACTTTGAAGCCAGGCGTTTTTGCACATCTCCAGGAGCAGGGCAGAGGGTCAATCCAGCAGCCCTTTGCCCCCTGCCCCGGGGCGGGTTCCAGGCTGTGCCTGCTCCATCACCGCCTGCACCTCCGGATGGGGCCAAGGCTTCACTCCACTCCCCCAGCAGAATGATGCCCGTCTTCTCCCATGGAGCCATCCCCAGTGCTGGTGATTCCTATCACATTCCCTGCTGTGATAACTAGACTCAATTTGGCCCTAAACTCCTCAGCAGGATTTGCAGTTTAACCTGAAAACACACAAAGACAGTGCTACCAGCTGACACTGGTTTAGAAATAAACCCTCCAGAGAGTGGGCGAGCAGCCATGCAGTAGTTGTTGCCTTTCTCATCAGTAGTTTTGGTCATACCATTGTTTTGCCCCCTGTTATGAAAACTGCCTAAAAGTGATGTCTGTGAAACACGAGCTGTTGGAGAAATGAGATCTACTTTTCAGGGGATTTTAGCATTTTGCACGTTGTCGCACCCCCGCACTGGGAGGACGGTCGGTGTCCTTCCCCCCGCTCTGCGTGGAAGCACGCAGCAATTTTTTATGAAGGAGTTTGTGTTGAATCAGCAATTTATCAGGTCCATGCTAATGCTGTGGGTATTTTCTGCAGTTGGCAAAAATGATACTGAGATGGCCGGGGGCTGAGGTACCAATTTTTAGAACAGAAATGAGGCCCCAGGAGAGGAGACGATGGGGTTGAAGGGAGGTGGGGGATGGATCAGAGGATGCTGGAGCAGCAGCAAACCATCGCTCTGCTGCCCCAGGAGCCTGGGCTGTGGGCAGATGAGATGAAATGAAAGGGGAAGGGTCTCCTCCTCCTCCTCCTCTTCCTCCTCCTGCAGACGGCCCCGGTCAAGCGAAATGGTTGATTTTGTGCGTGGAATTTAGCCTGAACTGTTTTACTGTGTTTGATGATTAAACCGTGCCTGGAGGGCAGGGTTTGCAGGTGGGCTTCCCTCCGCCGCTAACCCGGGCAGCAGCCTCAGACTTAATTTTTGTACATTTTCCATCGAATTATTCATATGTAGAAACTCTTAACTTTCTTCTTCATTACTGCGAACGTACTCCTAACTGCCAGGAATCACACTATGGTTAGTGAAAGCTTTCCCCCCCGCCTACTTTTAGAAGAATTTGTTTCGTTGAATTTTTTCTGAAAATAATTGTTACACATGAGTTAGCAGCTGGGACTCAGCACTGTGCCGTGCCAATGGCAGCAGAAGATACAGTAATAATGCGACTGTGATGAGAATACTTTGGGGCTTTGACCTACCATCCCAAAATAATTCGACTGTGATGATAGAAAATCACTCCCAACGTTATACTGAAAAGGACTTTTTTCAATATTCCCATTGCTGGAATGATTCCTGTTTATATCTTAAACCCGAAAAAAATCCCATGATTTTTGCTATTAGTTGCTAAGAAACAAATTGTAATTGCTGCTCAAATTCTGTGCTGTTTTACCCTCTTACTGCCCTGAAGTGCATTCATTTTCTTTTTGGAGATTGAATAATCAATGAAGTAATTCATTCAAGAACAATTAATAATGAAAACATTTTCCAAAAAAAAACCACCAAAGCCCCTGCCTTGCCTAAGCAAACCGGCCCAACAACAATCCCATTGATTGGTCAGTGAAGCGGCGCGCTGAATGAGGCATTTGGCACACAAATTAAATCATTTCCGCAGTGATGACTAACGTCTGAGTGTTGAGAAAAGATGATGTGCTTCAAACCTCCTGGAAATTAAGGAGATGGAGGGTTTGGGTTGTTTTTTTCCAGTTGGCCCCTCGGCAGCCCATCGGTCGCCCGTGCTCATCCTCTTTCGGAAGTTTATTTTTTCAAGGATTTTCTGCTTCTGAAGGGCAGAAAACTCAGTTCAGTGAATTTTCCCAGCTCCTTCCTTTTTCCATTCTCTGTGAGAGCGGTTGTGAAAAGAGCCCCGGCTGGATATGTGGGGTGGGAGCCTTCAGCACCCTGGGTGGGGGCTGCCCACGGGCACTAAGGTGGGAGAAACACCCACCCTGCCTGCAGCCACCGCCACGCTCTGAGGCTGGTTTTCACCCCAATATAGAAATGCCACGCTCGGCTATTCCTTGCTCAGGTACCCCTTCTGATTTTTTGGAGCCTGGACTTGAAATCTGCAACTTTTTCCATAGGTTAATTCACCTTTTTTTGGCATTTGCATCAGCACACTGCCTCCCGTGTGTATGGTAACAATTCAGAGATAACACCCCAGCCAGAAACTAGAGTTTGCCCATGAATCTGCCTTAAATAACTTAATTTTCTTAATTTTTTTTGCATTTTCAGAAGTGGTTTCCTTAACGTGGCCTGCTTTCCCATACACACTCCAAAAATCTCTTTTGCTGGCTTATTTTTCCCGTTTAAAGCCTTTCAGAGCCTCTAAAATCTTAACTCAGCTGTGCCAAGTGTTGGAGAACCATCTCACAACCCCTGCACCTTTGCCACGCAGTCTCCAATGGGCAGAAAACTAGGCTAAGCCTCACGTAAGCTCTTCTTTTTCTTCTTTTTTTTGATGAATAGGACCAATGGGGAGTATATAGGAGAGGATAGATACATAACCTACTTTACTTTCATCTGTGATAGAAAGTCCCCTAACTTAGAATAGAAACATAGGATTTACACCTGCTTTGTTTCCACCTAAGGGTTGTAAATAAGATGAATATATTATTACTTAAAGCAGTAGTAGGGCATTTGTAAATAATCAGCACACCTTCTCTCAAAGCTAGTAATCTCGTGAGCCTGCAGTGTTATTTAGGAAGTGTATTTGGGTTTATATCACACAGAAATAGTGCTGCTGAGAGCAGGGAGCGTTGCCCGGGGAGGTGTCGGAGGGCTGTGGCCAGGAGCTGCTGCATATTTATTAATTTTGCCTTTAATGCGTAAAATAACATATTCAAAATAGATGTATTTTTTTTTTATATCTAGGGGCTGGATCTTTGAGATCTAAGTGCAGATGTAGGAGTTTGTTTAAAATGAATGATTAAATGGACCAGTTTGGTCCCAGTGGGCGAAGGTCCGGCGATGTCAACTTTCTTTGAAAAAAGCTCCGCTGAAACTTTTTCTAGTCTTGAGAAAATTATCTTTGTGCTAAATCATGTCAGGGTGCGGCAGAAAACTCCAACTGGACCTGGAAGGAAATGAAAAGAGAGATTTCTTGTTTTCTGTGATGTTCTGAATGAAGCAATATTTTTCTGAGCATTTTTTCTTAAATCAAAGCCGAGGATAAGGAAGTTGAATAGCTATGGTAGATGATACTAGAATTTCGTTTTGATGTGACTTCAGAATATATCCCAGTTACCTTTACTGAGTACAGTCTTACCTCTGCAAATCACTGATGTCCAGTTGGCTTATTCTGATGACAGCTAGAAGGGTGCATAAATAAGAGAGGAAATTTAAATTACAATTTTGACAATGGCTAGAAAGGTAGATGCCAATATAAAGCAGTATCCTCCAGAGTGCAGTGACCCTTCAGGGAACTTGTTTATTCAGTGAGATTGAACCATGCTTTCTTGAGAAGACAAAATGGGATATGACCACCTGAAAACTCATAAATTTGAGAGAAATCTTTCTCTCTTGACTTACGGATAATTAAATTAGAGTTCATACAGATATTTCCTTCAAATGTTAATATCTTGAAATTTTGATTAGCAGTCTCATAGAGACTTTATCTGCAATGTAGTCATAAGCAGCCAGGGTAGAGGTACGCCGTGTCCCCATGCAGTGGTGCCTGCCCATGATTTCACATGTGCACCCGCGGTGGCCACTCATTTGTCATGAGGGAGTGAATTCTGGGCATCTTTTCCATAGCAAGTAGTCTCTGCCTCTCACTGTCTCATTACAGACATTAGAGGTATGTCAGGTCTGGGGATCATTGCTGTCCAGGCTAGACGTGATGAGCCTCAAACCACGTAACATCTGTGGTTGCAACTAAGGCTTCGTTAGGTCTGGGTTCTTTCCTGCTACAAATCTTTCCAAACATCTTGCAAAAACTCATCCTGGAGTGACACGGATGTCTAAAGAGCCATAAGCATGTGTTTTCGTGGCATATTGTAATGGCTGTGTTTCTAGTCTTTTATATGTAGTGGATAGAGAATAGGGCAAGGAATCAAGAGATATTTGTTATTTTCTCAGTTACTAGGATGCTTCATGTAACATCTCCCCTTTGGACTCTAAGTCCCCTCTCTGTCAGATGAAATAAAGCCATTTACCCATTTTGAAGAAATAATTATAATCCTTAGTTTGATCCTCACGGATTCTATACCAATTCAAATCAGTATTGTCTTCAAATGGGTGGAAAATAGCAGTTACAGGACCCCTTGGTCAAGCACAGACTGTACCCAAAGGCAAGAGGTGGACTTTGTGAGAAAAATTTCTGTTCCTGTTGACGGCATGTAAGGCCAATGCAGAACAATTTTATCTTAGTGACTGCTTTTTCATTGTTTTGTTTTTTTCTTTCCTGTTTTCCTTCCAGAAAGCAAAAACAGGGAGTGAGTGTTGGCATGCAAAGGACAGCAGTGCTTTAAATATGTTTGTCAAAAGTTGTCCCATGTTAGTTTTCCTGTCTGCAACAAACGTGACTGCCATTTCATAATTCATTAGAAGCGAGAGATGAACAGGATGAAAAAACACCTCCTCTCTGAGGGATGCTGCCTGGCATCCTAATGCGCGTTTCTGTAGGCAAGCTGAACCACTAGTACCCTCTGAGGATCAGGATCTCTGTGGGGTCTTTTTTATTTGTGTTTCTATCAAGTAAAGGGAAATTTGTCTTTGAAACTTGCAGCTCAGCAAGCTTGCACCACGTTATTTTACATTTTTTGGGGTCTGTGTTCATCTAGATGTGCAAAGTACAGAGGAGCAGCAGAACGCGCTCCGGTGGGGAACACGCAGGGCATCCGCAGTGTTAATGCTCAGCTATGAAGTGAGAGAGGGCTGTGCACCATCTCCTGGTGCCAACAGAAGGGCTGCTTTCTGGCTGTTGCAAAATCATCTGTGCTGGAAGAGAGTGTGCAAATAACGCCTTGTTTTGCTAGGAATATATAAAAAAGTTCCGAGAGTGAAAGAACTCTGTTCGAGTCAACCCAAGGGGAAATGTCTGCCCAGATTTTCCAGATTAAAGTAATAAAACAAAATTTTCTGAGTCCTCAGCATTTTGTCTCAAGCAGAAGAGCTGCTTCAAAACAAACGTTTGAAATATTTCCTATAGAAAGAAGGTAAACAGGCAGCTTTTATGAAATGGAACGTAAAGTCAGGGAGGATTTTTTTTTTTCGTTTTTTGGTAACATTATAGAAAAGAGCGATTTCATTTAGGAAGAGAACAGTGAGTGCCTTGCAGATATTGCTAAGAGCCCCTGTTCCCCTGTACGACGATGAGTGGCATGAAGGAAGGCAAAAAAGCACTGGCCTTGTTGCCTATTTGGTAGCAAGGATCAAATCCCAGCAAGGTGCTGAGGATATAGTGTGTAGGAGGAGCCATCCTGGTGAGGACAAGCAGCTCGGGCTTGGTGTGAAGAAGGAGAAAGTGATCTGAGCACAACGTGAGGATCTGTCACCCTGCAGCTGTGTTGGCCAGTGGCATTAGTAACACTCAACGAGAAGCCATCAGAGTCTTTGGGATGAAAGGTAAAAGCCTGAGAAAGTATTTTAGCCACGTGGGTAGACAAATCAGTCTGTTCTTGATAGATGGTGGTCAGAAAGACTTGGCAAGATTTAAACAGGGTCTCAATACGAGAACCCAGATAGAGACATCAACGATCAAGATGATATATAGGTCAGAGATGTGAGTGATGGGGAGGGCTTGCGAGGAAAACAAGACCTGAGCTTGCATACCAACACACCAGCTCTCTCCTTTCCTGACCCAAGCGTGGCCATTGCAGCTCGCCCCTGACTCAGACAGGAGGAGCTGAGCCCAGCACGCCGCCTCTGAGGACGTCTGGTTTGAGTTCAAACCTCCGGCTCCTCCAGCTACCCGTCTCTTCTCATGGCATAGCTACGTTGGGCCTTCAGAGCAAACCCCACCATGAAAACCCTCCAGCTGCTGATGCCCCCACAGCAAAGGAGAATTTTTGTGTTTTGTGAGAACGATGGCAGATTCTGTGCAGGAAAGATCAGGGAAAGGAACGTCTAGACGTCCAAACTGGTCCTGGTCACTGGGTAAAGGTGCACAGGCAGTAGCTTGTTTAATGCCTGCAGTAATAAAGTCCAAGGAAAAATATTTTCCAAAGGAGAGACAGAGTGGGGGAATGACATGATGTTTAGCTCTAAAACTCTTTTTTTTTTTTTTTCAGTGAAGTAGAAATCCCAGTGAAATTTCTGTTCTAAAGGTCAAATTAGAAAGCTTTCATCCCCAGACTTGTAAACTATTTCTCAAATCAGTGACTCTAAAAATTATTCATTAGAACACCAGCTCTTAAACTAAACTTCTATTAAGCTCTGTATCAAAGGGGGTTTCATTCCGAGCCGTGTAGCCCGCTGTGTAGTCTTGCCACAACAGCAAGGACATGGGCAGAAGAACTTAATCTTAGTGTATTTGTGAAAGGGATGACATAAAACCCTGCTTTTAAAAAGTCAGGCACAGGTTTTATAGAGACAGTGTTTAGAGATATTAGAGCCATAAATATCAGGAGGCAAATCTTGTCAAGTGTTTCGAGAGCAAAAAGCTTTAATGCTTTTGTGGGTGCTAGTCATCAGTTAAAGTGCTTTCAGCCTGCCTTCAGATAGACGGGCTATGATTTCTTCAAACCAATGTCCTCTAGAATCTGAAATTGATTGAGATGCACTAGAATCTCATCTTCAGGACTGTTTTATGGGCCAAATTAGCATAGTTTATAGTCTACAGCCAATGAAGTCGTATTATTCTGTGGGCAGCGATGCAAATGACTTCTGTCTCCATCTGGTTGTGTATTTTGTCCAGGATATGAAAGTATGCTCTGTTGTGTGTACAGACTTATGCAAATGTGATGAAAACAATTTGGAAGAGGGCATACAAGCTATCTCTTGGTAGAAGGTTCTTTATACAGTCTGAACCAGGAAGACTTGGCCAAATTCTCTGGTTGCTTTTTTTTTTTTTGTTCAACGAAGTGTCCTTGCCAGCCTATTCAGAATACCCTTGAGAGAAATCATCTGGTCTTTAATAATAAAAATATCCCATTGACTTTGATTCAAGGACTGCATATGACCTTAAACATCATTCTAAATCTTAGATTGCTGGGATCATCTTAAAATTATAGAGGGGGTATGAGAAGGCAAACCCAATTATGCTCCATAAATCTCTTTAAGTCATGCTTGAAAATTGACTTCAGGTGTCTTGACTGTCTCTGTGTACATAAGTGGATTGTGGGTTTCACATATATGAAGAAGTAACTACCCCTTACCTATATCATTACTTTACTTCCTATCGTATGGGTGCTTCGAAGTTCATTTAATATGTATAGTAAAGGTGATGTTTTATCCACCAAAGAATACCCAAAATTAGCAGTTGAAGAAGTTTTAGTTTCTGGTTTGTCAATTCTTATCAAATTCATTTTTAACCATTCAAGGTTCTTGCATCCAAATTACAACCAAGCCTCAAGGGTGAAATACCAAACCAAAGACTCCATGCAATTTATATGGGCTAAAAAACCCCTTTTTAAAAAATCCTGATGAAATGATTTGTCAATAATCTAACTGAAGTATTAGTAACCTAATTGAAGAATATTTTTAGCACAGTTACAATGACACTAAGGCTAGAGCGTGTAGTAACCAGTTATTGCTAATTCTCAGGAATTACACAGTTGCAACGGTGCACACAATCTAACATGTGTAGGTACCATCTACCCTTTTCCCTTCCTGTGCTCCTCCTGGACCTAAGCTGGGTGATGTCACCTTCCCAGGAGGAGGCACTTTTACAGCCCCTTGCCTGCCTGTGGAGTTGCTTCGTTTGGAGGGATGGTGATGGTGGTGGTTGCTTTCTTCCCCCAGCTGGTCCTGACTTTGGATATTTTTATAGATCTGCTACTACTACTGTATTAACTGCTTTTTCTGCATAGATTCATCTCTCTGTTATATCTGAGTTCTACTGTGTCTGCTTTCTGTAAGTTGTGTTTTTGCTCGTGGTTCTGTTTGTTCCAGCCAAACCCACTTTTGCTCAGTCCCACAGTGCGTTCCGTTGGCAAAGAGGAGCTGTGGGTTGTGGGCACAGCTTGGAGGCATCTATTTCCATCCTGCAGCTGCACCAGCCAGGCCTTTGCAGTTGTCTTGTGGCCTTATTCTCCAGGTCCTGTGTTCCAGTTCCTTGTTTTTCCTTCAGATGTGTACATCCTCTATCAAGGTTCATTGAATAGCTCAGTCTGTAGGGATAATGAGCCATTTGAAGATATAGACAGACGTATAGATACAGGTATTATGCTTTGGTAGCTACTTGCTGTTAACATCGACTCAATAGAGCAATATCAGTGATGTGTTATCAAATTTGCTTTATAAAAATCTCTAGGCATAGACTTCAAGTAAAATATAGCAGCATAGAGGCCACCAACTTTTTTTTTTTTTCTCTAAACCTGGATTTCAGTCATGTTTTCTTTTGGAAATTAAAGTTCAGTGATGTATAAAGAAGTGATTGATGGATGTATGTTTTCGTTAGCATACAGTAAAAGGAGAAACAGTTTTGTATCAGTTAAACAAGAATAATAGATAAAAATAGCGTTGACACTGCTCTTCTGATCATTAGGAAAAAAGCCTTAAATGTAATGACAAAAGGCTCATTAATGGTATATGAGTTTTTGACAGTATGCCATTCAAGGCAATGTACAACAGTGCTTCCTTCTACATGACATAAATTGGCTTTCTAAAAGACATGCAGACACCTGTCACCATCAATTTGAATCATTTACTATTCATGTAGTTTTCTGTAATATTTTTGGTTTTGTTTAATCGTTCTGAAATAGCCCTCTTGCATAGAGAGTTCTCTCTTAATTCCAGAACGGGCAAAATTACAAAAGCATTTTGGATTCTAAAAATATGCTACACATTTAAAAAAAAAAATAAAAAATCCCACAAACCATGGAAACCCTCCTCTGGCAAACAAAGAAAGGCAAAACAGAGCTTGGTGCTCATAAAAAATAGGGATCTCTCTGTCAAATCACCAATGACCTGAGACTTGCAGCCTCCTGGGGGAGCCTCGTTGTTTCGGTCTGGTTTCCAGGGCACGCTGAGTTATTTTCACGTTGGAGCCAATAACGGGAGCCAAGTGGGGCTCGTGTACAAGCTTGTAAGCACTCTGCTTGGGTAGAGGTCTTAACAGCAGAACGATCAGTGGAGCTATAAATGAGAAGGGATATAAATCCAAAAAGGAGAGGTCAAATATTACACTGCCCCCGGCAACGGGAACTCGCGGGAAAGTGAGCCGATGCGGTCTTGTTTGCTCGTGCTTTGACGTCGTCTGTGAAATGTTTCTTTTAAAGAGCAAACTTGGATTTCCAGGACTTATCTAGTGGTCTCTTAGAAAAAGAATTACCAAATTTCGTAAATAAAGTACAAATCCAAGTAGGTCCTGATAAAGGATAAAAGGCTGCAGCTCTTTTGTTTTGCTTATAATTGAATCTTCGTTGCTATAAAGACTAATTTTTGCACGTGAAACTTGGGGAAATTTTTCATTACTCTAGCCGAAGTTGGATAATTGTAACTGTGAAAAGCCATATGTTTTTGATTAAAATTTCCATATGCCATTTACCGAGACAAACTACCCAGTCTTAAGGGGCTTTGGATTGTTCCAGATTGTCTAAGCTTTTATGAAACCAGGTTTGAGGTTTTGGAAGGAGGTCATTCCGTGCGATACCCTACCCAAACTGAAAAGCTGATGGGACTGACAGCTGCTGCTGGCACCTTCTGAGTGTTTTTGAGGAATAAGGGTCTGTACCAGACTGGCATCGCTTTCCAGGACGTGTGTAAGTTGTGTCACTGAACGTTGAGGCAGAGTTTTAATGGAGGCTACGGAAAAATCTAGTAATGTAGGGAAAGACATTCAAGTTCACGTTGAAGGGTGGGTGTTGGTGTGCCCGTGCTAGTAGCATATTGCACTCTAGTGCATTTCAGCATCAGATGGCAAGTTTTTGTGCAAATATTAACTAATTAAGTCTCTTTTGAGACACACGGTTTAAGTGCTCATCCTTAGAGAGGTGCAAACTTTGACTCAGAGAAGTTAAATTACTTTCCCAAAGTCAGGCAATTGCAGTTCGGTGGTGTCAGCGGTGCAAATCAGTATCTTTTCAGAGGTTAAATATGAACTTTATGCTCACAGGGGTCTGCTAAGTCTGATTTGGAACTGATGCTGTGGAGATGATGACGATGAAGTTTAAATGGCATCCTCACTCGTTCGTTAAATAAGGTCTGAGTAACAGAGTTCATCACGATAACTTGTCCACAGTCCTGTTACTCCTCCCTGTTATAGTCTCTTCTTTGCATTGGAGACATTACTAATCATATCCTCATGTGGTGCTGGAGTTGCTGGAGGTTGTACAGTATTTTTCTATTTTCAGGAGTCATCGGTTTAGTATTGTGTGCTCCCAAGACGCTTTGGCAGGACATTGACCTTGACCATGGGAAAGCATTAATATTTCCTTCCTCGGTGATTTCTCTTAATCAATTTTGACAATTGCTTTCTAAACAGAGAACAGCCAAGTTAAAAATAGGGCAAAAACTAATGGGCAAGTGTATTCTTTTCCTAACAGTCACACAAATATCTGATCTTGATTATTTGAAATCACATATTTAAAATTTTTAAATTTAAAAATTTTTAAAATTTTTAAAAAATTTAAAAAGCCTGATCTGCGAGTTATTCATTGGTGCAAGTGACCTAGGATTTCTCGTGCAGACATATGCTGCTTTGATTAGTTAGGGTAAGCTTACATCCTTCTTGCATCTGGTATCCTTTTTGATCCTATGAATAGAAACAGTATTTTTTCAGGCTCATATGCAAATCCCTGGGTTGTTGAATGGACACACTTCCACCAAAAGCACACACAGAGATCCTGGCTCCAACAAGAAGCAGTTTTTATTAGTGTAAGCAGTCCTTGATTCTGGTCATGGTTTGTTTGTTTCCTGTGTAAATATTTTTGTTGAACTTAAAGCTCCTTTCTTTTTTTGATCTATGCAATGATAGATCACCATAATTGAAGTAATTCATAGAATCATAGAATCATAGAATCGTTAGGGCTGGAAGGGACCTTCAAAGGTCATCTAGTCCAACCCCCCTGCAAGGAACAGGGATATCTCCAACTAGATCAGGTTGCTCAGGGCCTCATCCAACCGGGCCTTGAACGTCTCCAGGGATGGAGCATCCACCACCTCTCTGGGCAACCTGTTCCAGTGTTCTACAACTCTCATGGTAACAAATTTTTTCCTAATATCCAACCTGAATCTACCTCCCTCTATTTTAAAACCATTACCCCTTGTCCTATCACAACTGGCCCTCCTGAACAGCCTCTCCCCAATTCATACCATAAAAACTTTAATTAAGTCACAAAGGTGCCTGCATGCTAAAACTTAATGAATTTATCACTTCAAGGCATCATTTTGCTCTGTCGTGTTCTGTCCCTTCTATTTACTAATGCTCATTGCATTATGTCTAACGTAACTGTAAACTCCTTAAATGATCTGGTCTTTTATTTCTATTAGAAGGTATTTAGTACTCCACGGGGTACTTAATAATTAATCATAATATCATTATTTTCAGATTTCTTACATACTGTGTCGCCAGGTGCCAGGACGCAAACCTCTGAGACTCTCAGGTCTCTCGGTGGGCATCAGGCCACCAGACCATCACACTGGCTTCCAGACCTCCTCCTCCTTCCCAGTGTTTCATGCATCTGAAGGCTGGATGGGTGCAGTGCCTTGCAATGTGGCTTCCTGTTAATCACTGGTGGTATTTTCCACCAGTTTATCCCTAATTGAACCTGGCTGCTTAAGTGTGATTAAAGCATAGTTAGCGTTTGTACAAGTTCTAGAAAGGTGGTCTTGATCTCCAAGCCTCAAGGATGCTGAACCCACTGCTCTCTGTTGTAGTTCATTCCAGCAGCTGATCATCATCACTCAGTAAGTGTAATTTCTCATCTCCGTTTCCAAGACTTTCAGCATCCTACCACTGTGGGTTTTTATGTCCTCCCCTGGCTTAGCAAACCCTTCAAGGAATGGCATTGTCTCCTTGTGACGGTGCTTCTGCATGTAAACCAGAAATGTCTCCCTTCTGTTGGAGAAAGTAGTGACCTGTTTGAGGCTTCCACTGCTTCCCTCCCAAATCTGAAATTGTCCTCTTTTCTTTTAATCTACACCCTCACCTGTTTTTCGAGAACTTGTGGGGATTTTATTGGCTTTGTTTTGTGGTTTGTTTTTTTTTCAAAACAGGAGCAAATGTATTTGTGGCAGGAGTCAGTGAGCTCCTTGACAACGTACGTAGGAGAAACAGATGAATAGTAGAGCGTGGAAGAATATAACAAGAAGGGAGTAGGAAACGAAAAAGAAAAAAAGGTGAAATACAATACAGTGAGCAAAACATGAGTAGAGGCCAGCCGTGTAGCAGCACATGCTGAGTAGCCATGCCGTGTCGGGGAGGGTCATCTGCTTGGGCACAGTGGCAGGTCCAGCAGCCAGGCACTTGCAAACCTCAGATTTCCAAGGCCACCTTGTCCTGCTCAGGTGCAATTCCCAGTGGAAAGAGCTGGTATCGAGGGAAACGTGGAGGTGTGATAGTCCTGCTTCAGACCTTCTTGCAAAACAGCAAGCGTGCCGAGAAATAATTGAGCTTGCTGGTTTAGTAGGTCTTCTGGTGTTTTCAAAGGTTTCTGTTTTGTATTGAGAATAAGAACAAAAATCCTCCTGTGTTAGCCAGAGTGCTTGGGCTTGGGGGCAAGGCAAAGTGGAACTTCATGCTCTTGTCAGGGGAGACACATACAGCCGAACCATTTACACTGCAATTCAGAGTCACTCTGCAGCTGTGAGGGTTATTTTTTTCTTCTTCTTTTACTGTCCCATTGATTTTTAATGTCAAAAGTGTAGAGAATAATTTCTTTCTTACTCTCTGGGCAGGGGTAGAGAGGCACTAGACAGCTGTGTGTCCCTTGGAAGAAGATGAACGTGGGGAAAAACACGTTAGAGTTCTCCTTCTGCACTAAAGCTTTTCGCAGGGTGGATTTCAGCAACCGTGTTCAACTTTAGTTTAGCAAGTGTACAATTCAGCAGTGCAAAATTCTGCACCCATTTGAGCAGAAGTTTGTAGGAAAGGGTTTTGTCCTCTTTGCACAGTATGTGAAAGCAGAGGAGAACCGCGCGGATGCGCTCGTCGCTGATCTGTGTGCTTTGTAACCGTTCAGCAACGCGGATATTGTTCCTAATTTCTTGGCAAAGATTGCAAGATGGTGTTTTAAATGAAGTTTCTTATTAATAAAATCTTAACGATATTATTGTTAAGTCAAGTTACTATTTAGGTACTGCAAAAATGAATTTGAAGCGTGGATTTCGGAATGCACGAGCATAATCAGCCTAATCAGTTTGATGAGACATTAGCCTTTCTTGTAATTATCTTAATCTCGTTAGTTTACTCAGAGCTGGATTTTAAGCACATGCATGAGGCTTTTCAGAACTGACAGTTGACTTTCAAAGGCTGATAGTTTGCACTACAGGCGATAGTGATGAATGCTCTGCTTTGTTTGCTGCCTCCAATTGATTTTGACTGTTCTTCCATCATTTCCTTGTTGTTCATCCAAGCAGAGACTTCTTTTCCTGGTAGCAATCCTTTTCTTGTCGTAAATGCATGTCTATCTGTTTTGTCAACAAATAGGGTTATTTCTTCCTTGCAAAAAAAAAGTCAGTGGCCTAAATTTGCATTTAACTATTGAGTTGTGCACTTTCTCTCCATGCTGTCCCAATCAAGAGGTGCTGGGTCACCGAGCAGGTGGCTGTTTCCTGTGATTAGTAGTGAAAGACCCTTCCCATTCCCTCCCCTGTGATTAACAGAAGAATTCCCCAGAGCACCGTTATAGGCTTAAACACGCAGGCTCAGATTTGATGTAATTTTCTTTCGTATGTCCCAAAGCAGACCTACATAGGGAATTTTTAGGGTCCAGTCCTGAGAAGTGAATTCTGTATAATCTCTGAAATGTTTTGTGGGTGTATGTCGTGCATGCGTATGGCATAATGCATTAGTTCTTTGAACGTGGAGGAAGATATAAATAGCTAAATAGAGATATGAAGAATCTTCCAATAAATATTATTTGAGACTTAGCAATACTTCTGCAATTTTTTTTCTAGTGCATATATATGTGTGTATACATATGTATATAAAGCATCTGCTTTGATAATTGGGACTTGTTTTGCTTTTACTTTTCATTTACTGGAAATAATACTCGTGTAAAACTGTCTCCTAACACCACGTGTATTCCTCTAGGCATCATTTTGGGTTTAGGTTATTATTCCTTATGCAGCTGTCCCCAGTGAGGGTGGGATGCAATCTTGTGCCTGTATGCAGTCAAAATCTATTTACATCTATGGGACTGGCGGGTGGCCAGAGGAGTGTAATAGTGGTTCCTGAAAAGTGCCATTCCACCTTTTTTTGTAGAACTTAGGGCAGAAAAAATTTATCTCTCTGTTTTCATTGATAACGGGTTTTCTTCTGTTTTCCTTCTGTCTTTTTTCCTAGGCCAAAAAAAGACAGAGGACAAAGAAAATCGCTCTGCTCAAAGTTATAGACTCAGAGCATGACTTGAGGCTGAAAAACTCCCTGTACCTCCACAGAGCCTGAACAGGCAGCTCACACTGGTGAACGTGCTGATGAATTGATACCCAGTTTAAATTTGGGCCAGTGTTAAACTCAAGTGTAGTTTTGAACCTCCTGTGTGAACTGGTTTTGCCCAAAGGGTTTGATCATGCAGGAGCCTTAGCACCTTATGCAAATGGCAGCACCACCCGGATTCCGTCACCGTTGCTTCTGTCCCTGGGTTTGGGCAGAAGAAAGATGGGAAGGTGGCAGCTTTGGGCTAGTTTTGTTTTCACAAACAGTTCACTACAGCGCAGCAGGCTTTTTAAGTCCCCACAATATTTATCCACTAAAATACAAAAGAAAGAACTGAAATAATATCATAGTAAGATTCTGGGAGTGATGTAACGTACAGTGAAAGGGTATGGCAGAACCGTGCTGGAAATCTTACAGTGACTACTAGCACTAGAATAAATTGTTACTGACTACTTCCACTGTAGTGCCTCTTTTGCCTGGATCTTGTCCTGAATTTGTCTTTAGCTGGAAGGGTCCGTGAAGAAGGTTTCTGAAACGAAGCAGTGACTTCTTCTGATTTTATTTATCTAATTTTTTTTTTTTTAAGTATGCATGCCAGTGCTTCCAGAAAACATTTTCAAGAGGGGATAAAAATCAAGGCTTAATTTTTCATCCTTGTAACCTTATAATGATGTTCCTACTCGTTCCTGCTGTTAAATATTTATCACCTGTGTGTTTCCTCTAGTTCCCAACTGCACTGACAACAGGTTTGTAATCACCAAACCATGGCTCAGCTACACTGAAAGCCAAAAAAAAAAAAAAAAAAAAAAAAAAAATTGAAATGCAAGGGCCTGGTAAAGAGAAAAGGCTACCAAAGTGATTCAGCATATCAGTGCTCCCGTGCAGCAGCTGATGGTGCCGATCAATACCTGGTACTGATCAATACCTGGTGCCACGCTCAGCTCACAGAGTCACCTCGTCACTTAATAGTGAATTTTTTTTAATTCAAGGAGGGAGGAGAGGGAGTTACGTTTTTTCAGTGTGTGGCCCCTGAAGGAGAGGAAAAGGAGAGAAGGTGGAAGGAGGAATTTAATTGAATTAAAGCACAGTGTGGCTGACATACAGCTGTTAGGAGAGACTTCCTTGTGGGAGAGGAAGGGTTTCTGCACATGGGTTGCGAGGGCATCGATAACAAGTCTCCTAAAGGGAAACAGAACTGGCTTATCACCTCATTGAAGGTAGCGATTGTTTAAGGCAGTAATTCTTCATAAACTCATAAAATAAACCCAGCAGCATTACAAATTGCTGGAGTTTTCCCTAGGTGTGTCTTCTGCCCTGGGTAAATCAGCACCTTTTCCAGCCTTGCAGCCTGTGGAGATGTTTTTGCAGCTTCTGGTGGTTGGCAGCCACAGCAGCCTCCCACCACCCCCGCGTTCCACCCATGTCCCACCATCCCACCTTCCAAGCCAGTGTTCACTTTGTCAGGCAGCAAAGTCCTAATGAACCTTCTGTCCTCCTCGTGGGTAAAAACCATTAAACTCCTTTTAACTGAGTTCTTTCTCTCTTGCCAGATCTTGAGAACTTCAAAACCAGAACGAGAAGCACGGTGTCAGTCCGCCAGGGCCAGGGCATGGTGCTGCTGTGTGGACCACCACCACATTCTGGAGGTAAAGCAGTTCCTTTCTCTCACTTTCAGCACGCAGTGGCAATTTGCAAAGTCTTCATTCTCTGGGGATGTGTCAGCCCTGCAGTGATCTTTTCTGGCAGCATGTGGTACCTGCCAAAGGCCCTTCCCTGAGACCAGCAGCATCATCAACTCCAGCGTTCATGCGAGGAGGTTTACGAGCAGTTTGCATTAGTGGCACTAGGGAAGCTGGCGTTTTCCCAGCAGCCAAGGCAAAATTTGGTAGAGGAAAAAAAATAGGTTCGAAGCAGAGTTTACAAATAGCCAATCATAACAAATAATGTAAGAAGTACTTTGGCGCAGTTTGCTTCAAAGAGAGTGATATAAATGTTTGGAAAACGCAAAACAATTCTTTGAATTTGTTTTAAATGTGCCATTCCTGCATTTGCTGGCTGACTTCCTGAACACGTGTGTTGCAGTGCTACATTTATATCAAAAAAAAAACCTTAGAAAGGGGGTCAGTCATCTCTTCTTGCTGGACATCATTTCAGGCGTGGACCGTGTGTCGCGCCGCCGCCACCACCATCAACAACCAGCTGTCGTGGCATCAGGGGGGTGTTCGGTACGCTGCGAGCAAGTGGTTATCTTCTATGATCTGTGTTCCTTTTAAAGAAATGTGCAATCCTGCTTTGAAGTCTGTCTGTCCTCATCAGCAGGATGGAAATGGCCCGTTTGCCGTTAGGCTGCGTTTGTTGCTCAGACAGGAGACGACAAGAGCTGCGTCACACGTGTCCAACCAGCTGGCAAACGTACCCACCACTTTGGTTATTCAGCTAAGGTCTCTCTCACCTTTTGGTTTCAGATGCCAGAGATTATCCTGAGAGTTTTGGTATCTCAGGTTTCTGATGTTCGTTGCTTGAAGGTGGTTCTTGCACCTGTGAGGTCAAGTTCACAAAATTACTCGTTTTCAGAGCATCTAACGTTAATAAGTAGCTCCCAGTTTTTTAGTTTATTATGAGTTGGAGATTCAGCATATGAACCGAGGGTTCCCCTCGATGAGAAGGGAATGTGTATTTCTTGCAGCACAGTTTCAGCAGGTTTTGTCAGGTTGGTGCATCCCGGTGTTACGTTTTGTTAAGCAGCATAACGATGCGATTGCCTCCTGTGATGAAGTGCTTGCTGGGTGCTGGAAATTGGGAAAATAAATGTTCATCTGGAGCTCAGGAAGTCGCTGGACTGAAAACCAGAATAAATGCAAATCAAATATTTTCTGCCCTTGGAGCAGTGGATGCCTGAGCCCCTGAGCCAGTCCTGCTGCATTTGTGGTGCCTTATCCATTAGAAGTTTTCAGTTCTTTTTTCTTTATTTCCCTTCCCCAGTTGTTCACTTACATGCACTAAATCAGTGTAAGAACTAGTAGAAACCTACCTGGGTTGTTAGCATTTTCCTCAGATAATTACCCTGCGTGTGAAGGGGTTTCCTCATTATTTCCACTGCTTTTTTAATCAAGAGCCTAACGATGAACGCGTGTTGGCTGTTCTACCTGTGAAGCTCTACACAAAAAATAATGGAAGAGTAAATATTGCTATGGGAACATGGCATTCAGGGCCCATGTAACAGCTCAGTGAGGAGCTGTAGGTGTTTGAGTGGACAAGAGAGAACAGTCAAAAATCTTAAAAGTATGTGTATAGCTGAAATTTGGCTTTGGTTTTGTTGCAACAAAAATGGGTCCCCATCGCAGCGCTGGCCGCTAGCACAGCGTTAGCTGGGCAGTCCCCAGTAACTGAATCACAATAACGGGGCTGGAAATGGGAGGAACATCAAAATGTTTCCATGACTTTTTTGATGAGACTAGTTAAGGTATCTCAGCATGTCTTAGGATGAGCTCTATAGTTTGGATGCTGTAAAACAATGCTATATTGCTGTACGTTTTCAAAGCACTGCTAGATCAATACCATCTGCTGTCGCTGCTCAGGGGAGCTGTAGGAGTAATTGATTGGGGGGGTCACTAGCCAAAATGGAAAAAAAAACCTAAAACAACCTTTGGTTTGTCCGAAGTGTTTCGTTCCATTGTATTTTGAAGCCTGTTTATTACATTTAGATATATTTAGAAACCACGAAGCATTTTAAAAAATTAGTGTTCAATTTAAGCTGTTGGTGAAAATGTTTCCCTTTAGAGAGGAGCTGTGCAGCAGGAAACAGGTTAGCTTTTCTTGTTTGCTTTTTTTCAGTATTGTTCATCAAATTTGGCAAGATACTTTTATTTGTCAAGATAAACTTAATTCAAACAAACAAACAAAAAGCCCCAAAAACCAAAGCAAACACTCGCTTGTGTTTCTAAGGGCTCTGAATATAAGTGGCGTTCCGTAGGGGATATGCCTGGGAAGTATTTGGAGGTCACTGTCCTTTTAACATTATCTGCAAATTTTAAGATCAGAATATTCCTTTGTGCCAAATAGTTCTTTTTCTTTAAGTTTGTGGGAACTGAGTCATTTAGCCGCAACTGTTACTAGATTTATTTGATAGTCAGGGCAGGGTTAGTTAATATTTTAACAACTGCAGTTTTCAAATGCCTCCTAACATCCCTGGCATTTCACTGTGAGTCTAGAGATTAAAAAAATACAATCCTAGAAGGGTATGCACGTTTCACTTGAAGGGCTGGTAGCATGCCCATCAGCATGCAGGACAAACGAGCCTGTAAATCCTTTCCCCTCCCTTCTTTTGGGAAGATAAATGAACTTTTCTTTTAGATTTTCCTTCACTCTCTCTCTCTCTGATTTTCTCTTGGTTCATCTTTAGAAAGGTCTATATACACGATGTTCTCATGACATTTGCCTTCCTGCCCTCGTGGGAAAACCCTATAGACGTAGAGATTGAGATTTCCAAGTGCTGTGGGAAATGGTGAATGGACACAGAGAACTGGTGAAAATGATCTCTCAATTACTTGATTATTTAAATTCTGTGTTCCCTGGAGGTATGCCTTGTTTTGAGATCTCTGTCTGTGTTTCATACCACCACTCATCACATCTGTAGCTTCTTTATTCGCACTCCTAATTTATCTCACTAATCTGTGCAAGTAATAAGCCAACTGATCGCCTCTTTAGATAGCAAAGTGCTGGGATATGCTGATGGAAACGTGCTGGCACTTCTACAGGATGTGTGTCCTCCTGCCCACTGGCTTAGGGCCACTAAGGAAGTTGCTGCTGACCCAAGAACTGAACCTTCCCAACACAATTTCTAGACCTGAACCTCTTTTTCCCGGACACCTTGTCCTCTGCTCCTTTCGGGAGATGCTGACCTTCCTGAGCATCTGGGAACCGTGTCTCTGACTGAACAAAGGCAAGAGTTAAAGGAAAGTAAGTTTTCCATCTCTCTGCAGAGCCCATGTTCTCAATGCACTTGTAAAAGTCCATCTTCCCGAAGAGGAGGAGATTCATTAAAGTTCAGTTGTTCAAATAACTCTTTCCCATCTGATGCCATTACTCCTGTTGGAAACACAGCCGTGTAGTTTGTGTCTGGGAGCTGAAATGTTGACAGAGAATTATTCTCACATCTTTTCACATAATGGATGTGTTCAGGTTTTCTCGTTCTCTCCTGCTTCTTTTTTTCCCCAGTAGCTGAGAGAACTTTTACTTCTGTTGCACAGCTTAATCAAGTAGAACTAACTAAATTTCAGCATTTGACAGAAGAGATGGCAATTCTGATTTCATCTCAATCTCAGCCTTTCACGCTGTACGGCAGGTAGTGAAGTGTAGACACCAGACATGTTTTCAGAAAGCACTTTACTGATTACAGTGGTGCTAAGACCACTTCTGTGCTCTGCAGAAAAATGATTAGTGCGTGCTTACTCATCTGGTCAGTTTTTCTCTCCTTTTATTTATTTATTTTTTTTTTTTCCAAAGTGATGATGGGCACTTCATGGGCTGGAAACGGTGAAAATGTTTTGGCTGCAAGTGTGGCTGATGGCCTCTATTATGTGATGAATGGTTTGAGGGGTTTGTCTCGTAAATAACTTATCGCACGAATCGCATCTCGTATCCTCTTGCTTCTACAGCCTCGGCTGCATAGTGCAAGGAGGAAGGGGAAACAAACTGGGAAGGAAAAAGGCAATTATTGGGCATTTTAATACTATCAGGGGATCAACATATGCGCTGCTCGGCAGGGAGTGCTTTGGAACACTACAACTTCAGTTGTAGTCAAGTATTTGTGCCCTTTTACTCCTGATCCTATAGCTCCAGCTTTCCAGTTGTTTCTCTCTCTTCTTTCAAAATTATCTCTCTGCCTTTCATTTGTCACTTAGGAAGAAATAATACATTAGTAATAAATAATACATTAGTAATAAATGTCCAGAGCTGCTGTTGTAACAGTGGGAACAAACGTTTGTAATATTCTCCACTGATGTCCATACAGTGGACGTTAAGCAAAGTTTATGTTAAAACTTTGGAAAATAATCGATCAATAATGGAAAGGGAAGAAGTGACTCTAGAAATAGCATGTAGACGAATTGGCCAAGGACATTTCCACCTAATGTCTACCTGAAAACAGGGGATTGTGTTATTCTGCCTACCCTGCAGCACTTGTGCTGTTGCATGAATGTGCCCGGTGGTTCTGCTGGATGACCAGCTCAGAACGGCTTTGGGCAAGAGCCTTAAAGCACATGTTCACCTGCGTGTTAAATCAGCTTCTCAGTCCCAAATCTTTTTCTTATGGCACATTCCCATTAATACAAAATCCTTAGAGGAGTGGAAAGTTGAATTCTACAAGTACTATTCCTTTTCTGTGTGTGTTAGGATGAGAATGCCTCTCCTGCCATGTTTGTTACGTGGACATCTTATGTCCCCACTCCTCTTCACTAGAGTAATCTTAAAATTCAGCCTTTATGTTCCTGGGGTTTCTTGCAGTGTGATAGTTCCTGAGCTTTTAAAAAATGTGCTTGTTGCACAACCCATGTACCCAGGACTGGGCAGTTGCCTCTTGCCAAGCAGATTGCCAGAGTACCCCTGCCTTCTCCTCATTGAGGCATTAATAGTTCCTCCTCTTTCTCTCCTATCTTAGTGCCTTCGTAAGCCTTTGCTGCTTGGTCAGATTTGGTTCCAATTAGTGAGAAGCTAATTTACAGAGGAGTGTCTCACAGATGGATGGGCAACGTGGTTGTAAAAGTTCCATTTCTCTAGGAAACCAAGCAAAAATCTGCTAAGCTGGTTGCAAGTTGGTTCAACTATTTGTCAAAATGCTGCAAGGTCATTGAGCAGCCTTTCATAGATCACTCCAACGGTTGGAGTGAAAACATGAGCAGGTAAGCTGTCCCTTGGAGCTGGGAAAGAAAAAGAAGAAAGAGTCAGAGAAGTATTTTGCTTTAGCAATAGTCAGTGATGCTTTCAGCATGGCAATGGCAGTGGGGTCGGTGTTGGCAGACGTGGTACGTGCAGCACCAGGAGGTGTTGCAGACCTCCCTGGGTCACAGGGCAGGAGTTAAACCGTGTTGTGCGCAGTCAGTTCTGCTTGCAGGATGCAGGGAGCGGCGGAGGGAAGGCTCAGTTTCTGAACAAACTGGAAAATGATGTGTTAGGGTGGTGTTCCCCATGAGCTGGGGCTCAGCAGCTCACAGGTGTCTTTCCTGGAACACGAGGAAATAAAATTCAAACAGGATTTGTCTAAGTATTGCTCGTTGGAGGGAGATGCAGTGTGTGTATTGGAAGTGTGTGGGAGATGGAGAAGACCACAAAGAGGGCAAACAGTGTGGCATCAAAAATATCTGAATCTGTTATCAATTTCTCCTCTTAATAGTGACTGCCACTCGCATGTCCCCCTACAGTGGTCAAACTCCCTTGTCCAAAGAAGCGTCAACATTTTAAAAGTGGTTTCCAGAGTATAAGCTGTTGAGCTCAAAACGCCTCCAAGTGACTTATCTCAGACCAAGAACCAGAAAATAACTTCCCCAAACCTGCCAGTTCCTGGCGCCTTGCCGCGTAACTCCGAGGCGAGGTCCTCTGCTCACCAGAAGTGGCTGGATCTAAGCAGCCTGGCTTAGGTTTCATTAAACTTAAAATCAGACATATGAAACTCTCATTTAAGTAAGAAGTGATTGAGAGTTGTAACTTCCACTTAAAGTGCATCTCCCATCATTTATTTTTTTATTCCGTGCCACAGTCACTGTTTAAATTATTAAAAGCAAGAAGTAAAAAGCTTCTCAGGAGATCGAAATGGATTAGATTAAAATTAATCTGACATAATCCTTTCTCTAAAACTGCTGATTCAGTTTATCAACATATTTGAGGATAAGGATAGATTCTTCCCTAATTTGAGAATGCTTCGGATTGATATTTCTGACAGCACATAGAACATGCGGTAGTTTTAATTGAGAAATTTATGAAATTACAAATATTTCCAATATCACAAATGCCAAGCTCATTTTAGATTGATGCTAATCAAAGCACCGGAGTCGATGTATGTGATGTGCCTCATTTCAGCAGGGATGGGTGCTGTCAGCAGGAGCCACAAAATAAGGTTGTGGTCAAGAACAGGCTTTGGTGCAGGTGTTCCGACCCAGACTTTCACCTGGCATACATCATTTATCACCTTGGCTGTTGGCACCACTGCAAGCTTCCTACCAGCCACCTCCCACTGTATGTTTGTGCCCCAGCTGGGCTGTCACGGGCAGGCAGCGAGGTGGGACATCTGGGGTCGGTAACACGCTGCCCACCGGAAGAGCTCAAGGGGAAGAGGCTCACCTCTCCAGTAAAGACCTTGGAAATATTGAAATAATAAGGAACACGACGTTAATGGACTTTTTATTTATCAGTGACAGCTCATGACGTCTTTAAAAAGAAACGATCTGCAAGCTAGTCCTGTGGTTTATTCCCTTGTTCAGTTGCAGTCGCCACTAAATGAAGATTGAAATGGTATTGAAAGGAGGTAGAGAAGCAGGGGCTGGCTAAAGATGAGTGAAATCTGTCTGACAGAATTCGGTCAATAGGCATTTATTGAAAGTTGTAACATCTGTGATCTCTTTATAAAATAAATCAGAGATCTGAGTCTACCTCCCAGGCTCTGCTAACGGCGTTGCCACCACCCTTACCCTCCAACGCCAGCCTTAGCTGGCCCCTTCAGAGGTGGCCAGGACTACTTTCAGCTCCCTTGAGATGGTTATAGCAGAGAGTGTGTTGTTGACACAAACAGGACGTTTGATGTATCTCCATTTTTGCAATCAAATTTGGGTTTCCAAATCCCTGAGTGCATATACTGCTTCGTGTAATTCAATAGTCCTGGTTGCATGGGTGCTGCTGCCTACGGGGTGATGATTTGTTGTTGGAAACCAAATGGAGGTACTGGTTTGGACATTTTCTGTTGCCTGATATATATGTCTAAATGCACAACCATGATGATGTTTTTAGCTGGTATGTGTCAAAATGCTGTTTATTTATCAAATATGTCAGCAGAATGTTTTTTTCCCGTGTACTACAGGCGAGTGCCATGGCATCACGGTGCGGTGCCTGGCCATGCAGAGATCTCCCCTAAAGGACGTGCCACCCGTGCTGCTTGGCCAGATATTTCAACCTTGGAGTTGATCATAATATTAATTCCCTGCAGTAAGAAAATTCTCCACAGCCAACTTTCTTTTTTTAAAGGTTTGATCTAATCTCTTATAGCTACAGTGAGAGGCTGATCAAAGGTAGTGAAAGCTGGTATTAAAGGATTAGCTGGGTCACATTGAAATATGTTTTAAAACAAGCCCAGGGACCTTTAGCTTTACTGAAGCAAGTGCACAAAAAAAAAAAAAAAAAAAAAGATTTTTTAGGCTAACTCTCTCTGACTTTAAACAGAAAACAAACTGATGGATTAAATCTGTGAGTCATTCCTTAAGGTGATATGTGTAGCACTTTACGTTGAACAAGCCTGGAAAATATCAGCAACGATTGAATCTCCCAGAGCAAAAATACAGTGCAGAATTAAAAATCAGTGTAGGTGTCTTTATGCACGTGCCCAGCCTACAGTGTATTTATTTTCATTTGATGTTTGCCCATAAGTAATTAGCAGCTCCAGTCCAGTCCCCTTTATCTTTTTTTCTGGCTGATCTCTCCTCTCTCTCCTTTCCATTTGCTGCTGACAGTATCTGCCACGGAGGTACTTTATCTCTGGCTGTCAGGTGAAGATGAGTGTTTCTTTGGAAGGAAGTTGATGCCACTCTGTGGACCGTATCAAACTATTACTCGTTTTTTTTAACTGGAATTTCCTCATTGAAATCAACTTAAAAACAGTGCGAGAATCTTAACAGATCTATACATTACTCAGTAGGAAAAGCTCTGAAATCATCTAGCCTTGAAGAAGTGTCGCAGGAGACCAAGCGTGCATCTGCTGGCTTCCAGAGTACGGTGTTGCGTGGTTAGTAGGGTATTGTAGCAAATATATAGCTACTTAGCCACTTGTGAGTGCTTTCTGTGTTGTTGCTCTTTTTTAAGGTTGGCTCGGTGTAGTTACTTGGCATGATACATTGCACGCTTGGTAAGATTTTTCCATAATCTCTGTTTCACTGTGAATCAGCTTCCGTGACTACCTGTGGGAACTCCTTTGTGCCAGGGGTGGTGGCGATTCGTTCCAGGATTGCCCAGCTGATAATTTCCCATTCCTTAGCAGAAATAACCTTCCAATTCGTAATTTTCTTCTTCAGTGGACCAGTATCTTTCTTGGTGGGCCCAGCAACCCAACTTTTTGAGTGTCCTGAGCATCATCGTTGGTTGGTGGGGTTCGAGGTGGCATCTCCACTGGGGAAGGGGCATGGCCCTTTCCACAGAGTCCAAGAGCAGCTGGACCACTGCTGGTTTGAGCCAGACTCTAAAAATTTAGGTTTAAACCAGAGATGCATGATACTGGGTGGCATCAAATCTAATCCTGGGCAGGGCTCACCAGTTTCAGTAAACACCGAACCTGGTTCCCCAAAGGTATCATCAGCCCTTTTTGACAAATATAGCTTGGGCTGGGTTGTGGATTTTCTCTTCAGGCAAGTGCAGGCTGAGCTGGAAATTTCTGTAAGACAGTTTATGAAGTTTGTCAGAAAAAAAAAACATATAGTTTCTTCCAAAACCTGCCAGCCTGCATGCTAGATCAGTGAGGGTGCAGGAGGCTGCATCATCTGCTGCCCATCAGACATTTTTGAAATAGGTTTAGGTTTGTCTATTTAACTGTAGTAAATACAACAGCACGGGACTCTCCATCTCAAAACATTTTCCATTCAATCATAGATAAAGACTACTGTTGATTTTTCTTCTCCCTGAGGGAACTTCAAGTTAAAAATTAGTCAAAATCCCCGACGGCACGGTGCAGTAGTCATTAATGTTCCTGGTGCCATGGCAGCTGGTGTAGCTGCCATCGACTGGGGCTGGAAGCTGTTTGCAAGAGATAAGCCAGGTCAATTGTGTACAGCCATCAAATATTTAACTATTTTAGAGATACAGAAAAATGGAGATGGAGCAGATACAGCTGATTATTGATTAGACTTCAGGTAATGAAGACCTCTCACCTTTTTAATTACCTGTATGTGAAGCTCTACGTACTGGGTGAGCGTGGAGTCGAGGGACTGGGAAGCAACCACAGCCCCACACGCACTGCAAATTGCTACGAGGCTGAATCTGACGTGGACCTTGGCTGGTTTGTAGGTTTTCCTCGTTCTTACACACTTCTGGCTCGTTAACGTGCGTGTGTATCCAACTTTTCTGTTACCATAAAGCAGCGCTATCAAACGCATGGGCACGGTTATGTTGCCAAGAATAATTATCTCCTCCAAGTAGAAAGGGACCACTTGCTGTTACCGTTGGCACATGGTCAGGAGATGGCAACGATGCAGCCTGTGTTACAATCCCATTTCTCCGCTGTCACAGAGGTGTTGTGCCCTGTTAGACCATATCAGAAGTTGTATGCTGTCACCGTTGGAGGTTTGTAAGAAAAGGTTTGAAAAACTTTTTCATGCCTCAGGGCAGAGAGATGACCTCTCAAAGTCTGTTCATTGCCTTTCGTGATGTCACATCTTCGTGACGATTCCCATCGTCGCCATGTTGCCGTTCACGACGACAACTAATGACGCTTTCATACTCTTCTAAGTTAAGTTCTGCAAACTGATTCACTAATATTAGCAAAGATGAAGGGCACGTGCCCATCGGGCAAGGACAGCACGTTTCTTTGTGTGCAGATGGTTGACTAGCTGGCTGCTGAGTGACTGCATCGCCAGGTGTAGCATAGATGAGGGTTCATCTACAGATGAATTATTAACTTTAGATTAATCTTGTTCATTATTCATTATTCTTTTTATTAAAACTTGCATTGGAGGCGCAGAAGCTGTGGTGTTACATCGTGGGGTGGCCCTGTGTGACAGTCGAGGGGAGAATTGCCGAGTGATGTTTGCATCCAGGTTGATTCGCTTTAAATTATTCGGCAATTATTTAAGAAGAGAAGATAAGAAATTGATCCGAAGTGCTAGCAGGGCAATGGAATGGGCTGTAGGCCCACAAAAAAAAAAAAAAAAAAGTGTACTGTGAATAATTCATGTTGCTTTACTATTAAAATAAAACTGTGAAAAATGATCAAAACCTCCAGAAACGGGAGTGCAGTTGCCAACAGATGACTGGTGTGGGTGGTGAGGAGCCTCGAGGGGTTGGGTAGGGCCATGTACCTGGTATGTTGTGCCAGGGATTTGTTTTTCCCTGATAATCCTCCTTCCTTTTCCCCAGTGCACTCTCAGACAGCGTGTTGTGGTGCATTGAGCCTCCTTTCCAGCTCGTGTTACGTTCTTCATGGGGCTACGGATGTTGATTGCTTAATCAAATCACAGTGAAATTTGGAATTTTGAATGTCCCCTTCAGTAAGCAAAACAAGAATACAGAATGAATTCACAGGGCGCTCATCGGATAATCAGTTACGCTTTATCATTGCCCAAATTTACCGTAACCATCAAAACACCCTGTTGGTACCACTTACGAGAAAGGAATGCAGGCAATCAGAGGAAAAAAAAAGGAAAGTCTACAAATTATTCACCAAAAATGGGTCTTTTATGAAGTTTATACAACATTGCTGTTGACAGAGACATTACCCACTCGAGCCCCTCGCAGGGTGCAGTCACAGAGGTGCGTGCAGGTCGGATGGATGGGGCGTGAGCGTGTGCTGGGGTTTGTACCACAGTCATGTCCTGCTGGGATGAAGGCTTCCATCAGGCTCCTTCGCAGGCGACTGAAGCTCCAGGTTCCTCCCTTGCTCCATTCAGGGCAACGTTACCCTATTTCTGTGTAAGTGAAAATTCTGTCTTGGGCCAGACTTTGCGATGTAGCTGGCTTTTATGAACTGGATGGGGGGAGGAGATGGGGTATGGTTGGTGTTTTGTATGGCAAAATATTGTTATAGTGTCTGAACGCATAAAATAAATACCAAGTGTGAACGTTTGGTGCTTCCTAGCCTGGTGTGCAGCAAAGGCTGGAAGATGAAGAAGGGCTGGGCTCATGTGTGCATCAGCTTCTCTGATGGAAACCTGGGTGGTGGCAGGCATGGACAGGAGCGCACACGGAGCCGAGAGACATGAGGTGTACTAAATCATGTAAAAGCATAATGCTGCACCCAGATCCTCGCTACCATCGGTTCACGGCAGTAGTTGAGGCAATAGCTTCTCTCCAGGAAAAACTTCCCATGACTTGGCTATTGCTGTTGGCTGTACCTGGAAGGGTCCCATCTATGACAGGAAAGCAGAGGTATGGCATAAAACAGCACTTCCCACACTTAAGAATAAATTACACTTGAAAAAAAATTAAAAAGCAATCATAATTTTATGGAACTGCACGATCAAGGGAAGTGTGAACCTGACTTAAATCCACCATGTCTGGATTTAAATTGTCGTCGTTTAAAACGTACCAGGATGAACCTCACCTTTCGTCTCAAAATGTCTCAAAATTATTTACTGCTCTTCCAAAATGCTGTCCTACTGAAATTATAGTTTGGGTTGCTTTGGCCTGTTATGAAGGGAGGATTGTCTTAATTTCCTTAATTTTGTATTTCTTTCTTTACATGTATAATGAAGCCTAATTTTTGTGTGTCAAGATTTACAGGAAATGCTGCAAATCTCTTGTTTCACGCTGAAAAATGGTTCCAGCCTGTCCAACTTGAGAGTAACATAGTAGGTGGTAATATAGAAATGATAGGAATCATTAAAGATTGGATTAATCTCTGTAACTTTCAGTAATGGCTATAAAAATAATAGTGTATTGTACCACACTGTTCTTATTAAAAATGATAAATGATCCCCATTTTGACTAATACTAATTTCAAAATTTCATTCTTCTATTCAGCTTTATGGTTACCATAATCTTGATGTTTTAATAGCTTTTCCCATAATAGCTACAGAGACCTTTTTAAGTGGCAGCCCTGACTGTATGGAAGAGACTTTAAAAAAAAAAAAAAAATCAAGAAAAGAGTTTCTTGTACTAAAAGGCAAAGACAAGGCAAAGACAAAATAGTACACATGTGACAAGCCAGAAGACCAGAGAACATTATTTTGGTAAAACATATGGTCTAATTATAATAATTATTCATAGCAGAATTTCTGCTCAGCTTTCAGTAACGTGTTAAAAAAAAAAAAAAAGAAAAAAAACGAGTCCAAAATCTATATTCAGGTGGCTTGAATAATTTATTTCCTTTTTAATTAGTTGATGGCAACTGCTGGCCACTGTAAATTTTGTTTAAGCATGATGTTTAGCCGTGCAGTAGTGGCAGAGACCTTGGGTTCTAGTTTGAAACATTCGTTGATGTCTGTAGGTGGTCCAGGGTATGTGGTTGTGTTCTTGCACTTGGTCCTGGAGCGCAGACCCAAGCATCAGGGTTCACTGTAGAGCATGGAGGGAGCAACTGGTGTGAGAGAGTCTTTGAAAGGGATAAAAGGAGCGAAGGAGAAGGCTTCAGGCTTTTTTTTTTTTTGGCATTGCTGCCGTGCACATTTAAGTAAAACGACTTTGCGAATAGCGACTTGAGCAAAAGGCTGTTGGTGGAGCTTTGAATCAAGCCTGTTCCTGTCTGATGTTGCATGGATGGATGTTTGGGGCATATAGCCCATGTTCTCCTGCCGATGGCTAGCCCAGAGACATAAATATTAATGGTGAGTGTACTGTGTTATCTCTGTGTGATTGAGCTGCTCCTGAAAGCGTCTACGGCAGTGGCTGGGGAGGGAGCGTGGAGAGGAGGTTAATGATCTGCTGGTGGGCAGTGGGCTTTCCTGCCACATGTCTGATCTGGGAGTGATTCGCAGCTCTGCTTGATTGTGCTCAGTGCTTCCACTGTCCATCTCAGCCCAAGTCAAGTCAAGCTTCTGCTAACACACCTGTGTGCTCCCCACCTCTACTTCTTCTGCTCTTCACGAACCCGAATTTTCCATAGGCTCCTTTGCAATAGGTGAGGGATGTTAACTAATTTAGGATGCTCTTCCTTGTCTCTGTTTTCTTTGCTCTGGACCAGTAAAGCAAATACGTAGCAACTGGGGACCCTGCACGTAGAAACCTGTGTTCTTTCGGCAAAAAGAAATCCACTTTCCTTCTAGCACGTGCCTGTGGTGGTAGTGTGGGTATTCCAAGTACCCAAATGTGTGTAACCCATCAGCATGGATTTGTGTAGACAAAAAACACTCTTTATGTAGTCGGTAGAGCAAGAAAATATTTGAAGTTGAATGCGTTCCATCTGGTGGTGGCTTCAGCCAGGGCGCATGGACCATCCGTACCAAAAATGTACAAGTAATTTCTCCATCCTCCTGTCCTTGCTGATAATCGTTACGGAAGTGAAGATTTGCCCCCCAAAAAACTTCATCTCATTCTGATCTGTCATGGAAATCCAGGCCATCAGGGTGATGAAGGAAAGTGCAGAATCAAAGTACGAGATAGGTACGAGGGGGCAACCAGGGGCTTTGCTGCTGGCGGTTGGATTGCAGGTAGCAGAGCTTCTGTCTGTCTTCAAACATAGCAAGTATGGGTCAGAAATATTCTGATAATATCCTGTGTTTGAGAAACCTACTTGAGTGTGCTTTAAAGGGGAAATTAAAAGTGGTGTAAATGAGGCAAAACTACATGAAAAGGGCCCCGAATAAGAAAGGAGAAGTTTGTAGTAAATTCCTCAAGGATGTAGAGCCTAATGTGTAATTAGAGAACCACAAATTCCCTGTTACTGCTCGTTCTTTTTACTGGAAGATTCCGTGTCTGTAACTTCGGTAAACGTTTCAGTCGCGCAGTCACCAGGAGCCATCTCGGGCTGTATTTTAAGTGTCTATTTACACAGTTGTTACAAATTGTCTATGGGATGTGAACTGTCTATCACTTCCAGAGCAATTAGTATGTGAAACCTCATCAAAAGAAATCCGTCAAGTTTGAAAAGCCATAAATACTGCACTAGGATCTCTAAGGAAATCAAAGTGAGTTTGATACCGTATTTATTTGCGTGTTGCTGCACAAGCAAATGCACTTATAGATGCTCCAGTCTGTGTTACTCGCTATGCTCTATATTCCATCAGTCCCATGTTATTTGAGAGAGAGAGAGAGAATTTTCCAGATGTTTTAAATACTGTATAGCAATAATGACCTCTGATATCTAAGGCTGTGTTGTTCAGGCAGTTGTGTTTTTCTGGACAGTGATTTGCTGTAATGAAAGGAAGGCAGAGCAGTAACATCAGATCTTCATTATGTTCCTCAGTTTTGTGTAGCCAAATGAACAGAGTTTGAAGATGGCTTTTTGGGGAGATTCTGATGTTTTGCTTTCCAGAAATAGGTCTCCTTTAGTACCACCTGTGTCAGGTTATTTGGTGCTCTCTTTGGTCAGACCTCTTTACTCTTGAACAACTTAACGTTTGCCTTCTGCTCTCCTGTGACCTGCTTACCCAGGATTTCCAACCTAGCACTCAGCTCAAATGACACAAACATTTAAGACTTTTAACTAAGGCAGAGGCTGGGAAAAGCTACTACAGCGCTCGTAAGATTGGAAAGCCTGTCTTGAAAATGAAGGCAGAAGGGCTCTCGATGGCTCTCACCAGCAAAGAGGCAAGAACTCTTTAAGCTAAAGGCATCATTAGCCCAGAAGCACACAGCTATAGACGAGTAATGAAAATATTTAACCTGGAAATTAGAGGGTTCTTAGCAATTAAAGTAAAACCAATTTACAACAGAAAAGTAGCAACCAAAACCCTTGCTGCTCCTGGGGTGTATTTATGAACAGGACTACGTTACCTTCTGGAGAAGGACAGGGTGGGAAGGGGATGGTTGATCCAGAAAGACCCTCACAGTTCCATGTTTGAGGAACGTGTGGTCGGTTCACCATTCCACAGTCAATGCAAAATGTTGTCTTGTTGCAGAGCTGAGGGAGCTTTGGTGGAAACCTGCTGTGTGAAGATTCACTCAAATTTAAATGCCTCTGTGCATTCAGGGCAGTGATGGTTATTTGCCTGTTGCTGGATGCTTCTGGAGGAACAAGATAATTGTTCACCAAGAGTAAATTAAAAAAAAAAAACCAACTTAACTGCTTGCAGAAAATAATAAGCCAGCTGAGAAGTGCTACCTTGTTTGCTCTGAGTATCCTCTTGACATCAGCATGAGGTTACTTATAATTAGATGCACATGTGTAAATATGATGATTAGATATTCCCACAAAAACATAATTATCATATCTTCCTAAAAGTCTATGCAGGCATCTGATAATCCTGTTGTTAAAAATAAATAAATAAAAGCCAAAAATCAGCGTTCAGCCTCTTGTATATGTAAACAGTGGAACAGGAGGGCAGAATATATTTTCCGAAGTACCTAATGGTAGTTGAGGTCAATTACAGTTATGACTCATTAGAGTATTAAACTAAGAATACACTTTTAGTATAATTAGTGTTCCCTTCGAAAACTTACAGCAATCTTGTATTCATTTTAGTCCTTCAAGCATTTTCAGGGTGTTTGGGCATGAGTCTTAGGCAAATATAATAGGGTTATATTGCATTAACCTCACTTACAAACTCTGCAACCACTTGCAGCATCTCTCTCACTTATTTTTTTATTGCTCAAATAACTAGCAAAGATGCCTTATAAAACAGAGAGTACTATCTAATTAGTCATAGCGAAGATTACAGCTCCTTAATTTGGTGTTCAGTTTTTTGCTGATTCAGAAATTCCGAAGGAATACAACGTACAGTGTGTGATAACACGGCTCGGCAGATCCTCCTCTGAACTGTCTTTACAGGGAAAAAAAATAATAAGAAAGAAAAAAAATCATGAGTCAGGCTGAAACGCACATGACAAAAAGGTGAAATTCGTGTAAAATGCGTTATATTCTGAATTGGAAGAACTTGAAGGAGCAACAAGAATATTAGATCCTTGTGTAGGCTCAGAAGCGTCACAGTTGGAAATTCATATTTGTAGCCATAAAGATGAGCCCTTGCACAGCATCAGCCTTTTTATCCTTTCATGGGCTGTGATGTATCCAATTTCTCTAACCAAAGAAGGGCAAGGCAAAAATTATTTTCGGGGCTTTAGCTCTGACTTGAGAGGGAGCCCAGCATCAGACAGCACCCATGTCTGGGGTTACACACCTTGTCCCTAACGCTGGTGGTACCTTGTGCTTCCAGAGCTCACCTACGCGTGGATCTTCAACGAGTACCCGACCTTCGTACACCAGGACAATCGCCGCTTCGTTTCGCAGGAGACTGGGAATTTGTACATCGCCAAGGTGGAAGCCTCGGATGTGGGCAACTACACGTGCGTGGTGACGAACACGGTGACCAACAGCAGGGTCCTGGGTCCCCCCACCCCGCTCATCCTCAGGAACGACGGTAGGACTTGGAGGAGGGGTACTGGGGGCTGGGGTTGGAGAGTTGTTTTGGGTTTTTTTGGCCTGCTGTCACCCAGAAATTCAGAAATGGCCTGAAATATTTATATCAGAGCAAAGGGAGAGAATTCCCCCTTTGCAGCTATTCAGTGAGGCAGGAGACCTCTCCTTTAGCCATGGTCCAAAGTCACAACAGTGGTGGGGTTTATGACGCTGTGGCCAAGGTTGCCCTTCCCACCACTGGAACGACTCTCAGTATCAGGCCATGATTGTAAAGAAAATCCTGGTGACACTTGGCCGAAGACAAGAAATAAAACAGATTTTAGAGTTTGGGTCTACTACAGTTCTGCTTATTTTATGCAGCCCAAAAGTGAACAAAAGCACTTTGTTGTTTCAGTAACTGTTAGCTCAGGCTGTATTTCCCTGCAGAATTAGTGCTATTTTTAGTAGTCTGTGGAATAATACAAGAAAGTAAGAAGAAACCAAAAGAGGATTTCTAAATTTATACAGACAATGGATTTGTATCGTCGCCGTTTTTGAGTAGATAAGAAAAATAAATTTGCATGTTAATTTACAATTAAAATTAATTAAAATTTGCCGGTTTAAAGAATAACAGTTAGGACGTTGGTTCCAGAAATAGAAATGCGTTTTTAGAAGCTTCTTCTAGAAGAAGACCCATCGTCACCCAGTGGTGTTTGACAATAATTCCTGGCTTGTACAGCACGGGCTGGTCGCCGCCATCCCCTTGGCTTTAACTCGGCTCCCGCGGATGGGGAGTTTGGCAACGTTGCCGGTGGGTTTGGCAACGTGTCCGGTGATGAGAAGCACCGCGGCTACTGGGCTGGGAGATGCTTTTCCAGGTCTGCTCTCTGCTGCAGGGGAGGCTGTGTTTCTGTACACGCAGGGGCAGAGTAAGTCACCCAACATATGAAGGATAAAGAGGAATATTCCAATGTGTCTCATACTCACATTTTTGGTGTTGAAGAAGAAATATTTTGAAGCGTTACGTTAACAGGACTTTTATGCAAACCTTACCTCGCTGAAAGTCCTTCCGTTTGTCGCAGTCGAGCTGGATGTCTGTCCTGTCCCGAGGTGGGGCTGATGCTGGGTGATGGTGGGTGCCATACTGTAAAGGGCTTTGCCCCAGTGCATCGATCCTCCACGCGCTCCGCGTTATTTACAGGGACCGATTGCCTTCCGGAGGTAATTCGTGGGAACGTTCTCAGGTTCCTTTGAAGTGCACTCTGCTGTTTATTAAAGATATGAAACTTTAATTGAACCTCTGAGGGGCTGGGGGATATATTCGTGAGTTAAACAGGAAAGGTGCTGTTGGATCTGTAGAGCCAGAGATGGCTGTACTTGAAAGCCGAACACGGGCTAAATGTGCATTTTGAAATAGGATTGCACTGGCATTACAGGCAAGCTTCATTTTAAAAGTCAGCAGGTCTCGATTTTTTCATTTCACATAGTCTAGCCCTATAAAATCGGGATATAGCACACTATCACACTTGAAAAGAGAAATTATATACGTTGCTTCAAAAGGGTGAACAACAGAAGTGAGTGAAATGCAAGGCACGTCGTATTTCAGAGGAGGCCACAAAGATGATGCAAGGGCTGGAGCACCTCTGCTATGGAGACAGGCTGAGAGAGTTGGGGCCGTTCAGCCTGGAGAAGAGAAGGCTCCAGGGAGACCTTCTAGCAGCCTTCCAGTGCCTAAAGGGGCTACAGAAAAGCTGGAGAGGGACATTTTGCAAGGGCGTGTAGTGACAGGACAAGGGGCAATGGATTTAAACTGAAAGAGGGGAGATTTCGATTAGATAGAAGGAAGAAATTTTTTACACCGAGGGTGGTGAGGCACTGGAATAGGTTGCCCAGAGAAGTTGTGGGTGCCCCATCCCTGGAAGTGTTCAAGGCCAGGTTGGATGAGGCTTTGAGAAACCTCGTCTAGTGGAAGGTGTCCTTGCCTGTGGCAGGGAGGTTGGAACTAGATGGTCTTGAAGGTCCCTTCCAACCCAACCCATTCTATGATTCTGTGATTTCCACTGGCAAAGTTGTCTAGTTTATCTTTTGTATTCATATCTGACATGTCCATCTTAATATATATGACATGTTATTTTCCTTACAACACTTTATCATTAAATTAATGGGCTCGGAGGCTAGCTCATCAACAATTAATGTTTCAGTTCCATTTGATTTCAATTAGTGAGTTGAGTGGAAAAACATTCATCAGGTACCTCTCCCAATTGGTTTCCATGTGCTGAGCTGCCCGGGGTGTGCAGTAGGTTACCACGGCTGCAGGGGCCCTGGTGCAGCTCGGAAGGAGGAGTGGGATGGGGGGGGTCCCTCGTCCCCCCAGCAGCTCCCCAGTTACGGAGGGGTTGATGCAGCTCTGAGGCCCCTCAGCCCTGGGTTGGAGGGCTGGCATCCCAGCTGGGCCAGTCTGACCTCCTCCAGTGCACCCTTCATAAAATTGTCTAAGCTATTACCTGGTTGGCTTCATATTGAAATATTTTTTTTCATGGATTTCAAAAATAATCCAGGTACTTTACAATAATCTCCTTGTGAAATTACTGTTTTTCTCTAAAATCAAAGTTGTTTTTAAACTGCAAAACGTTTTTGCAGTTGTGCAGAATTAATTCCGAGTCCCTGTAGTTGATGCATAGCCCTGTTACTTTGAGAGAAACAAACGGTGGAGTGAGATACTATCCAAAAAGAATACTGGTCACATAGAACTAAGAATAGTGCCTATGTTTGTTTTTTTAATTATTTCACACTGAGTTGAAGAGGGAAAAAGAAAAGGCTTTTTCCTTTTGTGCTGATGATAATCTCAAAAACATCAAAAATGCCCAATTCTAGAGCTGTAGGAAGAAAACAGTGTTCGGATGCTCACAGTTTGGCTGACCTCATGCTGTTTGCTATCAAGAATTTAATTTGTTTTAACAAATAGGTGTACGAATCACATGGTGGGTGTTCTTACTGCAGCCAGTGTCCAAACTGCTCACGGACCTACCGAGCCGCCCTCGTTCCCCCGGCGCAGCTCGCCGCTCCAGGGCCGGGCGTGCGGGAAATGTGGAATTTCCCAGAATTTTCCTCGCTGGAACCCCAAGGTTTCATTCCACATTTCTTCTTCAATTTATGGCAGTAACTTTCCTAGACCCAGTCGTGAATCATTTAGGCTTTTTACATTGAATACCTGCCATCTTCATCGTGGTTATTTTACTTGAATGTAATCATCCGGGAAAAAGGGCTTTTCGGCGTGGTTTGTTTCAAAGCACTGCTTGCTTTACAGTGCCAGGCTTTCGAGCTGTAATCTGGGAAAGGAAAAGATACAGGCATAGGGGATGAAATATCGGATCCTGTAGGCAGATTGCTTCCTGCACCTGTGCCTTTTGTGCTTTTCCTTTCCTTGTTTTCAGCTGCGCGGCTCCGGAGTTGTAGATCTCCTGGTGGCGTTTGCAGCGGCTTTTTGTAACCAGCGGTACATGCTCTTGTTGACAGAACTCAGGTTCCTTCCCTGTTGCTCTGCTGTGGAAGCAGAAGGTGCCTCTTATCCCATTAGTTATCCTCAGACAGCTTTTCCTCCTTGGAGAGATAAATATCAGAGAGGGTTGGGGGTGGTGGTAGGAGCAGGCTGTGCCAAGGCAGCTGTCGTGGTCAGTGTGAGCTCAAACTCTGCTTCTGTGGGCAGAGGTTATCTGATGGTGATAAATACAGTGTGCAAAGCACAGTGTGTGCTGGGGAAAGGATGTTTTTCCTCTGTCCCTCTTTGTTCCCTCCCACAACTGCATGCAGTCACCCCCTATTTAAATGTTTTCCTGTGTGGATTCGTGGCAGCTCGCAGTGCAGGTGGATAAAAGATTTAAATCCGATATCATGTAAGTGCAGCAGTCCCCAAAACAGCCCATTTGCAGCTTGGGGGGACCTGTCCTCCTGAAATGTGCACCTGTTTTCCGGCACAGGTCTTCAGGAATGACGAGCAGCTCTCCCTTTCACATGGTGTAAGTGCTGGCGTATGCAAGGAAGAAATAAAAGATAGTATGGTTTTCTAGATGTCCCAAGGTATTGAGGTTTGGTTCCAGTTTGGGTTCTGCAAGGATGGGAGTGAGTCCTGACACTAGCGGCTGGTACCTCCCATGGTGGAGAAAGGGCTCTCTGAGCTATTTTCATATTGAGAAATGTGATAAATAGCTAAATACATGTGGCACCGAAGAATGAGAATGATCCTAAAGCCTGAAGTAAGGTGTCCACCAGGATTGTAGCACTTATTGCAGCTCAGAAGAAAAAGGATTTGAATTTGAATGCTGAACAAGCCTTCTGGAAGCTCAGTGAGGGATGTGGACTGGAGGAGAGGAGGAAAGGGAACAAACCTGCAACGTTGTCTGCTCCATTTTATAAAAAAATACGTCTTCTGGCTGCCCCATCCCCATCGAGGCCACGGTCCCTGCACTGTGTCCCCTGGAAGCACAGTGGGTACCCAGGGGTGCCATCCCCACCGCAGCACTTTGGGACCCTCTGGGCCATCCTGACCCACCAGCCAAAGCGTGTGAGGAGCACCCAGGTGTTCACAGCCGCCGCTCTTGCAGTACTTTACTTCTTCTCTTTAAAATGCACTTTGGATTTTTACTTCAGAATTAAAACAGTAATAGTAGGAAAGAACTGAAATAGTCCTGGAATAAAATTACCATCAGCGGCAGCTTTATGGGCCAATTAAACTTTAACATTTCACAGGTGTTGTCAGGAAATGCATATCATCTCCTCAGACAAATTAGCTTGCTTCTGAATTCCCGAGACTTTCATCCAAAAGCACGTTTTTCAGCCTTGAAATTGGAAGAAAAATACGAAACCCTCTGAAATGCAAACACGTAGAGCATCTGACGTGCCGTGACACCGGAATTGTTCTCCAAACTACAAACCCAGTGTCTCTTTTAGTCTTTTATTTTCTCCCCCGTCCCTTCCACCTGCACGGCGAAGTCAGATGTTAAATCACCCGGGAACAGCAGGAAAAATAAAGACTGGCTGCGTGGAAATGGTCTTGGATTCGGGGTGGAGGTCTCTCAGCTGCACTGATGTTTCTCCTACCAGCGGAGGCGGCAGGGCTCACGGCGTACCCGCCGTCTGTGTGTGTCGGTGGGTTATACTGCGGTGGGAGCCTTGGGATTTTTCCAGACACGAGTCCTGATTTTTAGGTAGTTGGAGTTTGCAGTGGTGCTGGTGGAACAGGTGCCCTGGCAGTTGTGAGAGGCAGCAGCTGCAGGGCTGTGGGTAACAGCAGCCTGAGCCAATGTCCTATGGCCCCAGCCTGGGCTTTGGTCACCCCGTGGGATTTGAGCTCACCAGTCCCAGCCCAGGGCGAAGAAATGGGAATAATAAATGAATGAGGAAAGAGAAGGCCGAAAAAAGCCATTTTTCCTCCCTCTCGTTCCTGTCTCCTGCTCTGTCAGGTGAATAACGTATTAATAATAAATTCTGCCTTAATTTCCTAAAGAGCCCAGTAGTGTCACGCGATGCTTCACAGCCTGGTTTGCCCAAGGGGACCCAGTTCCTGCTTCAGCAGTGGAAGAGGTACAGAAGAGGGAACTGTTCTCACGGATTTTACATGTTGAGGGTTTTGGGGGGTGCTGCATCCATTCTGCTTGTACACCTGGGCTGTGGTGGCACAGGCACCGAGAGCTCCTCAACTGTCTCAAGGAGGGTGATGGACACGGTAGTGTCTTCAGGTAAGTCTCCAGCCTGAAAGCCAGCATCCTCCAAGGCGAGATGAATCAGAATCTGGTCAGGCTCTCACGGGAAGCGTATCCTCAAAAGCTCTTCCTGTGCCAGATTCCCAGTCTTCATTGCAGAACGTGGCAATACTCTTCTGGGAAAAGATCTCAGTAATTTCTAGTATCAGCAAGACGTGCTGCTGCTCCTAAACGTTCACACCCAGCCTTGCCCTTGGACACGCTGGGCAGAAGCTGTGACACAGGCTCCTGCTCTATGTGTTGCCCAGGACTTGACTATGGAGAGAACATTCCTACCATTAATAAATGCCTTTCATTCTGATGAATGATCATAGAATCATAGAATGGTTAGGGCTGGAAGGGACCTTCAAAGGTCATCTAGTCCAACCTCCCTGCAAGGAACAGGGATATCTCCAACTAGATCAGGTTGCTCAGGGCCTCGAATGAGGTCCTTGAATGATGTCATGCAGCAACTACTCTTTATATAATGTAGGAGCAATGCTTGTTTGCAATTAATGGGTTGGAAGAAAGATGGTGTAACCTGCTGTTGCATCAGAACAGGTAATATACAGGCCAACAAGTAGCGGTGGACTTGAGATAAGCCTCATATTAAGTGTTTTCAGCTTTGAAACTCTTAACTGTGAAAAAGTAAAGAAAAAAAAGGCTCTTCTTGCATCCTTTTTGCAACGCAGAGGGACAGAAGGCAGCACTGCAATCACGAGCAGCCCTGACCTACCTGACTGCCTCTGCGAACCCATTCTGGTGTTACTGGGGCTCTCTGGTTTCTGTATGTGTGCGTACTGATGGCATCCATCTGACCCGATCCAGCCCCGCTCCTCGCCGGCCCCGCCACGCAGTTGAGATTGAAACTGCGATCATCAATTAGCTGATAATCACTATTGGTGCAATTGTGTGTGCCGGGTTTAAGGCAGTGCAGTGACCAGGAATGTAGCCATTTGTCATGAATATAACGGCCTTTTTATGTGTGCAAATTTTTAAACACAATTCCCTAAAGAGGCTGCCACCATACGTGATTTACTGGGGCAGTGAAAATAAAGAAATTACCCGAGGAGTATATGATCTCTGTGCATCTAAATCCTTGAAGTTAATAGAGGCGTTGATTAGCTCTGGTGCTTTCAAAACTTTTTGTAATGGCTATTTGTTCCGCGTTTCATTTTCTGGAAGGTGGCGAAGCTCCCTTATTATATTATCACTTTCCTCATTTCATAAGTTACCTGTAAAAATCCTGAATATTCAAAAGCGAAAAAGTAACAGAGCCATGAAGAAATTTTAATCTTTGGCAGATGGTGTGGAGCACTGGTTCAGATTTTCCTCTGGCAATAAATGGGAAAAGAGCCCACACTACACGGCTGTTAGAAGCAGGCCATGTTTAAAATGAATGGATTAATTGGGCAAGTAATGATGTATAGAACAGCTCTCTGCTAGCACGGGGAACACTTGCGAATTTATTGCAAAAATTCAACCAAGCCTTAGCATCTCTTTTATGTTCACAGGGGTGATGGGAGAGTATGAGCCGAAAATAGAAGTGCAGTTCCCAGAAACGGTTCCATCTGCAAAAGGAACAACGGTGAAACTAGAGTGCTTTGCCTTGGGGAAGTAAGTTTTGATCCGTTATTATTATTCCTCCAACTTCTCGCTTTCCTGGTGCTGCACTGTAGGGTTGGTGAGACTTGCTAATCACTCACTTTCCTCAGCAGGAGTTTCTTATTGCAAGCGTTCATGACGGACAAGGGACTTGGGGAGCAGCGGCTTTGCTCACCAAAATCATCGACTCCCAAGGAAGAGAGAAAATGTGATTTATTTTGTAAAGACGTGTTTGTGCATCTGCTGTTCCGAGGTCTCATGCAACACTTCAAACACGTCTCTTGTTTCTGGAGTAAATGCTGGCAAATACTTCCAAAATAAAACATGGGACCGGTAGGAAAATGGGAATATTGTGGCCGCAGAACCCAAAATTCAACTTTGTCCAAACAGCATTTGTATAATATACAGTCTCTTGCTTTTAAGACTATGTGAGCGTACACCATTGGTATACATATGTATATTTATATTAATACAAGCCACCCATCATAAAATTGCTCCAGATCCTGTGCCATGGATCTGCAGACTGGCCATGCTTTCATCATCTTCAAACATGAAAGTGTTCAGTTGATCAGACAAGAGCTTATCAGGACAATACCCATAGCTTTTTCTACAAGTCTTATTTTGCTTTATTTTTCTCATTTAGCCCCGTTCCAACAATTAGCTGGAGGAGAGCGGATGGGAAACAGATACCCAGAAAAGCTAGGAGGCACAGATCAAGTGGACTTCTTGAAATCCCGAATTTTCAGCAAGAAGATGCTGGACTCTATGAGTGTGTAGCTGAAAATGTGAGAGGGAAAAACGTTGCACGAGGACAGCTGACGTTTTATGGTAAGCAGTCTGCTTGCTTTCAGGGGGTTTTATTGTATCAAGTGCCAAATGCAGTAAATATTTTGTGAGAAAGTAATTTTGAGGAGTATTTTAAAAATTACTTTCTTTTACAAACAGCACATCTCAAAAAGGGTATATAATTTGAAGTAAAAACAGTCTGAATTGTGCATATTAATTGAGAATCAGAGCAGTTGGAACAAAAGTGCTTTGCTAGATGGACATTGGCGTGGTGATGTGCAGAAGACTCTTGCAAACAGCTCATTTGCCTTCTTGTGGCTGTGGAGGTAAAGCAGGTGTTTTGGTGGAGCATCATGGTGGTTACAACTTGGGATTTATTGTGTCGTTGCCTCAGCTTGTGTTAATAAATGTTAATTGCTTATAACAGTTAAGGAGTGCTTTCAAGGGAATTGCACAGCCTGGAAAGTTGAGATTTAACCTTGTTGGAGCTGGCAGGATCCTCTTCACCCAAAGAACTCTTCTTGTGCTGAAATCAGAGCCATTGATCCGGGCACAATAAAAATGTGAAACTTCAGCCTTATAGGCTTTCTCTGAGTAGAAGGTGCGTTGGTGCCTCTAATCCTGATACAAGTGTCTGCCCATCCCCAAGCTTCTGCTGGGAACAGCCTCGTCTTGCAAAGCCAATTAAATGCTTCTAGGAGATGAACCAAGCTTGCAGGGGGAAAGTTTTATCTGCTCTGAGTTACTGTGGGTTTACCTGTGTAGAGGTGGACAGGAGTAACAGAGAGGGGTTTCAGAGGTTCGAGTGGGCTGTCGGTTTGGTACTTAGCTTCTGTGTGATATTTTTTGGAGAGGAGAAGGCTGCAAGTTACATACTCCACACACAGGCGTGCAGAGACCTCCTCACCGTCATAAAAATCTGTGGTTTGTTGCTGCCCTGTTATCATCTTCAGGAGCATAATAGAGTGTCGTTCTTCATCGAACACATGGAGAGAAATTCAGTGTTTTCTCCCCCAAAATGCTCCTGAGGGCCCAACTTCTGTCAGCAGGGAAGATTGGCTTGAACTCCAAAGATGAGAAGAATTTTTTTGATTTATAGTAAATTTGCCACTGAAAAAGAGTTTGAGAACTAACCCTCCTGGCAAAACTGGATTGAATTTGGTGAGTAATGTTTTTGGTTTTTTTTTAAGGCATATATAGAGATGTTTAAAAATTGGAAATATTTCTAAAAGACATTTCATGTAGAAATCAGAACTTTTGAGGCTTCCATTGTAAGGGAACACTTCTTTTAAAATTGAGTAAAATACAAAAATGAGAAAACGTTAAGAAGGAGTGAAATAGCAAGAACAAAGTGAAATCTTTCATGTCAAGGAAAGAATCTGGTATTGATTGAAAATGGGGGGTTTTTAATTAAAAGATTTGAAGATTTCATTTTCTCTTCATCAAACAATGCATGTTTCTCCTGATTTTTCCTGTGTGGACAGTAAATGAAAAGACTCATCATTTCTACAGTTTTACTCAACCCACGGCCAAACCTGCCTTTCTTGCAAAGCAGTAGATGGAGCCTTTGGTGTACTCCCACCCTGGCATATATTAAACTATAATCTAATTACAGTAATGAATTTACCAGTCTGGATGCCATTCCTGAAGGACTGCAGATCCTACACAAAACCTGCCACCATGGCTAGTGCTGGTTTTCACGCTCAAGATGGCATTTTGGCAAAGAAACTCAAGATTTTATGGGGTGAGGAGCGTCCTCCTCTCTCTCCGTGATGCTGGGAACTATCTTTACCTCTGCTTTTCTCCATGTGAGCAGAGAAGTTCCTTATGGAGAGGCGTCAGCCTGCCACCTCTGCTGGTTATTGATTTTGAAGATAATTGACTAAAATATGGTCCTTGTTGTCTTGAGGAGGATGAGTTACTAGTTTGTAAGTATTCAGTTTGCAAGGCTTGTGTTTGGCAGCTGTTTAGTACTGAGAACAGATCTCTTAAAAAAAAAAAAAAAACAACACTTGCTCTCTGTAAGTTAAGCTCTGGAGTTTCACGTGGCAGCGAATTAATTTTTTTAGGGAAAGTAACTTACTGTAAACATTTAATAGGAATAGTGGAAACTGAAAGAAACTCATTTTCCTTAATCATTTTTCTTTTTAAAGCTGAGAAGTGTTATTTCGTTATTGAAATACAACTGTAATGTTGGCAGAGCGTTTCAGGTTGCTTTTGGTGGGTCAGGGCTGGCTCCTGGAGAAGGGGATGCTCTGAAGGGTGTGATGTGGGTGGGTGGTCGTGGCACCTACGCGCGGTGACGTGCTCTGTCACGACAGGTGCCCTGGAGATGACAATCTGGCTCTAACGATGTGAGCCTTTAAACCCAGTTATCTTCCTCTATGCATAGTATAAAATAAAAAAAAAAGAAGAAGATGATGATGAAATTGAAGTTTGCCTGCTCACTGTAGATAACCCAGCGTTGCCTCCATCGTAGCTTCTTTCATTGCTCCTGGAAGTTGTCAGGGAAGGTTGACTTTGGCTGTATTTCATTCTTGTATCAATGTTTATTTTTTCCTCTGTTAGCGTATCAGTGACATTGAAGTTGTTTGACATTCTCGTTGCAGCAGGAAAGGTTAATTAAATGTGCGAGATCTGTTCTTCCTCCGTTTTCCGTGCTTTGAGCCCCTGCAACAGGCTGTGTTTTATTGCTCTCCTAAAGAATTTGTTCTGAGTGCTCTATGTCCTACTTGATTGATAGACCCGCACGATAGAAAACATGTTAATGTTAATGCAATTGCAGTGACTTATACCTGTTTCCTTGGCTGTTATAACTCTGAACGACATACCGCTTGGTTTATTGCCGGAAGTCTCTTGTTCTGCCTGCTGTTCCTAACCAGACACCACGTACCTCAAATTAGCTCCTGAGAACTGGCGAATTACACCACGAAACCTCTTCTTTTCCCCCGTTGTCCAGCAGCCGTAGGCATGTGTCTCGCTGCGTCCCTGGCGTCACAGCCTCTTCCCCGCGGACCCCGCGCCTTCGGAGCCAGGCTGGGTCAATCCCTGTGCCTGAGGCTGGTGGGGTGTCCGGTGGGAGCTGGTGTTGGCACTGCCAGAGGCCATGGGTGCCACGGCGCCGGCTGCGCTGACACCTCTACGTTGAGTGCCTGCTCTTCCGTTGAGCTCGGTGGCGAGGGTCCACCGCACCGTCAGCTCTGTGTTTGGATCCGCAGCATCTCAGAAGCACTCCCCATTGACCTGATTCTATTTTCAGTCGGGCTGCTCATAAATTTTAAATTTGATAACCCTCCGTGAGGCTAAGATTTATATCCTGAGCAAAAAGCAACGCCAACAATTTATGGGTTTGTTGGCAGAAGTACGGTAAACAGATTACCTTAGCTAGCTAATTTAAAAAGAAATTGCCATTTCGTTCATAAAACCAGCATCAAGGAGATGCTTACTTTTTATCATTGTGGATGTCGTTTCATTCATGTTAAGTTTAGATGCCATTTCAGTCAGATCTTCCTTTGTCAGACAGACAGTCGCAACCCAAAGGTTGTCCTGAGCGCAGGACAAGAGGCAACGAGCAGATGCAAAAGCACGATGAACTCATAAGATGTTGTTCTGGCTGCTTATCCCTGTGCTCAGTGGCTTTCCAGCAGTGGATTAGAGCCTTGCTGCCCCTCTACAGCTTCGCTGATGTGCCTCGGTTCTCCCTGCTGACCATCGTTAGAGATCACCATACCACCACACCGGCATGTTGCTCTCCTGGACTTTTTTCAAACACAAGTGTATTTTTTTATTGCAAAGTGTGAAGTGAGATGGTTGTGCCAGTGCTCACTCCTTGGGATGCACTTGAGTGTACATTTAGACTTCCCTATATTGGCTCTTGTCTGATGAGACAATGCAATGTCTTGATACCCCCATCCCAACAACGTGTATAGTCCGAATAACAGAAAACAGGAGAAATAGCTGCTGGTCAAGGTGATCCAAATATAACCATGCTCAAAGGGGCTGGTAGTGACAGCACTAAGAAAGCAGCACCAGGGGAGGCTGCACCAGCACCGGGAATGTTTGTCTGCCAGAATTCTGACCAAAACCGTGCGATTTGCCATTGGGCTTTCCAGTCAGGTCAACCCCGTCTTACACAGCCTGGAAGAGTGGGAAAAATATCCAAGTACCAAAACAGCTTGGTTTCGACTGGTATGGATATGGGTGCTGACTCAGCATCGCCTGGGTTGCATTGGGGTCCTCCAGCATCTCTCTTGCCCGAGCTGATCCGCTCCCTGCCCAGCACCTTGCTGGCAAGCCCAGGCAAGGAGGAAAAAATTGCAGTTGAATTCGTCAGCGCAGCAGCATCCGCATTAGCAGAGAGACAGACTTATTTGTAACTAATTACAGTTCTTCACAGCGTTTTGTAAGATACTCAGCAGAAGCCATTTAATTGGCTGGACTGCTTTTCAGATTAAATGCTTCTCGAATCAAAGTCCCACCCGGAATTTACACGGCTCCTTAATTTTGCAGTGAAAAGAGTCCCCCTTTCATCAGTGGGCCTGTGTTTTGTTTGCACGAAAGCTGCTTAATGCCACTCTGTAAACAACCTCAAAAGTCAGTCGTGTGATGCTCTTCATTACGGTTAGAGGTCTGAAAAGGAAATTTGCTAAGTGAAAATCAGGGAGTTGCATGTCTCTGCTCTGCTTAGGCCCCAGATCACAAACAATTTGCTGAAAATTCAAAGCCACTTGAAATAGAATGAGTTTCTGGACTGATAAAAATACAAGGAAATTCACATAAATAGGAGAAATATGTATTATTAATTATAATTTACATGCCTCACTAGAAAACCCAGTTTGCTACCTGTTACGCAGATAAATTACCGATTGATTTCTCACCTTCAAGCGTCTCCATGTTAATTTTATTTAAAGTTCTCAAACCTTGTGTTGTTTCAGAACATTGCACTGATTTTTACCTCTTGGTTAACCACCACTTAAACACTTGGCAGCAGCCAAATTCGTCCTTCCAGAAAGGGTCGCTTGGGCAATCATTGCAGTGCTCAGCCTCGGTTGGTTACACTCCGGGGAAAATCACTGCTCCGAGGGAGGATGCCTTGACTCCTGCCACTGGAATATGCATTTTCTCAGACCTTAGTGCAGGAGGGTGTAACTCTGGAGTTTTGAATAATTTGCTGCCTGAGGGAAGTCTTGCCTCCAGAACAAGTTTCCGCACAGAGAACGTGTTTCTTCACTCTTCTTTTTCCAAGGGATTGCTGGAAACCTGCTTACAGAGAAATCAATTTTTAGGAGATTCAGAAAAAGTGCTCAAATTGTTATAATTTCACCTGGGAAAAACAGCTCTCCAGCAGGAGATGCAAAAACAGAAATAGGTATGAGAAATGAAGTGTGAAGGCTATTCACAGAGCACCCCGCATCTTCCTTGCCCCCACCCCGGGTAGCTGCAGTCCAGAGCTTCAGGGATTAAAAAATAACTCGATCTCCAAGGACTGGTCTTTATGAACATGCCCGTAATACCTACAGTACTTCGGTGCCTGGTGTAACTGGGGAGAAAGTCATGTAATGGTCCAGAACAGCTTATGGAACAGGGGATAAATAAGAGGTAGGGACAATTTAAATAGTTTAACTCCTTCAAATCTTCCTCTGTTTCTTTTCCTTTGATATTTAATGTTTCATAGACTCATAGAGTGAGTTGGGTTGGGAGGGCCCTTTAAAGATCATCTAGTTCCAACCTCTCCTGCCATGGGCAGGGACACCTTCCGCTAGACCAGGTTGCTCAAGGTCTAGTGACCTTGACCTTTTAGACCCAAGCAGAAATCCCAGGCTGGTTCATTATGGCCAGTCTTCTAGAGAGGCAGAAAGGAGACATCCTGCCCGACTGGCAGTATCTGGTGACCTTTCCAAAGATGCAGACAAATGGAGATCGTTTAGGTGCAACATTCAAGCAAATTACTTTGGTGGAGGATTTGCACAGCTTTGAGAGTTGTATAGATTTCAAATAGTCCTTAATTGGCAGTAGAGGTCAGGAGGAAGGAATTGAGAGGAGGAAAGGAAGAGAAGAGAGTAAGTGATAACTTAAAGGCTGGTTTCATGTTCCTGTGATCATTGGGAAGGATAACGAATTAGGGACATATGGGTTTTGTTTACAGAAGCTATATCCCCATTTGGACCAGGATGACGCGTGCACTTGTCTGCACAAACCTTATAGACTGGCTGCATTCTTTGCTTTTAATTACTCATGTATTTTTCCCATCTGTTGTTCTTACTTCATATGCTTGGCTTTCTGGTCTTTGGACTTTCCTGATCCTGGGCTCAGTCTCAATCTCCTTAGAATAGATACAGTAATGGACAAGTCATTCAGCCTTTCATCTGCCATTAATGATGAATTACACAGCCTGTACTAGGTCATCAGCTGCTATAAATTGGCTTAGGAACACTGAAATCAATATACACCGAGCGAGAATTGGATTCTGTGTATGTATTAGTACCTCATTTGCTTTAGTCTTTTTGGTTGTTTTGAACTCACAGACGATCGCAAAGTCCTACAGATTTACCTCTGGTTTATTTCTCACATTGCTCCCATAATTCTGTGGTTTTGTTACTCATTTTTGATGTAATGCACTATCACCGACTGTGTCGTTTCATTTTCAAATGCCTTTTAGGACATGATTTCTGGTCCAGCTTTCCAGCACCTACTTTTACCTTTCAATTTATTACGAAGAAGGACAGACTCATTCTGGATCTTTTGATCTTAGAGAAGTAAGAGTATATTTGGGCTTACTTTTCCTAATCACCTGGTTTAAAGTGCCCCACTTTGTGTTGGTGAAGACTGGAAAGTGATCCAAGGTAATCAGTTGAGTTTTTTTCTAACTGCTGCCATCATTTTTCCTCTGTCCCCTGAGTGCAAATTCCAGACAGCTCTCATCACCTAGGAGGGTTATATTTTTCTTTAAAGCTATCCTTATGTAAGAGTCATGCTTATATTTTTAAGCATTTTCGTCCACTTTATAGATTTAGCATATGAATTTTTCTTGCAAGGCAGATGAATTCTTAATCAGCTTCCATGTAATTTTTTTCTTTAGTACCAGATTTTATCCTCTGAGATGTTTCCAACCAAGGCCAGTAACATCTAAATACTCCTAGTAGGGCCAAAATGTTCCCAAACCCATCATATGAAAGAATTCCTCTTTGCCTAGCATCACTGAAATGATCCGAAGGACTTTTTCTAGAACACTACAACCAGTCACAAGTTAAACTTTGTCATTATCTCAAATAATGTCACTATATAATGTTGTAGCACAGAGCTGGTTTCGTATCCTTATTTGAATTATTTTAATTATCGTGCTTGAAGTCTTGTGTCACATTACCATGTCTTGGTATGATTCCCAATGGGAGGCTGTCAAATTTCATTATATTATGGTGTCTCTCATTTGGTGACTCAAACATATTTGCTACAGGAACCAACCCTTGTGTATTACTGAAGATGAAGTCAAGAGTGTGCCTCCTATTCTCTGAAATGAACTGCTGAAAGAGACGTTGACCTAATTAGAAAAGTCTCCCAAAGAGCAGCAGAGAACAAAGCTCCTGTGAAACAAAAGACTCCGGTTTTCACTTGGATTTATTTTTGACCTATTATGCTTGTTCCGTAGTTGTCTGCATCATAAATGGCTTTAACCCATTTTAAGCCTTCTTACATTTCTGTGTCATAGAGCCCACCTTACCTTTATGGGTTTTCTTGCTTTACAGGTTGCTTTCAGTTGTTTTGTCTGAATTTTTTTGTTTTCGCGTGGAAAATGAGTGAAACGCTCAGTATTGCAGCAAAGGCAGACGGATCTGTGTGGTTTTATAGAGCTCCTCTAATGGTGTCATAAGACTCTCTTCAAAATTATGAGTTGGATGCTGTTAGAATAGTAAATATGTAAACTCATGAGTAATTTGCAAACGTCCTTGAGCCACTGAACCTGTCGCAGTTGCGCGGGGTGTCTCAGTTCTATGGAATTGTTAAAGTTCTTACTCCAGATGACAGAACTGACTTTCATCTTCCTACATTTAAACGCTTTCCCTTTCATATCTCTTTAGATACAGATAATAAACAAGCTTAAAATATTACAGGGGCAGGAGGGGCAGTCAGAGAAGTAAACACCGCTTGCCTCTCCTTTTCAGCTGCTTCTTTTGCTTCTGCAGTGTCATTACGTTCCGTTTGCTTTTCTGCTTTTTTGCAAGACCCTTGGAGTTAAGATGCTGTGCAAAATCCTTCAGCTTTCTCCTGGGCTTTGTTGTTTGTAGACACCGTGAGAAGGGAATTGTGCAGTGTGGTAGGTGTGGGATTAAACACACATCTGTCACAGCCTGAACACAGCTTTAAAAAGCACTCAACTCTCTGAATATGTACATCCAGCATCACATCGCGGTAGACATACTAATATTTTGAGTATAATCATACCAACTGTATGTTGAACTTACCATTGCGATATGATGGTTTTTATTTTATCCTTTCAGACCTTTCTCTGTCCCCAGTCCCTATCCAAAGGAGATCTATCAAGTTGTTACCTGTCTTTGAGTAATCTTTTTTTTTTTTTTTATCTGATTACATGGGAAAAAGTATTAACCAGGTTCTTGGAGACCTCTGCTGGTAATACCTTCCTACTAAGTCTCTCAGATTTTCATATGTCAAAACAGGGCAAATGACCATTAAAAACCTGAAGTCACTCTCTTTTTCAATGGGACTTTCTGGAAAGTATTGCAGATATGTCTGGACTGATGGGGATTGTGAAGGTAACATATGAAAGTCAAAGTTTTTGTATGGTCTCTAAAAACGTGACAATTTTAGCCAAATTTGATTTGCATGTGGAGTCTGGCTAAACTTAAGCTGTATTTAAAAATAAACTCCAAAACCAGCAAACAACAAACTCTGATGCAAATAGGTGAAACACAGCTTAAAATATAATCTTATAAATGTCTGAAAACTGCCGGTGCCAGTTTTCACCAAATTCTACCAATATGTATCTCTGATATCTGGTTTTGGACTTTCTAGCTTTGTTCTATGTCAGTAATACAATTATTGAGTCCAAAGATTTTTCATACACTTGGAAGATCTTCCTGTGGCAGTACTCGTAGATATGGCCCCGATGTAAGAAAAGACTGAGAGTTTGACCTGGAGTAGTGCCTATAACCATGCAGGCTTCAGTTACTGGAATAGCCTTAATTGCAATGCAGAGGTAGCTCTAAATTACATATTTTGAAGTCGCTTGCTGAATTTTAGAGCTTTGAAGCCCGAGTCATATAGCTTCTGAAGAAGAAAATGTCTCTGTTTGAAGGACCAGGGGTCTAACCGTGCCGTTGGTTTCACTGGGGCAGCACAGGAACTGTTGCTTTGTTTTCATACGATGATCAGGATTTCTGAAGCTACTCTTTTTCATTAAGTGTTTTTATTAAAAAATAAAATGAAAACAGGTTCTGGTCTAGCGCGTGCCACCTTCAGACTGGTGCAACTGGACTTAGGGGGGGAAAAAAAATAATCTTTAGCAATTAAGCTTGTTATTAAATCCGACTCTTAAATGTGCTAACGAAGAAAGAACTGGCCGTTGGCTTGCACCTGGAGAGCACGCTGTTGGTTGCAGGCTTGAAGCTTTCTTCTTTTCTTCCGCGTTGCAGCTCAGCCCAACTGGATTCAGAAGATCAGCGACGCGCACGCAGCCATAGAGGAAAGCGTCGCCTGGGAATGCCGAGCGAGCGGGAGACCGAAGCCCTCGTACCGCTGGCTGAAGGACGGGGAGCTGCTGCTGCCCCAGGTCGGCACCGCTGGAGGAGGCTCTGCGAGCGCGTCCGTGCTCCACCAGCTCACAACCACCAACTGAAACAAGTCACCAAAGCATTGCTTTCACCCTAGCCAGAGATTTTTTTTTTTTTTTTTTTTGGCCCCTTTGCTTATTGGGAAAGAATATGGCAGCCCAGATTTGATCAAACCCTGGTAGAGATTGCACAAACGTTAGATTTCTGCCCTGCGGCCAAGTAGAAAGCCAATAGCTCTTTATATTACTATTTTTCTAAATGATGAAACTCCTGGGGAGGGAGGGAACACTTTGCTGTACTTATTAAAATTGATAACACGAGCTCCATATCCTTAGGCTGACAAACGATACCCTGGTCCTTTGTTCCACACGCTAATTTTACTTGCTTCACGCTGGTCACTACCAGATGGTCTTGTGCTTAAATCACATTAGTGGCTGATACGAAGCAAAGCATCATGAAATTATTCACATCTATATTGTTTTCAGTAAACTGCAGAGGATTTTAAGTATTTCTGTCTGTGCTAAGATGGCAACCAGTCTTACTAGCCTTCGTTGCCACGTATACTCATAATACCATTGTTGTTTTAAAGAATACGGTTGGCTGCGATGTGCCACTGTTGAACAAAAGTGCAATTTTTTGATTCACGTTTATCTACTTGAAAGGCATATTAATCTAAATGGTTTGGGTGTTAAATCAATGAAAAGTCAAGGGAAAGTCCTTCAATTTAAATTGCATTTACCAACTACTGTATTGGTTTTACTGTTTAGTATCTGACCCGACATAAATTTAGCTGGCAGACAAGTAGATTAAAGCATGCAAATTCTTTCCATTACTGCTACTTTTTTTTTGTCTGCCTTGGTGTAAAATATAGCACAACCACCACTGGGTTGTTGTTCCAAGGATGGATCTCCTTATTTACTTTTTTTCTTGATTTTCCTGTTTCCTACAGGGCAGAGTTCAACTAGAGCAGGGCTCGCTCACGATAACGAACGTCAGCCTGTCAGATGCCGGCATGTATCAGTGTGTAGCGGAAAACAGACACGGCATCATTTTTGCCAGTGCAGAGCTGAGTGTCATAGGTAAGTGAACTTTCCTGAACAACTGCAAACTTTCCAAAACCAGCAAAACCTTCACCCTAACTGGTTTTTCCAAGTTTCAGCATCTGAAGCAGAAGAGCTACTGAGGATCTTTGATAACTTGTTTTTAAGTAGTGCATGAAATGAAAACTTGAGAAAGTGGATAGACAAAGCACATCATCATCCCATCTTCTCACACTCATCCTGGTGACCGAGCACAGATTGCTGGCAAGCTCACTCACCTCTTGCTGGTTAGAAAAATGTTGTCAAGAAACCCGAGTCTTGCCCCGGTTCAGAGCATACTGGACAGTAACAGTCTGCTTGTGGGCTGTGGGGACTGACTCTCTTGAGGAAATGTTGGAAACCCACCTTTCTGAATAGACCTTTCACCACTCTAATGGCAATCATGATGCTCCCGTCCCAAACCCTTGCCAAGAAGAACAACTTCTCTTTTGTTACTCTACTTGTCCCCAGTTAACATAAGGAAAAACTGCCTGTGAATCCAGGTGGTTGAATACCTGACAGGAGGGAGCAGAGGTTACAGAATCAGGCCCAGTGTCAGGACAAGAGGCAATGGACACAAACTGAAACATGGGAAATGCCATTTAAATGTAAGAAAAAAACTTTTTTACCATGAGAGTGGTCGAACACTAGAACAGGTTACCCAGAGAGATTCTGGCATCTCTGTCCTTGGAGATACTCAACACCCAACCGGACACAGTGCCGGGCAACCTGCTGTAGCTGCCCCTGCTTGAGCAAGGGTGGGACGGGACCACCTACAGAGGACCCTGCCAGCCTCAGCTGTCCTGGGCTCGTACCTCATTCACAAGCATTGCTGTTGTACAAGTGGCAGGCCTGGGAACCGATACGTCGAGATAAGTAGTTTCAAAGGGTTAAATAGAATTCATGATTCCAAAATAGTGGTTGCGTTGTTTTCAAAGCGAATGTTCAATAGCATCATTCCCTGCTTTATCCTGAAGAACAAAGCATGAGGTCTTTTCTGATTACGGCGTTTTCAACGTGGGTCATTTTTTATCAGCAGCGATAGATGCCCGCATAGAAAAAAAAAAATTCATTTGAAAGATTGTCATTGTTGCTGTTCAAGAAAAATACAATAATGCTCAATAAATGAGACTTCACGGTGCTGAGATTTATTGGACATGTTACTGCGTGAAAGAAATCGAAATAAACCCACTGATGCTTTTCCTGTCTATTCAAAACTGTGGTAGAAATGAGTCTTTGGGAGGAAGGCAGACCCCAGAAGACAGAGGCTTAGCCCTTGTTGGTGGGTACCTCTGGTGCCTGGCAGCCCCACAGCACCCAGGGGCCGACCTCGTATCTGCACGAAAAGCAAAGACCTTGGAAAGTCTGCTCTTAAAATCCTGCTGGATAACTTGTGTTTGGCTGACTTCTCGTTTGGGTTACGCGATGTTGCTTCTGTACGTCACGGGGAAAGTGCCGGAACGGTGTGCTGCAGATGAATTTCCGTGGATCTGTGATTTAATTTAGTATATTTTTAAAGAAAACCAGCATGTTTTCCTTTTTGCTAGGGTTTTCAATGGAGGTCAATATTCTGAGCTCTGACTGAGAAATGTTAGCTTTTAAACAGATCTTTCTGAGTGTGAAAATGGTTATTTCAAAAGGTCCTGAAGTTAAGCACTTGAAATGATTAAACACCACTAATAGCAAGTGAGACTTATAGCAAAATTGAGTGAAAAAGAGAAACGGAAAATTACAGACGGAGCTTTTCTCAGAGTGATTCTTCTCCATGATTATTGTCAGTTACATTGCCTGGAGTCTTCAGATGAAACCAGGATCCTGTTGTGCTGGGCATTGTAAGAACCTGTAGTAAGATGCAGTCATTGCCTTAAAGAGTTTTCGTGCTAAATGTTAAAAAAAAAAAAAAAAGAAGGATGTACTTAGAGTGAAAAAAAAGTAATTAAAATCCTCATTTTACAAACAAGGTGTGAAGAAATTAAATGCATTATCCCTGAAGTGGCACAGGGAAGCTGTAGTAGTGCTGAGAGCTGAGGCCAGAGTTTCTAAACGTCGGATGACAACATTTTGAACATCACAGAATAAAACCCGTATCATGCAACGACTCTAGCTCATGCAGGACCAAGAAGGAAATAAGAAATTACTTGCAAAAAGCCCAGTCTAAACTGTTCGTTACAGAGATGGAAATAACAGGATTATTCAAAAATCTATTTTGCCCATAAATTTTGGACAACCATCTGAGAAATTACTTCCAAAAGTGATAATGTATTAATTATGATAACATAGTATAAAAAATAATCCATCTGGTTCTGAGTGCGTTGGTGGGAAGTCGTCCTCAGGATGCCTCCTTTAATTTTGAAATGTTTTACATAGCTGGTGTTGGTTTTCAGAAAGCTCTTTTATAGTCTCTAGTAACACACATGTTTTCCTCTATGCTAAAATGAAGTCAGCCGTCAGCGATTAGACGTAGAAGACAAGACAGCTCAGCGATTAGTGAGCTCTGATTCATGAAAGTGGAAGATGAGATCTGTTCGATCATAAAGCCCATCCCGCTATCAGTGTAGGGTCATGTTTTATTGAACTCTTTTGCAGCAGGAATGATATGCAGAAGAATTGAGGCAGATGAGATGCCCTAAGAAAAATGAATTTGCTTTCTGTACCACGCGGCAGGTTTTTGTCTCCCAGCTGCTTCAGGTGAGCTTTAGATCGTTCTGTGGAGCACCAAGCAGGTGCAATGCGTGGTGATCTAAACTCTCACCTCCCAGAGCACAGCAAGAAAGTCAAGGAAAATGCTGCAGGCTGGGGGATACGGGGCTGGGACAGGAGGCACGGGGTGCAGGCACACAGCCAGCAAAGGGGACACGGAGAATCGGGGGAGACTGGGCAGAGTTTGCCACCACTGATCCATCAGAAAGTCGACTCCTGTCAGCAAAGACAGAGTGATGGGGCAAGAGTTGCTTGTAAAACCCGTAAGCTGCCTCACCTGTTTGCTTTGAGCTTTCTGTATTGAAAAAATTAATTGTCCCACTTGATACAAATAAAACCTTCTTGGTTGTCTTTGGGGAGCTCACTGCCAGAGTCAGTCTAGAGGTGGCCGCCTCAAAGCTCTGCCTGTCATCGAGTCCCATCAAATAAATCATGAAAAGTCCTTTGAGGCAGGAATCAGAAGCCAAACAATCTCCTCCCTCCTGGCGTGCCTGGCAGCCGGGCTGCAGACTGTCTGCAGGGCTTTGGTGTTGGCTTCAAGGAGTATCTGAGTGTTTTTCAGAGAACAGCAGTGTGCCCTGGAGGGACTAAGAGAGATGATTCAGGAGAGCCTTGTACCCTGGTGCCTACTTAAGTCTGGCTTTGTTTCACTCTGTTCAGGACCTGGCTGTGTCACCTTTACAGCCTGAAAATAAAAGACCCTGCTTATGCAACAATTGGGAATATAAAGCATAAAAATGTCAACATTTCTGGAAATACGAACGTTTCTGATTAATTATGTGAGTTCTGTGCTTGTGACGATTTTCCTGTATGCTGTTGCTCTGCACATAGTAACTTTTGACAAAACGATAATCACACTGTTACAACACAAAAAAGAAAATCCATTATGCAGTTCATGCAGGCGTCGTTCTTAGGGGTCCTGCCCTGAGTAAGATGTGTGTGACACCGGGTTCTGCTGCCCACCGAGGGTGCTGCTGCCCGAGGTTTGTAGCTCAACGTGCATTTCCAAACAAGTAGAGCTGAAGCATTCAGGTGTCTCTTTGCCCCATCCCTCCGTGCATACAGTTCATGAGTCAGAATAGTTTAGGAATTGCAGGTGAGAAGTAGCCCTGGAATGTTGGAATGTTCAAAAGAGCCTGACTTTGTTTTGTCCAGAGGGAATTCTGATCTGTTCATTGTTTTGTTTTTTTTTTTTTTTCTTTCAGCCGTCGGTCCAGACTTTTCCAAAACACTCTTGAAAAAGTTAACTCTTGTTAAAGTGGGTGGTGAAGTAATCATTGAGTGTAAGCCGAAAGCTTCCCCCAGACCTACTTATTCTTGGAAGAAAGGAAAAGACGTCCTGAGAGAAAATGAGAGGTAATGTCTTAAAGTAACCATTTCTTTCATTAGCTTGCTCCAACCCAGGGGCTTTCGGCAATGAAAGCTAAATTTGTCATTAATAGCTTCCCAAAATTGACTTGCAAATAAATGTGAAAACAGCTAGTGTTCAATCTCAAGGAGCTGGGGGTGAGATTTCTATTCCCATTGTGTTCATCCCAGTCTCTGTGTACTATTAAAGCATCCCTGCCAAGAAGCTGATAGAGATGGATTCTAAAAATCAAATATTTTGCCTCTGCGTTGCTCTAAGTAGCCATTGTTTTTCAACAAATTTCCCAGGAGATAAAACTCTTCGCTGCAAATTAAGGCTGCTCAGGGACATGACTCAATGTCCCACAAACAGGAGTTATTTGGGATCAGTAATTACTTTGGCAGTCCTAATGCCTGGCTTGCAGACGGCTTTTTCAGACCGACCAAGTCTTTTTTTTGTTGGGTTTTTTGAGTTTTTTTTAAATTCAAAAGGAGAGCATTGGTAGGAGGTAGGAGCCTACCTTTTAAATTGGCATGCATGGTTTTGCAGTGGTTTGTTGTTGACTGTGTAGAGGTGTGGTTGTGTTACCTGTCCTGCTCGTGGGATGCCCAAGAGCAGGACCTGGGGAGCTGTCTGTCCTTGACAGCCCTCCAAAATACCATGCACCACTTGGATTGATGGGAAAAATCCTGTCCTATTAGTGAAGGTCAAAAAGCCAGAAATTACAGGAAATTGTTATTTTTAAAAGCTTAAACCTGTTAGAGCTGTTCTTTTATCTTGGAAAGTCTAGTCTTGCTCCATCCAATCTGCCTGCCTGTAACGGATGCTGAAATATATACTGTGGTGATGTAAGTGAGTATGCAGAAAGCTATAACTCATTTAGAGCCAGATGAGTAAAATGGTGAACGACCTATTTCTGACTTATTTAGCTCCTGTTACCTGGTCTTTACAAAGCTATTGTCTAAAGACTGTTCAAATTCACCTCTTGGGATAAAAAGAGTTGGGGGATCAATTACACACAGCATCCTCCAGCAGCCAGGGTACGAAGCTGTGTGAGGTCAAAGTCATAATAGATGAAGGGATATGGATTTTTAAAACTGAAATAACTTGTTCTTCTGGTGAAGATTGTGCAAAGGATGGAAAATATTAAATACTGGAAGTTTTGGAGTGTCAGTCCCATGAGCTCCCATCTGTCTCCCTGTCCTCGCTGGCGCAGTCGGTAGCTGAAATGAGCTGTTTTCTCTGACTCTGTTCTCCCGGCATGGCACAGTTCTTTCTCCTTATTTTAATTTAGAAGTGAGAGAGGAAGGATTAGTTTGTTTGAGGAAAGGCTTAGGAAAGGAAAGAAGTATCAGCAACTGTGTTTCTTCCTTTGTCACTGCTGTACAATGCTGACAACAAAGTGATATTATTTGGGTTTTGGCACTGCTCTCTCATCTGCAAACTTACCTAAAAGTTGGGTGCTATAATACACTGGATCCTGATTTCCCAAGGGAATGTGGCTCATGCACTGGTCACATAAGGCTGGGTGGTAGCTCCAGTTGCCCGTGTGTTTACTTCCAAATAACTTTTGCACTGAGTATTTGAACTGGCTGTAGATATTTCAGCTGGTTTCCACCAACCTCAAAACCAGCAGGGTTCTTCAAAGCTTTGTGAAACTAGACAGCTGGGAAACGGAGACACCATTATTTCCCCTCAGTGAAACGCTGTCACCTAAAGTCATGCCACGGTAGACAGGAGGGAGCCCACACCAGGGCACTGCTGCAGGGTCTGTGCCAGTAGTGTTGAGCTCAAAGGTGAACCACGGTGTTGGCACTCGTGGCAGCGGCAGGCTCACCGCCACGCTCCTCCTGCTCCCGCCGCGCCAGCACCAGGAGCCTCCCACCCGGGCACCGAGCCCTGGACGGGAAACCAGACGTGAAATGTGCCCGAGCAGGTGTGAAATTTTCTGCTACTACAGCCCAGGGGTTTTTCCAGATCATCCAACGGGGCCTCTCTGGCAAAACGTCTTAATGAGCACCGCTCCGTCGACTTGGCAGTTGGACCTCTTTAGTTCTCATGCGCGGTTGGTTGCGTCTCCCGTGGGGACGAGAGTGTTGAATCCTCACCATCGCCTGTATTAACCACGCCGTCCTCGCAGGCCGTACCTGGAGAACGTGTGAAATGTGCAACTGGGAAATTATAGTATTGTATGATTGAAGCATTGCTCATCAGCACTGTGCCTGACTTCGCAGGGGTAGGCGAAGCCAAGTGCTTGCTCCTCTGCTTAACGTTGCTGTCTTTCTGGTTTCTTCAGTTGCTGAAACATTTTCTCCTCCCGGCCATCCTGCAGGACGGCAGCATTGACTGGAGTCCAGTCCTAGTGCCTCCCTGTACCCACGCTTATGTCTGGGCTTCAAACAAGAACTTTCTTGGTTGTTTTAAAAAAAAATATGTTGAAGTATAGGAAGAAAGACGCCTAAAAAAGCTGTTGCTGAAATCTCTTCATCTAGGGCAGAGAACAGAGACAGGTGTGGGAGAAGAAACTTAAATTAAATCTCTGGTTAAACTGATGTTTCACGTTTCAGAGAGGCACCTGAACATCTGGATACTTCTCCAAACTGAACTTGATCGTGTGAAGGTTAATCAATATAGATAGTCCTTCCAGTTCCAGGTGGAGTTAAAAGCAACATTAATGCGTCAGTCGCTGCTCTGAATTCTGATGTACAGCCTGGCAGCTACCATGGCAATCGCTCCAGCATTTCTCCTGGGGCTCGTGTGACTTTTCAGGTGGTGTGTAATGTTAGAGGCTCCTTGCTGGAGACAGAAAGGGTGTGCATCACATTTTGCTGCCAGGACTCTTGCTCTGGAGGCTACTGCTGTCCAGGAGGCAAAACTAAGTGTGGTGTTCAGTGTTTGCCCAGAGGGTAGAGACTGCCATGGAAAAAAAGAGCTTTATTGGTTTAGGTTTCGTACTCTTCTCTGGAGGCTGAGGTGGTGTGTGCTGCACCCCTAATGAATAACCTGCCCTGAAGGTGTCTCTTACTGCTGGTTGAGAACTGCGCAATTGTGTTATTGGAAATTCTGCCCTGGGGTGCAATTACATTATTGCAGTCATTAAAGGCAGTTCATCTCCATAATAATGGAAATCCTGCCTTGGAGGCCTAACTGAGTCAAAATAATGTTGGTAGCCTGACTCCGGAAGGTAAATGTTATATAGAAACAGCTGTAGCACAGAAATAGATGTATTGCAAATGCTGCTTGGAAATAAAGACTGTTTCTATATGGGTGAAGATGCAGAGATCATTTTCTGTCCTTGATCTTCCCTCCACGTTTCAGTGCAAAACAGCTGTTCCACTCTGTGGGAAGGGTCTTCGGTCCTATTAACGCCCCTCTGTACGAATCAGCCTCATAGGGCTACTGGTAGAGTAAGAGCAGGTGACTCTGCTGCCTGCTGCACTATCTCCCACCTTCCACACCATCAGGAGGGGAGACAGGACTGAAAACCACCTACCCTCTGGGAAAGCCTCACTCAGGAGCAGGGGACACCTTCTAGGTAAGCGTGGTCACCATGAAGCCGTGCAGGCTGCATCACCAGAGAGGCTGCAATGTACAGATGGAGTTCAGGACCCGCTTGCCCCACCGCACTCCTCACTCACTCCTCAGGCAGAAGTCATTTTACCCTTTCAATATGCACCCTTACGTGTATAACCTGGAAGTTGGAGTCGATTGTCGGGATCTGCAGCTGGTAGGGAATCATTCCAGAAAAGCCAACAAGCACTGGGAGCTGAGGGTGGGAGTGGTGTCCTCTGGTCCTTGCAAAACTGCAATATGTCTTTGGGCCACGTCAGATCGTTCATCAGACAGAAAGGTTTGAGTTGAGTTCTGAATGTTTTTCACTTACCATTTGGTTCTCTCATATTCACATTTCCAGGGATGTTTAACCTCCAGACTCTTTATTCTGACTCTACAATAGGAGAAAAGAGATTTTGGAGAACTGGGGTCCCATTACATAGGTTCTATTTTCTCATCTCCCAGCTACATCAGTGTGACTCAGAAGCGATGCTCGAGGTGGAGAGTGTTGCTGTCCAGCTGCCCAGGAAGGGCTGGCATTCAAAACCAGGCAAAAACTCCTTGATTGAGGAGTGCACAGACTGGAGAAGCCAGAACCTATGTTTTTTGTTTAAATCTCAGTGGTATAATCTTATGTCTTCGTTTCTTTGATTCTATGAAATAATATAGTCACTATCAAGTAAATTTTTGGATAGAAAATATATAGCATCTGTGGCATTGTGTACACTGGGTATAGGCATCGTACAGGCATTGTATACCGAGATGTGGTCTTCTGCAGTTCCCCTGTGAAAGAGAGATGATTCAAACCATGCATATACATTGCTCCAAAGCTGCCTCAGAAACCAAATCAATCGTTCCTAGATGTCAGTGGGAGTTACAGACGTAGAAAGTAGTTTTACATGAGATATACCAATATAAACCAGAAATCCATAGTTAGCCACAAGCCTGGAAAAACTTCCTTTAATTGATGGCCCCTGTATAACACTGAAGTAAATGAAAGAAAGTCCTCAAGGGAGGGTCTTTCCTTTAAACTCCTGAACTCCTAAAGCCAAGCATCCTCCAGTCCGTGCTATTTCCCATTGTGCCAATTATTTCCTGGCATTACGTTGTATATGTTATTCATCGGCAGGAGTAGGCGGGGAAGTCCCAGCACTCAGATTGTTCTTGCAGGATTTTGCTAATCCTCTCATCATAATTCAATTACATCTAATGCCACAACGTCAGATAAATTTGTTACTGAGACTGGTGCTTTACAACCTTGATTTTCAGGTGATCTTATCACAGAAACCTTTCAATTTCTCCATAATTCTCCTGCGGAGAACTGTGCTGGGTCACGAGGGGTTCGTCCTTGCAGTGGTGGAAGTTGGAAGTCGCTGTAGTCGCTGGCTTGTTTGTTGGGATTTCCTGGGTGCAGGAGGGAGGATCGGGCTGTGTGCGATTCGAGACACATCCTGGAGCTCCGCGGAGCGCTGCCAGCTGAAATTAAAATAAGCCTCTGTCACAGCTTCTCCCACACTCCAGACTGTTGGAGGAACGTCCTGCGATGGAACTGTAATTCTCTTTGAACTATAGAACAAGAAGCATTTTTAAAATATGTTAAAGCAGTTAATTCATCACTTAATTAAAAAGATCCATTTGAAAACAATTAAATCTCCCTTAATTTTCATATGGTTTCCCGTAGCCCACCAAAAAAACCACATTTGCAGCCCAGCAAACATGCTGGTGGTGTCACATAGGTGCGCAGTGTCCGGGGGCTCCGCCGTGGGAGCGCTGGGCTCTTCCATCGGAGCCAAGACTGGGTGTCAAACTGGGGCGTTTTGTCACTGCACAGATTGAGCTGTCTTTTGATAACTCACTACCAGAGGCCATTCTGTTACAGCATCTTAAGAAAATTTCTCAGGGAATTGGTCAAGGGATCTGTTTTGCTGTTGGCATGGAATGATTTTGCTGGAGTAGCGTTGGAAGGGGTTGTTAGGCAGTGCTTTGTAAGGCAAGGTTTGCATCGTGTTCCCTGCAAGTCTGTCCTGTCTTCTTAGGGTTTGTTTTGGACTTACAGAAATGACTTTTAATTTACATGCCATAATGGTAATAATTACATTTATTTATTTGTCACAGAGCCTTTCATTTTCCCAGAGGTGAAGCTGTAGTGTTGTGTGGTTCAAGAGCAGATGAGGCAGATGTCATGTTTCTGTCTCTTGGTCCACCATGGCTCCCCACCACGCTCATCTTCCTTTGCTCCCCAACTGTAGATGTGTGCAAGAAAAGCAAATAGCAAATAAATAGCTTTTATTTAGGGAAATACTGTATTTCTGCCAGTCCTGTGGTTTGTTACCAGCCACCCGGCGATGTGTTGGTTAGCCAAAGCACCGGGACAGGCTGTGGTACTGCAGTGGGGTGAAGTATTCCAGTCTGGGCTCGCGCTGGCTTGAGCAGCTGCCCCGTGTTGGAGAGCCCTGCCCTGCCCTGGGGTGCTTCGGGGCAGCGCTGCGAGGAGGGGAGCGGGGCTGGCGGTGTTGGCAGCTCTCTCGTGCCCTTGGTAAGAGCTTGCACACGTCAAAATATATCAAGTATATCAAAATATGTCAAAAGGTAGTGATAGGACAAGAGGCAATGGCTTTAAATTGAAAGAGGGGAGATTCCAATTAGATAGAAGGAAGAAATTCTTCACTCAGAGGGCAGTGAGGCACTGGCACAGGTTGCCCAGAGAAGTTGTAGATGCCCCATCCCTGGAAGTGTTCAAGGCCAGGTTGGATGGGGCTTTGGGCAGCCTGGTGTAGTGGAGGGTGTCCCTGCCCATGGCAGGGGGGTTGGAGCTGGATGATCTTTGAGGTCCTTTCCAACACAAACCATTCTTATGATTCTATGAAAATCTAATATGTATTCCCTTGAAATAGTGAATGTTTGAAATATGTACACAATGGTCTTCATTCCTAGTGTTCTCCTAAAGCTATTGGAAGTCACGTTTACCCTGCTACCAGACGTGTACTCAGTTCAGGACAGAAAAATAATTGTCCTTTTAAGCCCCGAAACAAATTGCTCTTCTCCCGTTATTATTTGTGTAAAGCCCTTACATCATTAGAGCTGTTTCTTTTCTATGGATATACAGTGCATGCATTGTTTATACAGTTTAATTGTAAGGAAGGAAATTCATAAAAAACAAATGATGTTCTGTACTGGTAGCAAAGAATATGAAAGTGTCCAATTAAACAGCCACTCTCTAGGACTTGTATAATGGCAACATCTGTTATCTTAATTAAACAAGTTTCTGTATAAAGGGACCCTCATAGTGCACTTTGTTAGAGCAAGATCTGACCTAGATACTCCAGGCACGCTCACTATCTTCATGGAAATTTTCCCAGTTGGTCCCATTATCTTGCAGTCTTGACAAGCCTCGTTATATATGAGCACACTCTTGCACACACGAAGCCACATTGCTTAAAGGAGAAAGATTTTATATTTTTTTTTAGCTGAAAGCCAATAAAAGCGCAGAAATGCAGCGTGTAGTGGCATTTACCCATTGAGTTTGGTCACAGCAGCATTTGGGAGTGTAGAGAGTGCCCGGTGACCTTGGTCATTGTCACGTTCAGAAGACAGAACCGTGCTTCCAGAGGTGCTCACGAGTCGTTTTCAGAAGTGACTTATGTGCTTCAGGAGTTAAGTAATGTAGGTCCAGATTTTCCAGGTATTTCATTGCTGCTCTCCACTGTAGCCTAGAGTCAGAGATGATCCAGAAGGGTGAGTTCACATCCTAAGGACCTCCTCACAGGAGCTGTTGATTTGCAGACCCCTCAGGTAATATTTTGCAACAGGAATTTTAACATACTCGCTTCGACGCTACGTCATTTTGGGAAAGAAAAATTGTGAACTCAGACAAGAAAAGAAAGGCTTTTCTCTTATTTTTTTCAGTGTGTCTTCAGCTTAAAAAGTTGTACAAATTCCAATTTTTTATTTGTTGCCTCAAACTTCCTAATTAGTTGTTAATTACTTTAAACAGCCAGAAAGCAAATGGCAGTAGGACAGACAGAACATCTTTCCCAGTCTGGTGCCAGGGTACAAACCATGGTGATATTTTTATACTGATTACTTGAGAGATGAATTGCCAGCAGTGGCTTTTGGACACACAGTCTAGTGACACTTCAGCAGAAAATAAAACCTCAAAGGATGCTTCCTATCATTGTTTTGCATTAATAGTGTTGACTGTTTTGTTTTGTTTTTTTTTTTTTCTCCAATGAAGCACCTCTGCAATTTCTTTAAGGCAGACAGGTAACCAAACCATCAATAACTTGTCGGGTTTTCATTATATCCTGCCTTGGCAAAATGAAAAATGACACTCTGCAAATAGCTTTTTGAAGTTCGAATCGACAGTGCAGCATTCATCTTAGTTTTCCAAGACAATGGCAGAAGATGGCTCTACTTCATTGGAACATCTGAAATGACTGGCGTGTCAAGTTACTTTAGCCAATTTTATGCAAAAAGAGAACTAAATCAAACCAGGAAAGAACTTGATTGAACGGTCAGAAGTCTTGGAAAGAAGCCGTCCTAGGCTTGATGGCCTCATGTTCACGGACTGTTTGTATCCCAGCAGAAGCTGGTTTTACCTCTGCGTTGTTCTGGAGTATCACTGTGTGTTTTAACATAAACTCGTCGTGGCTGTGGGTCTGTCCACTCAACACTGACCACTTGTAGTTTAGCGTGTGCTGACACTAAAAACCACTGATTTGTGTGACCTGAAATCCGTTGGTGACAACCACTCGGTTCTACCATCGTTCTCTTTAGGAGTAGGTCAGTAACTTTTCCTTGCTTCTTAAGGGTAGAATCATAGAATGGTTAGGGCTGGAAGGGACCTTCAAAGGTCATCTAGTCCAACCCCCCTGCAAGGAACAGGGATATCTCCAACTAGATCAGGTTGCTCAGGGCCTCGTCCAACCTGGCCTTGAACGTCTCCAGGGATGGAGCATCCACCACCTCTCTGGGCAACCTGTTCCAGTGTTCTACAACTCTCATGTAGTTACATGGACCTGTTTGCTTTGCTTTGCATGTATCTGGCAAAGATAATAAATCCTGTTGCTTTTGTAGTTTGAGATAGCTATCACGTGCATAACCCTATAAATAGGATCTCCACAAAGCTTAGCTGTCCACTGTTTGCTTTGGCAGCTTTCTGATGAGGGAAGCTTTCTTGACCGTTGGTAGTAAGTCAGCAACCCGGTTCATTCTTGCATTGTCTGTTCCTTCTGTGCTTGAGCAAAAGGTTACCTGAGAAGGGTTAGAGGTTTATTTAGAATCCAGATTTGGTGCTGGTTTGTTTTGTACGTGTAAAGTAATTAGGCTGATCCCTAAAATTTGCACATTTGTCTATCTGCTCCTGTAGAGCTAGGAATTTATTTCCTGTAACCAGCCACAAATGGTTGTCGAGCATACCTGAGATGCCGATGAACGCGATCCCAGCCTATGCCAAGTTTCACCTGGTGTTCCAGAAATGAGATTCTCTCTCACACCTTGACACAGTCTCCTGTAACATCAGCAATCTGTTCCTGTTTTCCCAGCAGATTATTTTCAGCATGATGTTATTGTAGTATTCGGTGATACACATGTAGGACATCATTGCTACCACTGCTGCTGCTGGAACAAGCTTGTGACCACAGCCCAGCCGCAGTTTGATCAAACTCACGGTGCTGCTGTGACCCAGGGTATCTAGAGAAGTCAACACGCATTTACCTTGGGGCTTGTGTGTTCCTTCTTTGTATAAGAATAAACTTTCTTTGTATAAGAAGGCTCCGGGGTGATGTTCTAGCGGCCTTCCAGTACCTAAAGGGACCTAGAAGAAAGCTGGAGAGGGACTTTTGACAAGGGCATGTAGTGATAGGACAAGGGACAACGGATTTAAACTGAAAGAGGGGAGATTTAGATTAGATATAAGGAAGAAATTTTTCACTCAGAGGGTGGTGAGGCACTGAACAGGTTGCCCAGAGAAGTTGTGGCTGCCCCATCCCTAGAAGTGTTCAAGGCCAGATTGGATGGGGCTTTGAGCAACCTGGTGTAGTGGAGGGTGTCCCTGCCCATGGCAGGGGGGTTGGAACTGGATGATCTTTCAGGTCCCTTCCAACCCAAACCATTCAATGAATTTTGAAAGTAGAGCCCTGCTTGTAGAAGCAGGCAAAAGGAGAGGACGAAGCACCCAGAGAGCCCCATCTCAGAGGCATCAGACTCCCAGAGCACGGTGAGACGTGTCCCATGTTTGCACAGCCTTAACAGAAACACTGTCGCTCGCTGCGTGCTGTTAAGCAGCTGCTGCTTTTCCTGCTTGAGCTGTCACATCTTTCTGATGATTAAATCCATCTCTAGGTACCGTGCATACGGCTACGAATGATTTCTCCCTCTCTGTAAAGTCTCTCCAGGAAGGATCGCGTTCCTCCCCGCGGTGCTGTTGTGTCGGAGGCGGCAGGCGCTGGCTCCCAGCAGCGAGGCAGGTTTCTCCATCGTGAGCCAACGCTTTCCAAAATAAATGCCTGCAATTAGTCTCCTAAATGCAGTTTAGTTTGAAATTGATGTGTGCTTCACACTTGTCCTCCAGTCGAAGAAAATAGTAATAATGAGTTTAGTAACTGTGCAGCGTTTTGAAGGAAAAAATGATTATAAAATATTTCTTCTCTTGGATATTTGCGTGATTAAGAGCAAGAAGGTAATGATTTTACAGTTAAGGCCACACTCTTAGAAACGCGTGTTTAAAATCCAAGGAAATAATTATACGTCTACAGGGGAAAAAGGATTCCTAATGAACTTTTTAGACAACCTACCAGACTTGGTGATGGTTTTGATGATTATTTAAACATCGTTTTTAAGTGCTGTAAATGTGTCTTTGGATCTTGCAAATCTATGTTAATGTCAATTACAAGTGGAGTGGTTAATTTATCTTTGTACTGTGGGCATTTTCTGTTGAAACTAGAGGAAAAGATGGGTTATATTTGAAAGACTATGCCTTTGGGCTTCTATTCGGGTGGTATCAGCTGGAACAAATAAGCTGAGAATGCATTTACTGCTTCTGCTCTAATCTCATGAATGCTTCCAGAAATGGTTAGTGTCAGCAGCTGATGCACAGAAACTCTTGCACAGATTTTTTTTTTTCTCATAAGAGAGTAATTTTCGTGAACTTCAGTGGAGTTCCCTTTAGTGTTCATGTTCTCCAAACCTCCAAAGCGTTTGCTGTAGGTAGAGTGTGGTGGCTTCTTGTTGGGGAAGAAGTTGGTGGTGAGGGTGGCTGGAGACTGCGCTTCCAAATTCAATTCCAGCGTGTCTCTGGGTGGGTGATCGTGCGTAAAGGGATGGTTTAGCCGTTCACGGGGCGGTTTGCAAATGTGCTTTGCCCTTCCACTGCCACCAGTAAGAACCACTCCGGGAGAGAAGTCCCGGGGCTGCCGGTGGGGGCGCGGAGCATCCCCGTCCTTCGCGGTGCCGCTGCAGCTTTCACGGTTTGTGGCAAACAGCCAGCGTCGTCGGTAAAAATAAACTGCAAAGTTGAAGAGCTGTGTCATTTCTCATGGGGGATGGTCTTTATTTCCCACCAAAATCAATGGAAAATTGGCTCTTTGCACCCTTGGACCCTTCTAGACTTGCAGAATCTTCCCATACAGCTCAAATTATCGTTGCCTCATGTCAGAGGAATGAAAGCTGTAAAAATGAGCTTTCCTTTGCTTTACTGAAAACTGCTTCCTCAAATATTTATTTTCATGACATGGTCTTTCTTACTATATTTATTTTAATGTTGTATGTAGTGGAAAAAGAGCGGAAAGGGAGAAAAGGCAAAAGGTTTCTATTATTTGAAATTCTCTGCAGCCTGCTCATTTCCTTCAGGGTCCCTAGCAGAGTTTGTGTTTGGTTTTTATTTGTTTCTCCCCGTTATCAGCATCCCTTAAAGATCTTTGGTAGAGAACTGTTCTTCTTAGCTAACCTAGGGATATTTTTATATTTGAATTATGACTCTAGGCGTCTTTAAACAATTTACTTGAAGTCTCTAATAGCTGTAAATGCTCACTTCTTTCCCTCCCACCGCCCCACTCCTTCGGGATGAGGTTTTGTCACTTCCAGACTTGTCTTAAAAATTTACGGACAGAAGGGAGGATGATGACAAAACACAGCTTTTGTGTTTATAGATATTAATACAGGCTGGATGCAGTGTTATTTATTTGGACTGCTCCGTCGTTGCAGATAACCAATTTATTGAAAAAGAAAATTGTGGGAGAACTTAAGATGCCAGATCCATGACTGGTTTAAGCTGATATTGAATTCAGTGGAGTTATGTTGTTTGATGTTGCCAAAGGGGCCCCTACTATTTTCTGAAAAATATTTTATCTGAGCAAAATATGTTCTGTTTTGGTTTTTTTTTCTGTCTCTAGAGTAATATTTACGGGTTTTTATGATCACCTGAAAGAATTGTGATTTATACGCTCCTCACCTTTAATTCTTCCTACTTAGCAAGCCTGTAAATGAAAAGCCTAAAATGAAAACACATTTACACAGAGCAGTTCACGTCCTTGGACGAAGTCTTCTTAGTATTTTCTCGGAGATCAATATCAAGAATTAAGTAAGAAAAAAAAAGTAGTACTCTGTGTTTTTCAGTGCAGCACGGTAAGAGCAGCTATTGCTTAGGAAGACCTTCCAAAAGATTCATCTTAATTTTTTGTGCTTTCCTGTTGTAGTCCCACAACACAGAAAGTGCCAAATGACCCCAAATTCTGTGCACCGTAGATGTTTAGCCAATTTGCAGTTGCTGTGATTTAGCAGTAAACCTCCTGGTGTCCTTCATGACTCAGATGTACTAGTAAAAATGATGCAAAGGTGATGTTTCTCAGTGCCTTCTCCAGCCAGTGTTTTTCCTTGGACAAATTATATGTATTTTACAGATCAAGAAGCATTCCCACGACAGAGACCCCAGCAGTCCCCTATAGTTGTGCCACACACAACCTCAGGAGTTCAAACGCTTCATCCTCAGGCTCTTTTTAGCTCCATTAAAAATAACGTTGGGGGAAACATTCTACTGAACTCAACGCAACAGGATTTTACCTGGTTTTATTTTGAGCAAATATAGTTCTTACCTGAAAATTAATTATAGGGAGTTTGCTGTTAAGAGCCCTGCCAGTTGTCATGGATAAGGAAGGCCTTATCTAATGCCTGCTTTCACCAAGAGAAAGACATGCACTAAATTAAATGGGCTTTGACTGAGGCTCTGAATTAGCTCAGGCTTTTCTGTGAACCATGAAAAGAGAAGTAGTTAGAGACAAATAAGTACCAAAGCAGCTGTAGGTGGTTATCTAAATCAAAACTAACAGGTCCTGGACAAGAAGTTGCAGATGAGTAGAAGACTGCCTGCACAGTATGACTGTCCACATCATTTGAGAGACTAGATAGGTGACCCAAGTCCAAGCCTGGAAAGCCCTGTCCCCTTACAGGGGGATGCTGACCATTTTTGACCAGTATTGATGTAGGGTGGAAAGTCTCAGAAGGCATAACAAGGTGCTGGGTGGAGGTCAGGATCGGGGCTCTCCCCTCGCCCCCTCCTCCCTGCACACCAGGGACCATCAAAGGTGTTGGGTGAAGGCTCAAGAAGTTGGCTTTGACCTCAGCGTGTACCTTAATGAGGATTAATGATACGAAGCAGAAAGTTCTCACCTTACAGTTACTTATTTACACCACATAAAGGTTGTAGTCACACACGAAGACAGCATCCCAGGGCCACAGGAATTATTAGCTGTGGACCATACTCCGAACCAGCCCATTCTTCGACTGATGAGCAGGTACTCGTGAGCAGTGTCCCTGATTTCGGGGAGGAATGTGCTCTGAGCAGTAAAGCCTCCCTCTCAGCAAAACCTGTGAGTATTTCTAAATTTCACTGTGTTTTCCTGACACTGCCTAATGGCCAATGCTGCTTTTATGAGATCATTTTAATAATCCCAGTCTCTGCCTCATTGCATGGGAAGCGTTATTAAAAAGGTAATAAACTGCTACAAAGACATGTGATAGAAATAGAAATAATTTGATAAATAATGCAATTGCCTGGAATCATTTACGTTTGCAGTAGATTTGTGCCATGAAGCAGAGTTGCAGTTAGGCTAAAAATTGCTGTAGATATTCCTGCCTATCAACTATGAGAAAAGGCTGAGCAAACACACCACTGAGATTGCAGTCTGCTCTGTCTGGTGCTTTTGCTTTCTTCCTCTGCGTCCAACCCCCCCAGCCCAAGCAAGGCTCCGGAGGAGGGACAATGGGCCATTCATCATGTCGGCTGAAATACACTGTTTTTCACAGGTACATTTAACCTAAATCCTCTCTCAGAAGACGGATTATCTCTTAGAAGAACTCTGGCACCACGGTCTCTTTTCAATAGCCCCGTCAACCACTGCCACAAAGGCTGTACATGAAGGGATCAATGGTAGTTTTATCTCAAATTGCACTCAGTGTGTGTTTCTTCCAACTGACATCCATTTAAATGCCTGCTCTAAGACGTCTTTTCTCCCTGTAATAGAAAAAGGATCGGACATGCTAAGCATTGTTTTCTGGGGAAAAAAAAAAAAAAATTGAAATATTCACTTGGCTAAGCATGAAATATTTCAGATGCATGTGTTTAATCAACAGTGAAAGCAAGCGTAGTTTCGCTTGTATTTCATAAATTAAAACGCTAAAGCTATCAGATAAGAAACAACATACCTTATTTCATTGCAGCAGTGCTAATGAAACCATTTGAGAGGAAAAAAATCTCGCTGTATAATTACGAGTACTTTGCTGCAAAGAAACACTTTACTCCGAAGAAACATTGGAGCTCTGCTCTGCAGTCCAGCAGAGATAACCCTCACCGTCGCGCACCAGCCTGCCCCGCGCGCTGCATTTGCAGTCCATCCGTATTCCTCGTGTTTCCATCTGCTGAACAGCAAAATAGAGGGCAAGCTGAGAAGAATATATTGAGGGATACCTGCAGTATCATCTGCCTGGCACAGGTCTTCTGTCGGTGGTGGGTGCGCTCTGTGAGTTAGAAGATAATTCGCGATGGAAAGGTCGGCGCGTGGACCTGCGGCTTTCACCCGCGGCTGCGAGGTGTGGGCAAGGGTGGACAACCCCTGGCTCTGCAGTTCCAGATTTGTTTGGTTCCTGAACCCGCATAGATTTGCTTTTAATTAAACAACAGAGCAAGATGTTACAGTAGATACTCTAAGTCTGGGATTTTTAAGCAAACACTCTGTCAAAGCGTGGGGTCAAACGTGAGCACAGGTCGTAGGCATGTTTTGATGGATGCAAGTGATGCAGTCAGACACCCGAAGGTCACATTTCCTTGGAGCTGGGCTGGAGGGAATTACTGAGACTCAGTTTTATGGTGTGCTCTGGGAGTTTTGCAGTTTTCAGTCATCGTTTACATTCCAAATAAGGGCCTGATCTCGTTTCCAGAAAAGTCAGTGATAAAACTCTTACAGATCTCAACAGGACATATTCTATCTCTAAATGCACGTTGCTGACTGAGAAATAATTTATCTGCTCCCAGGAATCCTGCCCAGCGTTGGGGAATGCTGCAGTGAGCTACGTGAATCAGACTCGGTAACATAACCTGCTGATGGGCAACTCAACAGATGTGGCAGAAGCATCACGAGCTGAAATACAGAGCTAATAGATCAGACCAAAATGGTTATGTGCTCCTGTTTTCCCTCGTATCGCTCCAGGTCTGCCTGACCTCTTCCATCCATTTCCAGCAGCTGCTGGAGACACTGGGCAAGTTAATATTGCTGTACTGATCCCAGCAACTGGCCATGGTGATATGGCCACGATGCCAAGGGTGGTCCTTTCTAGGTAGCTTGAGTGTCTTTGAGTAGCAGCAGAGCTCTAAACAGCTGTAGCACACGCTTAGGTCTTCTTCATCCATAAAGATGCATCTTTCTCCTCCATGTACTTTTCAAAGTTCACACCAACAGAATACAGAAATGCCTTAAGGCGCTTCTGTTCCCGCAGAGCTGGCAAAGGGCGCGCGCGGTCGTCGGGCGTGCGGCATCGCCAAGGCGCTGCTGTGGACACTGTGTGCCTGTCCGTTTTGGAAAAGCCTTTTTTAGGGCAACACAAAGTGTTCAGCTTGCAACTTTTTTATGTTTACTGCTGCAGTGGCAAAAAAAAAAAAAAAAAATGGGCAAGGAAGGCTAGGGAGGAATGTTTTCAGCATTTTTAAAGGTCCTTTGTCCCCAGAAGAGTTTTGATCAAAACACTGACAAGGTCAGCTCTTCCTGGGGTAGGACCCAAAGCTTCAGTTTAGGAAACAAACAATCCTTTTATCTCCTAATTTCAGATGTGTCTCTGCTCTCTGTGGACCTGAAATCTCCAGTTGACAACACAGACCAACAGATTCTCTCTTACAAACGCGATGTTTAAAATAGATGACCTTTCTTTATATAAGGATGCTGAACTGTCCTATATCATCTTTTTTTTTCAAATCGATATTTTTGTCTTCTTTGATTTTTCTCTGATATTAGCAGTGACCATGAGCCAGGTTGTCTGTAGAGCCGTTGCATCAACCTGTGCAAGAAGAGATTTACATTTTTAATTGTTGTTACCACCGTAGTGGTTAGTAGTCTTGGAGAACCCAAAACATTCAATAGCACATCAGTAGCTCATTTTTTGAGTTTGTGGTGATTTAAAGAGGTGCATACTCAGCAACCAGCACTCTCTTCTGAAGTAACACACATGTTTATTGGAAATGTGGGTTATTTTATGTCTTCCTAGACATCATATTAGAAAACGTTCTGGGAGTGTATTTCAGAGGAGGAAGAAAGCGTACCGAACAGTACTTCATTTAATTTGAACTTTGTGTCTTGAAAGAACTTTTTCAACCAAATTGCTAAAAGTGGTTGATGAAGAGGTGTTTGCTTTCAAGCCAATTAGCAGTTTGAGAACCCTCAATGGCCTGAAATGAGCTTCTCTTCTTGTTTAATGCAGATATGTCTGCAAAGGAAATCTGTGAATTAGCAAAATCAGTGAAAGTCCTTCCTACTTTCTCAACTAACTGTAACAAATTTCGAAGTGTTAAAATAATTACTTGTTAACTTCTAACACATTGGATTCAAATTAGAGGACAAAACATTCGTTGCAGAAAAGCACTTTCAGCAAAAAGAACCACATAACCATAAGGCCTCCTCATCAATGAGTCACAGTAAAGTTTTAATGGTCTGATTTATTGAAAAAAAAACCTAGTTAACTTGCACAATTATTGGTCAGTTTTAATGCTCGTCGTTAACAGGAGTGTGCAGGGAATTACTTAGTTACCAGATGAGAATTAAACAGGCCTGGAGACTCTGCAGGGAAGGGATTTGGAGAACTTGGCAAAAGTCTCCCCTGAACTCTTTGTGGCGTGTTACCAGGGTTAAAGGATGCCCGTGTGCTTAAATTGTAAAGGCTGTGGCTTTCAGCTGAGAAAGGCAAGGGAATAAAGACAGCAGAGTGGCTCCCTGACATGTGCCAAAGCCGATGGTGGATTGACTGTCCTCATCCAAAGGCTGTCTCTAGAGCAATGCAGTCCGCATTAACTAGTAACTAATTTTACACTGGGGGTAAAGACAACCTAGAAGGAAACCAATAGCAGGATGAAGAGACAGAAAACACATTAGAATTTGAAATTAAAGCTGGCTTCGTCATCAGATACGATTAAAATGATCTATGGAAGAGATTATCCAGTAAAGAGGCTTCAACCATATGGCTAAAAATAAAATATAAATAAATAAAAAGAAAATCTCAACTGTACAGGAATAGTCTAAAACATCACTTTTTCCTAGGTTTCTTGGGATGGCAAAAATGGTGAGAGAGTGATTGCAGAGGCTGGCAGGGGCAGTGCCAGAGCAGGGTGGTCCATCTTGAGCTGGAGCATATTGCTGAGCTAGTTCTGTCATTTATATTGATTTGAATTTTAATGCATGCCAAGGGCACCTTCAGCTTTCAGAAAGGCACTGTTGTTTCCAAAGAGCTGAAATTGATAGCGGCAGTAAGTAATTCCTTGGGAGCTCCTGGTGCTGCCGCTGCCCAGGCTCCTGCACCGGAGGCCAGTGTGGCAAGTCCTGTGCTCCAGTGCACATTTAATGTAATACGTGCATTGATTTGTGCCAACATAGCAGTGAAGATAAGAGACAAGTAGCTGTGTGCTACTCTCTTCCAATTATTGAGCTGGAGCAACTGCTACAGAAGCAAATATATGGCACTGGACTCCTGCAAAAATAAATTACAGTAGTGACTGTTACTGACTGCAACAATGTGGAGACTTACAAGCCAGTTGAGAAACTTCTATTAATATCACCACTACTGATGTGTGAAATGCAACCTCTGCCCCTGGTCTCTGCTGGCCTGCATGTGGTTGTGCTGCTGCAAGAGCAGGTCAGGGAGAGGCCGGCCAGGACGAAGATTCGGTGGCTGCTGTCGGAGCATCTTGCACCGTCTTCCTCCTCCTCACTCGGTACCATCATTGTAAAGATGCTCAAACCATAGGATCATAGAATGGTTTGGGTTAGAAGGGACCTTCAAGACCATCTAGTTCCAACACCCCTGCCATGGGCAGGGACACCCTCTACTACACCAGGTTGCTCCAAGCCTCATCCAACCTGGCCTTGAACACTTCCAGGGATGGGGCATCTACAGCTTCTCTGGGCAACCTGTGCCAGTGCCTCACCACCCTCAGTGTAAAAAATTTCTTCCTTCTATCTATTTGAAATCTCCCCTCTTTCAGTTTAAAGCCATTCCCCTTGTCCTATCACTACACAGCCTTATAAAAAGCCTCTCTCCAGCTTTCTCGTTGGCCTCCTTTAGGTACTGGAAGGCTGGAAAACCATCACATTTTTCAAAGCAACTCTATATGTGTGGACTGAGCAGCCCATGTGTGCCCATCAAGAGAGCATGGGATGGCAAAAGGCACCCACACCGGCTCCCTTAGGTGAGGTGAGGTCTCCTGAGTCTCACTGGGGACCGCAGGAGCCTGCGGAACCCCACAGCTGGCATGGACGGGTGTCCTTTGGGCTTCTATCTGTGCCTTGTCTCACGCTGGTGCTTCATTCAGCTGCCTCAGTGCTGTCCCGTGGCTGCAAGAAAAGGCTCGTGCTGATCCCTGTGGTCTGTTTCTTCAAGCCTTCTCAGGTGGGAAGCACCATCTGAGCACTTCTGCAATGATGCGAGTATTGTTTGCTAAGTTTCTTTCCTCCTAATTTCTGAATCCAGTTGCGCAGAGCTTGGTTGGCATTAAGGATGCAGGAAGGCTTCTTCATTTTCTTTGAAATTAGTTAGATTGGGAAATAATTGAGCAGGAGAAGGCAGGAATTAATACAAAATTTTCAGTGCGGGTCTGAAAGTGGCTGAAGGGCAGAAAGCAGATTCTGCTGCAAGACATGATAGTGAGCAGAGAACCAAGTATTTCGCTAAAAGAGGTGATATCAGGCTAGGGGAAGGGTTTTTCTGGAGTCTCCTTAGATTATGGCTCTGCAGGGCCCAAGGCATTCACATTTCGATGGGATTTACGAGGCAGGATCAGGTTTTCTGTTTCCATTGACTTAGAGCAGAAAACAAAGGAACAGGAGACGAAGCTAATTGTGAGAACAAGGAAAGCCTGACGTGCAGCTCTGTGCAAGAGAAGGGACCAGAATCACCCCAGGAATTAACGTGCCACCCTCACCTGCCTCCTGCTCTCTGAGAAACAGGTACCACTGCAGATAGCAGTGCTGTTTCGATGGGGAGTACGTACGTGAGGAGAGGATGGGAATGAAATAGGATATTTGGGTTTTTTTCGAACCTGCACGTGCAATTGCAGACGAGCTCCATGGGCAGAGCTACACTGCGGGCAGAGAGGTGGGGAGCGCAGAGGGGCAGCCTGGCAGCGGGGTACCCCTGCTGCAAAGCCATCAGCAGCAATGAAACACCAGCTTCGTTGCATCTGTTTGGCAGAAGCTTTTACATTGAGAAGCAGCGAGCGTGGAGGTTTTTGGATGTGCATGTAGCACATGTTGCAGGGGTTGTCATGGTGAGTGCTGAGGATTAAAGTACAGTCGTGTGTAAAACCTATACAAGCTGCTGGTGTGTAAATTTAAGTTGCCCTCAAGTAAAGACACAGAAAACTCGTGTAAACTGTGCATTCAGTATTTATGAATTGCGTCCTAAGAGATTTCTGTCAGCTGAACTCCCTCCGTAACGAGCAACGGACTGTCTGTTGTTCAAACCGTCAATAATTAATGCAGACTCCAAAGAGTTTTACGTTGACTTCAAAAAATAAAGCTATTTATGTCTGCTGTCTTTCCAGAATCACTGTCTTGGATGACGGGAGCCTCCGGATTGTCAACGTCACCAAATCCGACGCGGGAAGTTACACCTGCGTGGCGACAAACCACTTTGGGACAGCAAGCAGCACGGGCAGCTTGGTTGTGAAAGGTAATTGCAGTTGTTATTGTGTATGATTGATGCTCCATCGTAGCTCTGAGAGCATCCCCACAGCCCAGTGCACGCTGCACCTCTCCCCTTCGATGCTGATGCGAGCAGAGCCCGGGGCGATTAAAGTGCTGTTCGCAGTCCAGGCTCTGTGGTGTCTCAGAAACCTGCTGAGCCTCGTGGGTTGGAGGCGACCTTAACAGCAAGGAGGTGTCTGTGGTTGCACTTACTGATGGGGCTTACAGCAAATCAACGCATTTGTTTTCACACGTAGTTTAAAATTATGCTGCAGATGATACAGGAATTGTAACACGATGCCAGGTCCCTGGTCCCTATCGTTGTATGACTTGTTTCTAGCAGTGGCCAGTAATCACACTTGAGAAATATTTGCTGTCGCTGCAGCAGCTGTGTCCTACGACTCAGTTTTGCAAAGCACTTGGATAAAACCGTGGCGTACCTGTGGAGAAACGTTGCCCTCAGCATGCTGAGATGAGGTGGTGTCCTTTAGAAACATGTCTTATCTAGTTCAACTTCATTTATTCTTGTTATTCCTAAACTTCTATCATCTTTTTAAAAACCTTCTGAACTCTTTAATGCATCTTGTCTTGTTGCAGAATGATGCAAGAGTTTCACCCTTGCAGTGCAATGTCATAATTTTCAAAAGGACATGCAAACTGATTTATTTTCATTATTTCTTATCCCAGGCTGAACTCCCGCATTTCAGGAATTCCAAGTGTTTATTCATGTGTATTCAGATTTTTTTCTGTCAAATGTTTTTTTCCAAAGTAAAAGCTATAAGGTTTGACAAAGACATTTAAAGTAATAGTTTATAAACAACGAGAGACACTCACAAACGTCTCTAATTTTTGTCCTGCTTATAAGTAGTCCAATGTCTGATGAATTATTATAGGCAATGAACATATAGATTATTACGCCTATAATCACTCTCCATCTCCTCCTTATTTGGAGAAAAACCTATATTGGATAACAAATCAGGAAAGATTGATTACAAAGCAATAAATCAATCACAAAGCTCTAATGCTGTCAGTTTTAATTCTCCCGTATTTTGGCATTGATGGATAGTATTCAGTTAGAGGCTCTCCCCATCAGTTCTTTCTGCAGTATATAGGAAATACTTTAAAATGTTTCAATGCAAGTTTCCATCCATTCTTTTATAGTCAGAACACGTTTCAGCAGGTAACGTCAGGATCAGGCAAGTGCTGATAAAGCTGGAGAGCTGCTGTTTCTGTTACAAGCTGCAGATGACGGAGGTACAGCAGCAGGTTTTTCCCAAAACAAAATGTTTGTCTCTACCTTAGCTGTCCGGTGAGATATTTAAAATTAGATGGGATGTTGCTGGGGTCACGTTTCGTAGCACTTGACCTTTCTGCTTCCCTTATGCCAAGGGGCCGATGGTGCTGCCCCGGGGTGGGGGCTGTGTTACCCCTTCGTACCTTCTGCAGGTACAAAAGGAGCCCCGTAGGGGAGCAGACTGACCCCACAAGAGTTCTTTAGGTTGGAGGTTGATTTGAATAGTTTGTATGGCAGTTGCCCATGGTGGTCCCTGCAAACAAAAATGGAGACAAGTGGAGATCAGCGTTAGGTCTCTGGATGAGCTGACTCTACCTTTTTGTCATCTGGGTTGTCCTTTTCCAAGCAAATAGCTTGGAAAGCACTGCCCAGGGAAGGTGAATGTCAAAAAAAAACCTTGTCTGCAATTAAAAGGGTCGATCAGCTGCCATCTGCCCCAGGCCGTGCTGGTTTTCGGAGCGCTGCGAGGCACCAAGGGGGTCGGACCGGGGTCTGTGGTCAGGGACCACCATAAAAAAGCCAATCGTTGAAAACAGGGCTGTGTTTGGTTTCTGTTATCGAAGAGTCATGCTTCTGCAGTTCGTGGCTTATCCTTTCTCCCTCGCAGTGCCCCAGGAATAGCCCCTGACTCCGGGCACAGCAGTCGGCAGCTATGGTACCTGATCCTTGGGTTCACGTGGTTTAGAAATCACTTCTCCTTGCGGTGAGGTTATAAAGGATTAGCGAGTGCTTTTTTCTCCCTCAGTGCTCCGTTTTAACTCCATCCCATTAGCATTAATGGGAGCGACACATGTGCATGAAGCAGAGAATGGACTCTTAAGCCCAAGATGTGGATATTAACAGCAAACTGAGAAATGCAATTTCAAAGTCTATCCCATAAAAAGTATAAAAGAGCAGAATCTATTCTGAACTCCAAATGAACTGTGTAAAATACTGTGTTTTATACTGAGATGCTTGAGTTTCTCTGCCCTAAGTAAAACACTGGCAAGTTTTGACAGAAATATGACTGAATACCTGATTTTAACTCAGTTTTGCGGTGTTGAAAAAGACTAATGTATCAGCTGATGAGTTTTTTGACCTTAAGATGTGCTTATCTTCTTTTCTAACTCATCTTATGTCATTGAGCAAAAAAACTGTGAAGGTCAAAAGACGTTTTTTCTAACCTTCCTGTGTTCTTCCATTAACATTGCAGGTTCTCTTTTTTTTAAAAAAATCTTTTTTCTTTCTCAGAGGGAGATGCAGACAGTGTCAAAGACAGCGTAGGCAAGGATGGGAGGAGGAGGAGAATGTCTGTTACACCAGAACCAAGGAGCTTAAAATAAATCTCTGGCAAACAACCAGAAAGGGATGAATAAACATCCATATTATGCATGAGTAGAGAGCTTAAAAAAGATGAAATTCTGACAGACGCCCATAGGGCTGTGTATTAACATGCTGTTGTCAGAACTGGTGAACCTTGGTGGTTTTCCAAACCAGTGAGGTTGTGGTTTGGGTTTGTTCTGTTGGTTGGTGCTCAGTGAGAACCTCTCTGGCCTCCAGGACCTGAAGTCTTGCAAACTTGTGTGTATGGTTTGACCTTTAAATTAAAAAGCAGGATTGGATCTGTAAGAGTAGAGGAGAATCCCACAGGGAGTGTTCAGAGCTGTGTGAAGCATGGCATGTGTTTGCATGTAATATATAAATATTAATTTTCCATCTTTCTTTTTCCATCTTTTCCTGTACTTGAGGCTAAACGTTTGATTATTCCAACACACAGAAGGACTATAGACTTTCTCAGTACTGGGAGATTAAATGACAAGTAGTGTAACAGGCATAGACTGTACAACGTGAGTTTATTTGTATTTAATGCAGTGATACAAATGGGCTAATATAGCAGCAGTTCTGAATTAGGAAACTAATTTCAAGACAATGCAATGAAAGCTCTGAATATAGGAAGTGCAAGGAGAGGCTCCTGGTGCCAACGTCCCAGCTTCTGCAGTGAAGGCCCAAACGGAGTTTCTCGGGCAGCATTAGGTATGGAATTTTTTTTTTGGGCAACCTGTAGTGGAGGGTTTCCCTGCCCATGGCAGGGGGATTGGAACTAGATGATCTTTGAGGTCCCTTCCAACCCAAACCATTCTATGATTCTATGGAAGAAGCAGCAAAAACAAGTTAATGACAGGGATGCAGATGACTGTCGCCTATCGCCGCCGTTTCTTTCACAGGGTGAGAAGACCCTTGTCATGCAGCTTGTTTCCCAGCAGACACACTAAGTATCCTGGTGAGCCTGTGGCCAGCTTTGCTTTTTTGACGTTGGAGGCGAGTGGATTGTGGCACCCGCTGTAGACACGCGTGGCGGCTTCTTGAACGTCTGCTTTCCTTTTGGCTGTGTTCTGAGCTATAAACTTACCTCTCTATATAAATGTATGTATTTATATGAATTTTTATAATAAATCTAATCATTCAGCTTGACTCCACAGCCTGTAGCTTCATGGTGTGGTCCTTCAGAATTTCCAAGTAGGCAGTAGCGACGTGCCGCGCTCCGGCGGATGAGCAGTTGCAGAGGCGAGCGGGGCGGCTGCTGCGTCTGTACTGGGAGCTGTGGGTGTGGAATTGGCCCCGGAGGAGTGGTGGCAGGGATTGTCCTGTAGCAGAGATGCTCTGGAGTTTCAAAGCACTCCAGCCTGCCAGAAACGGCATTTCATACCATTTATTATCCAGGTGTCCTGGATTGTGGACCAGGATGATGCAGTCCTTTCCAGTTCCCTTATCTCTGTGGTTTAATGGACAGAAGGAGTATGTGGACACGTGGTAGAGTCTTCACCTTTCTCTTCTTGTCAGGAAATATGGCAATTCTCATGACATTGTTGCATCTCTGACAAGGGCGAGTTCCGACGACTTTATTTGCCTGTTTCATTCTGATGCACCTTCAACATTTTCCTACTGCCATTAGCTCGTCTCGTTTGGACTGTCATGGGAGGGCTCAAGGCAGTAAAAGCAAGAGAACTTTTGTTAGCAGGTATCCGTAGCACTTTAGCAGAAAAAAAGAATACAAAGATAATGTCAGTAGGTTATTTTTTTCCTCACGCTTGAGTAGACTGATAGTCTTGATTTTGTCCAGCACAGTGATCCAAATTATTTTTTATAAAATTGCCTATTTTCCATTCCAAGCCTATTCCTTTGTGTGAACATTGAATTGGGGTATTGCATTTAAAATTGAAACGATTTATTAAATACAGTAAATTCTGGTCCGTTATCGAGTAACTTTTCAGAGACTTCAGATGTTATTGCCTTTAACCCTCCAATTTTTACTGTGTTATTCTAGTCCTTTAAAAGTATCTGGGCTCATAGTTCAGAGCACTGCCTCTGTGCTGTGCTCGTCAGTGTGGGCGCTGCCTTCACGTTCTGTAGAAAGTGTCGATGGGATGCGGTGGCCTTCCTGGCCCATCTTGCCCATCTGTGGTTGTCTCCGTTTCGACATCACTTGATCAGTAGTGAACTGTGTTCTTCAGAAAACGTGTTGTGGTTGCCTCATATCCATGGGGCTAGAGTAGATTTATACTGCTATTGATTGTCTTAGTAGATAAGGAATAACCATTTTCACATCTTTAGAGATGATGGATATTATGCTGCCCATAAAGAAGTGAAACGAGTTTAGTTCTCCAGCTCCATAGGTACGCGCCAGTGGAGAGACATCTCTCTCTAACAACTGACCATCTGTCTGCTCTTGCATGTTTCAGAAGTTTCGTTTTGAACGTGGCTGATAATGCATGGTGCAGGGCTTCTTCAAGTCATTTGTGGCTTAATTTCCACATCATACAGTAAGCTGGCGTGCACTAACGAGCACACATGCATTCAAACAGAATTGCTTACGCCTCCTTTTCTCTTTGTGCATAATGTTCTTCAGCTGGGCTGAGGTGACTTTGATACCTTCGTCCCCATCAGCCTTCTGAAGCTGAACGGCGCAGAGGCTGGTGGCAGATGCCTGTTCTCCAACAGTGCTCGTCATGAAACACCAACTATTGAATTTCACAGAGTGGAGTTTCAATCACTCATAGTTCTTTTTACCTTTGAAGACCTCATTATAACCCCCAATAATTGCGTTAAAGACAACTTGGTATAATGCCTTCAGTTTGATTTTTTTTTTAATATATTATTAATAATTAAATGTATTATAAATGTATTTCTAAATTTAAGGGTCCAGGCAGACTTTTAAATTCATCTCATTCTTACATTATAGTAGTCTAAAACTAGAACTCAGAAAATAGGGAGATCGAACTCATATGGAAAATCATACAGTCCGGGTGATCCCTCATGGGTTTTCGGAGAATTATTTTGTTCTTTTGGAAATGTTTACAATTTATCACACTTCAGATTTCTTTTTTCGTTGGTTATTCATAGATAAACTGAATCCAGAGTGAATATCCAGAGTGTTATTGTACAAGTTTTAGATCACAGTTGCGTGTTCTTTGCAAAATTATTTCCACCATTAGGACGGCGTATGCGTCTATTTATGTCTTGGTTTATAGTTACAAATAATTTATTTCCATTATCACAGACACTGATTCTGCATATAACAGAGCTGGTACTGCTGACTGTGTTCTTCAGCATCTGCTTTGGCTTCAGTGCCAGCCTTAAATCTAACGCTGTGGCCATTTGCACTACTGAGATCAGCAAATGCTGGACTTGCCTACAACCGAGCTGCTTCTCAAATAGTGCCATTACTGGCTGCATCAATAAAAAAGGTGGTGTTTCATGAGCCTGATTTTCTCTTAGTCAAAAATACATACAGCTTTTTGGAAATATATCTACCTACCTCTGCAGAGGTGTTGGGTGCGTTGATGAAGTGTCTCTCCTTGTCAGGGTGTCCTCTGGATGGATCTGGCTGCAGAGGAGCTGTGTAGGGTTTTACTTTGCGGTCGTACGAAATGCTGATCCTTCAGCAAGGAGCAGGTGTATTTTTGTGAGTGTCCTTTTTTTCGGTTTTCTAATCAGTGAATACAAACAACTGTAGCACTGTGAATTTTACCAGCAGTTTTCAACTTCACCTTGACTACTTCTGAGTAACTGGGATATCAGTTACTGAGGGTGGGGGTTTAACTTTTTCCTCAAGAGGGACAGTAAGCCATACATTAAGATGTTGAGTTTCTTTACATTGACCAAGGGAAAAATGCAGCAGCTACTTAAATCTGTTGACCCATTTAAGCACTATCCACGTTACCAGAAACCCTCTCTAGACCCCCCCTGATTTTTCCCCCATCAGCTACATTGCTGCTTCTTTGCTCATATGGAAAGCTGTCCCAGAAACCTATTGCAGGCATTTTCCATACCATCCATCCATATGTCGAGGGTTTAGTGGTTAGTCATTTTTAAAACCTGAATAGCTCCTCCGTCACTCTTTCTGAGGTCTGTCTTGATCCAGCAGTGTTTAAGGTCATGCAAGGTCTTTATTTTTCTTTCTTCACAGTTCAATTCAATCTAATTTAAATTCATGTTGGTTATGCCTCAGCCCTTAAGAAAGGACCTGGTTAAATGACACCTGGTGTTGAAAGCACAAAATATAATTTGAAAAAGAGAGGAAGAGTTTAAAGTAATAATCCCAGAGCAGCACTTCAGAGCTGCCCGTATTTTATGGGCTTTTTATAATTATGCTGGATAGCACATAAGGTGTGTGTTCGGCTGGTATCAAAGCCAAGATTTTCTACACTTACCAAAGACTCAGAACTCTTAAAAAGTCAAAAGAAGTTTTATTATTTTTAAAGGGTTTTTTTTAGTAGTGGCCAGACCCAGTTTTTATATGTAGTCCAGACATAAATGAATATTCCTTATCAAGTTTAATACATTGTTATAAAAAATTTCAGGGGGGAAAAAATGTCAATTTAGAGTACAAACTGTTGTTCTCCAGAATCTCTAAATCAGGGGTTTATAGGCAGAAAAAGTATTAGAGAGAGCAATAGACATATGTAAGCACTGATTTATTCATGAGTACATGTTGCTGTGTTCTCATGTTTAGGAAATAAAACTTATTTCTAGGTTTGAAAATCTTTCTTGACTTCTGACTCACAACCAGTAGCAAGTGCTTGATTTTTAACTACTGGCAATGAAAGCAATAATCTTTGGCTGTAAAATTGTAAAGGAATGTATTCAGCTCTAATTGGACCATTTCCACCGACACTAATTATTTCTAGGACACAATTAAGGGTCTTTTGCTAGGTTTAAGTAAAATTATGACCCAAAGCACTGCATAAAAGGCACAATTATAAATGAGAGAGCTGTGCATCTGCTGCATCTACTCCTCCCTCCCCTCAGCCCTGGCAGCCCCAACGCTGTGCTTTGCTGGATCTCCTTAACAAAGCCTGGGTGGAAAAACTTCAAGTAGAAGCTGGTGATGGGGCTGATATCCAGTAGATACCTCAGGGTCCTCGCAGCTTTTAAGGAGCTCTTCTCCGTATGGCACTTCAAACACAAGGTTTAATCAAGGATTTTATAGTTTCAGGCAACTGAGATGTTTATTTCCAACTGCAAACCACAGTCAAGGTCATTAGACGATGCCCATCCAGATTGCTTTCTGCAGCTCTAAGGAGCTCGCTGTTGTGTTTCAGAGCTGGCAGGGGCATCTCCTCTGCACATGCTACACCTCAGTCTGGTAAACATTGAGTTTTTCTCCCAGCTTGGTTCAGGTGAGAACCTGAGGTCACCCGAAAAATCAGGTCAGCCTCAAAGCATCCCCAGGGAAGATGAAATAGCTGTGCATCATGTCAGCATTTCCGTTTTTCTGATGGTTGATTGAAGCAAAAAGCTCGTACTCGATCTGAGATTACAGAAGTGGCAAAAAGGGAAGCAGATGCCTCATCTGCCGTCGAGCCTTCCCCAAAGCCACCCCTCCTTGGGTCTGCTCCGACGCGCCTTTTGCTTTTGGTTTCCTTGATGTGAACTTGTCCCGACACGACAGCCGCGAGCTCTTGGCTGCGTGGTGCTGGGGGAGGTCGGTGACCTTGCTCGAGGGTTGGTGAGGATCACGGGAAGCATCCAAGGGACCAGCCCATGGCTGTGGGTTTCCATCGGGGACGTGTCGTAACACGAGTTTGTGGTCCAGCTGTTGAGGGATGCTTCGCTCACAGCCACTCGTGATTGAACAGCACCGCAAGAGCTGTCGGTTTCTAATTTGGGAGAGAAAAAAATTAGGTCAAAATTAGGTCCTTAGCTGCTAAGGACAAAACCAGTAAATGGCAAAGACACATGTGAATTAAATAAGCTGTAAAATACCAGTGATTTGCTCTTAGGGTAGTCAAATGAAGTAAGTTAGGGTTTTTTTTTCTTGTAAACACTGATCATAACAAATAAAACTTGTAAACATAATACAACTGTTAAGCTTCATTAAATTTGCAGCAGACAATTAATTTTTTTTTTCAGGCAATTCAAAGGGTCTTCTGTAGTTCTGGTTCAGTTTAATTGCACATATTACCACAAGCAGACAATAAGAAATATATTGAAGATATCCATCTGGCTTGCACTGAAAACCGTGCGCGTTTCGTTTTCCGTGGCTGTCACAGGCGTTACTAATTGCCTCATTTTGGCTGTTTTACAATCAGTGTGATTTAGCCATTAACATGATAAAAGTCATCTTGGTGAAGAGCTTGATATTAAAAATCATAGATCTCCAGCCTCTCTCTCTTGCCAATTTTGGACTTATCTCTAGCATTATTAGAGTTATATTTTTAAAAGCAGAAATACAAATATATTGTATCGTAATATATTGGAGCAGCTTCTCCAGGTACTTTGCCTATCTTATTCTGAAGTGGAAAGTGCCAGTTGGTGTGAGATATTTGCTCTGGATCATGGTAAATGCAGCAGATTCTTCCCCCCACTTCTCTCTCCACCACCTTCTCCTTCCTCCTCTGTTTGCCTCCAACCCCCCGCTGACCTTCAGGCACATCAGGGGTCTTAAAACTGATAACTGTGCAGGCAAATAAGGAAGTCAAAACAAGAGCAAGTGGCTGATGCTTATAAATATACTTGATTCAGCACAAAATGGAGAAGAAAAATGCTTTTTTTTAGAAAATTTCAACCATTATGTCTGTATACCCTGTGGAGGGTGTTGGGCTGAAGATTACATATTTTTGTTCTGTATTTTTATCTTAAACCCACAATGTATTACAGAGTCAGCATTATTGCAACCTCTCCTACCATAAAAACAGGTTTAGAATAATTCCTTAAAAAGCTCAGCACTTTTATTTTAGGAATTTTCTTGTCCTCTCCCAAAAAAAACAAGAGGTTCAGGAGTTCTCAGTCATCAATAGAAGACTGGGTCGTTTAGCTCATCATTGAAGATCAAATCCATACATCAGCTAAAAGAGAAGATGACCTATAGGTTAAACACAGACTCTTAATGAGACAAAAGCAGGTTAATTAACACTTTTTGTCAACTTGCTTCAATTTATTTTAACATGATCCATTTCAGAAAGGTTAAAATATTTTTCACTTTTTGAATGCAAATGAAAACCCAGCATAGTTAAAATGAAACTGTAGATCAAGGACTTCTGATAGATACTTTAATCAAAATAAACGTAGTGCATTTGCTTAGAAGTGTGTGTGTTTATATATGTGATTGTATATAAAACATAAGCAACAATTTTATCCAATCATTAATTTCAAAACTGAAGAAGACTAGCCAGAGCTTGTTAGCTGGAAATCACCATCAGATCAGGAACAGTTGCAAATTCGTAAGAAAAGGAATGCGTTCGACTTAACATTTTCCACACATTTAGCTGTTGCAGAGGATTTCTTTAGCCCTTGGAGAAGAGCTACTACAAGGAGCAGAAAAAGCTGGGGTCTGAAGGAAGAGCCAGCGTGGTAGCACGTGGTTAACGAGACAGTACGGCCACGCAGAGCAAGGCAGAGGTGTGCTGGAGAGAGTCGGGCAGTCAGAGGTAGCTGAGCTGATGGACCTCTCCATGCTGGTGGCTCTCGTGGTGAACAGTTGATGCTGCTGGCTCTGCACACCTACGGGCTGCTTCAGAAGAAAGGAGTCCAGCTGGGCTTGGATATAAGGGGCCGTATCTCAGTTCCTGCAGTTCTGTGTGTCTTAGCAGAGTTACCAGGGATTTCTGGCAGTGGAAGATCTGTCTCCTCAAGCTTTTTGTTTCAAGGGACTATTTTGTTTTCTAGAAAACAAAACGTGGCAGTTGTGCTGCTGCGGGATGTAATCCCATGTCTCGTCTCCGCTCTAGAAGATCTTGCATTATAAGTCTACTAACATTATGAGTTTGATCTTCATCCCAAAGGAAGATACATACAGTTTGTCCTTTTCCAAAGCATGCAGTGGGATGAATCTCCAGACATGAGTTTCATGGGAATCCCACAAATCCTGGGTGAATTAGGGCCATACTCTAAGAGAAAACAGTGCAACAGGGAAAACTGAGATCATTGCAGCATACGGTTCTGTTGCAGAAGATGGGAGCAGGTCTCCCTAGAACCACTTCTCTCCACACTGAAGTAATTCAGTCTGGGATAGGGAGATAATGATCTAAACATGACATGCATTGAGAAGGTGACTGCCAGTCTCTGTTTCGGGTAAAGATGAAGGAAGCAGTGTGGGAGAATAAAGGGGGGAAGTGATAATGACTCTCTTATCCTAAGAACTTAATATCCTTGAAAGTAGTGACTAAGAACAGACTGGCCTGAAGGCTGGGTTTTTAACATCAAAGATACAGAGGAAGTGTTTAGAGAGCACATTTTCTGTCATAGGAGGGAAAAATGTAAGAGTGTTGAAGAAAAAAAATCTGGGACAGTACTTGGGGAAATATCGGTCTTTTTGTGCGTTTTCTCAGAAGCATTTTTGGAAGCAGTTTAGCAGAACCAAACTTCTGAGGGTTTGAGCTGTTTTGACTTTCTCTCCCAGAGTCTAGCTGGGTTGCAAACAGGTTACTCCAAGTTGCTTATCAGATAATAACAGCCAAGTGGCACATGGATAAAGACTAGGAGTGATGGGTTTTGGCACATCAGAGAGGAACTAAAGCGCTGCTGAACGATGATGAGGTGGTGCTTGCAATATTAGGGGCTCCTGGGACCTGATTTTTGCCTCTTCTAATGCAACTTAAATAAGATTATGAACAATCCCATCAAAGTAAATATGGAGACTAGAGTCTGTTGTCTTAATCCCAAAATCATGATAGCAGAGAGAATTGAATATCAGACACCACTGGAGTAGTTTAAGTTCTAGGTGTACTGTATCACAGCGTTCAAGCCAGTCATTTAGGAATACGACCAGAGTACATGACTCAAAAGCAGGTTGACTCTGAAATAGAAAGAAGTTATGTCACTGAATTGACGTGCCATGGCTTGGGTTGGTTTTCTCTGTCTCTCTCGGTCGCACACACATTTGGAATATGAATTTTGCTTTCGTTATGCTTGATGTTTGTAAGTGTATCGTGAAGAACCAGCGATTGAAGTTGTAGGTTGTAGTACTATGTTGTCTTTTAGCTTTATTGCTAATATATCTCAGTAATAATTTCATTAGAGTTTCTTTATTTCATCTGCAGATGAAGGTGAAAGGAGGTGCTTCCCTTGAGCTGGTTTTATAATACAGCTTAAGGGCAATTTGGGGTCTGTATTTTTTACTGCAGCACAGGATAGCCAAAATCCCAACGTAAAGAAGATAGTGCCTGAACTAAGTTAGGGACCTCCCTGAACACAGGCAGCCACATGTGCATATAATAATGGAAATAAATGTACTTTAGGTTATATGTAGATATATACCAGAATGATATTGTGACAGTCCTCTACATCTGTGTGTGTGTGTGAATGTATAGCAAGCATAGTCTGATTATAATAATAAGGCGTTATGTATTACTGAGAATAATTGTATTAATTTTGAGACTCGAGGTATTGTGTCTTCCTGCAAATTGCATTGTTTTATAAAATGATATTTATACAGATACCTGTACTGTGACATGTATGTGGGTTTTACTAACTCTGGGTAAATATATTTATATAGCAGTTTAGTGCAAAGGTCTATTTTAACCAAGTTAAAATACATCAGGCATGAAGTAGAGTAACCTTAAATGTGCCAAATTTCTTTGTATTAATGTAATAGTAAAAACTTTTCCTGTTTTCAGAGGTGTTAGTAGGTGCTTCCCTCCAGTTACTGATCCAAATGGTTCATGCCAGCTACTTGGGAAGCTGAATGTGTCTTGGGCTGCTTGATAAATGACCTGTATGCCAAGACTTGCTTGTCCCAAGACATTCATGACACATGCAAGCCTTGATCTGGGTGACGTCAAGGATGGGTAAGGGAAAGTCCAGCTAGAGATTTTCATGCTGTTCTGTAAGTTGACAGCTCAAGAGGCATCTGTTCCTAATGGGGATTAATTAATTAATTTGGGATTTATTCTTGCATGTCAGCTGATTCCTAACATCTTGGTTCTGATGAGGAGAGTGTAGACAATAGACATAGAACTCGGACAGGAAAGACCTAAAACACCTACTGTACCATAAAAATGCAAAGATTGTGCCAGTCGCTTCCTAATTTTGCAGTTTGAATGCCTGCATATCATATTACAGCTGCTCTGCTTCTCTTTGATTTTTCTTTTTATTGATGGCCATTACTATTCAAACCATATTTAAAAGCCCTGTACATCAGCTGTCTCAGCAGGGTAAACTGTTCAGTGGGGCAAAATGCTGTTGGCCACTGTGTACCTGGGTGGCATGGCAAACTGCATGGCCTTACGTTTGCACAATTACCTGTGGCTTCTGTTACAAGGAGAACGGTGATTGATCCTTGAGCGACTTGCAATTTATCACAGATTAGATATGATTTCTCCTGTATCTGATTAACCTTCTCTGTAAGATGGCCATCATTTTTGCAATGACAGTAGATTATTCCATACTTGAAAAGACGGATATCAGCTAGTTGCAATCAATAGCCCACAAAAGGTGACACCTTGAATTCACTGTGTTATCTATAAAGTGTGTCACAAACGGTTCAATCGTTTGTCAAATACACCGATTTCATTTAAGGCACCTCTGAAGTGGAGTGGCTTTTATTTTTGTCTGAAATGTGAAGAGGTAGAGAAAGGCATGTTTGGGTTTGGTAGTGTAATCAGGCACTGTTGCATGCTGCTATAAAGAGCAAGTACGTGTTTCTGTGAGTGACAGATTTGATTGTCATTTCCAGACCCCATTACATATGATTTTCTTTGTCACAATTGTATGGAGAGAGCTTGATTTGATAAGATTGCATTGCAGTAGGTAAAATGGGGGTTAAAATGAAGTATTGTGCCCTCTTGTTATTTAAGTAACACTCTCAGTGGAGTGGATGTATTTTCATATATTTTGTCTTTGAATTTGCTGTTATGGCACATCCGTCCCCAGTATCCTTTGATGCAATTCCATTCTTAATGTGTTTTCAGATTTAAATTAACCTTCATTTATTATTCAGCCACACAAAGAATGTGTATTTGAGTATGCAGAAATGCAATCCCTTGATTGACTGCCTGGTCCCTGTCTGGGAGGTGGGAGGCATTAATCCCTGGGAGGGAGACTCTTACATCAAGTTCAGACTCTTTTCCATCTGTGGGAAGCTCTTTTTCACCATCAGTTTAAGAAATATGTTAATAACTTGTACCTCCACTGAATGAAGCTGAGAAGCAAACTGCCATTCTTGGAAGTGGATCTTCAGCAGGTAGATGGACAGGTTACTTAGCAGTGTAGTAGCAAGGAACAACATCCAAACTCTCCTCTTAAAAAACCCCTTACCCATGCTAACAGAAAACAGAAGCTGCCTAAGGGGCTCACACGATGTGCTGAAGCACCTATCTAAAAATAATTGCATGTCCCCACACTGCTGTGGGTCTGATATGGCAAGATTTAAGCCACGTAAACTGCAAGATAAGGATCCTCTTTAGGAAAGCAGTTTTAGCATGTCCGAAATGCCCAGCTCAACCGAGTGTATTGCTGAATCAGAGTATTTGCTCCTCCAGAAAGGTCAAGTGTTCCACCCCTCCTTTCCTTAATCCCCGTTAAATACATGGCCGTGTATCACTGCCTTCATTGCCAAAGATCGATGCTGCCTGATGACGTGGAAGGATCTAGACCTCTAGCCACGTATATTTCTAAAATCAGAAAAGTGACTTTAGTCCCAAGCCTAAATTCCCTTTTCTAAACTGACAGTGTCCCTTTCGCTTTTAATAAGATCACATTGTATTAGGCTGAACCACCACAGTACACACCAGAGGATACTGTAAGTGCTGCAGAATTTTCTGTTAAGAAATGTGCTCATAAATCAGTTACTTGTCTGGAGAGAGCACGTGTGTAATAGCTGATCATATGAAACAGAAGAGTTATGTTGGCATAAGAAAAAGCCACATGCCTCTTCCTGAAAGCATGTATGTGACATCACAGCTTAAGTGTGTGATATTGTAAAGGTGAAATATTGTAAATACTTGGCCTTTCCCCGTTTCTTTTTAATCTTAATTCTGGCCATGCCCCATAAAGTACTCGAGCAATCTATTAAGCCAGCTGTAGTTTGCTGTGCTAATTCATACTATGTGTTTAGTTGTTCACCAGTTATTAATCTCTAATTCTGGGTCATATTTTCCTCTCTTCAGCGTTTCTCCTAGTGCCTGATGGTGCCCAGAGCACTAAGAGCTTCCAGAATCTCAGCCAGTCATCAAGCCTCAGATGCTTTTGACTTTATGGCCTTGGATAAATGTTTCATTCACAAATAGAAGAAAAAGAAACACTAGAGCACGTTTTGAGTATTTACGTATCGGACTTTGATTCTTTGGTTGCTCATAGAAAACAGATGATTCTACCTCCAAGATTGATTTTTGTTATCTCCAGACATGATTTGCCTTGAAATCAATACAATAATGTAAAATGTCATTGCAATAGAGGACGTTGATCTGCAATGCGTTTGTTAACTCCCTCTGATAAAACCTGAAATGAAAACAGTAAACGTGCTGGTATTCCAAAAAAGGAAAAAGTGAGTCCCAAATACTCGAGTTATCATTTATCTACCAGAAAACCCTGTTTAAAAATCTTGTACATGAAATGGTTTATGCAGATGAGTAAAAAATGTAGGTAAATCTTTAACATTTTAACACTAATGGCTATTTAAGAGGATTAGGTAATTAGATGGTTAATCAAACTTGAAACTACTGCTTATCTGCCTGGGTCCACATAAGGAATATCAGCAACGTGAACGGAAATTCAGCCCGAGGAAAAGCAGCACTCTGTCCGTTTTCCCTCGCTTTGGATGCAGCCGCGTGTGCTCAGCATCGCTTGCCTTTGTCCTAGCTGCTTGTTTGAAGCATCTGGTAATTGAACATAAACTCTTGCACTCGAGCATTCATGCTTGAACCTGAAATTACCTTGTCATCCACGCTGGCTTTCATTAAACAGCTAACAGATGCCCTGGCACGCTCCTAGCTCAGCACACACCGCAGAGAGGCAGAGCCTCGTGTGCCGACATGGCTCTGGTCTGGGTGCTCTCCTCTTGTCCAGCCCAGAATAAACCTCCTTCTCTCTGCGTTCCGCAGCAGCCGCTCTGGCCATCATCATCATCAGACGTGTCCTCTGAGGTTAATATGTGGGATATTAATATTTCTTCTGTACTTGGAGGAAATGTATGTATCCCTCAGCATAAACACCACCGCTTTTTTATTTTTCCATTTAATGAACCAGACCGTGTTTCTGCTGTCCATAAGCAGCCGTTGCAGTTTTCAGTAGCTGATTTGTGTCCGTTTGCAATAGTTTCCCCTCCAAAGCCAGGAATGTTTAAAACAGACTTTTCCTGTTTAGGCAGAAGAGTAAAGGGGAGAGGGCCATACGCTGCAGACCTTCAGTGCAGGAGCTTTTACAAAATTTCCATTAGCTTCCTTTAACCAAACCTAGCAGCATCAAAGTGTAAATGAATCTTGAATGACGTGAAATGGGCAGGGCTGGGAGAAGAAAGGAAGGAATAAGCCTTTGGAAGATTTCCCTTTTAAGACAAACAGTCTGAAGGCACCGTTAAGTTTTGGGTAGGGGAGTTCTGATTTCTTTAGGTTTTTTGCCCTGGATGAATATGTCAAAACCTGAGTATTCCCTTCTCTTCATTCTCCTGTGACCTCCACATAGATGTCTAAATAAGCGTTTAGATGTGAGGTGCACAGGTTTCAGAAACCAGCGTTGGAAATGCTGACATTATCTCTTTTTTGAATCTATCTCTGAGATGCTCAACTCCACTGATTTGAGGCCGACAACAGGAGCTGTATCTCCTGAGCATGTTACAGTTCAGTCTTTTATTGCAGTAAAATACTCTGTATTCCTTCAGCAGCCAGGGCTGGCAAAGCAGATCTCATTGTTTACTAAGCACTTGGATAGCCTTAAATGAAAGGCACTGTGGTTATTAGCATCACTGAATCCTTCCCCTGCGGAGCGGAGCACACAGCCTCTGCACCTGAGCCAAGTTGGAAAGGGGCACGCTTGGAAACGGGACACCAAGGAGCCATCTAATGCAGACAGGTCTGCCTGCCTCTAAGGTGGAAAAAACCCTCCGGTCCGCTGAAATCTTGCTGATGGGCACAATGTGACATCGCCTCTCGCTTTGCCGTGATCCTCTTCCATCGTTCAAAAGATACTCGCGTGCTCTGGACTGACCTTTTTTTTTTATTTTTTTTTTTTTGAAAAGGGTTATCTCTGAGTGTCAGTCTCTGATTCATTTTATGTCACTTATGTCGCGCCACCGTCGATCGTGTCCCGCTGCGTCATGTCCTCCAGATCAATATGACACAACACAGCACTGCGTGAGCTACAGCAAGCGAACGCAGCGATGCAAAGCTGTTTACCCTAAACAAGTAATCCCTCCTAATGGACACCCAATCAATAGAAAATCAGGGTGGGATGGTTTCTTTTCAGATTGGATAATTGTTACCCTCAGACCGTCCCCGCGGTGCCTGCAGCCTGATGGTTTTGCAGCTCGGGAATGCATCGCCGCTTCCCGAAATGAGACGTGAAACACAGGCAGCACTAACAGCTGATGACGGGTTCCCTTTGGCAGGGGATGAGGGACAACATGGAGCAATTACAGCCTTCCTCCAGATGGGAAGTGCCACTCAGCTCCTGAAAGCTAGCAAGAAAACTCGGAGAAAAATCTCTTGTAGTACAACCGAAATGCATTACATCGGTCAGAAATACACCAAATTCTCTGCGACACGCTGCAGCAATAAAACTAAGGGATATAACACAGGACAAAAACAGGTAAGAAAAGCTCGGATGGCCTCAGCGTACCCTGCTAGGTAGTGTCCAGAGCTGTGGCCATGGGGGTCTGCTCCAGCTGAGGACCATCCCCGGGAGCTTTCACGCTGCTCCGGCGCCGAGCTGCAAGCTGAGCCACTCCGTGAGCAAGGAAAACTGCACGTAGAACCAAAAAGTGCCTTTTCTGCCACATGAGAAGTGTGCTCCTGGAAATGCCAGCACAAAAGGAAGGCTGAGAGCTTTTCCCTTCCGCTGAGCCGTCAGTGACACCTACAGACAAGCAGGAGCTGTGTGCGGAGCGCGCGCCCCGGCACACCGTAAGCCAAGCCCAGGCGGACGCAAACACGCTCACCTCTGCTGTCGCCACGTTTGCTGTGCCCACAGGACACCGACGGAATATATCTGCATGTCCCGTGCAGTTATTTTTTTTCCCTGTTTCCTATTTGAGGCTAAAAACCAGATTATTTTACCGCCTGATGACAGAGGGCTTTTTGTCCCCTGAGAGCGTTCTCGCTGGCACACACTGTTCGCTCCCTTCTCTAAAAACTTCTCAGTAATGCCAGACAGACTTTCTCAGAAGTGATCCAGGACAATTTCACTTGCTTTTTGTCTGTCCTTTCTGCAGGAGAGCTGGGCAGTGCCAGGGGCTGCTTCCCTCTGTGGAGGGCTCAGAAACCTGCAGGCAGCTCTAAGGGTGATGCTACTAATACCAATTCTTACCCCTTATCCACAACTGAATCTTTCAGCCTTATTTTTGAAACTATCTCAAAAGGCACTAGAGCGCTCCAAAGGTGAATATCATCTCAAAATATCACCAAAATCACAATGTATTTATTTTTTAACTGTCTTTGGTAATAGTGCCCTTACTAAGCAAAGGCATCTAAGGAAAATAACCTGTACTTGGGGGGACAGAACAGCAACAGAGTGTTCAGATTCACTCTCCCGAAGTGTCTGTCTCCCTGGGCTGCCTCTCTTGCTGCAAGTGGACAATAAATAGATGAGTCTACAGCAGGTAGAATACAGCAGGTCTGTAGCAAACACCCATGTTTCATTCTTAATGTGTTTATAAACTGCGTGTGTTGCAGCAGGAGGAGTCGGATTTACGGTGGGGACTTCTCATCTCTTGCAGAAAGTGCTGTGGAGGTGAGGGTTACTATGGCAAAACCTCGGTGCTGACACTCGTTAAGGACCACAGCTTACATGGATCGTACGGGACTCCTGTGGGAGAGCTCAGGGCTTTGTGGGAGGCACCCATTTCATCCCAGAGTCGTGTCCTTCATAAATATTTCATACGGGCTTTGAGCAGGGCAGAGGATGATCTCCTGATGCTGAAAGGCATTTCTGTAAGAGATTCTGTGCCTGAGCCCTGCTGCAGGTGCGGGCGTTTCTGTAGCATCCTGAGCTTGGGGTGCTCCAGGTCTTCTTGAGTCCCAGTAGTAGCAATCCCAAGTGACTGTAAAATCCTGATACATCAGTTATAATCAAAAACAATGTCATAATTCTAGGCAAGAATTAAACGTTATTTTAGTAACTTGCACTTATACTGCTTTTCTCCTGAGAAATTTAAAATGTTTTACTTTTATTAATTAGTTAAGCCTCATAACATCTCCTGTGGTTCTGCTAAGAGGTACTCTTGTTTTGTTAGAAGTGAAACCAGAACATAGATGAATTAAATTTATACAAGGTAATACAGCCAAGTCCCTGAGGACTCGATCTGAAGCCTGTTCAAGTCAGCAACGAAATCTTTTTCACCACCTCCCGTGCTTTTGGTAAGGTCTTTGAAAACCCAGGAACAGCTTCGCATTCCCTGAATTTCAGTAAGTAGTTCTGCCCAGTACATATCTTTGTATCTGTATCCTTATTATTTTAGCAGAGAATTAAGCAGTTGGCCAATAGTCTCTGGAAGAAGTAGTTAAGACATGTACCAGAGAATGAATAATGCTCGTAGTATTTTAGCATGACAGCTGTGCAGAACAGACTTTTGGAATAAGCAAAAATATCTATCTGTATGATTTTCAGACTTTTGGTCTCATTGTTAAGCAATATTTTTTCTCCTTTTCATTTCCTCTGAGGCCCTGTAGAAAAAAATTACGGCATTTTTGTCAACAGAAATGAAAGACAAATGTTAACTTCAGAAGCAGAGGGAATTCATGGGCACAGATGAGGAGCTGAAGTCTGCATAATGTGTCATGGCTCATCTTTCTGTGCCACCATTTCACTCGTACTGCATGGCTAAAGTGAAAAATAGACAATTAAACCAGTGGTAAAGATTCATAGATTTCTAGGTTGGAAAAGACCTTAGAGATCATCGAGTCCAACCATCCCTAATCCCCATTAAACCATATCCTCAAGTAGCTCATCCACCCTATTCTTAAACACATCCAGGGATGGGGACTCAAAGGATCCATGTGAACTCCAGCCGTGAATAAGAGATAAGTCCTGAAGCTGATACGTGCTGCTGCTGGTATTTAACAGACAGAACTTGCTACATCACAGATATCCACAGGTTTTGGGGCTTTCCTTTGCAAATGTTGTTTAGAACAGTGCCCTTTCTCACCTTTCTTCTGTTTCACCTCCTCAAAATATTTGCTCAGTTCTGGCTCACCAGGTCAGTGACATCTCATGTAAGACCACAGAGGTCCTAAAACGTGAGTCAGTCTGACCTACTAACTGACCCAAATCAGCTGCACATCAGGCAGAGGAGTTAGTGCACCCAGAGGGAATTCAAAAACCCCATGGTTTACCCCACATCTTACCCCACAACCCCTCTGTCTGACGTTACTACAGGACTTTAGTAGGACGTTACTACTGGTGAGGCAGTGGAACAGGCTGCCCAGAGAAGTTGTAGATGCCCCATCCCTGGAATTGTTCAAGGCCAGGTTGGATGAGACTTTGGGCAACCTGGTGTAGTGGAGGGTGTCCCTGCCCATGGCAGGGGGGTTGGAACTGGATGGTCTTTGAGGTCCCTTCCAACCCAAACTGTTCTATGATACTATGATTCTATGACTTGGCTTATTGGGGCAGAGTTTTCGTTTCCACAGTGTGAAAGGTTTGGTTGGTATCACTCATCAGTTATATTTATTCTTTGTGTGGGCCCTCCTCACACAAAGAAAAATACCTGGATTTAAAATGTAAAACCATCCATCAGAGAGAAAACGTGGCCACTATTCTAAACAAACACCGAGTTTTCAATAAACATCACGTATAACAATAATGTTAGTCTAATCTTTCCCTTTCCAGGTCCAAGCAGATGTCACTCATGTTTTTAATATACCTTTCTTCATTCCAGTTTTGGAGATTTTACACTGAGAGAGTTTTCTTAAGGCAGCGTTTAATTTAGGAACAACAAAATAGATTTTTGATGACCATGGTAAGCGATGTATAGCTGAAACAAATCTTTGAAGTAAGAAGGTTCAAATAAAATAACCTCTGATCTACAAGCTTTTTCAAAAATTTTAACCAAGCCTTTCAGATCTTTTCCAGCCTTTTCTTTTCTCCTCGTTCACCAGGATGGTGGCTAGAAGAGGATTTTGAAGGATTTATTAATGGTGTTTCAATCTAATGAAAAGAGAAAGGTATTGGAGGATTAAATCAAAGATGCAATAGTTCACTTGTTGCATTAAGGATCTTCTTAAGTGGACACTGCAAATTTTTCAAGTTCTGATGGCAATGCTGCAGCTGCAGTAGACTGCTTAGGATCTTTTTCAGCTCTACATCTCTCTCCATTTCTCAGCAGGACAGGATTAATGCTTTTTTGCCCCGTTTTGTTTTCTTTGTTGTTTGTAGATCCAACCCGGGTTATGGTGTCACCTTTCAGCATGGATGTCACTGTTGGAGAAAGCATTGTCTTGCCTTGTCAGGTATCTCACGATCACTCGCTAGATATCATGTTTACCTGGTCATTTAACGGACACCTGATTGACTTTGAAAAAGATGGGGACCACTTTGAAAGAGTCGGAGGGGTAAGTATTAATGCTAACGCAATCTCCTCACGGTAATAAAAGCAGATAACAGAAAAAGGCTACTAATAGAAGGAATTAATTTGACTAAGTTAATTAATAGCAGGAGATGTTACCTTGTGTCGTGTAAACTGAGAAGATAAACATTGCCAGTATACTGCTTCATTCTAGTTGGTGTAGAATTGTTAGAGCTGCTCCATGACATGACTTAAATCTGCTCACCTTGCAGTGGGCTGTATGTCAGAAGACCTACACTATAATGTGCTTTCTCATTATGAAAAACTGCCTTCTCCTTTTACCCAAAAGGAAGAAATCTATCATAGTTTTTCTCTGGCTGTAAGAGTAAAAGAAATGTAAAATATAACAATTGCGGAACTTTGTGTTTATACAGAAAACAGTGGGAAAACAGAGGATAGCCTCCAATTTGTTCAAGCAATGTTTGTTGACATGTTTGTACACCTGTGTCTGTGTCCTTCTCTTGTAACCACGTGCTTAGAATTACTATTTTTTTCTCTACACAAAAGAACCTGCAAAGTGTTACAGGCATCACCGACTGTCAGAGATGACGTTTCCTTTCAGCGTTATCTGTGCGCGTTTCCTGGCAATGTCACGTTGGTATCTTCGAGTTGGTTGGTTGATTGTTTATGGGAAACCCAGTCAGCACCCACTGACAAGGAAAATTTTTGCAATGTCCAAAGAATTGTTTATTTGAAGGTTGAAAAGGTCATGTTCGTGGAAATCCGGTAGCGAGAAAAGTTGGGTGTGAAATGGTTAGACTGACCATTAAATACAGCCCTGGTCAGCACTGTTGTTCAAGACCATGATCAAGTGGCAGGTACGAGGAAGAAAAGGTAGCAAAGGTAGGAATTACTCCTCTAGTAGGGCTGAAAATCTGCTTGGGTCATTTACTGCCTCTCCAAGAAGGTTTAGGACCGGAGAGCCGCAGCAGGGTGAGGGTGTCCGTGATGGTCCCTCTCCACTTGATTTTCTCTGCTTTTACCTCAGCTGTAAAGGGCAGGTTGTTTCAGCTTTCCTAGTCCTTTCAGATTTCCTGAAGTTGCTGTGGCATGAACTTTGGGAATCGGAGAGGGTCAGTTCTGTAGGACGCCGTCACACGAGGGGGTTCACATAAGAGGTAGCACATCCGTCAGACCTTCCCCAGCTTCTCATGCTGTTCTTCTGAACAGAAGTAATTTCCAGATAATTTTTACTAGAAGAGCAGTGATTTCACAAGCTGTGTCTGGAAGACGGGTAAAAAGTTTGCTTTCCTTTGTAACCATCACATTTTCCTTCGCAGTTGAGATTTCATCTCATTTAGCCTGTTGCGTATTAGGCAGGACTCGGGGAGTTTAGTTTCTAACTTAGTTGTGATTTAACTTCCTTATGAATTTTTTTCCACTTTTATTGAGTGAAGGTAGCAAGGAAAAGAAGGAAATAAACGCAACAAATTTTCAGCAGAGGCAGAAAACTGGAAAGGGTTTTGCATGTTGCTCTAAGGGAGGTTTTACAGAGCCACGTGCTCCGCTGGGTTTCAGGCAGACTGGTAGTCCGTGTTTACATTTGTCAGGAGTGAAATTTGATGCTGAAAGGAAAAGGAAATAGAATTCACAAGCCTTGCTGTTATCCCTAAAAAAAAAAAAAAATCATTAAAAAGATGCACTTGAAGATTGATGCCTAGGGCGCACAGCAGCAGCGACGGCTTTTCCCAGCGACTCTGCCTGATTGTCCTGCAAAGCTCAAATTCCAAATTTATTAATATTCTTCAGTCAGAAGGCCACAATCACAAGGTTACCCTGAGATTTCTAATGTGATGAATGTTTTGTGTCTGGAGAAAAATTCAGAGAGTTTTCAGCTTCCTATACATAGAGGAACATAATTAGTTCTATTCAACAGTTAATCAGACATGCACTTGGCGTTTGGAAAACAAATTACGGCTGTTAGGTGATGCAAGATTTCCTCGGAGAGTGCTGTTCTCGTGATCTTCAGCACAAAAACGCCGGGCAATCAACATGCTGGCCATAATACAAAGCCCTGAAACTGTTGCAGATGTCTCATAATCTGGGCTGGTTTTCACTTGTGAAATAGATGTAAACACAACTCGGGCGTCTGAACACCAGAGGGGCTCTAAATGGGATATCCAGAGAGCGAACCTGCCCTCCGTAAGCTTTGTGACATCATTTAATGGGGAAACTGCTCAACGGCCCCAAACCAGGCTCCCCTGCCCCTTGTTGGAGCCATCGCTTCAGAAATGGTCCCAGCTCTTATCTTCGAGGCAGACTCACATAATTTTAATAGGCCACCACTTGCATTACTAATGTTTTCATCAGCCAGAGTAAAGTAAATCCATTAGTCACAGTGTCCTTCATGTGATAATGATGTTTAGCGCTCATTAAAAAGTAATTGTAACCACTTTTCCCTACTTTATCAGCAGGACTCAGCTGGTGATTTGATGATCAGAAGCATCCAGCTGAAGCATGCTGGGAAATACGTCTGCATGGTGCAAACAAGTGTGGACAAGCTATCAGCTGCTGCAGACCTGATTGTAAGAGGTATTTGAATTTTATTACTGTTGTTGTTCTTGTAAAATTTCTTTTTTTTTTTTTTTTTTTTCACCCTATCTTCCGGCGCTGGTAAGACAATTCCCAGGCTCGGAGATGTTCACTGGGATCCCAGCATCTTGTAATTAATCTAAGAAATAAGCTCTAAGTACACGCTGGGGTTCACAGTACATTTTCAAACAGTGCATATAAAGCTGCTTTCATATATATGTGTACTCGTACAACAGACACACAGCACAGATAAACACACTAGCACATGTTCGTGTCCTGAATGCAAAACTTGCACCAACTGAGCTCATTTATTTCATGAACTGTGCAGCAGAAATAGTATCCAGCTAATTCACTGCATTCGTGCCCAGCAATATCATTCCTTTTCTAGAATAAACATGATTTAGTAACTTTCCTGGTATTTCAAGGATTTATTCATTACCATACACAGGTCATCTGCAAGTATGACTTTAACAGAGATGCAATTAGTTAACTCAAGTCTGGATCCTTACAATAAACATGATATATATTTTCCTGCTCATCAGCTTCAAGGACAGCAAAGTTTGGTGCTGCTCTGTACCTGCTGCCCTCAGTTCTCGTAGACCCCAGCAAAATCATAGTTGGCACGTTCCATGTAACGTAAGTTCTCTGGCAGCCCAGTGGAAGGAGGAGACCATGAAAAAGAAGTAAGAAACTCCCTCTTTATCAAAGCTGTGCCAGAGTAAAATGTGCAAGATTAGCCCTGAACTTTCATTCAGAAACGTGCCCTTGTCTCTAGCTGGGCATTTCTGTTATCCTCGTGATAGCGTTCAGCTTTTCACCACGTTCCCCCTGCGTGAGAACGCAGCCGTTCGTCCACTGGCTCTCGAGTTTTCCCTGCAGCACGATTTCAGATGAATATTTTTGCACAACCATTTCAAAACAGCCTGCTGATGGGTGCCTGGGTTGGGTAACTTCCTTAGTGCTGCCTCTGTAAACAAACAGGAGGAACATGAAATTCTCACAAGAAAGTGACCCTTGATGGTGGTAAAAACACTAATCTTGTCGCTCCCTGAAAACATCAACGGGGACATCTCTTCCCAGGCCAGTGGTCCCATGGCTGCGTTGAGAGTTGTGCTGTACCATCTCAGCAACTACGTAAAAATTGGGAAATATCCCTGGGCTGTGAGACTGGAGGGGGAGGTGAACACCTGGTGCATAAATAAAGCCTTCAGAATATTTTTTAGCAGTTTTTTAAGTATTGGAGTTATGTCAAAACAATAGGAGATTAGACACTAGAATAAAAATCCATTCTTTATGTCGGGGAATGTCAAACAAGAGCACACAGAAGTAGCCCCTGGCACCAGTACAAGCAGATCAGCCCACTTGTTCCAGATGGGATTTTTTCATGGCATCAGAACAGAAACCCGTGTCTGTCAGCAGCCCAAAAATATCTGGTAAATGGGTAACCGATAGTTTTTTCCCTCTCTCACCCCACTGTAGCCTGCACCCTGCGAAGAAGTATATTCGGAAACGTTGGGAATAACATAGCTGCCTTGCGTGGCTACTGCCCCCAGCAAAACAATTTAAAGTTTTAATTTCTGATAAATTAAATCTGGCTAGACCTGCTGAGATTTTCATTTTAAAGACAGGATATTGGAAGGTTTCAGGGTATTTTAGATATTCAAACATGTCCAGCTCTCTGAATGTCGTATGAGAAAAATTTTAGTCCAAAGAGTGAATTCCAAGAGGAGAGTTTGCTTTGGGGAGAGGCTTCATCTCAGGTACCACTACGGGCAGTAATGGCCATGCGATACAGGAGAGAGGTCCCCTCTCCAACTGGTGTGTCCCGCAGTGCTTTGCTGGTTAAAAGGAACCCAGCACTGAAGCAGAAAATACTGGTCTTCACTCAGACACGATGCTGATTACAGGCAGATCCTTCGTTCTCCGCCAGCCTGGGTGCATCCAAGAATCATACTGGTCCCTAGGCCAGTTCCAAAGCCGCAGACGTGAGCTGGCAGAGCCAATCCTGGCTCTGTCGGGTGGCTCCAGCACTGCTGCTCATGGGGAGGGACCTGGGGGCTGCTGGTGATGGCTGGGTCTGTGTCTCCCTCGGCTCCCCACTCTCATCCAGACAACGCAAGCTGCTGAAGCAGAGCTGGAGCTGCGCTGAACTCCTCTGCAGGAACCTGTCCTGAGTTAGGGAAGAAGGCCAAGAGCACTCCTCCTGCGAGTCACCGCGAAGCCTCAAGCACCCATCTCCTGCCATTCTTCCAACAGGTCCCCCAGGTCCCCCAGAGGCTGTGACAATAGACGAAATCACCGACACCACCGCTCAGCTGTCCTGGAGGCCAGGAGCAGACAACCACAGCCCTATTACGATGTACGTTGTGCAAGCAAGGACCCCCTTCTCGGTGGGATGGCAAGCGGTGAGCACAGGTAGGTCCATCACCTGGCCCCCAAAGAGCTTCGCTGATGGAAAACCCATCCATCGGGACCCCTGCATGGGCCCAAGGGAGCAGCTCTGCACCCTGACGTGAAAAGTAATTTCACTGGCTGCAGAGCACTGCTCTTATTAACTGGTTTCAAGTTTGGCAACCCCAAGATTTAGGGTCCAGTCAGTGCTATTACTCAACTATTTTTCTCATGAATGTTTAAGGGAAAACGGGATTAATTCCTATCTTTTGCTGCCGCGCTGGAGATATACAACAGTAATTGTGGTCTATAAAGACATCCCTCAGGGACAGACCATGTCATCTGGCCTATCTTTAAGTAGAATTATTTTCCTGACAGAGGGAAAAGTCACTTGATGTAATTGCTCATTCCATCAGAGGTTAGTTTTCTTCCAGTAACCGTTAAATAGAGGGAACAGTGTGTTTTAAAACAAGAAAAATAAAAACCCTTCGAACCTGTTTTCTTGACCCTTTGTTTTCAAAAAGTGGTAATTAAGGAGAAACCCTCTAGTAGCAGGAATTTCTGTGCTAAAAGCACAATGTTTTAATGCCGCCTCTTTTGCTTCTTAACAGTTAGCAAAATGTTAGAAAAATGAGAAAAGGTTTATAAATCCTTACTCGCTTTGTATTTATGTTAATCCCTCACTTTTAAGGGTACCAGATTCCGATGACCCTTTCTCAGCAGTCTTTAATACTTCTAGTGGTTTTCGTTGCACTGCTGACCCGTAGCTGTCTCCTAGTCCCAGACATCATCGATGGCAGGACGTTCACAGCGACGGTGGTGGGTCTGAACCCGTGGGTCGAGTATGAATTTCGAGTAGTGGCTGCCAACATGATTGGGATTGGAGAACCCAGCAGGCCTTCAGAGAAGAGGAGAACCGAAGAAGCTCGTAAGTAGTGGTGGGCGACTGAGTTAAACCTCGTTGAATCAGTGCTCGTCAGTGCTAACAGATGTGTTGCACTGGAGAAAGCTGAGGAGAACCTTCTGCGCCCATTGTTCTCCTCCCTCATGGCACGTTATTTGCATGCACAGAACAGGCAGGGGAAGTTGTGGAGCTCCTGATAGACTCTTTTGCTCACTCCATGACTCCTGGAAAGAATAATTCATCCCCTTCTTCTGCAGAACGCAATGATTTTCCAAGGAACGGTATTTGGACAGGGTTTTTTTGAAAATACTGCCCAGCATCCACAGATGAGAGAGATGAACTCTGAGAGCAGTCCTGGTTTCCCATGATCAATGTGATGGAAACTCTGGAGCGCAGGCTACAGCACCTTGAGAGCAGGAGTTTGAGCTTCACAGCTGAAGAGTCAGCAGTCCCTTGGTGCTGGGGGCTTCTGTGGTTCTCAGAGTAACTTGGATCTTATCCCTGTGGGCCATCAACCTTGGAAAAACCATGCTGGGCCACCCTATGGGTTGGATCATTTCACGGGCTTACGGAAGGTCTGCCTCCTGCAACCCTCTCCCAAAGACACCACTGCCTCCTGGAGCCACACTGCATCTTCGGGCTGCTGCAGGCAGAGCTGAACGGTGATCTTCACTTGCTGTGTCCAGGGATTTCAGCACAAGCTACCAGCCTTGAGGGCTTTAATGCTCCTTGGTGCCATCCCTGGCTCTTGGTCTGGCAGAAAGGGGTCACGGCAAGGCGTAGGTGGCTGCAGAGATATGTGCCTCCCTTATGGGAAACCCCTGGCAGATGGCTCCTCTGTTCTGTTTTAGCTTGTAATGGAACAGAATATGAAAGACAAAAATAAGTAAAAGCCTTTTTTATGGAAGATAAATGTTTAAACTAAACAATTAGTGACTGAACACACACGTTAACTGACATACTTTTAATATACTATTATTGACAGACTTTTAATGTGCTGTTTGCCATGGCAAATTAGTCATTGCCTAATAGCGTTTCTGGTACCCGGCAGGGGAAGGCCAGCAGAGTCCTGTTGTGCGTAAGTCTGTTCCATTTCAATGAGCTTTTCTGGTTCCAAAGTCACCACGTGCATCTTCTGCATCTTTTTTTCCAGTTCCTGAAGTGACCCCAGCTAACGTCAGTGGAGGTGGAGGGAGCAAGTCGGAGCTGGTCATTACTTGGGAGGTAAGTGGAGTCCAAACCGAGAGGAAAATTGATGTGGTCCTGATCTAGATGCACCCTTTCACCCCAGACCCTAACAAAGCTTCTGTAGATTTCAAACAGTTTACGGTAAAAAATCCCAGATGGTGTGATAAAAATAGCCCAGCTATTAAAATTGAGCGAAACCCCTTCCCCATCCCAGCCCCCCGTGCAAAGCAGCCAGCACAGAAGTGCTGCGCAGGGACCACGGGGAACGGGCTGCGCGTCGCTGCTCCCGCACCGGCTCAGCTCTACGGCAAAACCGGGATGGGCAGAAACCACCCGAGGGATAAAACAGTTTGTGAGGCCAAGCTTGGCACATCCTGACCTGGTTGGGAATTGCTGGGGCCGGCTGTGAGCTCCACCCTCATCCCTGCGCCGGGTATATGGCAGCAAATAGTTAACACAAGGCGTTGCGTGCCGGCGTTCGTTGCTGCTAATGAAAGCCAGCAAAAGGAGACACAGGGATGAAAAAGGTTTAATATTCCTTAAGGCAGTCGGGGTTAGAACTTTAGTCATTTGTCTGCTCATATTTTCATGTTATGATGCGATGCAGCTGGCATATTTTTCCTAATAATGAACTTCACTAGACACACTAACACTTCCACTGAGCACTATTTCTGACCAAGCTGGCAGAATGAATCGCCAGAGATATTTTTAAGGTTATTAAAAAACTATAAATGGGTTTTTGTCCTTACCACACAGCTCAATGTGCTACATTTCCTCCTCCGCTGGACTAATTAGCTACGCCCGTGTCTCCGAAAGATGCTGCAATATGTTTCGAAAACACACATGGCAAGAACATCAGCCGTGACTTTGAGTCGTAATTCACTCAAAATATAATTTGTATTTTGATAGAACAGTCAGTTCACTCTTTTAAGGCCGTTTCTTTATGGTCTGGTGTATTTTTTGAGCCTTACAACACAGAGTAAGCAGCAGTCACCAGAAGTAACCCCTGCACATGCTTAAGCACCACGGACATCTGTGGGAAAATGTTCCATAATTACGGATTATTTTAATACATTGAAGCTTTGGGGTTTGATGCAGCTTTTAGGAGGGGCTGCAAGCCTGAGAGTAGGAAGTGACAGTGTGTCCACAAGTGACCTGGAGGTGACAGGTTGTTTCTTCTAGCTGTTACCCAGCACTTACCTGCCCTCCTCCATCACATTTGTGACAAGTCACTCCCTGCCATCGTGGTCTCTAACAGGTCACGTCGTGTGGGACGTGGGCAGTTGGTTGCCCTAATCTGGGTCACTATGTAGCAACAAGCCAGCGAGGGACCACCAGCCCTGCGCTGGCTGGGACACTGCCAGGGTATCTTCTTCAGGGCTTCACGTGTGGCTCCAAAGATGTGCGAGCAGCTGCACGAGTATTGGGAAAGCAGGAACCGTGTCCTCGGTTCACCCCACCAAGCCTCAGCCTCTTTGGCATTCAAGTGCCCAAAATTACTCACATCGTTACTGGAGTCACTGAAGGAAGGTGGGTACCTACAAAGATGGATTAAGTCGTAGGTGAAGTGTCTTCCAGAGATGCTGCTTTCCTCCCTGACTGCATGGAGCAGCGAGGCTGTAGCACAGATGGGACGGGATGAATTCGGGTGAGATGCAAAGTAGGATTCCAGCCACCTCCTCTCCCTAACGCTCTCTTTAGGACAGTAGCTTTAGAAGGGCCGAGAGCAGTAGGCAGCATGCAGACAGGGAGATAAAGGCGTGCCGTTGCCAAAAGTGCTCTTTCTGCTCACAGACAGTGCCCGAGGAGCTGCAGAACGGAGGTGGCTTCGGGTACGTGGTGGCCTTCCGCCCCTTCGGCACCGTCAGCTGGATGCAGACCGTCGTGGCCTCCCCGGACGCCGCCAGATACGTCTTCCGCAACGAGAGCTTGCCGCCCTTCTCCCCCTACGAAGTTAAAGTGGGGGTGTACAACAACAAGGGCGAGGGGTCCTTCAGCCCCGTGACGGTCGTCTACTCGGCAGAGGAAGGTAGAGCCAGGAGCCCCCCCCCACCGCCTCTCCATCTTCCCCACCGCCGGACGCGGTGGGGTTGACCGGCTCGAAAAGGGTTTGGTATCCACCTTGACATATCCTTTGATACCTAATCCTTGCTCTGATTTATAATAAATGGCGAGCCGTGATTAATTCTTTTGATAGTCATTAAAATAACATTAATCGTAATGAAATCTTTTGATATTAATGGAAAAGTAATATGTAATCTGGAAAGAATTCCGCCGAGATTTAGTGTGCATTAATGTCCACTGATTAGAAAATGTTCCCTCTTGTCCTAATTACAGTACATGGTATCCTGGACTGAGTTTAGTAATGACATCTTATTATTTCTTAGGCAGAGGAGCGGTGCCGTCTGGCACAGGCTGGCAGGCTGTCGTTTGAAATGTGGAAGTTTGTTTTGGTGGCATGCCTCTTTTCTCGAGCAAAGAAGAAAATGAAGTCCCTTGAAGTTTGGGACCAATTGAACGTAAAATTGAAAACTCTTAATTATTTTTTTAACTCCTCTTTCCAGAGCCGACGAGAGCCCCGACCACTGTTTTGGCCAGAAGTCTTTCTGCCTCAGACGTTGAAGTTTCCTGGGCTCCCCCCGGGGAGAACCAGCACAAAGGAAGAATACAGGGATACGAGGTATGGAAACACACCACCGCATCCTTTCAGTGCTAAGTGTTGAGGAGATGCAGAGATACGTCCTGGGCAGTCACTGTGGTGCTGCTCCTGCCTGCCCTGGGGCAGGTGGGTTCCTGCGGCGTCTTCGCGTCCTTTTGTCTGTTCAGTACACAGAGATTTCTCTCACATGGTAAAAAATTATACATTTTTCTGTATGTAATCTGGCTGAAAACGAGGAACAGAGCTTGCTGGGGGAAAGCTGCGTGGATGTGCTTCCATGGCGAGCACATCCTGGTCTGAGGTCCTGGGGAGAGGGAGCACTGCAGGGTGCTGCTTCCTAGCAAGGAACAAGCAGCGATTGCAGCAGGGTGCAGGGTCTGTCCCTGGGGCACCTGCACTTCGGGCAGAAGTGCCAGGATTAGCGCTGGAAACAACCGGGGTGCTGCCAGCCCATAGCTGGGGGTAAACATGTACCTGCTCTGCTTCTCAGGTCAGGTGTTGGAGACACGACGAGAAGGAAGAAAGTGCAAAAAGGATCAGAACGGTTGGCAATCAAACTTCTACAAAAGTCAGCAACCTGAGGGGCAACGCGCTGTACCACCTGGCAGTCAGGGCGTACAACACGGCCGGCACCGGCCCCTCCAGCGCCGCGGTCAACGTCACCACCAAAAAGCCACGTGAGTGTGTCTGAGGACGGGGGACTCTTGCCTGGAAGGGTTTCTGCCCATGGTCCCCTCTCTCATTTTCAAGCTTTCTTGAGTCTGAAGGAGCTGTCAGACTTCTCTTTGCCAGGGTTTTGTGCAGAAGACTTACCAGCCTCTTGGGTTTTTTTGTAAGACTCTTCCCTGCGTTAAGTAAGCAGAGCATGCAAAACCGAAATCACAGCTGTGCAGGAAAATTAAATATTTATCTCATCGTTCAAGAGGGCTTTTTTCTTCTGGTCTCAGGCATGTTGAGCAACTGACTGAATCCTTTTTTCATTTAGCACGCTGTGTTGTGTCACACCTCCTGCGACCTTGAGGACACAGAGCAGTGAAACAGCTCATTAGCTTTCCAGAGCGATGGGACTCCGGGCACGCTCAGCTGTGGCGGTGGAGGCCACGTTGGTGCTGGGAGGGATGCAACTGGGAAACAGTGCTCCTTAGTAATATGGTGTTGTGTATGTTTTGGTGTAGCACCGAGTCAGCCCCCCGGGAACATCATCTGGAATTCATCCGACTCCAAGATCATACTGAACTGGGACCAAGTGAAAGCGCTGGACAACGAGTCAGAAGTGAGAGGCTACAAAGTGAGTGTTCTGTGAGCGTGGGCAGCGGGACATCCACAGCCCCGCACCACCTCCCTCACCCCTGGTCCTGCAGGGAGCCCTCGCTAAGCTTCAGCCATCGCTGGATTCTGTTCTGGAGGGAACATTTCCATGAATCCAGTGTCAAGTTGGGGTTTGTAGAAAGACCAGGCAAAGTGCTTTTCATGACACTTGCATGGTTTTCTGGGTTAAAACTGAAGCGTTCCAGAAGCAGAGGCCATACCTGTGTAGAGTGAGCACGTTCTGCCAGCTGCTCGCCCTGGCCCCGGCGATGCTCGCCCCAGCGAGCACCCATGCAGGTCTCAGCCCACAAACCTTCACTTGAAGCTTCCACCTGCAGGACTGCTCTCCTGCATTTGGTGGAAACCTTCCAAAGGCTGTAGTTGACTCCTTAATTGCAGATAAATAAAATGCTTTTTTAATAGCTCCCATTTTCTTCAGAAAGCAAAGCCAAAAGGAAAAGAAAGAGAACCCTCATTAGTGGCAGTTTTAATAGGGTGTAATTTAACTAGAAAGAAATCTTGGGAAGAATTCAGTTCTGTCATCTTGCACAAGGGTTTAATTTGGCCCAGAGAAGACGTCGGTGCGCAATTGCCAGCCGTTGCCTTGAGGGTTGAGTTGTGCAAACGTTTTCCACCAGAGCTTCAAAGGATGGAGAACGTGGACACGCTTCGTATTTTGTTCACGATCTGAAACGCCGGTGGCGGCAGCTTTGCGAGCCTGTGCCAGCTCTCCGGAATTTCTGCACGAACTTTTAAGTATCTTTGGTGCACTGTATCGGATTATCAAACATAAGTAATTCCTCAGGGTTTTTTAGTCAAAACCTCAGATGAACCTCAGCAGTTTGGACCAATTTTTCAATACATATTTTAGGTTTGAAATGCAAATTAAGAAGTCGATTGAAAGAGGGTGAGGGAGACTCGTCGCCCTGAAAAAGCAGACTCCATCTAGCGGGTTTCTAAAAAGCCCTCTTTTAACTTACTCCTGGGGTAACACAGCCAGATTGCTTTCCTGAATCACAGCAAAACATTGCCCATCTTTTGTCTTTTTTTTCCTGGAAATCTTCCAGTTTATGTCACGATTTGTGATTGAAATTAGTCAAACTCCCAGATCTTAGACGGTAATTCAAAAATGTCAATTATTCCGAGAAGCTGGTTGCGACACTGCATCGAATACCCCAGCTCAGTTTCCTGAAGAAACCTAATAAGAAGTTTTGACCTCTTTACATAAGCTGTGGGAATTATTTTAGCTTGATGAAGCTAAAGATTTCACCAAGGGGCTCCACCAGGTACCGGTGCCACGTTTGGTGCTGCACGTCGGCATCACCCTCCTCCCAGCGTCACCTCCCCGGCCGGGCACTGTCACCACTGTGCTGGTGTGAGTAACCCCAGAAAAACCCCTGTGGGGTCTGAGTGGCCCTTCTGTGAGCAGACCCCATGTCTGAGCACCAGAGGCAGGAAAACAGCAGCAGCCAACCTGGACGCCCTCAGGGCAACGGACTGCTGGGCCGTTTCTGCCTCCTCTTCTCTCTCCCGTTCGCTGCAGGTTTTGTACAGGTGGAACAGGCAGAGCAGCACGTCCGTAATAGAAACGAACAAAACCTCGGTGGAGCTCTCCCTGCCCTTCGACGAGGACTACATCATAGAGATAAAGCCGTTCAGCGATGGGGGCGACGGCAGCAGCAGCGAACAGATCCGAATTCCAAAGATATCAAGTAAGGACGGGAGGAGCCGGGGTCCGTGCCCACTCCTGCTGCCGCCGCGCCGCGGGGAACCAGCATCCCCAGCCCCTCTCCTCCTCACCCGCGGGCAGGGCAGACCTGCTTCACCCCAGTCACCCGTTGTGTCCTCAAACGGGGGCAAACTGGAGCCTCAGAGCTGAGCAGGGGCAGGCTGTAGGTCTGGCCATCTCCCGGGCGGGGAGCTGGAACCCAGACTCAGCCAGGAGCAGCAGTCGTTCCAGCCCACATTTCTGATTTCATCCTGAGTCAAGATTAAACCATAAGAAACGCCATCATAAGTAGTTATATTTGTATTTAAGATTTCTAGACGCTTTCCACTCTCTTACTTCCATACCCATATATATGTTGAATATATTGTTTCGCTGCAATTCACTATAACAAAATACAAAACGCAGTGTTCAGAGGCTTTTAAATTTATAAGGCTACTGTATAGCCGTATTCCATTGTGTGTTGGATGCATAAATATTTATTTAGGGAAATGAGGTTGTGTAGAAGAACAAACAGAAAAGAGAGTATTTTATTACACAACATTGCTTTTGCAAAATCTCCATGTCCCATCTTCCATTAATAATGCCACAGTTTATAAGCTGCATTAAATCAGGAGCCTCTGCAATGCAGGAATATGGCATTAAAATTACAGCGATGTGAAAAAGCCTGGGTGAGATCAGAATTAGCTCCACCACGGCTGTACAAACCACACAGAGGAATTTAATCAGGAGAGCAAAGGAGAGCAGGAGCACATGCCAGCTCCTGTTTGGCTCAAGGCAGCGGCTGCAGAGCAGGTACGTGGCACCGCCAGGATGCGGATCATGCCAGGCTGGTGCCGTAAGTAACAGCTTGAATATAGTACAGTTGTAAAAAAAAAAATAAATAAGCAAACAGGTCATGGAATAATATAATTGTGAAAGTAGCCTCGACGCAACAGCAGCAGGAATTTAAGTTAAAGCAAAAAATTCAGTTAGAGAGGCGAAACCCCGTCAACAGGCGGTTGTTGAAGCAGGAGGCGGGGGGAACCACACGTGGGGTCTGACCCTCCCGGGAGCCGCGTCCCCTCCTGCCACCTCCACGCTTCGTGGGAGAATTGCAGTCAGGGGGGAGAGAGGTTTGGGTGGATGAAGGCTGCCGTCTTCACCGTTGGCTTGTTTTCTCCCCCTCTCTCCTCTGCTCAGATGCGTACGCGAGAGGATCCGGCTCTTCCACCTCCAACGCCTGCACGCTGTCAGCCATCAGCACGATAATGATATCGCTCACAGCTCGGTCCAGTTTATGACAAAAATGACATAAAGGACTTCTTGTTTATAATATAAGCAACATTTAGCTAGTTGTTTTGAAGACACCCAGTACTAAGTAATATTGTGGTTTGAGTACATCTTACTACTGGAAAAATGTTTATGCTTCTTTAGGAATGGCATTATACAGTACTTCCTCAAAGCAAATATAGCTTTGTCTGAAGTTTCCTTGGAAACTCTGCAATGCACTGAAAACATCTGTAATATGATGTTACCAAAGCAGTTTACATATGTCCTTATATGCATATTTTTTATTATATATTTAGTGTTTTATAGAATTTTTTAAAGTTAACATATGATGTAGATATTAATTTTTCCTCTGCTATAAAATGCTATGGACGACATTATCACGAAAATATTGTTTGGAAATTTTTTCCCTTCATGACGGAGAGTTCAAAGTTGGTCTTGGTAGGTTGGCTGCGACTTCACTGTACAGTTCTACAAGGCAGGACCGTTCCAGGTTCGGTTCGTACCGCGGCCGTAAGTCACGGCGACTCTTGTGTTAAATCCAGTGCTTGTAACGCACGAGATGGTACGTTTTGTTCGGAGGTCTAAGCCAGACAAAACAGTAAGAACACTGTAATCTTGAAAAAACACATGAATTTTGGTTGTTTGTGGACTACAGGACGTGTAGCTAATACTCTGGCATCGTGCAGCAAGGGTCCATTTTTGCTGTCTTGAAATAGCTTTGTCTTGATCGTAATTAGCGTTAAATTGGGTAGGAATGAGGATACTGCGAAGATGGGATCTCTGCCTCGAGTGACAAAAAGGGACGGGTACCCACGGAGCGCGCGCGCACGACGCGGTTCTCGCCTTGGGGTGACTCCAGCTCGCTGTGGGGGATTTTATTCCAAGGAATCGGAATTTTATTCCAAGGGTCGGTGGCCCGAAGGCGCGCTTGCTTTCCACGTGCGTTGGAACATAACTCATCACCCTTCGTAGCTCCACTCTATGGAAAACTCTTGGGAAGTCTGGTCCCAACGGAGCGGGGCCGAGGCGCAGGGTGGCCGGGGCCAGGTGGGATCTCCCGGCAGTTCTCTGCTGGGAATTCTGCCTTTCTTCCCAAACTCTTCCGAGACGCCTGAAGGCAAAACATAGAGTCACGCCGGAAAACGACGATATCCACAGCAAAATAATTCTTCTTAAGAGAAGGACTGTTTGTTACTACGGGGTAATTTTGTAAGTTCACTCAGATGGGATAACGCTAGTAAAAGGCAACGGAATTTTCTATAAAATTTTCAAGTTTCAATGCGCTGCTCTGGTTTATTTTTTTTTTGTTTTTCCCCGATAGCTTGAATTTGCCTGTAACTTGTCTTTTTGCTTACAAAATAATACCGTTAACTTTTAGACCTTCTAAATATATTTATTCAGTAACTCATAATCAGGATTCCACTTGTGTAAAAGTCAGGGGTGTTGACCAGAGAAATATTGTCAGTATTTCAAGCTGTGTTTCTTTCTTAGTTTGATATGGTTACTTCTATGTAAAAAAAAAAAAACAACAAACAAACGAAAAAAAACCACAAAACCAAGAAAAATGGAACGAAAAAAAAAGCTTCTGTAGTTTTCTCCCCAGTGTAAATGATATTTATCAGTGATCTAGCAGATGTAATCTTTTTTTAAAGGTATTGGTAATAAATATTCTGTCATTTGTAAAGATACCTGTCTTCCAGGAGCGTTTTTCCTCCACGTTTCGACGTAGCCAGTGACAAATTTCCCCATGGCATTAGGCAGCGCCTGCAGAGATTGTCACTGATGCAAAGGTACAAAATAGAAGAGTCAGTTTAAGTCCAAACTTTGTGGAGGCAGAAAAAAATATCTATTTGTATGTCTCTGCTTTAATTCTGCTTCCAAAACTGGCCAGGAAAAAAAAGATCGGCGTGAGTGAATTTGGGGTGATAATGTCTATTTGTGCAGAGTCGTGACCTTTCCAAGCTCGTGTGGGCTGGTGCTGTCGGAGCGGAGCCTCTACAGCTTGAGAAGCTCAGAGTGAAGAAGAAAGGGAAAAAAATATGCAAAAAGACCAAACTGGCATTCGCCATCCTGGTGCCTGACCACGGCCAGGGCAGCCGGCTGGGAGCGGCGTGGGCAGCAGCGGGAGCTGCGGGCAGAAGAGGAGCGGAGCATCACTGACCTGCTCTGCACCCAGAGCCAACCCCCTCCAGGTACAGCATCACTTCTCTGGTTATCCCTGGGGGATGCTGAGGATTCGGGATTTGGGGGAACACTGCTTGAAATCGCTACATCCACCCGACCCGCTTTGCTAATTCTGATTTTTAGGGGTGGCAGCGCAAGAGTCGTGCGATTGTGCCACTGCGGTGGCTCTGCGTTTCAAAAGGAGCCGTGCTGCCCTTTGCAGTCAAGAAAAAAAAAATGGCCCAGTAACAAAAATCAGTTTTTAAAAAGCAAATTTAAAACTGCCATCTCTAGAGTGGGGCGAGGGCCACGCTCCCGCGGCTGCTCTCGTGGAGGCAGCGGGGAAAAGCTGCAGCAGGAGGAACACGCTGGGTTTGTAGCTGGGTTTAAAGAAAAAAAAATAGAAACCTCAGAATAAATATTTCTGCATGCTCTGGGCACAAAACTTGTAACTCTGATGTAGGAGTTTGGGGACGGCCTCACCGTGGCAAAACGCAGCGCGCAGCCCTGAGCGTGGCATCTCCCATCGCTGCGGCGCCATGTGCCGATGGCAGCAAATCACCCGGATGTGCTGGATGTGCTCCCTTTGCTCGCTCGCTGCCTGGGATGAAGGCAGCTTGCTCCGAGGATACAACTGCGAGGAGGTGGCTCCACCAGGGATCGTTGTCCTCGTCCCGCGCGGGGCTCTGCGGTAGAGCTGAGGTTCCCCCACCGCGCACCGGCTGCTGGGAAGGGCTGGACCAAAGGCCTGGCTGGGAAAACAAAGAGACTCCTCCTGCTTTACACCAGCTCAGTTTTATTTACTAGAGTAAGCGTAACACACGTGGCAACTGTCAAAGGCATCAAGCCCTGCCCGTCTCCGAGGGAACCCCTCTTCCCTGGAAGTCCCGAGGACCTGACATGCCCTTGATGATCTGCTGAACATCCATGTGGGTTTTCTCATCCTCACCAGCTCGTTGCAGCTGTTGGCGTTGTTCTCCTGTGATGCACATCCTTGGCAGTGCCACCTGCCCGTGCGCCCTGGGATCACATCCGCCGCCTGCGGCTGCCCCTGCGGCGCTGTAAGTGCTGAGCATCCGCGCACGCGCTTTCACGTGGCCAAACGTGCAAAATATCCGTGGATATATTGCATTAATCTCTGCAACATCTTGCCAGTAATGGGAACAAAAGTATTTTTAGAAATCTTATTTATTAGGCCACTTGAAGGCGTGACATAAAACACATTACAGGAGATGAATTCTCTTTAGTTTTTAGGTTTTCAGTAATGAAATCCCGATTTTCAACTGTTGAAGCTGGGCACCTCAAATCCATTAAAATCACATGCAGGAGAGACATTCAGGGCACAAACACTGCTACATTAATGTGCTACATTAATTTTGATGGAGCCATGCTATTTCACCCAGATGAGAACTGGCTCATTTATTATAATTATTTTGAGTCTGCAGCACCTGGGAACTCCCATTCCATTCGGCACTTTCCAAACTATTTACTTGCTGGGTCAAATCTTTCTTTTCATTCTTTGTTCATGTGCTTAACCCCACCTCTGGCCAGCCCGGCGGACAGGAGGGTTCCTGGAAGCAGAAGGGACTCTGCTAGGATGGGGGAGCTGCGCCGTCGGCAGCCGGAGAGGTCCGAGCCCGAGTCGTTGGAGTGATTTCGGGAGGTTTATTTGGTAACTTTGTGGGTTACACATGGTAAGTAAACAAATCCCAACCAGAAACCAACGCTGTCTCAAACCCAGTTCGCTTAAGATGGAACAACAGATAGCGAAGGAAAACGTGTGGCAGTATTGGGCTTGGATTTGGGATTTTGGATTTTCAGAATTACCTGAAGGCAGCTGAAATTGGAGCTGGGGGGGACCCAGCTCCTGCAGCTCTGAAAGCCTCTTCGGAGCGCCGAGAGGGCCTGGGCACATTTCTTTAATTCCTGTACAGTTGAAAACTGCATTCCCAGGCTGTGTGTTTTGTAGGTGCAGTTGGGGCAGTTTAGCAGTTTGTGCCATTTCCCATATATTTTTTTTTCTCACCCTAAGCTTTAATTTCTTGTGTCAGGAAGCACAAATGATCCCTTCTTGTCCTTTTTGCAGATGCTGCCAGTTGATGCCAAAGGCAAGAGCCTGCAAAGCAGCTCTAGACTGAAGATGAGCCAACTGCGAGTCTCCCATGCCTCCCCCGTGGCCCCCAGCGAGCAGCTGGGTGGGCAGCCAGATGCTCTTTCAGCACCCACCCATCCCCGTGGCATTCCCTCCTTCAGAAGGGACTCTGAGACACCCAGGTGAAGCTCTGGCTTCATACTGCATCAGGGTCTCGCAGCACCCACATTGCCACCACGATCCCCACGTGGGCATCAGCCATCACAGCCCCACCAGCTTCGTGCAGCCAAAAGCTGGGGGCATTTAAGCCCCAGGGAAACCATGATATTACAAATGCCAACCTTCTTCTGCAAGCTGTACGAATCTTACAGGAAGGAAGAAAATAACCTGAAGAAAAAAAAATATTCCACAATGCAGGAGAGGAATAACCAGCAAGGACTCCTCTGCGAGCAGCCAGCATGGGGCTATCATTGGCCATGTCTTTGTCCACATGGCAGTGAAACTACCCGAGCTTAGCTATTTTTACCAATATCTCAGAACTTCACAGGAAAAATCTGAGAGTAGGACTGATGGTTCCCCTCCCTGGGTCTCACCCCTGGGCTGGGGCGGGTGGATGGGCAGCCCCCAGCAGCGCAGCGTGGGCAGAGCTGGCTGTGGCCATGGTTGTGGCTGTAGCCGTGCCCGTGCCCGTGGCCAGCTGGGGCTCAGAGAGGTTTTACGCTCTGTGCTGGGGTCAGTGCTCTGCAAGGAGCTGCCGAGGGCTCTTGAGCAGGACACTCCTGTCAGTTTTTCATAGCTATTTCCCAAAATAGTTTTCAATTCGCAAGCTGTGAGTTTTCTGTAGGTTTAAGCGTGGCTCCTCGCAGGCCTGCAGGGCACGTGCCCCGTGCAGCACCCCAGGCCACCTGCAAAACCTGCCACGAACACAAACTCTGAGATTCCGGGAGCTGTGCCTGTGGCAGGAAGGTGCCAGCTGCGTGCACACAAATAAATGTGCTACCTGTGTGTGCAAAAGTAACATGACTCTAATTGTACATCAGCTGCATAAGCAAACTTGTCTTAACTAGCTTGTAAAATCCAGAGGCTTTGGGGGTTTATAAAGTCCTGCAACGGAGACAGCCTTTTCCCGACATCCAAAGTTGGCACTAAGTTTAGTGAAAAAGCAAGATCCCAGTCACTTCCCGCAGCACGAGGACAGTGCCATGTGGGCACGGCCGTCGTGCCATCCAAGCAGTGCCCACGCAGGAGCGGTCTGGCTGCAGAGCTCACCGCTCGCACACGGCACGGACAGGCGCCGCCTTTACCATGGAATTGCCTTTCCACGGAGGTTATTCGGGTTATTTGCTGAGCTCACACCGTTTCATTACAAAGTGTAGCAGCGAAGGCCAAGTGTGAGTCCCTGCTCTCATGATGGATGTGCTGTAGCCGTGCAGCACCAGCATGTCAGCACCGGGGTGCTCTGCAGCTCGTTTGACTCTTTTCCTAGTATTTGACCCACCTTGGTCACTGCCAGGGCCACGGCCGGGTACTTTGCTGCCGTACACAGGGCTGCACCGAGTCCCAGTTTGCATTTTACATCTTGAGTTGTCAGAGGTATTTAAAACAAAACCAAAATCCAAAAGCTTAAGCTGTTAACCACAGAAAAAAAAGCCATTCGCTCTTTTCCAGGCTTTTTTTTTCCTGCACTACCCTTGTACCGTGCACTTATAACCTGCTTAAACTGGGACTTTTTGTTTGATAGCTTAGGATTACACAAGGCACCTCGTGGAAGCAAGTCCTCCTGCCCCGTTGGACAGGCAGTGGCTGTGGTGGTGACACGATGCCCGCTCCGGTGCCATCCTGTCTCAGAAGACGGAGTCGTCGAGGGCACTGCCGCAGAGATCCTCAGCCAAGCTGCCCACCTCGGTCTCCATCTCGCTGGTGTAGGTACGTGCTCTCTGGAAAGTAAACTTGGCTTTTAGCTGGTGGGCTGGGAGGGAAACTGAGGTTATCAAGGAAACTGCGCTAATTAAGAGAGAGGAGTCACGGCACACCGCTGTGAGCCTGCGGTGAATACTCGTTGTGAAACAAATGCAGCAAAGCCCACACTTCACACGTTTTGCAAAACACTGTGTTTCAAGTTGGTGCCTTGAAAGAGGGATTCACCCAAACGTTTAGTGACGTCAGAGCCAGGAAAGAGCATTGGGTTCAACAGAAGAGTTCCACCAGAAATTTCATTCCCACTGAATTTCTCAGGGGCAGCTCGTCACTCAGGCCAGCAACCCACTGCACCCACAAATTTCCCATTTGGCATGCTCTGCACAACACAGTTGGCCACAGTGGCCCACCAACAGCCCTCTGTAGCCAGGGGCGAGGAGCTGGAGGGCATATTACAAGGCACCTGAATTTTTCGCAATAAACAGCAGCGAAGCCCACTCGTGGGGCCAGACCCTGACCCCTCGGTACGGACCGGGGCGGTGGGAGGCAGAGCTGCTCCCCGGGGCCCAGCGTGGTTCCCACGGGGCTTTCTCACCTCGCCCCGCTGTTTGCACCACCAATTTCGGAACTAAAGGGCCACCACAAAGAGCTGCTGGAGGTTTCGCTCTCCCAGGAGATCTCAGCAGAGAGCCCAGGGCTGTGTCCTCACCTCTCCCTGCTGGTGCCACCTCCTTGGCAGCCACAGTGCAAGGCAGGAGCCTCCAGCCGGTATCGCCTACCCGCAGCGAGCTCACTTTAAATAAGGAAACGACTAAATACGAGGCAGTGCTGCTTTTGATAACATGAGACAGCCTTTGTAAGCTCACGTTTTCTAGCTGCAGTGTTAATATTTGCTATTTCTCATATTCTTATTTGTGATACCCTAAGTCGTGTTATTTTACACCAGTGACTTTAATTAAAAACAAACATTATACCATAATCTTTTAAGCCTGTTTCTTTGACCAGACCGTGGAGTAAGAACAAAAGCTGAAAAATCAAACCCCTACTCTAAGGGGACAAATTGAAATCAAGTTACTGAGCAGCACTTCCCTTGAGCAGACAATGAGGAGTGTTATCGTATCTGTAAGGCAAATGTATTTATCAGGAAGCAACAGCAAACATAATAAGGCTTAAAACCAGCTTAACAGTCGGACCAAAACATTTCCCATTGTTACGTTTCACAAAATAAATCACCTCTCCAGGAGTCAACCTCCAGTCCCCCCAAGGCAGAGCTGGGTGGAAGTACAAAAGGAGGAGCCGTAGGTACGTAGGGCACTGTGTGCCCAAAATTCATTGCATAATAGAAAAGCACTTGACAACAGCACTTCATCCTTTTGTTTCTTTTTAAACCACCACCCTCCCCTCCAAACCACTTCATCTACAAGGAAGGCTGGACCCAGAGCCACTGCAGTGGGACCTGTCCTGGGCAGAGGAGGTGGCCACGCAGCCAGGTGAGAACCAGCAAAATTTGATGCGTCTCGTTACGTTAACTGCACCCACGAATCTCCTGCCTGGCATGTTTGGCACAACACATTGGACAACGTAGCCTGCAGTTAATATGGACATTAGAAACCCTAAGAGGTCAAAAGGCTTTGACTGAGCAGTAACAAGCTACTTGCTCCCAGCCTTACGGGGAAAGAGCAGCACACAAGCACAAGCGTTCCTTCTAGTCAAAAAAAGAAATTAAAAAAAAAAGAGTGGCTAAAGTGTTATTTTACCTCGTAGTCATTTGGGAAGGGATCTCTGAATTTGTTGCTGGGTGTTGGAATTGGTGGAAAGAGTTTACTCCATATGTGGTTTCTGAAAAAAAAAACAGGAGTGGAGGGATGTGAAAGAATTGTTTTTTCTGAGGGATGATGTATCCGACAAGCAGCACGTGTGGCCCCGCGTCGCGGCACATCTCCTCGCACCGCCTGCCCTCCTGCCCCACTCAGTCATCAGCTTCCGACGGCAGGAGCAGGTTCAAAAGGGATCAAAGTAACGGATAACAGTCCACCAGCGCACACCCTGAGGGCTGGGCAGGTGAGCCATTCCTACCAGGACACTTCTGGACCGTGGGGACACGCGGATGGCAAAGAGGCAGTGGGCTGACGCTCTCCCATCGCGGCCGCAGCAGAGAGCAGGGCTGGAAGGTCCCATCCAAGGGGCATTTCTGCAGCTTTTAACAGCCAGCGATAGGCCTGTCTTGGAGAGAAATTAATTGCTGTGGTCTGTCTGTTTGCGTTCTTCCCAAGGGCTGCGTTGTCATCTGCTTTGTTTGGACGTTCAAGACAGGCTGCCTCTTGCTCAGACTTTGGTTTCTGGACATAATCTGCCCGTGTCTCGTGATGGGAGAGCAACTGCAAATAATTGTGTGCCGAGGGAACAAGGAGGAGGGAAGGAACGGGACCAGAGATGGCTGACAGCAAACAGTTCTGCTTAGCAGTGTAGTAACTCACCCTGCTAGCACCCTTCGAGAGGCTCCTTTCCTGCCTGACACCCCTTAGTCTGGCTCAAGCATACAGGCATATGTATTTTTGGGATAGCAAGTGCTGCAGAGTGAACTTTTTCTTGTCTTTGACATACCCCAGAGCACAGACCTCACATTTCAATCACTAACATGCAGTCACTGTCTCTACCCCTGGAGAGCACCATGTCCAAACGGGGCCAGATTTTAATGGAAACTTGGCCTGAGTGAGGATTATCAAATTTAGCCCAGAATTAGCATGCAGAACCTGTTGTGTGGAGCCAGCCTGATGCCCATGAAGCAGAGAATTGGCCACGGTGGAGCCCTAGCTGCACCCCTCCTGCACCCTCGGTGCCGGGACCAAGGGCAGATCTGCTCCTCTGCCCCATTTATTTTGTGGCAGTTTTCCTGGCTGATGTCTGGTTAGTTGAATGCTTATGTTCTTATGACTATTCTTCTTCCAAAAGCTTTCTGAGTTCTGTCAAGGTTTCTTTTACCCTGTTATTCCTCTTCACCAGGGAGATGAGGAGGAATAGTATTTTTTGACTGAGCTGAGCTGCTGTTTAATGCTTAACTAATTATTAGGGGAAGGGAAGGGACATGGCACTGCTCGCACGATAGACCTGACTAAGCAAGCCATGGGATGTCTCCCCAGTGCTGCACATGGACAAGGGTTTGTGACGGAGGTGTACAGCCAGAAGTGGGAATATGGAGAGGAAGAGTAGGGTGTGAGTTGTCTTTAGCAGATATTTTCATCCGCTTTGTTGAAATGCTGGACAGAGTCCCACCACCGCTGGCTGCAGAGGACAAGTCGTGGGGTCACCACCAGCAGAGTGGTTCCGTAACGTGGCACTGGTGTAACTCAGGAGTGGGACCAGGATGAGTGCCTATATTAACGCTCCAGCGCCTGGCATCATCTCTAGTCTGCCCAGTTTTCCTGCTAAGGGTTATGTCTCTGTGACCATACCCAGGTTAGGTTTGCGAGCGCTGTTGCCTTCACGGCTCCCGCACTCCATCACATCTCCCAAGCCCTTCAGGAGGAAGGCTCTGGAGGCCACATGATTTCACCCATATCTTATTTCAGCTCTGAGAGTGGTTTTGATTTATGCTATTGCTGTGGAATGTAAGGACGAGATTTGGTTTTGTTTGGAATTGGTGCGTTTATAATTGTTCTGTCAATAAAAGATTTTGATGGAGCCATATCAAAATTGTTTATTGAGTCAGGAAAAAGTGTAAGTTACATGTTGCTTCTGGAATAGAAACACTTAAGGAGGGGAGCACGAACGTCCAACAGACTGAGGCAGAAGCACACTGGTGTTGGTGGGGTGCCAGAGTCTTTGCAGCGAGGCGTTGGTGGGGGTGGTGCCAGTGGTGCCCTCAGAACGGCTCTGTTCTTTTTTGCAGGACACTGAAAAGTTGGAGTTACGTGATTAAATACCTTGTCACAAAAAGCACTCCAGTTATCTCTGCTCGTCTCTACACGGGTTAGAGCACGGCCCTTTCCATTAGCACTGCCTGGACCTCCAGGCTTTGGGAACACCCCACGGGACCCGCATGCCTTAACTCGGCGTTTCAGAGCCTCCAGCTATTGTGCTGTGTCTGTCTGTCTGAAATTCGCCACTTTTCCCACAGGTTGTGACATGAAAAGGCCAAAGATAAATAAACACAAATAAGTAAGAGAACACGGTCTTCTTTTCCCTCTTCTAACCGCTCCGATGAGCCTGATAAAACACTTGTTTCCAGAGTACATTAGAGTGCCTTTTCCAGTGTCTTGCCTCCCCCAAGACCTGCCGTGACATTTTCCAAATGACTTCCCTGTATCGGGTGACTGCTGGTCATGGACTGGAGTGGGGTGCAGAAGGAGGGTGCGTGGTGGAGGTCGGGATGACCACACTGATTTCAGGGTATGGAGAGCTACTGACTGTCCTCGTGTCAAATAAGTAGAGAGCAGCTGGGGGCAAGTTATTAACTACATCCTCCTGTGGGCTTACCTCCAGGAGAACATGTTATTCCAAGGCACAGCCTAAGGAAGTACAGAAGATGCTCATTCATAAAGACAGAGGTCAAACTAGGAAAACATTCAATTGTGCTTTTTATCAAGACAGTAACCCCATCAGCTACTGCAAGTAAGTGAAGGGAACAGACTATTCAAACAGTCCCAAAGGGCCACTTTGCCTTGTAGCATTTCTCCCAGATGGTGGTCTGTATCTCTGATGCCTGCAATCACCAGGAAGTAGACAGAAAAATTTATAGAACGATTTGCTGGAATGAAATTCCTTACAATGGCTTCAAATCATATGAAATTTGAAATGATTCTGTGGCTTGAATGGCATGGTACACTTCATGGATTTTCACGTGTAGTAAAAACTGAGAGTACTCATAAGCCTGTGATCTAGGGAACCTGTTCTGTTTTTCCTTTTTTAATATCTGCAGATACAACAAATGAGCAGGGTAAGCACTGCGTTTCATTTTTTCTTAACTTCTCACCTCTTCCCAGGCCAGACTGGAGGGGTTAGAGGAGTGAAAAGGACACTAAGCAGCAGCTCGGGAAGGGTGGAGTAAAGCTCGCAACTTCATGAAATTCAGTGCAGCAAGGAGATAAAATTTTAATCACTCTGACAAAGATGGAATGTAATGAGCCTTTGGGTGCTAGGGAATTATATACTAGCCAGGCAGAGGGAAACTCCTAGAAGCAACCGACGTAGCATCAAGCAGCTGAACCTGGAAAAGCTAGCTTAAATCCATCTGATGTATTAAAGTGCATAAAATGCATTAGTACAGCATCTTCAAGCTGGTCCTTGAGTAGAAGTCTTCCCCTATACCTACTTCTCCCCTATATCTGTTTCAAGAGGGTAACTGCATAATATCCAAATACTTGCAGAACTCTACAGGAAAACGCGGAGCGTTATGACGGCTCTTAACTACTGTTGGAACTAACTGGTGTTGGTGTTTTGCTGTCCCAAAGAGAGAGGAGATGGAGATGACGCTGGAGCAGTGGAGGACCTACAGCCATACGGACAGGTCAGCCCATAAAACAATCAGTGACGTGAGTAAGAGCAGTTTGGGGATATTCACCAATATATCAAGGCTGCATAGCTGGGAACAAGTGTGTATGAAGCAGAACATGAATAAACTCTCTGGGGAGTTAATCTATCTTGTTCCAAAAAGGATTGTTTATTGAGACCTGCTATGCTAATTAAATTGACTTAAGAACAGGTTATCACAGATAGCAGACACTTTAGGGAGTTAATAACGGTTATTCTAATACGACGTTCCTGTAGACGAGACCTTTATTTGATAAAGGAAATGCAGTATGGAAAGGAAAACAGCCAAGGACACATCAGGATGACCAATAAATTAAAAGGCATTAAAGAAATGAGCAGAGTCAAGGACAGCACTTGCATTACTGGGAGCTGTGTTTATTGTGGGCTGATAATTGCTGCTTGACGCATGTTTCAGGGGAGAAGTTTGTAATTATACTGATTCTTTAATTCATCACTTATGATTTGACTAGTCACAGCTAAAGAAATCCAAAGTGTATCTGCATTTCTTCACAGCACGTTTTGGGAAGTTTGGCTATATGGCACCTGGTTTTACTACATGGCATACATAGCCTCTGTAGTAATTAAAAATAAACTAGGAAATCACTGACACAACCAGATCCATTCAAGTGAAGAAATAAGGACAAATAAATTTTTAACAAATTCGCCTCACTCAGTGTATGATTTTGCTGTGTAAGATTAAATTGAATAACCCTCTTACCCCACCAATTTTGCTGAATGTTATTATTGATAATTAATGAGGCTGATTATTACTTATTCAGTACTTTTGCTTTGTATAATTATGCTCCAATGCCAAACTCAGTGCCCTTTCTTAAAATTAAGCCAAGCTTGTAACATCCCCACGCACCTGTTGAACACCTAGTCCTTAGTATTACTGCAATTAAAAAGAAGATGATGATACTTACATTTTGCATATTATAGCAACAAGCAGGAACGTGCAGCAGGTGGACACACAAAGCACAGCGAGAATCCAGGATACAGAATTCTCCACTTTGTTTTGCCCTGAATTTCAAGAGAAAAAAAGAAATTAAGCATATTATTTTAGTGCAGATTATTTTAAACACACTCTTATAAAAAGATTTCATCAGCTGGTTTATGTGACTATATTCAGATCACAAAATAACATGCAAACGATGGAGACAGCATCTAGAGTTAGAAACGAAACGCAGAGCTTCAAGAACGATTTCCATGAAACTGATTTTCTAATTTCAACGACGTGCTTATTCCATTTTAATGGGAAGGAGAGGACAAGCGGAGAAGCACCCGCTGCCATCCCGGGATGTGCGATGCCACGCAGCGAGCGCACGACTGGTACTCAGCAAAGACACCGTTTGCTGATCATCTCAGGCATGAACCATTTGTTTTCCATTAAACCATTCTTCATTTCTGTTAATCCTTTCCAGCCAGGAGCTGGATTTCTCCGGCATCATAAACTTGCCTGTAAAAAAGACGTCTTTTTTATGACGTTTTTCTCATGAGCTGGTTGCTGATACGTTTCCTCGGGAAGAATTTCTCTGCTGCCTCTGCCCGTGAGCAGACACAGGTATTTCTATCAAGGTCAACGCTTCTGTTTCGAAAAGGCATCGCTCAGTGACCGTGACCATTATTTTGTGCCACATTATGCCACAGAACAAAAACATTTGCATGGAACCGCGTTCCCAAAAGGCTGCCGAGTCCGGGTGTGCTTAAGATAACGACCTGTCCTGCGCATCGAGGTGTCAGCGCTGCCGTCGCCCGGGAATTGAAAGGACACAAATCAGCCAGCAGCAGGAGCGCCGGGTTTATCGGAGCTGCCGACAAAGCAAAATTCCATTGTGGCCAGATTTCTTTCCGAGAAACACGGAGCCGAGCCCGCTGTCTCTGCCGACGGCTGCGGTGGCACAGCGGTCCTCGGGCGCAGCGCGTGGATGATGCCAGGAGCGTGTCCGTGATCCCTCCTGTGCCACCACCCCGCTGCCACGGGAGCACGGTCAGCCTCGCCGTTACAAACGGGTGAGGATGGGTTAGTGTGTCTTTGGGGTTACCGCTCTTCTTTCAAGAAAATAAGATTTAGGATGCGACCACTAATGAGTTATGCTTCGTGTAAGTCTTTACAATGACTGTGGAAAATGGTTAAGTCCCAGAAATCAATTTTAAGCCTCCCAGTGTGACGGCTGGGAAGTGTCTCCATCTTCCAAACCAGAGATGGACGGGTCCTAAGCGTCTACCATCTTATGTCAGTGGGCAACGGCCCCAAAAAGGCATGATCAGGCAACACCAATCCTCGCCGCGACTCGGAGTAAAGTGTGGGAGAAGCAGCGATTGCAGAGGCCGGGCTGTGGCTCTGGGGACCTGCCCCGGGCTCTCCTCCTCGGGCTTCTCTCCGAGCCGTGCCCACAGGTACCAGCCCAGCCCCGTGCACCACTGTGAACCAGCACAAGCCCATACACCGGCCTCGTGAGAGGCTGCCACGTAATAGACAAACCACAGCGAACTGCAACAAGCCTCTAAAAACCCCTTTTCATAAGAAAAACTGAAGTAATTGGACTTATCCTTGGATATTTTTGAGATTTAAGTACATTTTTATGGAAGACTAACTTTTTTTTTTTTTACCATCAGAATGAACACTCCATATTTGATATTTGCGGGGTGTGAGTAGAGGTGTCCGTAACGATGATGCTTCCAGGTTCCTCAGTCATCATCACGCTGCGCAGCAGGGAAAGCTCCAAAAGTGCTGCAGCAGGGAAAGCTCCAAAAGTGCTCCAGCTGGCACAGAGAGGCCCTCAAATCTTTCAGCCCTGCTTGGAAAGCAGAATCAGGACAGCACAAATGTGCTGTGAGATACTTCTCAGCCCCAAACTTGACCTGTGGGTCTTTTAAACAGTGAACACTGGCAGTGGCTGTTCACATGGACCTACAGCTTCCCAGATTTTCCCTGGGTGAGTGGTGGGGTGGATGGACCTCTCTTCCCAAGGGCTCGTCAGTGCCATGGAGCCAGGTGGGAAGGTCAAGGGGAGGTGTTAAGAGTAAGGCAGCAAAACACCAGCAGGTGTAATTGCGTTCTCTAGCAAATAGATATAAGAGGGAAAAGTGTAGTAAACAGGAGAGAGTTAGGGACTTTTTTTTTTTTTTTAAATGAAAACCAGGAAGTTAAGAAACTCAAAAGATAAGAGCAAAGGAGGATGTCTAAGAAGAAACAGTTGATAACGTGCCATGATAAGGAAACTGTTATTTCCAGAAAAACATGTTCAGCAAGCAGGAAATACAGAACAAAGTGAGGCAAATTATCGTGTTCCAAACAAAGATGCTAAAACCATGCTCTTTTTTATTCCCTCAACATTTAAGTGTCCAGATAGCTCCAGTAAAGTAATAGTTGACATGATCACTCATATTAAGCTCCAGCAGGAATATCACAATGCATGCCAGGGAAACACATGTTAAAACTGAAGTAGTAATGCAACTGAAAGCCTTACCTAGAACGTAGGCTTTACACTAGTTTAAAGCAGTCTCTGAAAACTTAAGAAAGCAAAACACTGTCTAAAAAAAAACCCTCCATATGTCCAAAAGTTTGCTTGGGAGATTTTTTTGAGTTTTTAATGGAACAGAGATTTAACTCCCCTTGGCATTAACAAGCCAGTTTCTTTCTTCAAATAATACCTATTTAACTGGCTTCCATTAAAGTTACTTGGTGTTGTGCATGCTCACGATTAGGCAGCATTTGCTTTCCAGCAACGTGACAATGTTCAAGAGAAGCGTGTCATTCTTACCAACATAAATAATTTCAGTCCAGTCACTCCAAAATCCTCTCATACAACATAGGTGATGATTAGCTCTTATTTGTACGGAATACCTGCTGGTAACATCGATTCGTAATCTGAAGTCGTTTGAGGATATTTTCAGTATCTGTTAGGAAAACAATACTGTACTGTTACAGATTACTTAAGACTAAACAATGCACAAAACAAACTTTAATCATGTTTATCTTTTTAATTTCTTAAAACTCCTTTTCTAGATTAACAGTGAGCATCTGGCCTTGCTTTTGAAGTAAGATCTCTGTTTCTATGGGTGTATTTTCTCTCATAATACACCTACATTTCAGGGCAAATGCTTGAAAGATGCCTCATTTTTGCATTCTTCCTTAAGACACTTAATGCTTAATTTTCAGAATTAGCCATCCTCCTACAGCTCTGAACCCAGACGCATAAAACTAACTAACTCCAATTTTTGTCCCTCTGCTTTCCCAGACCTCTTGGGGATAGTTTGTTGCAGACGTAAACGATGTCCAAGAAAAGAGGAAAAATATGAAAACTAATGAGACTTTGGCTTTGCTGAACGCTAGTCACAAATGGGACACAAGTTTCACCAAAAGCCCATAGTTTCAAAAATGTACTAGTAACAGGTTTTATTTTAAATGTTTTAAAATTTGTAGCGTATCATATACATAGATCTATACAGAGACTTTTGTGGACACATCCAACGTAACCTATACACAGACTTTTTCACCAGGCTGCATAAAGGCAAATTCTAGCTCTATAGAAGTCAGCCCAGAGACAGGAACGCTGTGTAGTACTTGGGCATTAAAGAAGCAATTACCTGCTTGTTACCTGACTTCAGGTTGAAGAGGTAAAATTCATATTCAAAACATTCTTCAGAGAAAGGAGAAACTGGCTTCTCCCACGTGGCCAGGAGATCATTTTGCTTTAAGAATACAGTGACGTTTCTGGGAACATTCACTTTCTCTACAAAAAGAAAACTGTACTGGTAAGTTAATTATAGAGCAAAGTTTAAATACTAACAATTGGAGCACCTTAGAAGCTGATAGCGTTTCCAAGCAGAACCAATAATCCTTGAATTTATTTCATGTTTTGGACAGAAAAGGTAAGGATTTAGGAGGAATAACTATACTGGAGAAAATATTTAAGGGAAAACAGTTGTTAAAATCCACTTAAAAGTTCTGGAAAGCTAGATTACTGGGTGGGGAGTGGATTTATTAAATTAATTTTCACCAAAGCATGAAATTTATGATAGAACAGTTAAAAAAAACTTCTTTTCAGGAAAAAAAAAACAACCCAGATGTAACCAGGAAAGTTACTTAAAACTGCAAAAAATTCAAAGGAATGGACCAGCTATTATGGGGATGATTTCTAAGAAGAAAGTATGTCAACTGTTTTATCTTAGTGAAGCCATGAAAAAGGGAAGTGTTACCTGGTTACAAACAAGTGAAAGGCATGAAACTAATGAAGGAAAAGAAATTATTTGAGTGGATGAACGATGATAGACAGTCATGGCTGATACTACTTTTTATTTGACAGTCTAATGCCTTTCTTTAAAAGGACATAGTTATCTTGACCGTCATGCATCTTCTGCCTTTTAAAGAAAGGCTGTAAAATAAAAGGTAGCAAAAACTGTATTTGGAGGTATATTAACTAAATCAAATGAAAGTTAATATTGGAAATAATGCTTTGGCTAACAAATAGAATAATTGTATTTTCTAGCTTTTTATTCTTTCATTCTATAATATTAAAATCAGTTAGTTAAACCCATCCATTTCTGTCTTACAATCTCTTTCAATTTCCTTATGTCTATGCAAAACCAGCACATACTTTCACCTGCATCAAGAACCATTCAATCTAGTAATATTCCCTCACAAATCTTTTGACAATTCTGCTAGACATTTTTAATTTTTTAAAAAAAAAATATTTATTTCTACTTACCAATGGCATTTTGGTTAAATAACTGCTGAAAAGGTTTGATTGCAGCATACTTGCTAGACCCATTAATGTGTATTACGACGAGATTGTCAACCTCTTCAGGATCAATATGAGTCACTGGAAATCTGCACTCAGTATTCCTGTTCCATTTGTCTTTGATATAATCTTGACATTCTTCAGTGTACGTCTCATACCTAAATTAAAGTACTCGTGAGACATGATGCTCTTAAAGAAAACCATTGCTGACTAAAATGGGAGAAAACACCAACCTGTAAAATAGAAAGTAATTGGTATCTTCTGGTGCCCCTTGGCCAGGAAGCCAAGTGCAATGGAGGGAAACAGTATGAGAAATGGTGATGCGAGTAACACAGGACAAATTAGTGACAGATGTCTCTGGAGCACCTAGAGAGTCAAGGAATTATAAAGCAGAAAGAAAAATCTTATTACAATAGTTGTAAGAAACTCATGTTGCTAAAACATTTTGATTACAGTCTTTGGTCAATTATATCTATGTCTGTTGTATCCAGTTCTCTTCCTTATCACACGGGTCAATCAGTTATGGATGGATGAAGATTCCCGAACAGTGTAAGTAAAGCTGTACTACACAACACCATTACATATTTCATGTATGCCTTGCAGTTCAGGGCAACATGATCTTTTAATACCCTCAAGTGTACAAAAGTAGGTTATCATAGCCTTAGCAAGGAATTTTTAGAAAATTTTATATGGGTTATCGATGCTGTGCATCTCCAGATTGTACTCCAGGCTCTTCAGCAGTAGAGAAAGGCCTGGAGTAAGTCATTTTCAAACTGAAAGAGGGGAGATTTCGATTAGATATAAGGAAGAAAGAAATTTTTCACTCAGAGGGTGGTGAGGCCCTGGCACAGGTTGCCCAGAGAAGTTGTGGCTGCCCCATCCCTGGAAGTGTTCAAGGCCAGGCTGGATGAGGCTTTAGGCAACCTGGTATAGTGAAGGATTTCTCTGCCCATGGCAGGGGGGTTGGAACTAGATGCTCTTTAAGGTCCCTTCCAACCCAAACCATTCTATGATTCTATGATTTTGTAAGATCAGGTCAGCAGTATTTTTCAAGTATTAAAGCTTTCACCTTTTGATGTCTAGTCCACAGACCAGGGCAGAACACAAACTTCAGACCTCCCTTGCGTTTATTCTTACCGGGCGGAGGTGGGAGTTTTTCCTTCACCCAGTCACTGCTCATCTGAAGGTCATGATGGAGAAGTAACGTCCGAATGCACGCGGAGAAACCGTTGTGAAGTGCAGATGTTCGGGTACTCTGAGTCTTCTTTGTATCGTACTTGAAATAAAAAAAAAAAAAATCAAATAAGCATCACATGTGAGGGTAGCCAGATTAAGGGACCTGCAAAGACTGATCCTGTCTTTGCAAAGAGGCACAGCAATATGTCTAACTCAATAGGAATTTAACCTTCTTAGGATACTGGACTTTTTTATCTTACCTCTTCAGGCACAGGGCTTAGGATTTTCACGTCATATCTAATAGTGTAGTTCTTTTGTTCTTGATTAGGGTTTGGTTTCCAGTGTAAAAGTACTTGTGCTAATGCAGTGACTGTAAGGGTGAAGTTAACAGGTGGGAAAACCTGAACTGTAAGGGAGAAAACAAAAATATTCATAACACAGGAATCCAGTGAATTGTTTAGAGCAATCACTGTTTACAAGCAATGAGCAATACAAGCAAACCATTTCATCTCAATATTATATTCTTTCAACAGCTTCTTACAAAATGTTTCTAATATTTTAAAAATGTCTTTTTTTCAAATATTTTTCAAAAATATTTTTTCAAATATTTTTCAAAAACAACCGAAACTTCATCAACTAAGAGTGTACTTAAAACTTAGCTTAAAAAATGAAGTTTTAGAAGTTTCAACTTGAAAATCACACTGATATATTACATTTGGCTTGATAATTAGGTTCAGGTTTTTCAACTTGAGCCACAAAGACACTGGGCACCTGTACCAAAACAGGGCTGATCAGGGCTGAATCACAATTCTCACCCACACAAGCCTGCAGAAGAGCATAACGTGGGGGCTTTCTAAGAGGAGGTTGACAGCCACAGTGAAGAAGCAAAATGATGAACCGAGGAATTAAGCACAAATGGAAGAAAACAGAAGGATGGGAATGATCATTTAAAATGACAGGGGAAGAGGGATTCCTGGAGCTCATGTGGAAATGAGGAAGATCTCATGCTGGGGGAAAATGTTAGCATATAAACAGCAAGGCAATGAAATAATCAATCTGCTCCCTTCCATTTCTAGAGTTCTTCAGAACCTGTTCTCCCTTAATTACCATCTCCAAGGGAGCTGAGGGACGTCAGTCGCCACTTCTGTTCTCCCATGATTTCAACCTTCGATGCCCACTAGTTCCATTTCCAAGCGTGCACCTTGCATTAGGAAACCTGCCTCACGAAGGCTCAGAAAACCCCAACACAAACCACCCTGAACTGGTTGCCTTCAAACGTTCCTTGCTGAGATGCCCACAAAAAATGTCACCATTAAGGTGGTTGATGATGCCAGCGACGCTTTGTGTCGTCACGTTTCTGCAGCTAACTGCAGTTTTGTCCCTGCAAGTGAAATTGCTAGCTGGAATAACGCCTTTGCTCTGGCTGGATTAAATTCTTGGATAAACCAGGCCAGGAACTACTGTCCAGCCCAGAGGGCAAGTGGCACGGCACAACTTGTGTCTACATGCCTCATGGTTCTTCTCTCTCAAAGCAAACCAGTTCTCAGGCACTGACTGGGAGCAATCTGAGCCAGGGTACAGCTGTCCCAGGAAGTGTGTTAACGCAGCACGGTCATCTGTGGTCCTGTACTCACCATGGACTGGTCTATCCATGTGTAGAACAGCGCGTTTGACCGACACGTAGTGGGGCCTTGGTCACCCACCGGTGCTACCTCCACACTGGTAGAAGGAAAATGCCTTACCTCCTGCAGCCTGAGGTGTGTTTGGCTGAACCGAGCTCGTTGTGCAGAGGAGGACCAGAAAAACTGCCATCATGCTGGCCGCAGTCTTTCGGCGGTACGTGAGAATGGCCACGTATCAGCACACGAGTCTTCTTGCCATTTTGGAGAGGCCAATAGCTAAAAACGAGCACGATCCCAAGTGTTAAGCACACAAACCATGGAGGATGGTATATCCACAGGATCAAAGGAACAAAACTGCCACCTTGCAGGGGACAGACTCTTCTCCTTTCCTTACAGGAAAATGCATCTTGTCCTAGCTAAGTTTAATACAAGTACCACCAACCCCATTTCACTGTGCTTGCTCCCTTTGCTTTTGCCACCCCTCTTTGAAAAAGCTACTGGTTTCAAATATCAGTGTGAAAAAAGCTGCTGGTTTCAAATACTATCATGTGTGGATGTTCAGAGCAGCAGTTACAGACTTGGAGCATCTCTCCGCGGAGAGCAGTGAGTCAGGTTCAGATATACTGGCTTTCAGTAGAGTCCCATTTTCTCCAAGAACAGAAAAAAAAACAAATTTTTAGCTGTCACTGTATATAAAATGGCTACTTACTGGAATTTACTCTCCAGTTTCTGTTTCAATAAAGCTCGCTAAAGAAACAGTCTCCGTGCTCACCTCAAGGCTAATTCTCCAGTGTTAATTATTGGGTGTAAGAGAAACTATTTTGTTTGTTTCTAATTTAAATGAACAGCTATTTTTAACGCTGAAAACCAGCATGTTCTTCTGCTTCCTACAGATTGTTTCATGAAGTACTGGGAGGAAAAATAAATCTGCATATAATCATTCATGTATAACCTAATATAAACAACATGGAAATGCAGAACAGCAGCTTTCCAAAATGTTCTTACCAAAGAGAAATACACCCTCCCAGCCCAATCACACTACTTCCCTGGGGCACTACAGCAATTTCTTGTATGGAAAACATAATATTTTCAGATGGTAATGAGCAGAGAATGCATCTTTAACCCATCACTTCTCCCTGAACCTCCAATAAATAACCCATGGACTGGAAGCACTCCAGTTGATCACAGTTGGAGTACTTCTGCTCTACAGCAACTATTTTTCAGAATGGTGTATGAATGCTGAGTTCATTAAAATGACACATCACCTATCATGCAGCGTGTTTCTTAATGCCCAAGTCCACTCATTATCATATTTTGTATGTATCTCCTATTCTGCCAGCCAAAATGTGCTAATTGAACCTCTAGAGTTTGCTAACGGACTATTCCTGGGGAGTCAGGGTTTGCTTTTACATATGTTGGGTCAGTGAAAGATAATTTGGCCAGACATTTTTGTTCTTCCAAAACGTACGTGAATCATAAACAATCAGATAATTATTATTCACATCGTACGTTTGTGCCCACACCGTGCCTCCATGACTATTTCCATTCATGAAAAGTCTCTTCTTTTGGATTTTCTCACTTGAACACCATACAGACCTCTGCTTCACCAGATTCTGTTATTCTTTAGGAGGGCATTATGTGGACTGAACACAAGTTCACAATGGCACCTGATCTCTGACCACCTCTGCCACACCTATATTGCTTTATCTCACAGAAACTAATTAAAAATTGCTAGAACATGACACACATTCCCAATATGCTTTTATACAAGTTACTGGCATCGGGCTTGCTTTCCTGCTTCCAAAAACATCGTATAGCTCATTTACCTGATAAGACTATTAAATACACTTTTTTCTCTATTTTAAAGTAAAAAAAATGCCAACTTCAAGTCCCTGAAAATAAAAACTACCTTCTCATTTTCATGCTAGCCACAACCCCAGGACAACTGCCAAGAATGCAGTGCTGCCCTGCGCAGATGTGTCTGCCTGTGCTTTTACGCACGCCCACCCATGTGCATTCCTGTTCATTAACATCACCCACCACGTCCCCTGCAGCTCTCCCACCCACCACCTACAAGCAAAACCAGCAGCTAAGAAGCAGTTTCAAGTAGATTAAGCTCTTGTAATGTCAACCAGGTACCTCAGTGAGAAAGACATGGGAACCCAGCAAAGGGCATTCCACTCTCACAGGAGAGGGACAGGTCGTGCTTCCCCAGCCTTAATCAAATAAGACATCAGGTACAACTACAAGGCTTTGGGAAAGAAGCTTCATTAGTTCCATTGCTAAAAGAACTCACTTTTTTTTTTTTTTTTTTAAAAAAAAAGCAATCACTTCAGTACATTAATTAAAAAAAAAAAAAAAAACCACAAACTTTAACAAGCCTCATGTTTCTAACTGCTTAGGATTCACATCTACTACCTTGAGTCATGTCAGTACATTGGTGTCAGGACTGCTCTGGCATTTAGCATGACCAAAAAAGCTGGTTCTCTCTTGGATTTACTTAAAGGGGGTTTGGCTACCTATAGATGTTTTTTTACTTTGTCCTCAAAAACTAAGGATTCTGGTTCTCCCTGGACACATTCTTTTCCCTATTTGAAAAGATCCTGAAGATCAACTTTTCCAAGGTACTTTTGCTGTTTAAAAGCATGCATGTATTAGACACAGAGCTAACATTTTCTGAGCAGTAGTTTACTGATTTGTAACTGGATATAAAATGTTAACTGTAATGCAGACTAGTTTTCAACTACTATCTCTGTTCTTCTCTGCAGTTTATCCTTTCCTGTCTTGTTTTCAAAAATGCTATTTTTCTTTTTCTCACTATCACACTAAGATTGAAAATACAGCTTTTGGAAGAGGTATTTCCAAAACTGTGTAAGACCACAACCTGTAAGAACACCTTGCAGTCTGCGATACCCTGTGGGCTTCATGTAAGAAATTGCTGAAAAGAGAATCAAAAGAAGTGTATTCAAGCAAAAATATTAACTAGAAATCTACAAAAGTATTACACTCCTCACAAAAATGGATATAGTAAGTTCTCAGGGTGAATAAAAGCCTTGATTATATTATGGTTTGGTTATAGATGGTAAAAAGTAATAAGCAGAAAGTAAAGGACATATTCCCTTAGTAAAGGGTATGTTCCTTCTTAAAGGAGAGTAGAAATACAAACTATAGAAAAGGGCTTCTAAAAGGTAATGGTTTTCTTGCTTATAGCTGACGTGTCCCACTATCTCAGAGGCAACTGGTCAGAAGCAGATTCCAGCTGCATTTCCCAGTGTAAGGCAAAGCTAACTGCGAAGAGCGGGATTGTTGCCGTCTTCGAGCAAAGCACAGGAAGACAAAACCAAACCACAACAGATATCCCAGGAGGTTACCTGTGGAGTCTCACAAGTCCTGCAAAGAGTCTGCTCCGTTTGTTCAAATGTCCTCTGGGTCATCTCCCTGCGGGTCTCTTTTATAACTGCTGCCTTTCGAGTACAAACGTGATAGGCACTTCAGAAATGACGGCAGATGGTAAGTTAGACAAGCATGCACTGAAAAAGGGAACTACAGATTTAACCACAGGATGGAAGGCTCCACACAAGCACACAGTTTAGCCCAGAAATGGTTTTACTTCATTTATTGAGGGTTAATTACATACCATAGTTTAATATTTCTCTAGTAACTTTGGAATGTTTAATGACTGACTGCAAAGAACTAACCTATAGCCAGCTACTTATTGACCACTGCTGATATCCCAAGTTGGTTTTTCCCCAGAAAATCAAATCCAAACGTTGCTGGAAAACTGTGCAGGTTTTGTCCAATGGTTTTATACCATCTTGCCCAGTGCTCTTGCCACACAGCCACATGGCCATCAGTGATCTTTTGAAAAGTTACCCGTACCAGAGCAAGACCAGCTTCCTAACCTCGTGCTGAGAGCTTTGAGCTGTGATCCATAGGGTTGGACAACACAGGTGGACTGGCAGGACAAGCAGCAGAAACCAACCCAAGGGCCTAGAGAAGACCCTGCAGAAAGTGGGGCTCTATGCATGGAGTTATAGCAAGGACAAGAAGGTGGCTAACAACTTATATTCATTAACAACCTGGATTGCAAGTACGGAGAACCCTATTAAATGTGCAGGTGACACAGTCTGGGAGACATGAGTGCTCTGGATGCTAAGACTATAATTAAGAAAGTTCTTGACAAATTGGTGGAAATGGGGTGCAGTTCAATACGGACAAGCTCTCAGCTGCATTTGGGCATTATCAACTGTAAATTGCTAGCTATAAATAATCAACAATCAACTGATTCGGTATCTGTTCCGCAGAAAAGGATCTGGGGTTTTGGAGGGTCATAAACTCAAGAGAAAGAAACATTGTCATGCACTGCAAAAAAGGCACCCCAGGCCAGCAAAAAGCCAGTGTCCCCTGCGAGATACATGAAGTAATGCTTCCGCTCTGCATGGCACAGATAAAGCCTCTGCTCCCATGGACTGGGTCCAGCTCAGCTACCGCGCTGCGGAACGCTGGGGAGCCGACGGAGACGAGCTGGTACACAGCCAAGGACACCACAGAGCCTAAAAAAAAAACAGCGAGGACACAAGTTAAGGGAAGACTTGTGCAGAAATGTAACACGTTAAGGCTTTCACATGCTCTCCAAGTCCATTGGGCTGGGACTAGAAGATAAGGACAACTAAAATTCAGGGTAGGTATCAGGGAAAGCTTTCAGCCTTTGGGATAGGGAGGCAGTGGAGCAGGCGTCCGAGGACCAAAAGAAACTGTCACTGGGCATCTGTAAACATCAACCAGGAATGACAGTCGCAATCAAACCCTGCCATCAGGCAGAGAGATAAATCAGGTGTTTCCTGAGGTCTGGCCAGCCCATACGCATCTGAACAAACAGCTAATGCCCGGGAGAGAGCGCTGGCATCCACACTGAATTGTGTCTGTAGAGAAGGAATCACTTCTAAAGGTGAAGCAGGAATTTAAGAAGAAATAGTGGACATAAAAAAATGCTAAGAAAAGGGTTGTGTTCCTACATAGGCCTGACTACAATATTGTAGATCCGAGATGGTTTTTTTTGAATAGGTCATTCCCCAAAAAGCTTTTGTGATTGCAAGCATTCTCCTGTCTGCAGCAAGGTGCTGACTGGTTAGGTGTGATGTGTTGGGTGCTCAAAAGGCTGGAGAGATCTGTGTCACGCCTCTTCCCAGTTACCAAGAAACCTGTGGTACTCGTTTTGCTGGGACAGAGATTTATTCAGGCTTCAACGGGAACCACACTCCCGATTAACCCGCGTTTGAGCGAGCTCCTTGGGAGACACCTCCTCGCCGGAGCAGCACAGGGAGAAGCGACGTGCCCCTGGCCAAAGCCGGTGAGATGCCAGTGATTGCAGTGAGATTGTACCCGTGAGGAGAGGACTGACTCCCCGGAGCTGTTCCAAGGGTGTGTTGTGACAGGACAAGGGGTGATGGATTTAAACTGAAAGAGGGGAGATTTAGATTGGATACAAGGAAGAAATTTTTCACTCTGAGGGTGGTGAGGCACTGGCACAGGTTGCCCAGAGAAGTTGTGGCTGCCCCATCCCTGGCAGTGTTCCAGGCCAGGTTGGATGGGGCTTTGGGCAACCTGGTGTAGTGGAGGGTGTCCCTGCCCATGGCAGGGGGGTGGAACTGGATGATCTTTGAGGTCCCTTCCAACCCAAACCACTCTGTGATTCTATGAATTCCACACTGCCCTGCCTGGTCCGTGCGCCTCCGCACAGCACAGAAAACCTCCATCGATGCCGGCGGACGCACACAGACCCGGTGTTTACAGCACACCGGCTCGCTGCCCGCAGTTCAGGTGGGCGCAGCTCAGCACCCACCAGCACCGGGCTGCTCCGTCACCGCCGCAGCGGCCTCACGCGTGGCGCTTCGGGGCAACCAGCCCATCTCTGCTGTCACGGCTGTGTCAGTATCACTGTTTCCCACTCTTTCTTTCCTCAGCCGCTCCCACGCTTCGCGTCCCGGCGGGACAAACAATCCCGAGGGATTTCCCCGCGCAAATCCCGCCCGCTGCGCGGCCCCGCTCCCCGCCCGTCCCGCCCCGCCGCGGCTGGCGTCATCGCGCGGCGCCGGGCGGAAGGCGGGCGGCAGCAGCCGGTTGCTCGGGCCCAGCGCCGCCGCCTCAGCGCGCCGGGAGCCCCCGGGTGGGTTGGTGGGTGCACTGACGCGGGGGGCGCGGTGCCTGCGGGGGAACGGGGGGTCCCTCCGTGCGGCCGGCGGGGCGCGCCGGGGAGGGGAAGGGAGGCCGGGGCCGGGCTCCGTGCGGCCCGGCCCGGCTGACGCGCCGCTGTCTCTCCGCAGATGTGGGCTGAGGTGTCGCTTCTGCCCCGCAGGGCCGCGCTGCGGCTGTTCCCGCCGCTCCGGCCGCGGCACAGGGCGCCGGGCGCCATGAAGCTGCAGTCCCCCCAGTTCCAGGCGCTCTTCACGCCGGGGCTCCGTAGCGTGGCAGGTGAGTGCGGCCCGGCCGCGGGCGCTGACGGGCTTTTTGGGAGGTGGGAGCTGCTCCGCAGCTCCGGTCACTGTGACTCTGCAGTTACCCGAAGGACGTGGCAGAGCAGAGTCTTCATCAGCTGTCGTGGGGGGGGCTTTGGACATGGGCGTGGAGTGACAGGACACGGGGCAATGGCTTTAAACTGAAAGAGGGGAGATTTCGATGGGATATAAGGAGGAAATTCTTCCCTCTGAGGGTGCTGAGGCACTGGCACAGGTTGCCCAGAGAAGCTGTGGCTGCCCCATCCCTGACAGTGTTCCAGGCCAGGTTGGATGAGGCTTTGGGCAACCTGGTGTGGTGGAGGGTGTCCCTGCCCATGGCAGGGGGGTTGGAACTAGATGCTCTTTAAGGTCCCTTCCACCCCAAACCATTCTATGATACTGTTCTTGAAGAAATTTGGATGCACTCCACCATAACTAAACTAAGCCCTTTTCCCTCTTTGGCTACTAACTGCTAAAAATGTTCACAGGATCAATTAACAACGCGTTAATATTTAGGTTATCGGAAATGCCCCAGAAGAACATAACATAAATTACTGGGAAAATGCATACAGGTGCTCAGCTGTATACCTAATTTGTGTGTTTTGCATGAAGCTGTGAGGCATTTGCTGCCTACTGCGTGGTTGAGTGTGTATCCCCACATCTATGGATTTAGTCTTAGAAAAGATGGGATGTGGCTGACAGTGTGCTATGGTTTTTGTTTGAGAGAGTGCTTTATGGTTTTCCTTTCCTTTCCAGAGCTGTTTGAGAAGAAGAACTATGAGCTGAGGATAGCAGGAGGTGCTGTGAGGGATTTACTAAGTGGAATGACACCACAAGATGTAGATTTTGCCACTACAGCTACACCAGCAGAGATGAAGGAGATGTTCACATCTGCTGGTGTCCGTCTGATCAATAACAAAGGAGAAAAGCATGGAACCATTACTGCCAGGGTTGGTTTGTATTTTGACTTGGATCTCTTCTAACTATATCTGTGAATATGCAGCATATCTAATAGAAAACTTGTGGCACGCTCTTTCTTTATCACACTAAGAGTTTAAAGTACAGAGTGATTTTTTTTATTATTTTTTGTCAAATTCAATTAGTTACCATATTTTAGTGCATATTACCTCTGCATAACCCATACATGCTGCTGTGTCATCGCTAGAAAAGATAATGTGGGCCACCTACATGTTCAGATAAAGTGGGGAAGTTGATCCTAATGTTTCCTGCTCCTGATTTCCCAAGTCTTGCTTCCTCTACCTTGCTTGTTCCTCTGCCTCCTATTCCATCTTCTGCGGGGAGATTTCTGCAGGCTATCTAGAAAATGAATAACACAAGGATTATTTTTTGTATTTCCTGCTGTGTTTGTATTTCCTGATTCTCTGTTCTGTATGAAAACGTGGCACATGTTGGTCTGCATGTATCCAACCTGAGCACTAACAAACTGAAAAGATGTACAGCTTTTGCTTTTACATTCATGATTGTGTTGAAGTAACAATGTCTGTGGGATTTTCAGCTCCACGAACAGAATTTTGAAATTACTACTCTTAGAATAGATGTCGTCACCGATGGACGACACGCAGAAGTTGAATTCACCACTGACTGGGAAAAGGATGCCGAAAGGAGGGATCTGACTGTCAATTCCATGTTTTTAGGTACAAAAGCAAATATTTAGCTGAAACACTGCTTTTCAAATTAAGCTGGTAAATTCTCTGTCTGTTTCAATGTTGGTTGTTTGTCCTGCTGTCAGTTGAAAGGTCTGTGCAAATCTGTGAGATGATCTGACAAACCAGATCAAATCACACAACTCGTCTTCTGTATTTTCAAAGGAAAGTGTTTAATTGTGCCAACCATGTTTGTAATTTCATGTTCTTCTTTGTTTGTTTGTTGTTTTTCTAGGTTTGGATGGGCTGCTGTATGATTTTTTTAATGGATATGAAGACTTGAAAAATAAGAAAATTAGATTTGTGGGAAAGGCAAATGAGAGAATACAAGAAGACTATTTACGAATCCTAAGATATTTCAGGTACTATCCTAGATAAAGAAATAAAGTAAGCTTTGTAGAAAGTTTCAGAACCATACAAAAAGAGATCAGTGATGTAAAAAGAGTTGTGAGTGTCCTGTTGTTAAGTTTTCTCTGTTATTATAAGTTAGAATGTTTAACACTGTCATGACACTGATGCTCTGAACAGCTGCAATAAATGGAATAATTATTCTTAATCTAACATTCAGACATTTTATTTGGGCAGGTTTTATGGAAGAATCGCAGAAAAACCTGGTGATCATGAACCTAGTACACTGCAAGCAATTAAAGAAAACGCCAAAGGTTTGGCTGGAATATCAGGAGAAAGGATTTGGGTGGAACTGAAAAAAATTCTTCTTGGAAACCATGTAAATCATTTGGTTCGCCTCATGTATGAGCTGGATATTGCCCAATACATAGGTAAAGTGAAACAAAGATGGATTTCCTACTCCTGTATCCCACACAAACAGAACTGCAGCGTGGCAAAGCGAGATAAAACTTGGTTTTGTCAAGAAATAAGTTAGGTTAATTTTTTTTTTTCAGTGTTAACACCCACATTTCGTACTAACACTCTTTCTTGTATGTTTTTGTGTGTATCCCTTTAGGTCTACCACTTGATGGAAGTTTAGAGGAATTTGACAGAGTCACTAAAAATATTCAAAATCTGTGTCCAAAACCGATGACTGTTCTGACATCGTTGTTCAAGGTGAAGGATGATGTCACAAACCTTGATCTGAGGCTGAAAATCTCAAAAGAAGAAAAAAACCTTGGCCTTTTTTTAGTGAAGCACCGGGAAGAGTTAACCAGAGCTCTGGGTCCAGAACCACTTAGACCATATCAGGACTTCATAATGGATGTAAGTGTGTTTCATATTGCTTTATTTCGCTCTTCCCCATGAACTTGAATTTCCAGTTTCACAGAGTAGCAGAGGCGACAGTGCCTAGTGGGGAAAAAAAGGGCCTTAAAGAGTCAAGTAAGCACCATTTCATCAGCAGCCTTGTTTATTAGTCTTAGGCAAATTTTTGCCAGGGTTTTAAAGACCATGATATTTTCATCAGGGAGATGGGATGTACTGACAAAAAGCATCAGCCAAATTTGGATTGCTCCCAGTGTAATATCGTCACAGTTACTGGAGGAATATCCTACATTACTGATCCCAGTTCCAGTTAATTCAGGTGGGGTGGGTTGGTTTGTTTTTCCTCTGGAGAGGAGCCCAGAAATTAACAAAAGCTGTTGCAAATGTCGTGGCATGTCTGTGCATACAGCAGAAACTTTGGTAGAAAAAGATTCTTTAGTTTAGTTTTGCAAGAGGATAAATAGCAGACATTTCTACTTGGGTTCAAAAGCTTTTTTTCTTTCCCATCCAAAATAGTGAGGCTTTAAATGAATTTTTTAGAAATTCTTTCAAACAAACAAAAAACCCCACTGTGTTTTTAGCAGTTCAAAGCACCTTGTAGCTACTTCTGACTGGATTTAAAAGCCTGCCTTTCAGTCAGGCTGAACAATGTCATCGTCGATCCTCTGAAACAGAAGTTTCCTGTGAACATACCTGGGGACTGACAGTTTGAGATCCTCACTTTCATAGTTCCAACTCGTCCAGATGTTGCCTAATGAGATGTCATGGGAACAATGCAATGTTGAGCACAGTTTGAGCTGTTTTCTGTTGTTTCATAGTCAATCCTCTCTTTTTTTTTTTTCTCTCTTTTAGTCCAGGGAAGCTAATACAAATTCCAAGATCTATGAGCTTCTAAAATACCAAGGAGAAGAACATCTTCTAAGAGAAATGCAGCAATGGACTGTTCCTTCTTTTCCTGTTAGTGGCCATGACTTAAGAAAAATGGGTGTTTCTTCTGGAAAGGAAATTGGAACAGCGTTACAGCAGTTAAGGGATGAATGGAAGAAGAGTGGATACCACATGGATAAAGAAGAACTGTTAAGCTGCCTGAAGAAGCTGTAAAATGGAATAATAGTAGAGAACTGTTTGTACCCTGTTCTAAGCGTAACGGAGATACCAGTAAATATTTTGCCACTTCACTCGCAGCCAGGATAGTGTTGGTCATGTTTAAGATCTTCACACAGCACGAGTCTCCTGTTACTAATTGGTAATTTCTGCAAGGAGAGGTTTAATTTTGTAATAATGTAAAACATTATTTGCCAAATTCCACCTTCTCTACCTCTTTTCGTTGTATTTTTATGATAAATATTTACTACTTTGTCTTGACACTGGGGCATTAGAGGTGACATCCAGATTTTTCTAATTCTGACTTTGCTACATTTAAAAAAAAAAAAGGAAAAAAACAGCAACACCCAAAAAGTGTTTCTGTCCTCTAGATAAAATCATGGGGGTAACAAAGTGTGTAGGAATAATGAACTCTAACTCTTTTTGTAGTTAAAGCCAGATACTAGATTGAAATATCCACTCCAGTAGTTCCCAAACAGTCTTACCATGTAAAACAAGTCTGTTTTCTGTACAGATTTTTATTTCCATAATTCCAGGATCAATTTTAGATTAAAAGGATTACGTAGCTGAGTCATTATCATGAACTTTTCTCTCTTCAGTAGTTTTTCAGAAACTTGTTTATCACTGAGTAACTGAATCCTTAGAAAACTGGTGGAGGGTTCTACACTGTGCTTTCAGCTTCATGTGGGAAACATCCTGTTACTGTTAATAGGAGAAGGGGAGGGAGATGTGGGCTCTGCCTTTCTCCCCACCGTGTCCAGTAGGGCCAGTTGACTCCTGCTTTCTTTTCTTTTCCTTTCCCAGTGAGATACCAGTAGAACGCAGGTGATGGTGTTAGTGTGCCTGAACGGAGCCCTGTGGCTCTGCCACCTTCAGAATACTGACACTCCTGAGAATTTGCCAGTGCTAGTAATCCTCCAGGCATCTTTTCCTGGAATTTGCAGCAGTGAGACCCAGAGGCATTCACCTCCTCTCTGATTTTCAGGCATTCTGTTTAACTCAGTAGGATTATTTTGGGAAGAAGTCTAACATCCCTACCACTGTCACACCAGCATCTTCCCTGTGTTGCTTCTGTGTTAATTATCCATACGTTCCTTCTGTCTGAACAGATCCACGCACAAAAAAAGTTCAAAAGTTTGGCAGTTCAAAAGGAAATTCTCAGTAATTTACCCCTTCAAAGTTAATAAAGAAATGTATCAATAACGTTTTTTTGGAAAATATGAGAAGTAAAGGGGTTTGACTGTTAAAGCTGGTGGGGAAGGAAACCCAGGCAAGGAGAGAGTTGTTTGCCTGTAATACCTGGTGACTCGTAGTGGGTTCAAGGAAGAGTTTGTAGCCATCATGTAATGCTGTGGGAGTTGGATTTTGGAAGCAATACTGTTCCTGGATAGTCTTAATGAATATACATGACCATCCCTGGCTTTGTTGGTTTGCTTTTAAAACACAAAAAAATAGCTCTAACTGAGAGCATCTCGTGTGTGTATATTTATAGATTTTATTTCAGGTTTAAGTTTTCCTACAAAACCATGGTAACTAATAAAATCCTTTGGATTTCATTTTCCTCAGGTATCATTTTGCAACACCAGACGACAGTAATGCCAGAGCAGCACCAAAAAAAAAAAAAAAATCAGCATTTTATGCTTTCATGCAGACAACTTCCCAGCTACTTTTTTTTTTTTTTTTTCCCCTAGAAGTCAGTTACTTTAAATAAATTATTCTGAAGGTACTTAGGAACTTGGGGAACACAGCAAGGGAAGGAAAATAATGCTGGTTTTCTCTGTTAATAAGGCAGATCTCGCAAGAACATGATGGTGTTTGATTTAATTATGTAATTAAATTGGAGCTTCTTTGTGCAATTTATTGGACTGGTGAAAGCTTGGGAGGGAGACGAGTAATAAAATTGAGTACTAAGGAGACTCTTAAAGCACACTGCACAAAGCTGCATCCTTTGAGGCAACGTCTGCGGAGGTGGTAAAATATTAGCAACTACACTTCACATGACCCAAAATTGCTGTCAAACTCTGCTGGGAGGGAGGATTTTTAAGGACACGAGCTTGAAACCGTTCCGATCTGCAGCACTTGTGAAAAATGGTGCAAATGTATTGATCCGAATCAAACAGTCCTGCTTTGAGTTCCGTGTACCGAGCACGTTTGCTCAAACAGCTCATTTGAAAACCAGGTTGTGCCTGAGGTTTCCAGCTGGTCCATCCTGTATTCTCTGTTTTACTGTATTTCGAAGACATGAAACCCTGTTAAAAATGAAGCTGCCTTAAATCAAAACAGTAGCACGTTTTAAGCAAGCAGGAAAAATGGTTTTCCAGAGAGGGTTGTGAAGTATGGGAACAGGCTGCCCAGGGAGGTGGTGGAGTCCCCATCCCTGGAGGTGTTTAAAAACCGTGTGGATTTGGTGCTGAGCAACATGGTTTAGGGACCCTGACAGTGCAGGGTGAACGGTTGGACTCGATCATCTTGAGGATCTCTTCCAACCAGATGATTCAAGCAGTACCAGCTTGAGTTCTGGAAAAATGATGTGTTTGAAGAAAGGCTTTTTTGTAGAGTACAAACGATTTAGGAATCAAGCTGGGAGACAGGAGATGAAGCAGCCTGATACGGACATGGCCAAGTAAATATTCTCTTCCAATGGATTATGTGGCGAGTGGAATGATGCTCACCATGTCTTTTAACTAAAGTTACATGTCTGGAAAAGCCACGTGGCTTTGCTGGTTGGGAGCTGTTCCAGTGCGAATGCCCTTCCCAAACGGAGCTGCCAGTGTCAATGTAAGCCCATCATCGCTCTTGGGGTTTGCAGGGAAAAAAGACACTTTCCCTTGCCCTCTTTCCTTGGGGGGATGTAGCTCGGAAGTTTGCAAAGAACAAGGAAATGAACTGGTTTTTCCTGTGGGTGAAGCTCATTGTCATTCCAATCGGGATTTTTTTTTTTTTATATATATATATATATAAAAAAATATATATGTATACACACACACAGACACACACACTCCTCAGCACTCCCCCAATATATAAGATCTACCTATCTATCTATGGCTCTTAAATGTTATTTTTTAATAGACACACGAATAAATAAATTAAAATATAATATAATTAATAATATGTTTAAATATATACTATATATAATAGACTGACGAATAATATGTAATAAGTATATAATAATAAATAAATTTATATATCACAATTAGACGATAAATATGATATTCTAATATGTATAATTTGTTATTATTATGTGCTTCTTATATTATTACATATTATTTTCAATCTATTATATGTTTATCATATCTAATATGTACAAAATTATATATATTGTTTATCATAGCATATATTTTATTTATTTATTTGAAGTTAAGGGCCATAGCTAGATAGATCGTGTGTGTGTGTGTGTGTACATGCATATCTTATCCATACACATCCATGTATACATACACACAGAAATATGTGTATCATATGTAGTATTTTTAGAAATACAATAAATATAGATAATATTTTTAGAAATATAAAGTTTAGGAGCCATGTGGAGAGCGATAGATCATCTGTGTGTGCAAGCATGTCTGTATCTATAGAGAAAGAGACCGTGAGACATTGATGTCTCCATGTGTCTCATGTCCATCCACCCCCCACTCCCGTGCACACCGGCCGGGGGGGGGCTGCACATGCTGTGCCCCCCCGTGGGCTGTGGTGTCTCACAGAGCAGTCAGCCCTGAAGCATGAGGAGTCACCATGGCCATGGCTAGCAAGGCTTTTCTGGAACTCATAATGGGAAAAAGTGATCAAGGCAACTGCAGACGCTTGTGGAGGGAAGCCCAGGTGTGCGTGACAGTCACTTTGCAAATAAAAATAAAACCAAACACATCAGTCTCACGGGGCACTTGACCATCCTCAGCACCTGGGATGCTTTCACGCAAAGCGCACGGTGACCCAGCAGAGCAGGGGCACATCCAGAAATGTCACCAGCGTTGGGGGAACTACTCACTGCGTCCCAAACATTCATGAATCGTGCTGATCCATGAGGTTTGTGCCCACTCCCGCCCCAGACCTGGTCTCAGTTCAGCTTGGGAAGAGTGATGCCTCCTGTGTCTCCAGCTTGCACAGTGAATAAAGAGTTGTACATAGGAATTCATCCAGCTGAATATAAAAAGCAGGATCGTTATCCTTATTTTGCTTCCCCATATGGTACAGACTCATTAAATGGCTCATTAACTTCAAGGGGACTCTCGAGAGATTAGGGCTCGAGTAGTTTTTGATGGCAATCCCACCCTTCTGTTCTGCTCCATGAGGCACTGGGGGTGTTGGTGGGTGGGGAAAAATGTACACAGAGCATCGAACACAAACTGTGTCCGCATGGAGACGGGGCCACGATACTCAGCCCCAGACAGTTTGTCCTCTAAGCACTCTCAAAGTCATAGTTATGTTCTCCAGGCAAGCACTCAGACTGAAGTCATCAAACACTCTTGTTTCAGAGTGTTTTTAAATTCTCCATGGATTCAACATGGTCGGGGACGATGTCTTTAGGTACCCAGTGCTCCACCAGGGCTTTGGGTCAGGTGGATGAGCTTTCTTATAAACTCCAATAAATCAGCTAATCCTACAGCACGCCGTGGAGTACGACTGCCCACAGGATAACAATGCCTTTTCCTCCCTTAAAGATCTGCTTCCAGTTCCAGTGAGCCACTAAAGATCATGTTCCTTTGGCAGTTAGTGGTAGGGAGACTAACAGTGTCCTTCAACATCAGCCCGAGCAAGAGGACAGAGATTTAAAGCCTTGACATTTTGGATAATTTCTTTATAACATGGTAACACGAGAGCTCTTTAAGAGGCTGACATTCAATTCAGCATGCTCCACTGCCTGCATATCGCCTAAACTGCCCATCTACAGCCTCGTTTAGGCATTGTACCGCTACACAAAGTGGTATGGAAAGAACCAGGAGGCTGGGAAGCTGTCCTTCTCTGCAGCTTTCCCACAGCCACGTGCCCATGGCTTTGTGGAGCAGCGAGGTGGCGATGCCCATCGTGCTCTGTGCTGGTGTCACAAAGTCCTCGTGATATTTGTATAATGCTTAGAAGAAACTGAGAGACTATTCTAATGGAGCGGCAACTATCCTGGATTCGTGCTAGCCAAGTGTTTGTAGGAGTGGACATCATCACACAGTGGTCCTAAGCTCTCAGAAGACACCAAGGTCTTGAAGTACAGAGGGAAGGGAAAGCCCATGGCACACCATAAATCTTCAGTGAGAGCAAAAAATTCTGCACTAGGAAAAAAACCCCGTGTCAGCAGCGCAGTCTGCTTGGAGAACAGCATCTGCAAACGAGGTGGGTACCTGGGAAATCCCTCTGAGGGTTCCTCTGGCACAAAGAGAGGCCAAAGCACCAGCTAATCCACCTTGAGTGTGTCTGCTTTGAAAATACCGGAAAAAATAAGAAAAACAGAGAGTTTACTCAAAAATTAAATTGCTTAGCAAGTCAACTGCATGACAGCAGGCAGGTGGACTCCCATCATGGTCCATGTAACCACCATGCTTGGATAGACACGTGTTACCATCATCCCTTCCCATTATGCCTCTGGGAGAACAGTATTCAGCAGTGATCGCCCTCCGAATGAGAACACAGACGACAGCCTCAGCTACGCGGTAGCAAGAAGGACGTTTTGACAACTGTCAGGTAGGAGAAACGAAGTTGGGTGTTGTGTTTTGAGCCCCAAAGCAGGATGAAGCCCATTTCATACACTGAATTTGAGCCTTCTAACAGCAAATCGGATTTTGGCACCACGAGTTAAGCCAGAACTGTATCTTGTGGATGCTTTGAAACCCAGTCCAGAGAACATTCTCCTAATCAAACTGATGAATAAAGCAGATTGCTGGGAGACATTCCTGGTGCTGCTGGTCGAACCACAACAGGACAGCCCTGTGAGAACCACCAGCTCAGTGGATATAATCTGTAAATCCAAACTTCCCTTTGTTCCTGGTTAAACTCGGGACAGTGTGTAATTGAAGTGACAGGTTTGGGGGAAGCTGGGCTTTCACCAGATGTTTATGCAGCTTAAATTCCTTTCCAGCAGTGCCTCCTGGTTCCCCTCACCACCAGCCTCACCCCAGCACCCGCCGCTTCGCCGCTCCCACCCATCTTCTCCTCCCTGCCTGGGGGTGCTTGTGCTGAGCCCGTCTGCCAAGCCTCCCACTGGTTTTCCTCAAAAGTGTCTCCAGATTCACCTTCTCCATACTTTCACTCATGTATTTACCTACTAATTTCTCTTTGTAGGAGAAACTGGAGATAAAAGAGATGCTGGAAAAAACATCAGCGCTCTTGGACCTTGGGTTAGTACAGAAGGAAAAAATTTGGGACAGAAGCTAAGAATCGCTCCAGTGGATTAAAGCAATAAGTGCACAGAGAGAGAGAGGAGTTTGAGATGAGGGACTTAATGTTTCCTTTTGATCCTTCACTGGAATGACAACCTACGCTCTCTCCACATTATTTCTTACCTTCTCTGTGCTTTCCCAGTCAAGCCTGCACATTGTTTGAAGCTGAAACTCTTTCAGCTTACATCAACTTGCAAACCTCAAAAAGTAGTAAAACACAAAGTAAACCCAAGCATTTTCTTTCATTCTGTCCCAACAATAGACACAAAGAGCTCGGTTTTGAAACAAATTTGATTTTATTCTTCGCAAATGTTGGCAAGCAACAAGATTTTTCTGAAAAGTTGTCTCAAAAGGCAGACAGAGGAAGTTAAAAGCGGAGAACGTGCCATCCTTCCCCCAGCTTTTACAAAGCAATCGAACAAAGGTGGGAAAACGGTGGGAGGAACAAAACAGACTGCAGCACGTACAAAAATAGCATTATCAAAAAACAAACAGTGAAGTAATTGAACGTGTTTTAGACCACGTGTGCAGGCGCCCTGTGTGATTTTTACCTACTCGTCAAAACTAAACGGAACGATAGGAGAACGCGCGATATTGCAGGCTCCGATTGTATGAACGTCCTCGGGCTGCTGCAGTGCCAGCTTGGCAACCAGTGGCTCCATGCCACGTGTGTGCTCCTGTCCAGCTGAGCCCCGCTGCTGCACAGGGCAGTCCCTCTCCTGCCCCTACGAGACACCAGTTCATCCCTCTTCCCTCCGTCAGACCCACCACGGCCGTGGCTGCGCAGCCCGACACTCACCCCATTCCTGCATCGTACTAAGGAGGACAGAGGTTGTGGTGGGAGAGGAGAGAAAAACGATCCCTTTGGCAGAAGCCAGCAGGTCAATCAGATTAATTAACAGATGAAGCCACGTGCCAACCAGTGGATGCAGTAAATAAACAATCGTAAAATGTGCTTTCCTTTGTCTCCAGCTCTCAAAAGCATATGATGTCCGTATTTGTCTGCAATAACTTTCCACAGTCCCAATCCAGTAGTTTTCTCTCCAAAAGAGGAGAAAAGAAGCACGGAAATATTAACCAATGTACAGAACCATCCGTGACTCCACAGCCACCCTGCAAGTCTCGTGCTGTACGCTTCCAGCACTGCTACACACGCAGCACAGCTTCCCAAGCGTGGGATTCGTCGTCTTCGTGGCAACCTGAGCCACGCTTGTTTTCAACCTGGAAAGCATCAGGGACTTTGGAATGGTGAACATTACACAGAAGGTTAGGCAGATGGAACAGCATCATCAACAATAACATTAAATTAGTGCTAAATTTACTCCTGACTTATCTGATTTGATTATATTAGTTTACATCTGACTATATATACACAATACCAAAAATATGCCTATTCTGTGTTCAAACATTGCCAACACAATGTCATTTTTAGTTGAGGCAATCCAAAAGACTCAGCCAAAACCCCAAAGACCTTATGAAGTGCAGTGATAGCTGAGAAAACACTAATTTTCAACACCTCCCCCCACCAAACCCTCAGTGAATACTTAAATCCAACGGCAGCAGAAGGTACTTTACAGCACCCTCAAACTTCTTGCCACCCACAAGCCCTACTGAGGGTAATGGGAACGAGAGAGACCAGGTATCTTTGAGGGAAAGGGTAAACCAAGCCCACAGCTAAGCCATGTGTGTGCACACACGTGTGTGTGGTGTGTGTGCACGTGCAGCATGCGAGGGGAAAGCGGGGTCGGATTTCAGTGGTTATCCAAGCACAGAGGTTTCACAGTCTCTCACACTAGTGTTTATCACTTCAGCCTTTTGAAAGCTTATTATAGAAGCATAATCAAAACACAGAAATGTTTCCTTGAAGAAAATGAGCCACCGTTCACCCTCTATTTGTTCAGAATTATATTCAAAGAAGTATTGCTTTTCACAGTTCACTGGCAACTCAGAGCACTGCACACAAAACTAAATACGGATTTAAAAATGCCTATGGAGAGAACAGAAGTTATCACAGAAGCACAGAGGTAGAAGGCTTCAAAGAACTAAACCTGAGTTACACAATCATTAGTTTCTACATACCTAGCTTAAACAAACTATCCTAGCAGCCTTTCAGCATCTAGCATCTTTTCACAGCTGGGTATTTTTCCGCTGCACTGTAGCAGGTACCACGTTACCACCTACATCAGCTACTTGTCTTGTAGAGGGGTCTGACACAGCCTTCCACTGCAGTAACCTGTCCATGCCACATCGGTGGGATGGGGGACTGTGATTGAGAACGAGCAAGTAGAGGCTGATGTCTTAAATCTTGAGTAGTTTTGTGTCGTCATATTTAACAGCGCGAGTTCTCAAAGATTTACTGTGAAGAAACACAGAGTGAACGATAAAGCTTCAAAAGAAAAAAACAGTCTCTATGTACACAAACATACTGAAGGAATCTTCAGTTCCCATCACCAAAGTGCATTCCGAGAGAAGAAAAAAAAAACAAACAATAAATCTGTGGCAAAAGCTGCCCCATTTTGGTATCTGATTTCTGTAGCAGACAGCACTTCAGACAAAAAAAATAAAAAAAGCACTGCCTTTTATTTGTTTTATTTAGAAACTTTTGCTCTTTGTAGGGTGATAAAGTGAAATTTTACTTTATGATATGAAAGCCTAAAAGAAAAAAAAAATAATTTGAAGAGATGTTGCCTCCTTCTTGTCCAAATAACTACTATTGGAAAATCTCCACAGTTATGTATTTTAGAGAGTACTTCATAGAACCCTGGACATATAGGCTGGTAAACTAGTCTTCACAGAAATAATTCTGAAAAGTAAATACGAGCACATTCAACAGTAAATGACAATGCAGTTAACATTCTGGGACTGATCTATATATTTTATATAAATAGTTTAAAATCTAAGACTTCTCAAGTCAAACAGACTAAATAGATCAGACCATTTGCAAGGACCGAATACTTCACACGGGCTCCTTTAAAAGGGCATCCTGTGATGCCACTGCTCCAGCTGCAGGCAGCAGCAATTCTTGCCTTTGCCAGTCACCACACTGCTGCTGACCTTACCAACACGGTACCAGCCAGAAGAGATAACTTCAGCCTTGGACTCTCTTCGATGGTTACTCAGCGAGTATCTGAGAAACAGCACAAGCACAAAATTGGAAGTGTTCCACACAGTTAGAAACAGGGATTCTCAGCAAAAACACTTTTAAGTATATTATGGAAAATACTCTGCAGCAAGTAACTGGTATCTTACCATCAAAGATATATTGCATAAATTATACTCTGTTTATTGGTAATTTTAGATTCCCCCCTATCTTCTTTCACTGCAAGTTGATAGCAGTAAACATTTTCTGAAATTATACAAGGAAGGAGAAAGTTCAGTCTCAAGTCTGTCCAGACGGATCAGGTCGATTTCTTGGTGCCTCACACCACCTCCTCTCCCCAGTTGCCCTTTTAAAGATTCAACCTTCAGTTCTCAGCGTGTCTGAAACAACAGTGATGTGGGTGCACACCAAACCCAGACGTGGGGAGCCTGCTTGTTTGCTTGGTTTGAGGGGAGGGGGGGGTGTGGGTACTCGGGTTTTTAAAGTTTAAGTAAGCATCAGAAGCAGAACTGAGCAGATGCATTTAGGAGATACACTACTGCCTGCTCATCTCCAAAGCAGGCTGCTAAATTACAGGCAGAGCAACGGTGATCTATCGTGGCCTGAGTCATCCTCTGCTTCTGGAATGCGAGGCAGGAGAGCAGACCGGGTCAATCCCCAGAATTTTTGAGGTGACATATCCTTTCTGGTAGCTGTGAACTTCCAACCCATATGGTTGCCACAGATTCTGCACTGGGCTATAGTCCAGGCGTACCTATGGAAAAACAAAACAAAAGGTTGATGCTAACATGTAAGGAAAAGATGTTTTTAAAATGCTGGAGCATAGCTCACTCATCAGGTAAGAAGGGAATACGAGTCTCCAGCTAGATATTCAAATAATCTTTGGGAATCAAGGTGCCCAGCTCCCATTTAAAAACTCTGCAGATCTTAAAAAAAAAAACAAACCACAATTAGGAAAAAAAACCAAACAGCCTTCAAGTAGAGGAAGCAACTAAATCATTGTGTTCGCACGACTTTTCAACAGTACAATGAAACTCTGCTGCCTTAAAGAAGGGTCAGAAAATGGTTCTCAGAGTAAGTTTCTTAATAGAAATAAGAGTAATTTTTGCCCTTCTCCTAGATTAACAGGGAACTCCACTTTCCACAGCAACGGAGCTGTTGTTTAACCGTTTCAAAAGGTAGAACATGAATATTTCAAAACCTTCGGAGAAGAAAAGAAAACACCTAAGGATGGGTGTGTGTGTCTTGGGACAGATATGGCACACCCCCTCCAAGTCATTGCTCAGTGCTATGTGACAATCCAGAAAAAAACTCTACAAACAACACGAGAAAATGCACGAGTAAATGTGAAAATGCATCAGTCAGGAACCTGGAACTGGCTACAAATATAGCAATATATTATTTTATGCTGCTTTAGAAGAGGACATGAGAGTCGAAGGGACAGAAGAATGATTTTTGACACTGGCAGAGAAAAGACCACACAGAAAAGTGATCTGGTAAAAATGGATTTAAAGAATATTCTTGTGAAGCTATAAAGAATATTTGTGTGAAACTAAAATTTAAATATAGTTTGACATTTGAGCTATTTTCAAGAGTTAAATATTCGAAGCTTTGAATGAGCGCCTGAACATGCTTGTCTAGCTAAAAAAAAAATGTACATTTAAGCTATCAGGGAGGAGTGACATTTTGATGCAAGATCCTTCATTATTTGGCAGACTTCTAGATCTTGACGGTTAATTCTGCTACTGTTACAGAGTGTAAAATTAAATAAAAAATAAAAGTCACAAAGGTAATCAGATCAATACGTTAGTGATTTTTAAATTAATTTAACATTTATTCAGTTTTTAAATCTACAAGAAGTATCTCAGCAGAAGAACTGCATTTATATATTACGTTTTCCATTTGCACTTTATTTACTTTTATGATGAAAGCAAGCTGCGTGGAAACAACAATTATGATTTTAGTTGTGGCTTATACAAAACTACACACAAAGAAACTCCCAGACAATCAGTATCCTGTTTATCTCTCAGATGCTACGCTGTGTTTTAAAATCTTAATATTTGCATATACTTGAAAAACTCCAGAGAAGTTCTGAAAATACTCTATCTGAATTTTCCACTTTATTCTGCATTTTGAAAAGTCTAAATTTATTTTCCTACTTTTCATATGAGCCAAATGACGGCATGTGTTTCAAGAATTTCACATTTACTATTCCACCGTCACAGGAATACGTTTACAACTGAACTTCTCTCATTTACTAATAAAATTTTCTTAACTGTCATTACCCTGGAAACCAGCTGTGCTCTGTCGATGGCCGTCCACTGAGATTCAAATTGCAGGCTTTATATACAGTGAGGGTCTCATGGATGTACCCATGAGGATTCACATATGCTGCCATGGGTCCACATAGGGATAAACTACAACAGACAATTAATAAGTTTGTCAGAGTCCAAGGAAGAAACAAAAACCAAAGGTTGAAAGATGTGAACAGAGGAAAAAGTGACAAACATGCTTAAAACTATTTTCCACAGCAAAAGAACCACCCACTTTAGGCTGGAGGAAAAAAAAAAAGGACCTTTAATTATATTATTAAAACTTGAAAGAAAACAGATACTAATGTAAAATATCAATTGGTCAAATTTTCTTGGAATTGCAGAAATTTAAGTGGCCAGTGTTATAAATAAATCCTCTATAAATATTTACTTAAATTTTATCAGAGCTGTGGAAACACAATAGTTACACGACATGTCCTGGCTTAACCTGTTTTGCTGTGCCAATGTTTCTGATCAAGAACCTCCCAGAGATTAAGAGCAATAAACTCACCTGAATATTTCATTCTTGGTAGTTATTTCTGTATCTTGGCATTGCTTACAACAAAGAGATGTACACTTGAAAAGAAAAACAAAGAGGGTCATTTCATTCATTTCCAGATGTTTGTCAGCACAGTGGCAAATAATAAAAATGTCTCTCCCCTTCCCTCAGAATAGACTTTGTACCAATTCTTTTTTTGTCTAGGCAGCAAAGACTTTTTTTTTTATTCTTTCCACCAAAGGATAAAAAGTTTTCTGTGCATTTTATTTTTTTATGGTAAACATTAATTGTTATCTAACAGACAAAACATTTTTAATATATTTCCGCCCCCTCTCCTGAAAAAAAATCTACACACAGAAGAGGATCTGACTACAGAAAGATAATAAATGAGTCAATCTTCTATGGTCTTTAAAAGCTAATTCAGAAAAACAACCTTTGCTATTCTAAGATGTAACACAGAAAAGGCAGAAGAGTACAAATGCAACCATTAAGTTTTTCTAAAATTTGAGAATGCTGTAGATTGGTGGTTTTAATTTCCTCATGGAAAAAATCTGAGATGTATTGATCTTTCTCTTAAAGATTATAACAGATTAATCTATCTCCTACAATTTCTAGAAAGTAGAATGGAACAATTCGTCACTGACATTGCCCAGAAAACAAGCACTGAAATCAGCTTAGTAGAACAGCACTATTAATTTTCAGGAGGTGCATTACTTTCACCTCTTTTTAAGGGTAATGTGTATGAAATTACCCCAAAAATGATCCACTATATTTCTGAACAAAACGCTGTGCCTAGGAACTTCACTTGGACAAGTCCCTCTGTGAGCACGTTTCCTTGTAAAACTTGGAGTAAATCCCAGCTGGTGTCTCTGAGTCTCCCTGAGCTCTGACTCCTGCCCTTCACTCGTACGGTACTACACTACGTACTTACTCCAGCCTTTACTCTCTCCTTTCCTCTACTCAGATGCTCTGGGCTGTCTGAGTTCTGCCTCCCACCTCCAGCACACTGTCTACTGATCTTAGACACCAAGGGAGGAAAATTGCTCTGCTATACAGATACTATTTACTGTACACCAGTTCTCTTCCCTCCCCAAAGCTCACTTGGCCTCTCTCTTTAATGCCTACTCTGGAGCCCCCAACACAAGAAGGACATGGACCAGCTGGAGAGGGTCCAGAGGAGGGCCACGAAGATGATAAGAGGGCTGGAGCACCTTTCCTATGAGGACAGGCTGAAAGAGTTGGGACTGTTCAGCCTGGAGAAGAGGAGGCTCCAGGGTGACCTTATAGCGGTCTTCCAGTACCTCAAGGGGGCCTACAAGAAAGATGGGGAGAGGCTGTTCAGGAGGGCCAGTTGTGATAGGACAAGGGGTAATGGTTTTAAAATAGAGGGAGGTAGATTCAGGTTGGATATTAGGAAAAAATTTTTTACCATGAGAGTGGTAGAACACTGGAACAGGTTGCCCAGAGAGGTGGTGGATGCTCCATCCCTGGAGACGTTCAAGGCCAGGTTGGACGAGGCCCTGAGCAACCTGATCTAGTTGGAGATATCCCTGTTCCTTGCAGGGGGGTTGGACTAGATGACCTTTGAAGGTCCCTTCCAGCCCTAACCATTCTATGATTCTATGATTCTACTCTTTAATGCTCACTCTTTTAAATCACCCTTACTCACAGATTATCATCTAATGCTCACGTTTCCCCTCTAAGAATCCAGTTCAGACAGCTTCTTAATTTAATTCTTCCCTTTCCAAACCTATTTAATTACTACAATGAGCATTCTCAAGCAGGATTCACAGAAGTGTTACACCTGTGAGTGATGTACATTCCTTTAAAAATAAGCACAGAAATAGTCAACTGGTTTTCAATAACAGAAGAAGCTATTAAAAGTACAAAACAAGTCCCTGATATCAAAAATGAAAGAAAATGGATCATGTCTTACAATCAGTTACAGTACTGTAAATCACATCCTGAACAATGAAATGTGCTAAGTTCATCCTTCTCAAGAAAACCAAAATATGTGCTGTGTTGCCAGAGTGCTCCTTGTCATTGAAGAGCCCTGGTTTAAAAAGAGTGTATTTGACCAAAATAAATGTTGCTAAAAAACCCATAGTGCACTTACCATTCTCACACTAATACAGATCAGTTAAACAAGTTTGCAGAATAAAATGTCACATGTTGATGAGGAAAATGCCTTTTTGGTATAGGCTAAAAATCAACTTTGTCTTATATTTTATAAGGGTAACTTAAGTCCTCTTGTCTCTGGGATTTACAGAAAATATACAACGTTATGCCATACTAATGTTTGAGACAGTACTTCAGTATCCCCACCAAATTTAAAACCAGCAAGGTGAGGGTCCATCAGGATGTACATAGCTATTCTTTCTGATATGAATGTATTAAAAAAATATTAATTTGTCTCTCCATTCAAAAATTGAATAGTAAATATTCCAGCTGCCACTATCAAACACACCAGCAAGTTTACAGATGAAACTTGTGTTTATACCAATGGCTCTTCCAGCATCTTCTCTTTGGAAAGAGCATAGTGATCTGAACTGCTGTTGGAGATGTTGTTGCAAATGCTGTTCCTAAAACAGTTGTGTTCAACATGAGGCTGATTGATACTTAGTGGCTTTATCAGTAATAATAATAATAAATACTATAACTAATATTATTTAAGAAATGTACTATGTAAAAGCAAAACTTTAATGTCCTACATCTACAGCACTACACAGCCAGGTCAATGGAAAGAAGGGAAGAGGAGTTTTTGAACATCTTAAAAAGGTGTCCCCTAACGAGTCAATACATGTCTTTTGCAAAAATCCTTTCAGTCCAATACTACACAGATTTATCTTTTATTACAACATCCACAAGTTTTCATGGCAGAACACTACCTGACTGCAGTGTACTATGCTGTCGATATGGGGTTATGATGTTCAAAAGATGGTAATGAGCAACACTGGACTTCTAGCACCATCTCTTGACCAAAAAAGTGCTGTGAGGTATTGAAACATGACTTCTAACCAAAGCAAATATTATTATCTGTTTCTTGCTTGCTGCCAAACAAAGTCTAGTATGGAGAGAGCATTTTTTTTTTTTGAGCAAACTTTTAAAGGAGAAGGAATAAATAAGACAGCACCCAAATTCACCCTCCAGAAGTATTATTTGGAAGTTTCATACGTTTTTGTAATAGATAGTAACAATCCCTCCTATTTTTTTGAGAACAATTTAATGACAAATAAAGAAAAAATACTCACTTTGTTCATAATATCTAACTCACACCGGAGTCGCTGAACAGCACTACCTATTTTAAGCAACTGTATACGTAGTGCGTCATCAATTGGCAGGCAGGCAGCAACTCTGTAAGAAAAATCTAGAAATGAGAAGTACCAGGCCTGTTAGAATTTTAGAGAGAAATAGATCCTACCACTTCTATTCAGTTACAGACAGAGAGGGCTAAAGCTTTATAACAAACTTTTAGAGGTCATCTTGGTCCATCCTTCTGCCCTGAGGCTGGATCATGTACACACAAAGCCTCTTCTAAGATATTTGTCTAACACACACTTGCAGATCACCAGTGATGGAGACTGAACTATGCCAGTAAGGTCACGTATTCCAAAACCAACAGCCTCCTGGAGAACATTGTCTAACACAGACTTCCACTTTGACAGTGAATTACTGAGTTTTCCAACCAGCAGTGGTTATCTTTATGCTTGCACTTCCTCTTTTTTTTTTTTTTGTAAAAAAAAAGACATGCTTTTATGAGAGAAGGGAAACTTCAAGAAAGCACCTCCTTCACAAATTACAACCAAGTTACACTACTCATGTTAGTGCTAAAAAAAGCTTTCTTTACTGTTACATTGTGAGAAGGAAAAAGACATACTCTGTATACACTCCCTTCTGGAGGTTTTAGAGTTTTTTTCCCACATTTGAATGCAGATGAAATTAGATCAAAAATATTCAGTCAAGATGACAGACTTTGTTTTTAGAGTAAGTTTTAATATGATAATAAATTCTCAGGCAGTAACTTCAATCAGGTATGAAAAGGCACCAGCACAAAAGGTAGTGGACCTTACTACAGTCATTCTTTAATTTAACTAACGAAAACCTTGTTAAGATGCAAATCATCCCGTTCCTCGGTCTGTAAAAGAATTCAAAAGCTGAAAACTTAAGTCAGCAAAATATCAGTGTGTTGTGAATCATGAGAAAAGAAGTGCCAAAAAACCCGTGGATTTTTTTCAGATTATTTCACAGTCCTCTAAGCAGCAGTCTGGGCAAAGCAGATGGGAAGTACTTTCAACCACTACTTCAAGCAAATCAGAAACCAGAGTTGCACAGACATCCAAACGATTGAGCCCAGACCTGCATTTGGTGCTTAACTGACTTTAACTGAAGGCTGCAGTTTGAATTTCCCCCTTATTAGGCAGTTGAGAGTCAACACAGGAAAAAATGTTTCTCCCCTTAGAAAGGCTTCAACTAAAATTTCCATCTTATTAGATACTAGAGACCTGCAGAGAGAAGAGACTTGTTCACTGGGGCACACCCCCAGTGCCTGCTAAGGCATGAAATCTGATCCCAACATTTGTGCCATTAGGTTACTGGTGCTATTTTCCCTCATGCCTGATAAGAGGTAATAAGAAGTTATACATACTAACACTTAGACTTACAAAAAATAATTTCAAAAATCTAGTATGCTTTTGGCTCTTGTTTTCTTACAAAACACTTAGATCACATTCCTCCTGCCATGGAGCACAATGGAGTTCTATTTCTCTTACTGAACATGTTTCCACATGGTTGGAGGATGTTTATGTCTTTAAAAGCTCCATCATCCTTTTGTCAAAGTCAATCACCAAAACTTATTGGAAACTGGAAGTGAGGGACAGACTGCCAAGAAATCTTCAGTTTTGTTTTCTTAGGAAACTTTAAAAAAAAAAAAAAAAAAAAAAAGAGTTCATAAGCTAAACAATGTCATACCTATTGGGTTTGTTGGAAGAGATTCATCTTTAAGATTTTCATCCCATTCATGTAGCTGCCTCTTGACTCTTTCCATCAAGGTTTCCTTTTGTTAGAAGAAAAGCCTAATTTAAATACACAGGTATTTCTGTTTTCTTAGGAAAAGAAAAAAAAAAAAGGGAAGCAAAATGTAGAGTAAGCTATTTTCCCTAAGTGGACATTAGCTTTTAAGACTTACAATGATTACAGACTCATTCTCTATCTTCATATTTATACTAAGAGCAAGACAGGGATGGGAAGTGGGCCAGAACGAGCCAATGGCCCATGGTGGTGATAACCCTCATGTGAGATAAGGAGACAACTGTTCAAACTGTCGAACTGCACACAGGAGATGAGGGCTAGCCCCCTCCCTGCTTCTGCCTCTCTTACACCAACTACTTTATGCACTAATATGCATATGTATATAAAGAAATATGTACTTTTTTAAAGAGTAAACCAACTCCAACAGGAAAGACAGACCTAAGACTATCCAGCACCCTGGTGGTTAGGGCATTCACCTGGAGCATGTGGGACAGAGGATTGAGTTTTTGGTCTGAGACAACACAGCAGGAACCCCAACCTCTGTTATCCACCCCAGACACGTGCTCTACCACGAGGGAACAAATATACAGATGGGGAAGTCCTTCCTGCTCTTTTAACAGTAAACTGAAAACTATACCCTTCTTTAAAGGGTAACTTCTGATCCAACACAATTAAAGCCTTCACATTATTCAATAATATTAAAACATGTAAACCTAATTGTAGATTATTTAGTAATACATAGGGTGAACTTACTGCATCATATAGAGAGTAGAGCCAGGGAGGCCAAGATGTCAAACTTGCACAGTGGAACTTCCTCTAAAACCAAAACCACAAATATTTAGTCTTTAACATTAGCGGATTTTAGGGACGGTTCTTGTTTAAACAAATAGAGAAGAGATACCTGATTATTTAAAAATACAACAAATTACGACCATCAGGACCAGTACTTTAACATGAAGCTTCCAAACCACTCCTCAAATTCATTGAGAGCTAAGACTTCTGTACAAGACAGACAATACGTGGATTTTCTCAGAAAAATCTGTCTCAGCACTACAAGTATTTCTAATGTTTAGTAATAAGAAATTATGCCTTTCAAAAGAGTATCTATCTGAAATTTAGACAGCTCAGAAAAATTAAGTACTATCAGACAGCACATTTCCTTAGCTTCCACCAATTGTTGCCACTTCAGCAACCACAGCAAACCACTATGTGAGGTGATTAAACTATTCATAGCAATTTACTCAACTGCACAGGTAAATAAAATGAAAGAAGGATATTAATGGGCCATATCAGGTATTTTAAGCTGTGATGGTATTTTTTTAAATGGCAAACTAATCCATAACTAAAACCACCAAGTTAGGAGTTTCAGAGGATGATTTCTCACAGCAGAACAGTTACTGATTAAGAAAACTTGGGCAGTCCTGCTGTTTAATTGTATATTGCTATCCACTCTCATTCTGGCATCTATTTTTAAGGGAAATCACATTTTCAGAAATGTTTACTGAACATCAATGCTTGTGCCAGCCTACTGAAAAGCTATTAAACAGCTTTATTATGACTATCCAATGACAGTGAACAAAATATTGTACAATAACCATTTAAAAACATCCTATGAAGAAAAACTCAGACCCAAATAGAACACTGAGTAAAAACCAAGTGTGGAGGAGGAAAACAAAAACAATAGATAAAAAAACCAACCTGAAGGTCTCATAACCATTTTTTATTGAAGGGTATTCTTCCAAAATTAAAATTTTACTAACAGGAGTGGCCCACGCTGCTGTATCGCACTTCACTGTGAACAAGACTAACATGTTCACTTGAATTGTGCACGAAAAATATCTATACAACAATACAGAGCAGATTTGGAGGAACAAAATACAAGAGGCCACCAACATCACCTTTAAAAAAATCTTTAGCTTGTATGTATCCTGCAGACAAGAAATCCAGACTATAACTGCACTCCTTAACCATCAAATTTCCAGCAGTGTAAGGTTATTTGTGTACTTAACCAATTCTCTAAAGCAACTTCACAACACTTACACTTATGTTTAGGTTAATAAAAATCCAAAAACCACAAAGCTTTCCAAAAGAGGATCTCAAACTGTACTGTAAATACTTACAAATGAAATTCGATCTTCCCTTTGAGGGTAACTATCCTTATTTCACAAATGAGAAGAATCAGGCAACAGAGACCAAAATTCACAGCAAATAAATGGTACTTTGAAGAAAGAATTCACGACCAACAAAATTCAAGTTACTGTTTTAATTAGCAAGTGTATTTTCTGTAACGGCTGACACAGGTCAGCTCTTGGATGGGGCAGAAACCTTTCTTAAAATGCAATTTCCAGTTTCTGATGTTTCTCCTTACATAAGTAAACATACAGAGGTACAGCCTGTCATAGTGGAATCAGTCACAGTTCTGCTGACATCAATAGAGGGTCAACAGGACCATGCCCCTGCGCTGCATCTGCATCTCAGTCCACAAAACATGTTCTTCTTACAGCAGCTGCACTGCATTTCAGCTATCATGGGATAGAACCAGTCTTGGAAAGGGATTTCTGCCCCCCTCTCCCCAAGCATAGTGTTTCTGGGCTTGTTAACTCATAGATGAACTTGTTCAAGAACTCTGAGAATCAATAGCTATTTGAGGTGGGTTTTTTTTGATTTTTTTTTTTGTGGGGAGTACAGACTTCAAAACCATTGGAGAAAAATCCAAACCTCAACTGCATCTGACAATGAGGCGAGATACTAGGATTCTATATTAATTTCTGGAGGTAGTTCCAAAGATCTCTGCTGACACAGAAGACTTCAAGGCATCTTTCCTTTTACAGGCCACTGACTGAAACAGTGGGTTAAATAATAAATAAATAAATAAGCCACAATTGTAGTGTTCTCAGAAGTGTCAGGTTGCCCAGTTTCCCCACATCCTCTCCTACTGACCTCAGTGCTAACTCCTGTCCCATTAACCTCACTGGGCGTGTTTGTCCCCTGTTGGTGGTAGCTGGTCTTGGAAAAGCCTGCACTGCCTGAAAATGTGCTTGGTTTCCATTTGAAAAGCTTTTGCTGGTATAACTGTGCTAGTACAAGCCGCTAGCATGGTGCTTATTATGGGAACATAATTTATCCCAGCAAAATTAGCCTTTTGACAGCACATTTTATTTCAGACTCCTAAAGGAAAACGCTGGATACTGGTAAAAGTGCACATTCACTTGTATAAATGCATCTTTTAGCACCTTTTAAACAGCACAGCTGTCTCCAGCACAAATCACACCTTATTATTCCCCTGAGCAATGCTGAAGTTTGTAGCTTAGGCCTGATATCAGCTGCTTAAGACTCTGAAAATTCTGCCCTACAATCTTAGTGTGAATTCCCCTCTGATTCCAAGTACTGTCACAGCTGCAGTGATGCAAAACCAGTGTAAACAAGCAAAGACAGAATTTGTGCCTGTGATGCAAAACTAGAACCTAATTCCCTAATGGCAATACCAACATCTTGATAATGATTATTTCTCCTCTGCCACTCTTTGGGGTTTGTTTTTTGTTCGTTGCGTTGTTGTTGTTTTTTTTTTTAAACCACAGTCAGGTAAATAAAATTCTGGAAGCTCTCTAAAGAAGCTTAAAGTCTGCATACTTATTAAGAAAGCAGATTTACATTTTCTGTAAACAAGTAACTGCAGGTGCAGAAGTTAATCCTTTAACTGATGCAGGTTTTAAAGCAAAATTAGCAAACAGAATTGTGATTCCAAACTAAGACATTCCAGGTCTTCTGTTTCATCACAGAAATTTGGGAGTCACCTCTAAACCACCCCTGCTCTTTAGAAACCTCTTCCAGCTGAATCAAACAGTGAGAAACAGTTACAAAAGCCTCCTTACTTTCAAACCCAAGCCATTAACACAAGAACAAAGCCTGAGCACTGCCACTGTCATAGCAACGTCAGTAAAAGTCAGGATGCTTCTTCCACCTGCCTACAAATAAAATACTATCAACTTACTCTTTTTTTCTCCCCAACACTTCACCATCTAGAAGCTTTACCAACCAGCACTCTCTCTGAGGTGTTCTCGTTATGTAAAAAAAACCTAAACTGTAATATTACATCAATTATTACGCAACAATAATAATCTAATAATACTATGATTAAAACCAAAGAGAACTCGTAATACAAATCATGTATTTCCCCGTTGTGGACAGCTGATAAACCACCTCCTCTAAAGATGAACAGATAGAATTTCATATTGATTTTCAAAATACCATCAAAAATTAAAAAACAAAACAAAACAAAACCAACAAACAAACCCACAACTAGCTTCTAACCTTCTGGTATTTCTGCCACCACTGATGTATGGCTCGGTCCTGCCACGCTGTAGGCTTCGAAGAAGGAAATACGTGGCATCGGCTGAGAGACTGCAGCTGTACTGCTGACATGGTGGAAGGCAGCACTCGCTCAGGAAGGATTTGTACTTTAGCCTGCTGGATTCTGATAGAAGAAAAAAAAAAAAGATGAGACATACACATATATGCAAGACTTTAACGCAAATTGATTTTACTGCTTATAAAAACATACACTTGTGTAATGGGTTAATCACTACGTAGGACTATAGAATTTAAGCAGCAATCCATTTCATCATTTTTTTTAAAGTTGTACTAATGTAAATCAAATTACCTTAGGGAACATACAGCATATCTGTAGCAAACCAAATGCATACTATTGTATAACAGATTATCTCATCCCCTTGGCAAAATTATTGAAGCCACTGGACTGGAAGTGCTGACTGGACTTTGGTATACCTAAATTGAAGACAGAAGCAATCTCTACTTTTCCTTTTCCTTTAAAAACTAGAATTAGTTGTCTTCCAAATATTTTTTGCACTGGCATACAGAACTCTACAAAGATCACTGCTTTGACTTTTTCAGCAGGAGTTTCTTTGCCAGTTTTTTTACCCACCTCTCACAGTTAGCAACATTTTTTCTAAGATACAAAGGGCTGCCTTTGGATTTTAGAGCACTAGATATCTGTTGGGATTGTGGGAGACAGAATTAAAGACAGATTGGCAGTGGCAACACAGCAGAATATTCTACCATCTAAGCATTTTATTTTTAGATTTTTGTCTCCTCGAGTTACTTCTGATATAAACTAACAGTCGGCTATTACACATCAAACCCTCAGAAAGGAAGTTCAGCTGAAATGTCGTTTGCTATCTTCAAACCACAAAAGCTTATGTGCTTAGCTGGAGTTCAAAATCAGCAGAAAGAGGATACAGACTCTGATCATCTTTTAATATCCTAGCATCACCCAGGTCACCTATTCCACAAAGAGTTCAGCAACAGTAAAGTGGCTACTAAGAATACTGTCTAGCAGGAAGGACTTTACATTTTAACAGTATTATGCATCAGAAATCCTAAAATATTAAGATGCATGTCATTACAAATCTCCATTTACAGGGACAACACTAAGCTCTGTTAACTTACATAAATTATGCACTGACAATATCGGGAGGTCCAAGTCCACTAATCACTCCCTAAACCCTCAAAACATGCAGTATTTAAAAGCAGAGTAACTCTACATAGCTTAAGTTACTTCAACAAACCTAGATGACGAGAAAAATCATCCTCACCTCCTTTATTTCATACATTTAACAATTCCTATTTAAGAATGAAACTTGTGACCATGCTGTGTAGAAGTGATCTCTGACAAAATCACCACAAAACGCTTTAAAAGCACAACAAGAATCACTTTACATCTTAACTGATTCCGAACACCAAATCCTCAGTAACAACGTTGGTGTTACTGTAGTTGCCCAAATACTGCCATCTTGTGTTCAAGCAACGGTTTTTCTAAGTGGTAAAATTTGGAATATTATTTGTAACCAAACGTTAAATAGTGAGAAATAGCAAGTAGCACACGTATTCTTAACTTCTTCAGCTGCAGGTGACAAAAGCATACAAAAACACTGAGGTCAGGCTGTTCCTAGACCTCTTTCTGAAGCAATGCCATAATACTGAACAACAGCAGGATACGGATGATTAGCTTTAGATTTACAGATCTGGAGTAAGATGTTACATGCCTTGCAGAAAAGATTACAAAAACCTCTAGCAATTGTCCTAAGAATTGTCACATGCTCACAGGATCAAGGTCTGGAGCCCGTGTCCCCGGACAGTGACGCTGACCGAGGCTCACGACGCAATGCAGGGTGCACAGCAGGATGTCAAGAAGAACTTGAAAATGACAGAAGACTCAGCACACTCTCAAGCAACTGTTCAGGGTCTCAGCCACTTTTGTAACTGGACAAAGGTATTAATTATGTAATATGATAAAACTGGCTAGAAAAGGAGCCTCTAAATATCACAGGTATCACATTGCAATATGGAAAAGGACTAGAATATAGAAGAGAATACTCATATTGATAGTAGCACAAGAAGGACATAAAGCTACTGGAATGAGTCCAGAGGAGGCCACGAAGATGATCCGAGGGCTGGAGCACCTCTGCTATGGAGACAGGCTGAGAGAGTTGGGGCTGTTCAGCCTGGAGAAGAGAAGGCTCCGGGGTGATCTTATTGCAGCTTTCCAGTGCCTAAAGGGGCTACAGGAAAGCTGGAGAGGGGCTTTTTACAAGGGTGTGTAGTGATAGGACAAGGGGCAATGGATTTAAACTGAAAGAGGGCAGATTTAGGTTAGATATAAGAAAGAAATTTTTCACTCTGAGAGTGGTGGGGCACTGAACCAGGTTGCCCAGAGAAGCTGTGGCTGCCCCATCCCTGGAAGTGTTCCAGGCCAGGCTGGACGAGGCTTTGGGCAACCTGGTGTAGTGGAAGGTGTCCCTGCCTATGGCAGGGGAGTTGGAGCTAGATGATCTTTAAGGTCCCTTCCAACCCAAACCATTCTATGATTCTATCAAAGCTGCTTTGAGTGTGTTTGCAAAGCATATAAAAGAATCATCAACCAGTAACAGGAGTAGCTCTTTTCTATCAGTGAAGCATCAGTGAACAGTCAGAAAGGAAGAGGTAAGACTTGCTGAAGTCTTAAACTGTGACAACGGTCAAAACAAACAAGATTTCCTATCTGAGAAACTGAAAATGATGGGCTGCTTGTAGTTAGCAAAAATCAAGAGCCTATTTTCATATTCAAATATTTGTCTAGAAATCTCAGTGTGTTTTTATGTTTTACAAAGCAAAAAGTGAACAAGAGAAGCGACTTGTTTCTCCATTATTATTACCAGTCCTGCCCTTTCATGGGCAGCTCCTCATGAAAACCACCCCCTCTCTGGGCACAGCCACTGTCCTCTCCATATCTGAAACACGCAGCTGAATCCTTCTGCATGCTGTTGAGGCTCAGTAGCTACAGATCACCCAAAGTACAAAAATAGACAAGCATATTGTTATTAGCTGTAGTGTCAGACCCTTCCCTGCAGCCCTTCAGAGCTGCAACTGCACATAAAGTTATGAAGTGGAACGCATCCAATGCAGACCATCTCTAGAAAGGTCTCCTTTCAGAAAATGAAAGTTGTAATTTTTCAAAGGAGTGGAATCTGATTGCTGTCAGGGAGGCTCTTCACAAGATAACAAAAGGCACGCATTATATATTGAATCCTCTCATTTCACATCTGGTTTGAAACAGGGATGTGACAGATTTTGAAATAAAGCTTTAAAACTTACAATGCAGCCAAATCAACATCTTTTTCCTAACTTAATTTTCAGAAACAAAGTCATTCTGACAGATGTGTTCTCATCAAATCAAACTACAGGTTGACATTCTTTAGAGACTTTTTATAGCAAAGTTATTCACAACTTATTCAAAGTTATTCACAACATGAGTCTTAGAACAGGAAATGTCAGAAGTCCTTAATAAACAGAGAAGCTACTGAATCAGCATTCAATTAGAATCTATACTAATCAGTCAACTGTGTAACTGAAAGGGCAGATACACCTGCAGTAAAACATAAATGTTTTTGTGAAACAAGATTTGCAGTATGTAGAATTAAATACATAATTTTCTTACCCATCTGACTGGGTTCTTATTTCAAGCACCTTGAACCTCTGTCTTCCTATTGCTTTCACTTTGACTGTTTCAATTCCATATTCCTGCTCTTCTCTGTAGGCATATATTTCTGCTGTTGTTCCAAAATGTGCTTCCCTTTCACGTACGTTACTAAAAGTAACAGAATTAAAAAGGTTACCCACCCTCCACACAGCATTGTTCGTTCAGACCTCACGAGCTGGTCTGCCTGCACTGACTGCACACAATTAGTCTTATCAAAAAAGTACATTTGGTAAAACACCTTCAATCAACTGCAAACATTATTTTCCCATATTAAAAACAACTTCTCATGTTTTGTTTGGTTGGGGGATTTTGCCAGTTGACTTGGCTTTATTTTAGGGTCTAGAGGTGAAATTCTGGGAATACAGGGATCACCAATGTATCTGCATTTGAAATCAAATCAAAATTCCTTAGACTGACTTTCTAAAAATAACTGTTCCCACCTCCTATATGATAAAACCATAGTAAATTGGAGGGGAGAGGAACATTCCCAACTTCTTTTGGCACAGATTAGCCTTTATCTTTTCTACTTTTCTACCACCTCCTGTCTCTCAACTCTATCGAGAAATGTTTGTCTGTGCTTGTGAATTTATACACAGAACAAGCAAATACAACAAAACAGTTCTCAAAACGAGAATCCAATTTTTACATTTCAGATCAAGGTTTACTCTTTAAGGAAAACGGAGCAGTGCATTCAAACAGCTCCTGAAAACAGCAGGATGCTCAAACAAGGAAAGCACATCAGCACTTGCTGTTTCTCTACACAAACACGTGATACTGTCATGCAGCTACCCATGTATGACCTGAACACCTTCTCGTTGCGTATCAGGAGACGATGTTTGTCAAACAATTTCAAATCACAACTTATGTTATTCACCACAGAGCTGATGCGACCATCTGCTTTTGATTTAGTATCCAACGAAACTGTGCTAAAAATACATGCTGCATACCATCAGTAAACCCACCCGTGTATTTTACCTGTATGCAAGAACAGCAAACGTTCTGTCTTTCTGAATTAAGTTCCGCACCATGCTAACCTCTTGAGGGTGAAAAAGCTGAAGAGGTAACGTCTGTCCAGGAATCAACATCACCATCACGTGGGGCAACACTGGAATCACTTGACAGCTGTCATCATCATGCACTGTTCTTCCATGAAACTCTTCCATATCAGAACCTAAATACTGAAAGCAGTAAGTAAGGAAATGACAGTAGTGTAAGAGGTTTGGTGATTCACAAGAATAAAATAAAATTCAGTCTTTGGCTTAGGGTTATTACAATAGAATTACATGAAACCAATCAAAACCTCTGCAAGACTTTGTTAATGGGCAACACATAAAGAACATACCATGTGTGATGTTGGCAAACTGGTATCAAAATTAATGATGTTTGGTTTTTCAGCTTCTTTACTATCTTGATCTTCAACTTCCATTTCATTGTCATCCTCTTCCTCACTCTCTGCTAATAAGCACATACAGAATACTGTGCAGAAATCAATCAGCAAAGACTAAGATGCTGAGAAAAATCAGAGAATCACAGAAACGCATTCAATAGTCCCAGAGTACAGCCTTTCACAGGGAAGCAACCTTCATATTGGTAAACTTATGAAAAATAATCTTGCTGCACCATTCTATAGAAAGGGTCAAAAACTGCTCATTTATTTTTGAAAAGCTAAAGAACAACTTTTAATGGAGGAAAATAATAAACAAGTTCTGCCAACTCAGATTTTCACTACAGCAGTATTTCGTCATCTCAATTCTAAATGTCTTCTGCCTGCACACCGAGATGCCAGGTAACTTAATTTCTTGTAGGATGCTGAATACAGTCTTCAAAGTAGTACAAACCAGAACAACATAACTGCACACACAAAGCGAGCAAATTAAAGGTAACCTGAAGCTCTATCTTCATGCAAAGACTCTTGCTGGTGTTTTTAACAATTTCATTGCTGTCAGCCTCTCCCGCGCGTGTACGAAACACACGCTCATGCAAACTGCAGCACACACACAAACCCAGCAAGGGCAACTACTAAGAAAGCAAATAACACGACTCTGCAAAGGATTTCAGGTACAAAACAGTATTTAAAAGTCACTACTGTCTTCCCGTTTCTCAGTTCCAGGTGTCAATCCTAAAATCACTTTCAGGCAAGAAGACAGTCAAATTGCCAGTACGTTTTATTTTGGAAACGCAAATAGTGCATTTATCTGTATAAAATCTGTATAGATATTTTAAAATAAATTCAAAAACATAGTGAAGAGAACAAAAACCATACCTATCTAAAATGCTGGTTTGCTGCCTGTTCTGTGCATCACCATACAATGTACGCGTGCAAATACCCACCCAAACCAAATGCAATGTAATTAGCACACGTTCGTAACTGTATTACCTGATCCTATTTCTTTTAAAACAAACAGTATTTATACACCATGCTATATCTAAAATAAATGTGATCATAAACTTTGCAAACCAGTTCTCCAGGATTCTTACACCAATAGCTGCTGGGTAATGGATAATCCCAATGGTGCTGAAAAACATAATTTAGATCTTGAAAGCTATTACAAGATAGACTGTTGTAAAGATATTTTTCTGTCTATCTAGTTGCCTGCCTTTGCAATTAGTATCTTCCTAAGAAATAATCCAGAGGTGAAAATTTAAAAGATGGAGTGATCTGAAAGGTACTGTAGGCAAATCTTACAAAAGAAAGATGGTCCAGAAGGAAAGAGTTCTCCTTCAGAAATGGGAGCACCACTGTCCTCGTTCACTGAGAGCTTACTATTTCCAAGAGTGGGAAGACAAAAGAACAAGGTAGAAGACATTATAAGCTGAAGAGAGAAGGAAAGAAGAAAGGAAGGAGAATCTTTTCTTTCCATCTTTGGCCTTCAGACACATTTGTTAAATGTATTCTTTACAAAATGTTTAGTCAATGGCCTTCTTTTTGCTTCACCTCACTTTTTTTTTTTTTTTTTAAATATTGCATAGTGTACAGAAACTTCTCTGTAGGAGGCACAGCATGACATGCTGATGTTACAGCTCCATCCTACATGGTATTTATCTCAACAAGAATCGATCCGGTGCTACAAGAGGTTACAGACTCTCTTTGGTGTTTTACCTAATTACAGAACTTAAAGCAATAAGATATCATCTTCCTAATTTCTGTAAAAAATATTCCCATCTCTGTATGAAATCTCTCTTACATTTTATTCAGCTAGGAACCCTAAACATACATGACTGCAAAATGTTTAAGACATACAAAACGGCCAGCACTTTGCTTAGTTTGATGGAGGCAAAGAGGAGGAAATTTTTGCTTCGTTCTGGGGCAGCAGTTCAGGATGGGGGGAGGGAAGCTGGATTCATAAAAAAAAAATGATATTCTGGTTTGCATGCACCCTCACCAAGTTGCATCGATCATTAGCATTTTTAATAGCCTTTAATAGCCTTTCAGAGAGAGGCTGCCTCACTGGTTTTCCTGAACGCCAGAGGAATTAGCAGCAGTTGATTACAAAGAACTGTGCCCTGCAAACTTTTGCTCGTTCTTGCCAAAACCGCGCTCTGGCTGCTGTGTGGTGGCAGAGAGAAACGATGACTCATTTTACTGCAGCAGCACCATGTGAGCGTCGAAAAAACACCATCGTCTTCACTCTCCTCCTCCTCCATCACACCACAGGAGCAGGAGAGGGAAGGTGAAGGAAACTGCACCTTTCACACTCTTAACTATACACACTTTTTTTGTTGATTTTTTTAATTTCAAAATTAGGGAGACCTCCGGTGCACAGAAACAAGAGAAAGGCAAGTGCCAGAGGCACCCTGCATGACAAGGCTCACGTTTTTTTCATGGCAGCTCAGGCGTTCCTGGATGCTCATCCTGGCCCACTAACACTACCAAACCTACTCTCAACACCTTTGTGCAGAAACAAGGAAACATGAAGCTCATTAGAAAAAAAAAAAAAACACCACAAAAAAACACCAACAAAACAGTAACTGGCTAGGAAATATTAATATGTTTTCTAAAATATTCAGGAAATATTTGCATAGTATTTTAAATATACAGGCACAAACCACTCAGAATTTCCTGCTATAGGAAATGAAACCGGTTACTGGCAGGACTTAACTGCTACATCCTCCTTTGCACGCTTAGTCTGAAATAATTCATTTTTTTCCAGTTTAGCACAAGCTGCTTCCAAAACGGCATGATCTCCTGTCAGTTTGGAGGCACTACATGCGAAACCAGCAAAGCACAGGTTATGCAATGCGGAATTACGCTGGGGGATGTGGAGGGACAAGCCAGGCTGGGACAAACCCCAGCACAAACCCTGCAGAAGTCTGGATAACGTGTGGAATCCAGCACTGCCCTCGAGTCCTGCGCACAGCACCTGCTTATTCATGGCATTTAAAGGGAGCGGAGACTTTCTAAACCAGCAAATGTTTTCCTCAGACTTCGTTTGGTTCCAGAGAAGCCCAAGTTCACAGGGATGCCTGCCTCCGTCTGCCCGCTGGAACCGTGACGGCCGCCTGGACACGCACCGACGGCGCATCTCTTCTCTTCCTCCCCCGCGGAACGACGGCCTCGGTCAAACCGCGCTGGAAGCGGCCGACGTGCCGCAGAGCCCGGGGCCGCGGGACGGCTGCGGCTCCAGCGGCCAACCTCCGCTCCGCTCCGCTCCGCCCGAGGGACCGCCGCCCCCGGGCTCCCCGCAGCGCCCCTTCCTTCCTCCCGCACAGCCCCTCCTCGGCCCCACTCCGCCCTCCCGCTCCCCGCATCGCCTCCCCGCCCCGAGCAACCCCGCCGCGGCCCCGCCGCTCTCCCCGCCGCCCCTTCCCCGCGATCCCGCCCGCGCACCGGGCTCCGGCCCCCTCCCCGCCCGCGGAGCCCCGGCCCGGCGCCTCCTCCCCCCCGCGGCCGTTACCGGGCACTAGCTGCAGGTGGTTCCCCATGTTGTTACGGGGCTCACCGCCTCCTTCCTCGGCGGCCATCGCTGTTTACCCGGAGAGGAGCCTGGGAAGCCGGCGGGGCGGGGGGGGAGGAGGCGGGAGGAGGAGCCCGAGCCGCCGCCGGAGCGAGCCCCGGAGCCGCGGCCTCTAGCGGCGTCTCTCGGGGGCTGCTGGCGGGTCAGGCGCCGTCCGCCGCCGCTGGGGACTCGGTGCCATCCCGCTCCGCTCGCAGGGTGTCCGTTTCATCCGGCGGGACGGCACGGGATGGAGCCCGGTACCTGCGCGGGGCTGGTGCGGTCCGCGCAGCCGGAGATCAGCCCGTCCCGCCCGCTGCTCCCTGCCGGGAACCCGCGGCTCCGCTGCTGGGCACATGGCGGGGGGAACACGGGGCGAGCAGCGGCGTCGGGTGCGGCCACGGCGAGAGCCGCCGGGCTCGGGCCGCCGGGGCGCACCGGGCGGCGGGCGGAGCGTTCGGGCGCGGCCGTGGCTGCGGGTCTTCGGCGGTGCCCACCGGCGGTGCCTCACTGGTGCGCGAGGAGGGGTTTCCTCTCTTTGAGAACTGGCATTGTAGTCAAAATAATATTTTATTCACCAAAAAAAAAAATAAAAATAAAGACTGTGTTTCGTAGTGCTGCTGAAAGAAAGTGCTTGAGACTTGTTGCCAGCTAAAATCATGGAATCATGGAATGGTTTGGGTTGGAAGGGACCTCAGAGATCATCCAGTTCCACCCCCCCTGCCATGGGCAGGGACACCCTCCACTACACCAGGTTGCCCAAAGCCTCGTCCAACCTGGCCTTGAACACTTCCAGGGATGGGGCAGCCACAGCTTCTCTGGGCAACCTGTGCCAGTGCCTCACCACCCGAGGTGGGTGTGATAGCCAGAAACGGCTCACGGGATGTTCTGCTTTCTGGTGGGATGCAAACCCCGTTGTTACACCCCAAAAAAGTCAGTTTGGTGGGGCTGCCTCTGCGCTGTCTCATTTATTATAATTGCCTTTCCCTTTAAAAAAAAATCCAGCCAACCAAACCTGTCAATCATACCTCTGGGATTTCTCCCTTTCTATTACAATTCTTACGTTTTCTTGCTCTTGGTGTTCTTTGGAGACTGTTACAAATCACTAAATCCCATACAGTGCTCCCAGGCATTCCACAGTTCCTCAGCATCTCAGCCCTGTTGGTTGTCTCCCCAAAAAAGGCCTTTTTCACATCAAAATTCTGTGCTTTCTGCTGTTCTCTTTAACATGTCCAATTTCAGTTCAGCAGTAATATTCTCCCTGGACCAGTGGCAGAGTAAACTAATGATTAGCCAGGAAGCAAAATACCTTTTTTTTTTTTTTTTTTTAATTTAAGCATTTTAGAGAAATCTAATTTCCTTACCATCATGGGTGGGAAATTTCAAAATACTACCTATACTGAACTGAATATGTCTTTAAAGCAACAATCAATACCACATTTGCCAAACAAGGAATGTATCACAAACATGTCTGTGACGATACATTAAGCATTTATAAGAATATAATAATCACTTAAAAGATAAAATGATGATTCCATAACTTTTTCTGCATTAACTCAGTATAATATACATAATTCTAGGGTATTGTATCTGTCACCTATACCATAATAAAAAAATGAAATGTTTTTGTTGTCAGGCTGGATTGCAGTCTGGCACACTGAAGTATTACAAAAATATTAGCCATTTCTTCTCCAAACCCTGGGGTTTCATTGAAAAACCTTATGCTAAATATTTCTGGCTTCTTTTTTGATATGCTAATGTATTTTGATTTCTGTTGCTTTTTGCTTAATTGCTGGGGGTACATTTAAATGACACTTTTAAGCTTGTTTCTGCAGTCTTGAGGGATAGAACTTATTTTTAAACGGCCTCAGAGATTCTCAAATAATTCACATGACTGAAGGAGCTGGGCTTTCTTTTAGGAAACACTAAATACAATAATAATCATAAGAAAATGATGAATACTGGAACCCTGGAACCAACACCCAAGAGTTCCCTAGTTCTTATTTTGGATGATATTGCATCTCTTTATGACCTTAACACCGCTAAGAGCTATATTCATGTGCTGTGTGTGTAATTCCAGCTAGTGCCTTACATCTAAATCCAAAACCCCAAATTGGGCATTAACTGGAATTTAGTCTCTGACGATAAATTACAGCCATTACTCTCCATCAGCCTTTCCTGCAGGGGCGTACTGAAGACACTGTGAAGATTATTTCTTGAGATATGTGACTTCTGTTAGGTTACATGTTACTGTCAGGAAGTTTATTAAATATGCTAGGGCATGATTAATTCTAAGGTTTTTAAGCTAAGCCTGCTAGAAAATACATTTAACATACAAATATTTACATTTATTATCACAAAAGGCAGTCTTTAGCTTGAAGAATGTGAGAGTCATTAATCTCACATTTTAATCCATCACGGCATGTGCTGTGTTCCCAAACTGAGACTGGAATCACTGGAAGCCATTTCCTCTCCTTCCAGCAGTATTGACCCTGGGTCAGGTTAAAAACAGAAAGCAGCTGATTGTAGACTGAAGAGCAACTGTGTAAATTCCAAGTTACTTTATTAAATTTGGTGAGGTCAAGTGTACGTACATCCCAGAGTATGTTGGTTGATCTGGTCAGTGCCAGTCAGTCTGTGAGTGGCCCAAATTACGGTAATTTAGATGAAGCTGGAGCACTTCAATATGATGAAGGGCTTTTTTCTTTTCAGCAGCTATTTATCAAAGATACCCAGAGCCAGCTGTGATGAGATATATTTTTTTTTTTTTTAAATTTAGGAGTGCTATTTGTAAAAACATTGATTTAGAAAAAAGTTTAAATACCATTCCACCCGACCTTGTGGGGTTTAATGCCCAAATTCACCTTGTTTCTTTTGTATCTTGCAACAGATGGTTGGGAATAGTGGCTAATTGCAAAGCTGCTTGTTGGTTCACCTCTTAGTAGTTTGGAGTTAGAGGACATTACTCACCTTTCTAAAAGAAAAAACACAGAAGAGGACAACAACATAAAGGATATTGAATTGTTAGAATGCCATTTGGCGTTGCTGAGGGTTGTGCTCGGGTGCAGGTTACCTGAGACAAGTACATAAATTACGGGTGCAGTTGCCAACAAAAGGCGTTTGCAAACGAACACCGACCTCCCACTTGTCCATCACTCACACACACGGAACAGAATCTATGCTCTACCAAAAATACGTCTCTAACTCCCACAAAATGTACCATTTGATCAATCTGCTGTTTAACTGCAGTAATTTTCCTTCCATTTTCTCAGCATACGCACTCCTGTGTCCACTTCCCTACTACCCTCAGGAGGAAAAAACTATGTGACTGGTAAGAGGATAAAAGAAGAGGAACTAACAGCAGCTTTACTGACAAAATCTTTGCCATGTAAAATGCTGAAGCTCATTTACATCCCTCAGCTCCCTCCTATCTCAGTACTAGTTGAGAAAAAAGAACTTCTCAGAATGTATAAGCAGCCGATGCACTCCCTCTTCCCCACCTACGTACTTGAATTAAGTGGAAAATTGAATTAATTTACTGTATTGCTGGGACAAGCGACACTAGATGGTGCTGTAACATACACTTTTGTGGATTTTGTTTCTTTGTGAGAATTAATCCCTCAGCTGTGCCGCACTGTTAGCTTTGGGATACCTATTTTTAGGGGATTCACAGCAAACAATGGAAAAGTTTGATCTCTGACCTACTCTGTTTAAATTAGGTTTTTGTGTGTTTCTGCAACGTGCTGTTTCCACTACTTCTATTTAAAAAGTCATCTGTATAGTCTAATTAAAATAGGAAAAGTCCTGTGTATGTATGCCATTGATTTCTACTCTGCCAATAAATTGGCTTGTTATACACCCAAACCTACTAGTTCTAGGCAGAACAAAGCAATTATGTCGAAGCATTTCAAAATAAAAAGTGACTCTCAACCTTTATACGATTTATTAAACACTGACAGTAAGAAAGCAGTTACAGAACAAAAAGAAAATCTATAGATATGAAAAAACCTCGTTACAAAAAAATACATGAAACCATTTTCATACCAACAATCAGGCAGCCCCAACACCAAAGACACTTGCCACCTCCACATGCCCAAGGAAATTCCTGGCTTCTCAAGTTACTGGTAGAACTTACTACTCCCTTTGTCACAACTTGGTTGCACAAATTAGGAAGACGTGCCAGGTAATGCAGGTATTGCCTGCCAGCTGATGCACGGAGCGTGGCATCCACGTGAGCGCAGAAGTTCGGTGCAGGACTTGCAGTTGAGGGCCTTGGCACACACCCCCAGCAAATAGGGAAAAATTCCTTCTTTTAATTGTAAAACCGGAACAGATCCTAAGCTGTCAGCTTCGCATATACCAGGTTATCAAATTTGCCATCCTGAAACTGCTACATCATCAGAGTTGCCCATTTCAGTATTAAATGTACTCTAAGAGAACACAGACAACGGACTAAGGCAATTCCAAAAGCAAAAATAAATCAGTGATGGACAGGAGAACTATTCTAGAAATAAGTGTGGTTGGACAACGCTTGTGAAGAGCAGCAGATGACTAGTTTATCACAAAACAGCTAATGGTTGCTTCAGTTGGCATTCTAGTAAGAACAGGGCATATTTACGACTCTTTTTTTAATATTTGCTGCCTAGGTCAGGCCAGCGTGACAAATGAGCAGCTCTGAATATGCAGAAGGCTTTCAGACAAAGAGCCCATTAGCCAAACATGCCTATTACTATGCGTAGAAGCAAATTCTCGTGCCAGCGAACTCTCGCCAAGTAACAAACTATTTGGCATGTGTGCAAAACCCACATTCAACACGAGCGCCAGACAGCATGGGACAGAAAGCAAACGTGACTCTCAACAGAAATTTGGTTCAATGAAGAGAATAGAAAGTGAGGAAAAACTCCGTTTTAGGTAAGGCTGGCTGGAAGGGTATACCCAAGTCAGAGACCCCACATTCTTTAGGGAGCCTTTAGCAGTATTGCCTCTACATAAATCCAGAGCTTCCAGGCAGCTTAGAGATGAGTGTACCCTTCTGAGAGAAGGGGCCAAGACCTGTTCCTGTGTGATGGCTGCTCTTACAAACAGCGCTGTAAATCAGAGCTGATGTAAATTAAAGATGGGCCCTAAAGCCAGACCCTGAGCTGCTCCAAACGCTCCCTCCTGTGGCTGTGGGGAACTGCACTTCAAAGAGACGTGCAGAAGCATCAGTGGGAAAAGCAGCAGTGGTGTTGAGCTGAGCTCCAGTTACACCACTCTGATGTGAGAGCTTGAAAGAAACCAGTTCTGTTAGGGCTTCCTTGACCTGCTCTGGAAACCACTGTGGTCCCTGGGCCACCATGAGGTGTGTTCATAGCTTTCAGATGTTCTTTGGCACAGACCCACAGCTGGTGTAAGCTGCAAAGAAGATCTATCAGAAATAAGGGTCCGATCTTTCCTTTATTTTTTTCCATAACAAAAGTGTTGGTTGTCTCTGTGTTAATTAGGAGGCAAGACAGCCACCAACCATAGGTTGGACGAGGCCCTGAGCAACCTGATCTAGTTGGAGATATCCCTGTTCCTTGCAGGGGGGTTGGACTAGATGACCTTTGAAGGTCCCTTCCAGCCCTAACCATTCTATGATTCTATGATAAACAAGAGTAACTCCATTGAGTCTTACTAGCTGTAACATTTCTTTTTCCTTCTCCATTGTTCTTATTGGATCTGTCAGCACCCGTCTTAGCAAAAAGATCAATATATAACTAGTTCTAGACAGTATTGCTGAAGAAGATCTGACTAGCCCTGTCTGAACAGGAGTTTATGCAGAGCTCACGTCAGCAATCCCTGCTCACAGTGCGAGCAGTGTGGCTTTTATACGTGTAGTTAGTAACTAGTGGAGACACATAAATGGTTTCCATATATTATGTAAAATAATGCAATTGGTTTTATATATGTTTAGGCAGAGGTAAGTAGTTAATAAATCTGACTTAAGTTTAAAATACAGAGTATAAGTTAAAAGTACTCTCTTTCTTACACTGGTAAAAAGAATATGCTACTTCTATTATCCATGCAGGAAAGTCACTCAGCACTCAGCAAGGTTCAGAGAAGTTAATATGGCAACATTTACAACAGCATTGTCCTTAATCTTAGGGAAAACATTCTTGATTCTGTTTGAGGCTTTTGCTGGCTTCGCATGGCTGCAGTTTGTCTTGAGGAAGAAGGCACGTAACCTCAGCAGATGATGGCAGTGAAAATGTATCACTGAGTCAGAGCAAACATTGACAAAGGGTGAGAGAGACACAGCACAGGCTTTGAAACCAAGACTTTTCTGATTTTTTTCATCAGAAAGTACTGAAATGTAGTAGAGACTGAGTACACGTTCTTTGCAGTCTGCTTACTTAGGTTCTCTCCATTCCATGGGCTTAAAGTTATGTTTTTTTTAGTAGTGGTAGTGAGTATTGCATCACTCCAATCCAAACGTGGTTGCACTGCAAAGATGGTGGAAAAAAATGCACTCTACAATGTAATGGACATAAACTACACGTAATGGACATAAATGCCAAACTCTGCTGGATTTCTGCCTGGGGTAGCAGAGGAATGGGCTCACTAGACAGGCTCTTAGCTTTTGCAGTTCTCATTTTGCTCTTGCTTTTGCAGAACTTCCATCGTCCTTGACCCCCACGCAGGTTAGAGCAGCCTCCATCCCATAGGTAACGGCATATTAGGCACAGTGAGACGAGCTGTGCTTTCCATCTGCCTTGACATGTTCTTTACCGTCTCCTGGCACGATGCTTCAGAACATTCACACTCTGACAGAAACCTCAGGAAACCCTTCAACTGCTTTTCAGCCACTTTGGAGAACACGGGAGACAGGAAAGAGCTGGAAAATCACCGAGAATCTGTCCTTACAACTCGTATTGCACATGCCAGCTCTATCGAGCTCACACCAGTCTGTAGCCTAATGGAGCTGCGATCTTTGTGTCACACACCAGTTCCAGCCACGCAGATCGGTGACAATCCCAGTCATGCTCTCATGGCATTACGCAGCGTGGGAACCTCTGACTACATCCTCCTGGTACAGCCGAGTCCGCTCGGGAGGGTAGTTACAGCCTCAGAGAGGGGTTAAAAACCATCCAGCTGCCGGTTTCACCTCTGTTGGAAGGCAAAAAAGGATCCTGCTGCCAACTGTATGGATAAGGAAACCTCTGTCAGATAACCTCTCTCATGTACAAAACTACTTACAGAGTAGTATTTTCATTTTTCTTGCATAACCGTCACATTAAGAGGATTCCTCTACCTAAGGGAACCTCCCAGTGAAATGCTGAACTACCAGCTTTAAAGGACTTCAGATAAAGTGACGGTGAAAACCTCCGCTGGGAATGGGAGCAAAATATACCTTCTGAAAGATGGAAATTCTCACTCCGCACATGATATTTCAGGTATTTAATTACCAGTAGTTTCAGGGTACTAGCTGAATATCCAGCTGGCATCAAACCAGCTCTCACTTGAGAGTTTTATTGCGTTTGTGCGTTCAGAGCCCAGGCTGTGTGTGCGAGAGTGAACGTTCAAGAGGTCTGGGTGAACGTGTGGGTGAATATGAGTCCGAGATTCCAAGCAGGAAGCAGTTATGGCAAAGCTCATGAAAGGGATGTCTCCATCGAAGGATTTCATAAGCAAATAAATAAAACAATTCTGTTAAAAATCTTCCACATTTCAACCCTAGGATTTGTTTAATGCCTAAAATATCAGATAGAGCAGAGAGATTAAGGAAACAGACATTCTAATAATATACACAGGGACACATAAAAATGCAGTAATCATATTTTAAGCTGTTACCTAATTGCAGAGAATACAGCACTGCAGAAAAAAAAACAGCAATTCAGCCCGCAGAGCTATCACACCAAATTTTCACCTTGTTTAAGGGCAGATGTACACCGATTCCAAAAGGAAACAGATGTTTTCAAACCATCACAGCTCATTTATAGGGATAATTACCTGTAAATAGTGAGGTTATTAACGTTATTACTTGAATATCACTCTCTATCAAGCATGAGAAATTAATCATAGTAGAAGTTCTACTACTGAAGTCCCAATTAGGATTAATTTCCTTCAATGGCTGAGTATTTAAGGAGATTTTCAGCAATATATCGTATTTTGTTGGCCATTCACAAAACAGTTAATTTTCTACAATGTTCCAAATCATCGTAAGCTCTACCTTTTAAAAAGCTAATAACGCTTCAAAATTTGTCATTGATTTCACGCTTCACAAGTTTTAAGACTCTGAAGAAGTCAACAAACTCTTCCACAAGGAACTGACCTTCATTTAACGACCTGTCATTATCGATGGAAAATAAGCATAGTAACAACCAATAGTGAGATACAGATTATGAAAGTCCAGTCCAAATTTCCAGGTAAATACCCATTTTTTGCCCCTTTTTCATCCATTCTATTGCATGTAAATGGAATATTGTAGGTTCTTACATGGCTTAAATACATAATCATAGAATCATAGAATGGTTATGGTTGGAAGGGACCTCACAGACCATCCAGTTCCAACCCCCCTGCCATGGGCAGGGACACCCTCCACTACACCAGGTTGCCCAAAGCCTCATCCAACCCGGCCTTGAACACTTCCAGGGATGGGGCATCCACAACTTAATGTATCATCCAGCTAGGCATGTCTTTTTCATAGTGTTTTTAAAATAATGTATTTTGTACTTGCGATTTTTTTGGTATTTAGTTAAACAAAGTAGAATGGAGGTCAATTCATTTTGTCTTTGCCTAAATTTCTGAAAATTCAATCAGTCAATTAATCTCTTATTACAAATACAGACCTATAAACAATTTACTAATGGCTTTAGAAAATCATAGTAGGATAGGAAATGTATGTATGCTCTCATTTTAAATTTGCTACTGTTTTATTAAAGTATCTTACCACCCATTCCATATTATTGAAGGTAAATCTGAGGCATAAAAGGTGTGAGACTGCTAAATCACTGCCGAATTCATTTCCAAAGTCAGGTAAAACATCATTCCACTGTTCCTTTGAAAATCATCCCCACAGCACCTGTAACATAAGGAAATGAAAAATGGAAGAGAGTATTAAGCTAAATGGCCTTTTGGAGAAACGGAGCAAAAGCTGTACAAATGATGTATTGTGGGAGGTCAGCTAAATGCTGTGTTTTCTGTGGTTTCTTTTATGTTTTGTTCTTCTCCCAGATAAGTGGGGACTGAAATAAAGAGAGGCCTGACTATAAATGTTTTCACTACCTTGATCATTAGGGTCTGACGCTCAAATAGAAGACGACTAGCCATTTTATAAAATGCAAAATGGAATAATTCCCTTTTAATGTCCTATTTATTAGGAGCTGGAGAAGGCTTAGTTAGAGAAAAGAAGCCTTGTTTCCCCTGAGTGCATGGATCGCATCTAATCGTATTCAGCCCAGACCGACCACGACAGCGAGAGGAACGAGGATCAATATTGCAATGGAGATGTCTTCCTCATTACCGTTCAGAGATGTTTACTGTGCGTGAGAAAAAGGTGCTTTCTCCATAAGTAGTCTGGAGACATAATGGGATTTTAACGCCGGCAGCCAGGAACACAGATTTAGAAAGCTGAGGATAATTCATAGGTTTCCATGTTGGAAACGCTCCAAGTGCACTGCTGCTGACTCATTTCATATCAAGTGCTTCAGGTCTCGTGCTAGGACCCGCTGGAGTAACTGGTTTTAGCATAAAGGGTTCAGTGGTTTCATAGCACGTCCACTCTCTTGCTCTTCCCAACCATTTTGTTCTTGGGAGCAATTTTGCCACATTTCCCAATATACCTTCTAAAAGCAGTGGATTCAGGGATATTTCGTTTTCAAACCCAGCTGTAGTCAGTGAGAGTCCTTCATCCAGCTGCCTTAGAATTGGTCAGGAAGGGACAAATTATATGTGCAACGGCTTTGATGTTCTTAAGGCATCCGGGGGCTAATTTTCCAAGGGAAATTCCAGCTGGCAACTGCTGCAAGAGTCTGGGTCTCTGGGTCCATCAGAATGCACAAGTGGGTTGGAAACAAGATTAAAATTGTAGCCCAATGTTACTTAAATCTAGCCAAAATAATGCAGTTCTGCTTTCCATAATCACTTAAACGTATCCACTCTTCCCTCATCGGCACCGGCGTGGAAGCCGAGCAGGCACTGCATGCCGGTAGACCTTGGGCTTCACCGGAGACAACCGTCTGCAGAAGTCATGTTCAAATGAGAAAACTGCTGTGTTACACGGACCTGACACATACTGTCTGCAGCGTGCATACAGCAAACTCTGCAGGTCTCATAGCCACTCTTGGCTAAATTAGATGACAAATGTTTATGATTTTGTTAATTACAAAAGAACTAAAGGATGCTGTTCAATGAAGACATTAAGTTGAATTATTGCAGTGCTTTGATGAAGCCATGCTCTCCGAAGGTGTTGGGCAAGCCTTCCTTCCCAACTGCAGCCTCATCCCGTGTAACACCTTTAGCAACGGCCTGGAGGGCACATTCTTGCCAAGTTTGCAGATGGCATCAAATCAGGGGCACTAGTCAATGTGCTTTTAATTCAGAGAGACCTGAGCAGGCAGGAGGAACAGACTGACCAGGAACCTACACGCAGCAAGAACACACGCAAAGCCGGGCGCCTGGGAAGGAGGAATCCCCTGCAGTAATGGACTGGGGCTGGCCAAGCGGGGAACAGCCGTGCTGAGGATGGACTGGGGTGCTGGGAGACAGCGAGCCGAGCCGGAGCCAGCAGCGAGCCCTGGCAGCAACAGCCAGCAGCATCCTCAGCTGTATTCACAAGGGAACAGCTCGATGGGAACACTTACCCCCATTTATCCAGCACTCCTTAGACAATATCTAGAATGCTGCATCCAGCCTGGGGCTCCCCGCACAGCGAAGGCACGGATGGACAGGTGTGGGTTCAGCAGAAGCCCATGGAGCCAGCCAGGGTCTGGAGCACGCGAGGACCGGCCGTGCGCGGCTGCCGGTGCCGCGATGCTCCTGGTGATGCAACATCCTGCAAACCAAAGGCAACAGAAGAGGTTGAGAAAGTGCTGGTTTCCATTAAGACGTGAAGGTATCGTTCACTAGGGACAGAAGCAGCAGGTACAGTCTGAAACCCTTGGGGCACATAGGGTTTTGTCTTTAAGGGCAGTTTCTGTCTGGGGTGCTTGGACTAGTTTCTGTACAGACACGTTTGCAATATTTTGGTTGTTGTGGTTGGACTGGTTGAAGCTGTGAGCTGCAATCAGTCAAATAAATAAGTGGTTTGGGAACTGCACAGCCAGGGAAAGGAGAAGCTCACAAACAAGGTCCTGCATGTGCAGAGACCAACGCTGAGGCATCACCAGGATTTTTAAGCAAAGTCCTACCTGAGAAACACAGAAGAAAGCCAGCAGATGATTAGTGGGAGACAAAAGAAAGTACATTCAAGAACACTGCCGTGGCAAAGGACCTGGAATTTTGTCATTTGACCGGCCGTATTCCCGCCTTGCCTGAATAAAAAGGATGGAGCCTAAAGGCTGTACCTAGGGTGACCGTCTCTACTTTTTGAAACAGAATCAAAGGCAAAGAATCTATTCCATTGACAAAATAATTAACTTATTAATAACTGCATGCATTTAAGTTCAGGACTGAATGATATCAACTAAATTTAATTAACATCTGTGCGATGCTTTGAGGGCATAAAATGCCATGTAACTCTAAAGAATTCTTAGAATTAATCCTATTAATCCTATTTTTAGGATTTATTAATCCTAAACCAGGTTTTGCTGCATTAGCACGCCGCTAACTATGAATTTCTCCATAGGGAAAAATCAAGTGGCACTCCAAAGTTTTAGGGCGATTGGTAATTCTTTTGTACGGAAAAGTAATTTTTTTTCCCTGAAATCAAGTTCCACTTGAAACTGGCAGTAATAAGCAAATCAATAGCGATGACATTTTAAAAATTACCCTATTCTTTGTATTGCTATTGATTCTAGCAGAACTGACTAACAAAACGATATACATAAATATACCAAAAAAAGAAGACTTGGATATTAATGTCATCTTTCATCATCATAGGCACTAATATGGCTGGAAAGTATTGATTACCTTAAAAGCCCCTACTAACTAAAGAACTATTGACTTAATATTTTCTCTAATCCTCCATGAAATTTTACAGTAAGTCCTGATGTATTTTCTGTTAAGGGCTTTAGGGCTGAACTATATCATGTACTTATCTGAAGTGTCAGCTCTAAGGCTTATACTGCAGTTAAAGGTGAGTAATAACTCCGAAGATTTAAGTGTGGTTTCAGGGACTCTGGAAATAGTTACATCTTCTGTTGTATATTATTCTGTAAGTTTTGCCTTTTAAATAATCTTTATAATCAGAAAATAATCTAACATAAATTTATTCAGTGGAAACATTGGTCCTGTTCATAATTACTCAGCTATAGCTGTTCTGAAAATTCCCTCCTCATGGTACAAGTATCTTGACAACCATTTTTATTGCTTCTCATTTTCCTATCACTAACACACTCACAATCTAGTTTTTTAAAATGCCAATGAGTTGTATTATCAAAGTTAAATAAGGGAATAGTGAAAGAATACCTACCCAAACATCTGAACTCTTCAGATCCCATTAAAGTGAGGGGATTAGTAATTTTAATATTAATAACAACAACATTAATATCAATATTAATAGTTAATATTTTTGGTTTACATTCCTAGTTTACTGAAGGGAAGGTTACCTGAAAGGTCCACTTACATCTTTACTTTTGCTAAGTTTAGGATGACAGTAACATTTACGGGCTCCAGCCAAAGGCACGGACACCACCACACCAGATCCCGCGTGGCCATGTACCAAACAGGGATTTTCACCTGAGTTCCCATCTGGTTTCGATGCCGCAGGACTGGTCGAACAGGATAAGCTGCCGTGCTGGCATGGAGGAGCTATGAGCCAGGCTGCACCTCAGCCCTGTGGCAGGGAGAAAAACATGTGGTGGCACAGAGCCGGTTTGGTGCATCCTGAATTTTCGGCGATACTTTTCTGCAAGTTCATCCGCTGTGCCTACGCCCAGTGCACCAGAGCGCGAGCACTGGGACTGTGTACAGGCCCCCCTGATGCCACGGCAGGAGCAGCTCTGCCTGAGCCACCTTCGTCCTGACTTGACCCTATAGCACGTTCCTTTCCCGTACAAAACCCTCCAGCCCTTCTACCTCCAAAAACTTCCCCTAGGTCTAATCTGCTGACACAGCAAAAGCCTTTGCACACCCTCAGCAATTCCCCTGAGCCGACTTCTATACATTTCAAGTGCATTTACAGAAATACCTTCATGATATCCAACACCAGAATTACAAGAACATCTCTTTGCTTTTTCAAAAAAGATAAAAGACTTTTAGGTCAAGAACTAGTTGAAAAAACGGTGTAGGAGGAAAAGTGCAATTAAAGTTCCTTCTACCTCACATCCTTACATCACTCCAACAGCATAACACGGCCTCGCTGTGTTAATGCACGTTTTCCATAGTATAGTGAAGGTGATGCATAAGGAGACCCAGCAAAGAAAAATGGACTTTTTTTTCCCTTTTCTCCAGTAGAACTAAGGACTTTTCTTGATCCCATCAGATACGTCTAATCCTCGGTGTTGTTTTTGGCTCAATCCTATAAGCACTTATTTATGGAACTATCTGTCTCCTTAAAACAAACGAGCCAGCACGAGCAGCTTATTCCTGGGCTGTTCTTTCCCTGTAGCCGTGCCCTTAGTAGAGTAGTCAGAACACAACACCTAATTATTTTAACGACTGGAAACGAACTGTGAATTTCTTAAGAGCCATTGAAACAAAACGTTTTCAGCCAATCTACCCACGTTAATAACAGACCGCTAGAGATTGCTTATATCTTCAGCACGATCAAGTACATCTGCTGCATTTCCCTAGTCGATATTAGGCCAAGTGTTAAAACACCAAACCTTGGCTTGCATCCTTCTCAGGAAATAAAGGGAAAGGACAAAAACGGAAACGTTGCAGCACCTCGCACCTGAGCCGTGCCCAGTGGGACTGCTTGCTGCCGTCAGCGTGTGCCCAGGAGAGACCTGGTGGGGATGGGCTGGAGTCACCCCGCTCCTCCGGCAGCTCCCGCAGTGCCCGAGTGGCACCGGCGAGCCCGGGCAGCTGCGGGATGCTCTGCTGCAAAGGGCCCGGTGCGTGTCTGGCCGTGCGTTGTGTCGCCTCCAGACCCGCAGCTATTTCGCTGTCCCAGTTTGGTTATTCTACAAGGGTGTGTAGTGATAGGACAAGGGGCAATGGATTTAAACTGAAAGAGGGCAGATTTAGGTTAGATATAAGAAAGAAATTTGAGGGTGATGAGGCACTGGCACAGGTTGCCCAGAGAAGCTGTGGCTGCCCCATCCCTGGCAGTGTTCAAGGCCAGGTTGGATGGGGCTTTGGGCAACCTGGTGTAGCGGAGGGTGTCCCTGCCCATGGCAGGGGGGTTGAAACTGGATGATCTTTGAGGTCCCTTCCAACCCAAACCATTCTATGATTCTATGATTCTATTCCTGCTCTAACCATGCTGTTCACTGCTGATTTGCTTTTTCTTTGTGCATCCGAGGAAACGCAAATATGGAATATGACCAGGAGGGTGAGACGCTGCAGCCAGTGTTTGCCAAACAGCTTAGCGAGCGTGAGCACCTCCATTAGAGACGGAAGTCAAAGCACCTTTAACAGAGTTTTCAGGCAGTTCTGAGCATCCATGCAGAAAGAAAACACCTAAAATCATGATTCATTTTTAAAAACCCCACCTGAGCTTGAGTCCCTTAAAAATAAAGATGTCCTCACTAATTCAGGGAGGTTTCCATTCAGTCACAAATGCTGGCATGCGTGTTTGGTACACACAACCCTGTACTGGCACTCAGCCCCGTGCTGGGGTGTCAGGGATGGCCCCGGAGGCCGCTGGCAGAGCGGGCACGGAGCCTGCGCAGCGCCCCGAGAGCAGGGCACGGCCACCCAACGCCACCAGCTGCGGAACAACGCTTCTCCTGCGGAAAAACCATACTGCATATCAGATTGCCAGGGGAGCAGTGGTTGAACATTGCTTTTAATGGCTCTGCAAACACGTCTGAGAAAAACACCAAAGCAGAAAAGTCATTATTTACCACTAAATAAACTCCGTTTTTTTTCCCCAATATGGCCTGCTTGCGTTCAGCTACAGCACTGCTCCGTAGATGCCTTCCCACAACTCAGGCAGTATTGCAGTTGCTTGGTCTATGAGCACACACACGTTTTTGCTGTTGGATGTAAAATGGAGCAGAAGGTTTTTCACAGCGTGAAAACAGCGTTGGGTGATGCCAACCACAGAAATTCTCCATCTCAAAGATCGGGGTCTGCATGCCACAGCCCGGCTCTCGGTCAGTAATTAGCAAAGTGTTCAAGGGATCGAGTCTTTTCTCTTTTCTGCTCCAGGAATCCTTTGAGGAGACCACATTCCTCAAAGACAGTAGTTATTGGAATGGATTTAGCATGTCACCTCAAAGGCTCTGCCTGCTGGGAAGGCCACAGATGCTCAAATTTGAGACTCAAGTGTGATCAGTTTGATAAGTTACACAGCAGTCTTTCTCCTCCCTGCTTAGACGCCTGCTCAAACTCTTCTGGAGAGAATATTCAAAATGAAAAATCAGGAAGAATGACATTTTTTTGATGCCAATAAATTTTTTTACAGGTCATCTACCAGCACTCAATGCTCTCCCACAGAGGCACAGTGGTCGTGCGGGACTACGTCCCCCCACGAGCACAGAGCCCTCTGCCATTGCACCAGCAGGAAACTTCACACACGTGCCAACCACCTTGTAAAAACCACCAGTTTTAATGACAAAGCACCAGTGGAGAAAGCCTGGGTCCAGCTGCACTGCCCTTCTCCGTGCCCGCCTACGGCTGTGCGGCAGCAGCATCCGCTACGACACTGGGATCAGAACTGTGCCCCGACAGTCATGTCCTCTGAATTTTTAAATACTGAGTAATTTAACATCATGGTTCTGTTATTGAAATAGTATTGTTTAGCTCACATCACTTTAATAGGTCTTATTACTTCAGCTTGGATGCACACAGCTGATCCCAGAACAGCAGGAGCCCACCAGCCCGTCTCCAACCGCTGGCCCCGTGTCCCAGCTCCCCACCTTGCCTCTTTGATGGAAATAACCATAGTTTATAGCCACCACTACATCCACTGGACCCTCTGGGCTGCTAAACATCCAACTGAGCCCTGCGGTGCCTGTGCTTAGGCAGCCAAAAATCCCGAGGCTTGGTACGAGCGTGCAGTCCTTTCTCCTTGCAAATGATGCCACGTGTGTGCCAGGGAGGGCGGCTAATTCCTCGGCTGTGCCCATCGCTCACACAGCATCGCTTCTCCCAGGCTGATAAACCAAAGAACCACGATGAATTTCTCTTCAGTAATTTCCCTTTTGCCCATTACTGCGTGCACGGTATAATAGAACTGCACATTTCTTTGTGCCTCAGAAATAAAGAATTGTTTAGATGTTTATTAAACAACAGGGTTGAATGAAATTAGTCACATTATGTTGTCTGGAATATGAAAGTTAATTGGAAGACACGATGATTTACTAAAGTTTGAAATACCAAATGGGTTTTTGAGTAAGTTAATGGCAACTAGAATCAGAATGTAACTGTGGAAAATGGAAATTCTATTTTAATTCCTACCGAAGTACTTTTGTAAATGAGCTTGCTCTCGACTCGCTGCGAGAGGTTCACCACCACTTGGTTTGCCTTTACATATTTAAATGCTATCCAAGGGTACGTTAACTACGGCAACCGGATCACATTCCTCATGGGACACTGGAACAGCAATTTGATTTCTCTAAATAAAACACAAGAGACGTTTTCAGACTGTTTCCACCTCCGTCTTTTGTGCCTGCACCGATTTCTGGTGCTGTGGGGGATTTTTCGGTGGAGGAGGCACATCTGCAGAAAATGCCAGCGTGTTCATTCCCCAGAATAAGGCCAAATAACAGGAAGGGATCCAAATTCTCTCAGCATCAGTGGAATAACTCCACAATAGCCCACAGAGCCCAATGAACACCGCACAAAGCTAAAGCTGGATTTATACTGCACACAGCAGAAAGGAAAAGGCGTGCCATTAACAGGAAAGCTTAAATCAGTGGAAGAAGGTGGAAATGTTGCTTTTTCCACCAAAAAAGCCTTTTAATGTGATCGCAAAGAGCCTGAAAGTGCAAAAAGTAGGCAGCCACCAGATGGGGCAGGTGCCATCTCCGGGTCTCCTCGCTCCCCCGGTGGGCAGCAGCTCCCGTAAATTAGAAGCAGCATTTGGTAAATGGTGGGGAAAGAGATGTTGTTTATTTTCAGGATCCTAGGAGCATTTCCAGCAGTGGAGTGTAACGAAAAAAAAAAAAGAAAAAATAAAAAAAGGGGGGAAGGAAAGAAAATAAGAGAGAAGCATCCCTGTAAAATAACCGCTCTGTCACTGCTTGCGACGTGTCGCACGGGGGGCTGGATGCGGAGCAGAGATGCTACGCTGCCCGTGCTCTGCCTCGTGGGACCATCAAAGGCCTCGCTCCTCTTGTCCCAGCTCCTTTCTGAGGGCACAGAACTCAACGCTCCTGACTTTTTTTACCAGGATAGCACAGAGTTTTTGCAAAGACATTTTTGTTGTTATCAAGAGATGATCAAATGCCCCCATCACACCGTGCCAGGAAATATCATCTTGTTTCCTCAGCAATTTTCCATCCTCCTCCTCTCCCATGGAAAAGCCACCCTCCTCCTGCTCCTCCTCCTCCTCCATGAAAGACAAGGTGCCAGCTGGTATTAAAAAAAACAAAAACATTTTTCCTTCTCTCTTTCTCCCCATCATAACATTAACGAGGTTCAATTTTAGTTGTTGTTTTCTACCCCCAGTTTGGGGAAACCTCTTGCTGGCCATGAGCGTGTTACCTGCCCCTGGAAGCTGGGGACAGTCCCGGGAGCTGGTGATCCCTGACTGCAAGGAATTTAATCCAGTTTGCACCAGTTGAGGACCAGATCCTCTCAGCGTTTTATTACAATCTTTTTTTTCCCCTTCATTTCTTTTCACATCTCTCTCCCACTGATCACTTAATCCTTAGGCTCAGCAGGTTGTTTATTGTTTATCTAAACATGTCCTACTGTTGTCTTAATATTCCCTTCCAGCCCTCCTTAAACATTTGGCTTCTCCTGCCCTTTACTAAGCATAAACCAGCCCAGGACTGAATTGCACTGCAGTCCTTTCAATTTAACATCTGCTTATTTTTCTCCAGTTGCTCTTCCACAAAGTACTGTATTTCAAAAGAATCTTGTAGCTCCAATATTTTGCTCCTCTAACAGACCCGGAGCTCCCACAGAGCTCTGCCGAGAGACATCTGAGTTTACTACAGGTTTAAAGATCACACCTTTCCAGAAGCATCAGCTCTTAACACAACTGGAAATTAAAACTATTAACATCTTTTGGATTATTTTGTCTTCAGTCAGAAATAGATTGCTGTTGCAAAGGAATTATTCCTGAGATATTGCTATCTGCTTGTTCCTCTGCAAAGACAGAGGGAAAAAAAAAAATTATGCAATGCTACAAGCTTAAAATATGTGGAAAAGGGAAAAATAACAAATCTGAAACATTTGCAAGTGAAAACATATCATGCAATTCAAATTCCTCTAGAATTTATGAAACAGAAAAGTTGTCAAGCGTCACTCCAAATTTCTCCTTACATTTCTTGCTTTTCACCCCCATCTCCAAACCTCCCCCGAATTCCAGGACCCATGGCAGTGGGCCGGGGAACGGCGAGGAGCGTGGGGAGCACAAACCCCCTGCAGCAGAGCCAGCTCCCTCCCTCCCAGGGCTGACCCAAAGGTGGAATTACAGCTTCAGACTGCTCATGGGTCCCCTCCACGTAAAGGACAAAGTGCCCTTGGACTGAAATGTGAGACAGTCGCACCAGTCGGAAAGATAATCTGCAATTTAAGGAAGCGTAATCCGGGATAACAAGGTTTATCAGGGATCTAAATAATTCTTGAAATTGTATCTACTACATTTGAAAGTCCCCTCCGTTAAGCTGTGTAACTTCCTTCGTTCTCACTCCCATTAGTATTGTAAATTTAGTGATTCCGTGAAGCTGCTTCACCAACGCTTGGCTTGCTGTCAAGCAGGAACTTTGTAAAAGCTGGCTGCCACGCTCACTGGCTGAACTAACAAACAGTATCCAAAGCCACTTGGCTTCACCTTTGCCATGTACCCTCCTCCTTGCTCAGAACTGCTTGGACTAACCATCAGCCCAACTGGTCTCGGTACCATTCCAAACACTTTGTAGGTTCCTTTTGCACATCAAATAGCTCTGTGAGCGTTTGCTCTCTTTTCCTGCATTTTCTCATTGCCCAAGACTAAAGAGCAAAGACATAAGACATTAAAACGCTTTGGCCATTGCCTTTTGAAACCATAGTATCCCTCCAACCACCATCTTTTCCTTAAGCCCAAAGGAGCAGGTGGCAGCTGGAAGCTGAGCTGGGGGCAACAGCAGCAAACACCGTACGGAGCGTTGGAGGGGATGATAACCCAGCCCGAGACACCTGAGAGATGGAGTAAGACCTTCAGACAGAGTTTGGTGGTCATCACTGAAGTGCAGGAGGAGATCTGGGGCTCCCGAGAGGCCCCAGGAGCCTGCGGCAGGGCAGTGACGCTGCGCAGGGACCGACTGTGCCACGGGGTTTGTGCCTGGCACAGCCTGGGAACCCGTTGTTTGGGGGTTCACTGGTTTCCTGCATGAATGTACCAACCCAGTTTTCTGGCAATTCCTGCGTTTATACTTATGAAAAAAATATTGTACTGACTTTTCAGAATACGTACTGGAGAAGGGAAATGGTGATATGTATCAAGTGGGTCCTTTTTCAGTTGCAGCCATTTTAATACGGTTTAGTTGCAGATATATGAAATAAATGCAATAAGGCTCCTGCAAAGCTCATCTACACTCCTTATTAATTCCACAATACCTCCTATCCGTGCATCACTTAATTCCCAGGCCTCCTAAATTACATCTATTTTAAGAAATATTGAGTGAGACACCGGGGTTCGGCAGGATACTTTGTCAGCACATTGATTGGGATTTGCATGGAAGGGCAGTTTGTGCACAGTCCTGTTCCTCACAGCACGCCCGAGTGTTAACCACGACGTGAATTCCCTCGCCATTTATAGCCCTGTTCTTTGCAATTTGCTCTGCTAAGGCATTCGGCTCCCGACAGGTCTCAATTCCAAACGCTGGACTGTTCAGCACAAACCAAAATTACATCGTCGCCCTAATCAATACGTACTCGTGGCACACGCCAAGTACACACTGGTCTCCCAGACTGGGTTTTACAAGGGGAGTTTTCCCCTCCAGCTGCCCTGTGCTGCAGCAGGAATAACTGAGCACGCTGGGCGTCCCACCGCTGCGCCCCGTACCCGCATCCCACCTGTGAGGGGTTCAGACCACCAACCCTTCATCAGAATTCAAATGCCAACACCAAGAAAGATGGGGAGAGGCTGTTCAGGAGGGCCAGTTGTGATAGGACAAGGGGTAATGGTTTTAAAATAGAGGGAGGTAGATTCAGGTTGGATATTAGGAAAAAATTTTTTACCGTGAGAGTTGTAGAACACTGGAACAGGTTGCCCAGAGAGGTGGTGGATGCTCCATCCCTGGAGACGTTCAAGGCCAGGTTGGACGAAGCCCTGAGCAACCTGATCTAGTTGGAGATATCCCTGTTCCTTGCAGGGGGGTTGGACTAGATGACCTTTGAAGGTCCCTTCCAGCCCTAACCATTCTATGATTCTATTATGCCAAATGGAGACAAAACCATGGTACACATCCGTCAGAGCCACCCCAAAGAGCGAACAATATGCAAATCTCTCTCTCTTCACGTGATACATTTTACAGTCTTTTTTTCTCTCATTTTCTCTTCTAATTTTCTGTTCTTTTTATTTCCCTTCCTACTCGCCCACACTCCCCATTCCACCTCCCTCGTTAGCCACCACCCGCAGCCTCTGGCTGCTTCCCACGTCCCACCTCCCTCCTCTGCCCTCCCCCAGCCCGAGGCTCGCAGAGGAGGGCTGGGAATGCCGAGAAGGACCAAACCCAGCCCTTGTCACGCAGCCCGTGTCCTTTACAACAAGCCTGTGGTCTTTCTGCCAGCTGTGATCGTTGGGGAAACCTGCCTCCTCGATTCCCCTGCAAGAGAAGCAGAAGTAATGCTGCAGTTTTTATTCCTCTTACACAGCTCCATGACAATACATGTAAAGCAAAGCTGGTCAGGAGATCCCCTCCCTTCAACCAGCTGCTCACCTTGTTTCCTATCACTTAAAGCCCTACTGGTGACTGGTTTGGGTGAAGAATTCTGAGAAACCCAAAAAATCCATAATAAGAATCAGATTGGATAAATAAAATACATACGGAGCCATCATGGAAACAAAACTTTCCAGCTGTGGAAATCCCACTCCTGCAACAGGAGCAAAGGGCTTCCTTCTTCTGCACGTCTGGGTCTGCGGCTGGCACGAGGAGAGATGCCTGAGAAGGGGGAATCCAAGCTACAGACCAGCTCAAAGGTGTATTTGTGTCCATGCTCAGGAAATACAGACAGACAGACTGGGATTGCACCAAAAAGCACCGATTTCCTGCTGATGGGAGCAAAAGAAAAGGCAAGCCTCTTGTCAGCACCGCACGTCGGTAGTGCAGCACGGGGCCAGGGAGATGGGACAGAATGAAATGCCTGCAGTGTTTCCTCCCAATGTCTTGAGTGTTGCTGCCCACCGTGATGGAAGCGATGCCAACCTCTGTGAAAAGGTTTGGGAAGCTGCCAAACGTGTGAAAAACACTTTATAGATTATTCAGTTCAGAGGGACTGTTCCAGCACAAAAGTAATACTTACCTGTCACTACCCACCATGGACAGAATAGCAGTTACGCCTTTGCCACTACGCAGCAAGCTTCAAAATGATGAAAAAACTAAAGACAAAGAAATATACGTTAGGGAAGACAAACAAATATATGTTAGGGATACGTTGGCCTCTGCTGAGGGCACCTTGCCCTTCCTGGGAGGACCCTGCCACATTTTTGCCTGAACAGTTTCCACTAATGAAGTTAACCAGCATCTCAGAAGTAACACACAGATGTTACACGGCATTAGACTGTCACATAGTGATTAAAAAACCCCAACGCCCCCGTGACAGGAGCAGTCAGTTCAGCTACATGTTCAGAATGGACATATTTAAACCTTGGAAGATTGCTGCCAGTCTTTACCCGTGAAACATGGAAGCACTGCATGGGGTGGGGCAGACTCCGTCTTTAAATCCTTCCAAGACATCCGCTGTCATCTTGCTCGGAAATGGCAAGGCAACCCAAAAGCTCAGAGGAATATAATAACCCCCTCCCTCTCCTTCCTGACTGCCAGAGCCAAACGTGCTTTCTCTACATCCAGCCTTGATCAGCCCTTCCCCTGATTTTTCTGTGCTGCATCTGAGTATTTAGTGCGCCTGTCGTTAGCACAGGGCCAGAAAAAGTCAGGATTTTGGTTTCCCAGTCCCTGATTTTCAGACTGTCTGAAACGAGCCTCCCAAGAGCTGCTCCAAGCAAACCAACTGCCACGAGCCCCGCGACCGGCTCCCATGGTGGCTGCTCAACCACACGTACGCCGACGAAAGCGGAGCTCGTGCTTCCAGCGTGGCACAGGCTGGCTCCTTCCATCGCTCCGGGGAGCTCCGCTGGTTTCGGTACAAGCAGCACTTACAACCTCCAGACCTTCCAGCCGCCGTGTGCGAAGCTGCAGAGGGGCACTGGAAGCAGCAAGTCTGAAAATCCATCCTGCAAGTGCAACGGTGCCAAACGTGCCAGCACCGTGTAATTAACATCCATCATCACTAAAGACGGAGGACTCGACTGTCAGAAGAGACCTGGAGGCGACTGCTCGTCCATCCAAATTTTGGGCCGTGCGCTCGCCGACAGGTTTGCGTGAATCCCCATCTATGGTGGCATAAAAAGCCTACGTGCTCCGTGCAAACGCAGCCGGCGGGTGCTATCTTTGAGATTCAGTAAAAACCATCCAAAGAACAGATGGAGCAGGGCATCTGCAAACCGAAAATAGACATTTCTTTAAAAATAGATGAAAGTAACATTTAATTTAGTTCAAAGGTTGAAACGAACCATTAACCCACCTAAATACCTGCTTGTCATGTATATTTGATTGTTTTCTTTTCCATTTGGATTGTGTTCTGCCCTTACACGATGACCACAGCTTGTTCTGAACTGCCTGGCCATGGAGAAGGTTTTTATAGTATTCCTGTATGGAAAAGACAAGATTTCTGGGCAAAAATAGATGCCAAAACCACCCAAAATGCTGTTATGAAGAATTATTAGTCAGTCCCTGAATGGGAACCTGTGTGTTTGGCACAAAGAGAACATAAAAGCTGGGTTAGGCAGCAGGGCAGCAACAGGGCAACACATTACAAATATATGTCTTCAAAAACACCTGCTACTTGAACACAGTTTGGTAGAACTCCTCATGTTAAGAAATCACCATTTTCCTTCTTTTTCTTCAAACCAGGACAAAACTGGGGAAAGCATCGCTCCTTCCGGAGCGCAGCATCCCACCAGCACTGTGCAGCTGGGCTCACCCTTGCCCAGCACCGCTCTCCCTGGTGCGTGGAGGGTTGTCCTACATGACCCAAGAGAACTTCTAGGAGTGGGAGATACAAACCACTTCCCTAATATCAGATCAGTTGCAAAAGATATTTTAGAAGTAGCTAATTAACAGGCAGCTGATAAAGCTGATGTGAGCAGATACATGATGTTTGCAGTTACTCTGGCTGCAGCTCTCTGTTTTTCAGAGTCCTTGAAAAATTCATTTTCTTCACAACCCTACTAATAATAATTTATTAATTACTCTTATTCTGAATCACCATAATTTCCTCACTCACAAGTATAATTTCTCCCTCTCTTTTTCACTTAAATGTAGTCAGGACCCTGAGTACATGCCTCCTCTGTTTGACTGTTGTCACCTTTGGGCAGTACGTGTGGATTTTGCTCTATGTTTGAGAAAGAGAAGGGCAGTAGAACATGAAAACTCCCATGTCACGGATCCAGTTTAGTTTCTGGCCACCAGAAGTTTCTTCCAAGGCAGCAGCCCTCTCTGTGACCAAGTTTCTCCCATATCAGACACTTACACGGCTCCAGCAGCAGCGTACACAAGATCCTCAAAGTCTTAAATATTTTCTCTTTGGAAACTCCTGCCAAGGAAGGTTGTTTTTCAGTTGAGATACTGAAATGCAAAGAGATCAAGACCTGGCAGAGCTTGACCAGGCAGAGAAACTATTTTCTCAGTGCAAGTGGCACCTTAAACACCAGGACATTTTTTCTGCACATACACGATTCCGGAGCGGTTTGTGTGTCCGGTGTCCTGGTGCAGCATCTGGCTGTAACTCCCTGATCTTTCTAACAGCTGCAGCCAGAGCTACTTTGGCAGGTTTGTCATCATAGTTGTGTCAATTAGGGGCATGGAAATTCATCCTGCTAACCAGCTTCATTATGAAAACAAGTTATTACATGTAGATTCAACTAACGTGAGCATAAAAATGCTCTCTTTCTTAAGCACCATTTGGACAAATGGTTTTTCCCTCTTTGTGGAAGGTTTGGTTTTTCAGCACAAGCTGCCTCTCCAGTGGAGGGGAGGTGGGGTAATCATCTCCTAATTAATGCTGGCCTGGCTTTTCCATTCTTTAGTGGAAGGTATTAGATGTTAGTTTGCTTACACAAAATTCAGACATAAAAAAAGAAATCATAAAACCACTCCTGTTTTGGTTAACGTCAGGAAAATTTGTATTCAAGACAATACTACCATTGGGAGCCTGTTTCTTCCCTGTTTTACACCATCTTCCAAGAAAAACCTGAATAAAAGCTACTCAGGAGTTCAGAGCCTATTTTCTGAGGAGGTGAACCACATACACCCAAAGAATAAAGTGACAATTCCTTCATGTTTCTGAGTTATGGATTAGAAAAAATAGCCTCAGCAACACTGATCAATGGGAACTTCAAAGAGAAATGTGGACCATCTATTACATTTTCTCCCAATTACCGTCCTTCTGCTGAGAATTGCATTTTATGTGCCTCCTAGGCTTCCAAAAAAAGGGAGCAGGATTAAAAAAAAAAAGTTCATATGAGAGTTTTACCTTTTTATTGCATTTAAACACCACACAGCTAGTTAAGCTGGTAGTAAATCCTGAACTGCTGTTGCAGGTGAGACCAGTTTGAGAGTCTCTACAAAATCATGAGAATTTATTTTTTTTTTACTTTGTGGTCAAAGCAAGTAAAGGACAAAGGCATTAAAATATATTTTTTGGATTGACCCGCCCCCTAAAAAAAGTTTCATCGGCCAAACATTTGAAAACACTTATTTCAAGGTGACTTAGTAGCTTTTGTCCAGCTCGGTTAGGTTTTACACTCCTTTAAATCCCTCAAGATTGCATTTTTAGTTAACCGTGAGATGAAAGCACCATTTGGAAAACGTCTCTCAAAGTTGTCATTTTTTTTCTGATCATTTTCTTTCCTTTTGCTCACAATTATTTGACAAATTTTATCAAAACCCATTAACCATTTCCAGGAAGCTGAAAATAATTTACCTTATTTTGTTGGGTGAACTTTAGTTCTTTAGCACATTACTTCAATCTAATGAGTTGCTGGGACCTGTTTTTGGAGAGGAAAGGAGAGCTGATCGCTTCCCTCATCTTTTTTACTGGAAACCACAGATAAATGGGATTCTATTGTTCGCTCCTTAAGGTGAACTGTATCTCCCTCCACAACCTAACCCAAAGGTTTCATTAAAGTGGAAAAATCACACCTGAAGCCAGAAAAACACTGGAAAGGAGGAAAAATAGCAGCCTCACCTCCTGAGTTGTTGGTACTTTTCCACAGTGTTTTGTTTTTTTTTTTTACCTCCAGCCCATCAAGTGCCCAGCAGGTCCCATTGCTCCTAATTGCCCCGTTGGAGAGCGAGCAGTTTCTGGCTGGTAATTTCCACCTGCTTCAGGACATGTCACACGTTGGCTTTGGGGAGGCAGAGGCTCTTAGCACTTCAGAAGCACTCTCAGCAGCAGCAGGACCTGCCCTTTAAACCCTTTGCTCCAGGTTGCCGAGCGGTCACGCGGGCGAAATAGCAAATTATCCCACGCTTTGGCACAAACTCTTGGATGACACTGGCACACCGAGGAGAGGTGTGTGACCAGAGGCATCTCCCTTTCTCCCTGCCACTGGAATTCACAGGCTGGTGCCTGCACTGACAGGAGCACGTACCCCTTCGTGACTAGTTTGGTTTAACTACCAACAGCACAGAATTAAATGATGTGATCTTTAAAGATCATTAACGCGTCCTTATTCTCAGTTCAGTGTAACTATGAAATCACCCCTGTGGTTATCCAGAATTAGACATGGCTTTATTTTGCAGGGCACAGATAACAATAGATTATATTCAGGAAATCATGTAACAATTATCTCTAAAATTAGTCCGTGCACAGGGGACTGGCGAGCCGGATTGGAAAAAATGAATTTTTTTTTCCTCCCACTCCAAATCCTGCCTCCTTAACCCATACCACCTTGATAACTCATAAATCATTATTTATTTGTGAGATATTTTGTTCTCACACAGTTTCACGCCTCGCAATACCCAAAGAGATCAAAAGCCCTCAAATACTTTGTGAAGGCAACTCTAGACAGATCTGCTTTGCAAACGCCAGGTGTCTGTACCGATGTCTGAAGAAGCAGGGGTTTGTTCATCAGGTGGGTATCAAATCTAACCGATGCTGCTTGCACACGAGTGGTTTAGTTGAAAGGCACACCCAGCTATCACTGTCCCCTCCAGTGGCTGCAAAGTTGAAGGGTCCTACACCAGCTTGAAGGATTCAACTAGGTCAAAGACTGAGTAGACTTAGTTCCTCCCACGTCCCTAACTAGGTGTGACGAATGCATAGATCTTGTCACCTCCACCTGATTCACAGAATCATAGAATGGTTTGGGTTGGAAAGGACCTTACTGATCATCTAGTTCCAACTCCCCTGCCATGGGCAGGGACATCCTCCACTACACCAGTTTGCTCAAAGCCTCGTCCAACCTGGCCTTGAACACTTCCAGGGATGGGTCATCCATCCACCCACCTACTGAATGAGGTAAAAGTAGCAGCGCATCTTTCAGACTAGTTGATGAAAAAGGGAGGAGATGAACTTTAGAGGAAGCTGTAGACTGCTTTCAAGTCAATGAAATTCTGTGTGGGTTTAAAGTAAAGCAAGTACTTTGCTGGATCGGGGTCAGAGTGCTCAGCTTGTGCAGGTATAAATAAGAACAACATAAATTTTCACTCAAGAGTAAAAAAAGTCAAGTGCTTACTTTTTCTTAGCACATCCAGGCAATGAGGCTCTCCCTGGAAGAGATGTAACTCTCCATGGATGCTGTGTCCTACACTTAGTGCCCTATTTCTCAGCATTTCTCAACCCCTTGTACGTTGCTAAGCACAAGACTTCAAGCAGAACTGCGTGTTCAGTGAAGGCTCTGATCATGCATCTTTGTAGAGGGAGAAAGAGCAGATTCCTTTTGGCAGCAAGAGAAAGAAGAGACGAATGACAGAAAGTTCTGATCACTCGTCAAAAACTACTCTCTGCTGAAATAAATACTTCCAAACCAGAGGCAGCAAGTCCTTAAGTTTTTGTAGGAGTGAAATTATAACTTTAACTGTAGCTCATCAATGGTTTTGATTAAAAAATTATTGAATTTAAAGGAAAAAAACTGACCTTGGAGCTCCTGCAAGGCGGACTGTTTTGCTCAGATAAAAAGCTGTATCGCATCAACAGTGCCTGGATTTGTGAGCGATGTATTCCCGTGGAAAAAGTCAAAACAATAAGCGGAGCATTTCACATAATTAAATGACTATTAACATGACTGATTTTTAAAATAACTATTTTGTTTAACAGAAGAAGTTAGATACCAGAAATACAGCTGCTTCTTTAAGAGCTAGGTTTAATTTTAATGAAGATAATAGTATAGGTTTGCATTTGCAGCACCTGACATGGACTACAGCACCCAGTAGTAGTCCCAGAAAATAGATTTAACACTCAGGGCCCATCTAAGTGAAAGCAGTCTTGTTAACTGCAGCTACACAAACCTGTCATTCGCACGCACTAACACATTAATGACAATTTCACTTGAAAATTGCATCTGGGTTGGATGGCTGCCGACGGGGAAAGCAGTTTTGCATCCAGAGGTTAATGGGTTTACTTGTGGGAATCAGGAAAAACACCAATTCATCTTTCATTCTGTAGCAAGGGAGGTTATTTGTGGGGTTTTTAACGGGAAAGACTACAGCCTGAAATCTCACCGGCGGGGTTTGCAGTGTCAGCGTTTCTAAGGGGCTGAGCTGGATGAGGTCCTGACCAGTACTCGAGACAGCAACCTCCCAGGGAAACTTCCCAGCGCTGCTTTCACCGATTCAGCCATTCCTCAACCTTGAGTAAAGGGGCATTATTCTTCGAAAGACCATCATTTGGACAAATCGAGTGTGGCAAGGCAGGGAGCCTAGCAGTGCCACGGCAGAGCAGGAGCTACAGGCAGCTGGGGAAGGAACAGGACAGAGCTGTTCAAAAGACAATATACCCAACAGCATCTGTGTTATGGACCTCTTCCAAGAAGAGAAGGCTGATTCGGTCATTTAGTTATTTACATTCACCATCCCAAGTCCTTTTTGATATTTTAATTGCACAAGGCATTTTTTTCTGCTGCTTCCAAAATACTCTTTGTATGGAAACTGCTGAGGAAGCACCACGGAGGTAATTGCATCCCAGCAGGTCTGGAGCAGCCCCCGCACATGTCTGTGTCTTCCACTCCTGAGCCACTGCCAGCAAAAGTGAAAGAGAACAGAGTCTGCTGGACCAGTCCTCACTCTTTTCTGATGGCACCAGAGCCTCTGAGGATGTTTAAGGTACAACCTACCCGTGCTACCAGAGTGCCTGAAGCTCCAGCAGCAGGTTGTGGCTACTGGGGAGATGTTTTGGCTGCGTGGCCACAACCAGAGACTGCAGCCCCTCAGCACCCAATGTCTGATCATAACAAAATGAGGCAAAGCTCAGTCCTAAAAGCAGAAACCTGAAGCAACCTTCCCCGTGATGCTCAGGACACCAGCAGACATCCCTGCTCAGCCTGCGCCGAGGCTTTGTGCTGATGGTGGTACCGTGCCTGGCTGATGTTATGTGCTTACCTCTGAACTCATCTCTGAAACGAAGATGCTCTTTTGTAATTCTCAGCTGGGAAAATCCTCTCCTTCCAGGCTCCTGGCTGCTTTTCACATCAAATCAACCTTCTGCAAACAGGTTTAACTTTCTGACAGCTCTATCTTGATAGGTAAAACTGTATCAAACAGTGGGTTAAAAATTGTTTTGGGACAAACAGTCTGCAAAAATCATTACTTTGAGAGTCTTTACCTCTGAAAAACATTTCAGATATTTCAATCTTGGCCCTGTTAACACTCTGAATATGACAAAGGGCTGAAAAGAACCTGGCTTCCCCGTCACCGTGTGCATCCCCTGTGGCTCTCGCAGTACAATAAGGCAGCTGCAGGTTTGTGACACATGACATTTTCTCCCTGTTTGGGTATATATGCTAAACAGTGTGAGTCCACACAAGCTGAATTTTTACCTGTCAATTGCCATAACAGGTCCCAGGTTTGGGCATTTTTCTAACGGAAAACAAGGTTGTCAAGGAAATAAATGTTTATACAGAACATTGGATTTATCACCGGAGTAAATCAGACGATGTTTGGGAAAAAATCATAGTGGAATTTATCTACAGCCATAGCAATTTATTAGATCCTTCTTACCATAGTGCCTGAGAAAACCCTTCTTGCAGGGGGTCTCCCTGGGAGCTCAGCTTGGCTGAGAAGCCGTGGGAGGAGAAGTAGCACAGCGAGGACCTGGGAGCCAAAGGAGAGGATGAGGTGGTTGCTGCTGATGGACAGACTGGCCCATCGTGCCAGGTACACAGGCTGGGAGGTGAGGATGGGCTGGAGACCTGCTGTCTTACCTAGATGGTCATCACAGCTTTCAAGGTCAAACTGGGCAGCTGCCAGGAGATGAATTCAGAAGTTCACGGTGCAGATGATCAGCAGGACTGGGTTCTCGGTCTCCTTAAATTGCCTCTTATTAAGAAGAAACAGTTGCACAGCGAAGAGAACTCATTTCCCAGATCCCAGGCTAATACCACGCAGTCATATTATTGGCTTTGGTCTTTAATCATTCCAGATACACAGCTCCCACTGATGTCAGCACAGGTTTTACATTCTTGCAAAATCAGCTTCTTTTTTTTTTTTTTTTTTTTTTTACAGCAAAATCCCACACTCAGCTTTAGTGGGAACTGGGTGGCAAAACCACAGTGAAAAATCCCAGGCAAGTCTCCTTTTTGACCTGACTTAAAATTAAAAACGCAATAAATAGCACTCAGCAGAGATCTAAGAAAATGTTGTATGATTGCAGAGCAGCAAAGGGTATGCTTGCTTTTGTGATGATGCCTTTGTATATGCACATAAATATACTTTAAAAAAACCAAAGATTCATGTATGGACTGGAAACAGAGACTTCCTACGTGCCCCTGTTGCAATCCTACATACAAACACAAGGCTTTTGAGTTTGGGTTATAAACACTGAAGAGGAAATGTTTACATTCATGCATCTTCTACTGAAACTGCTTTAAAACGCCTGTTTAAACACTCTGACCATGGAGTACTGGCTCCCTGAAAGTAAAAACAGTTTACTGGATAGCAAGCTATAATCTGCCTCTGTGTGCTCCTGGATAAAAGAAGGTTATCTGAGGTCGTGCTGCTTCGCTAGCCTCGACCAACTCCAAAGAGAATGAGAATCCCTTTAATTAAGGTTATCAAGTTACCTTGCATTGCTTGGCTTTCACCGCAGAAAAGACGTGATGCTCACAGGTCAGTTGATATATGGGATCCTTAGGGCAATTTGCTCATGCCTCCATAGCCCAACTTCTCCTCTTTTTTTTTTTTTTTAAGCAATACCAAAAGTTTGACCTGCGATGACTTCAGCGTTTTCTTGCCAGTGCCTTTCGGGTGCAGGGTCCCATCAAACAGAGGATGCTCTGCTGCATTTCCCTGGCTATGGAAGCTGTAAAGGCATTGCCAAGCCCTTATGATGCCACCCTCGAGCAGGTGCAGGTCCTCTGGGACACAGGGGCATCAGGGAGCAACGCACAGGCAGGACCACAAACTGGCATGTTCCCAGGAGAGCAGAGAAATAGTTTTTCGCTTTTACATTTTTGTACTTACTAAGATATAACCTTATTCTTGGAAAATGTCTCTTACTCCATGAATCATTCCTGTGGGTAGAAAAAAATATTTTCTTCTAAAAATAAATCAGAAAGCTCACAACAATTTCCTGAGTTTATCAAATTTTTGAGGGACTGAAAAACTCTTAAACTTAATTTAGGATTCAGTTTTCCCCCCGCAGTTTCTCAGCCCTGGTAGGAGCTGTAGGTATTTGAGTCTGGAACGCAGATATTTTCAAATTTATTGTCGGTATGACAATGATTATGTAGCCCATTGAGATCGAGTGGTGTGATTTAATGTTTTGGAGGCATTTGTCATGTTTGATGAATGTGTCTGGTGATTTCAGGGCAATGAAAATGTGAGATTTCCAGCCGGCGAGAGATAAAGGATGCTGGCTGATACACAGGGTTATGGCAGTGGTTATACAAGGTTACAAAAATTTTATTTGTTTCTCATTTAGAGTTTGAGAGGAAGATGGGAAGGAAGATATGCTTTAGCTGGCTCCCCAAGGTGGAGCTAGATAGGCTGTGTAGACATTTCTAACGCTTGGACAAAACTTACTTGGGAACTAATAGAGAAATTGAGTCAAACAAGCCTCAGAAATTTCAGCCATATCCAGATAGTGTCCAGAAATTTATGTCTCACTTCAGTTTAAAGCTCACGGATACAAACAGCTTCCTGTGAAAACAAGGTATTTTGAAGCGTGTTTTGTATTGCACCTTTGCAAACAAACCATCTCACCCTGTACGGCACGGGGACATCCCGTTTCAAACACAGGATGCCAGAGAAAGTGCCTGGAATCCAATTTGATTTTTATATTATCACTGAATCACTGATGGCTTTCGGAGAATGGAGATGTCTTTATCAAATGTGGAGAAATGGCACAACGTGGAGGTAATCAACAGCTCAGAAGTGCCATTACCACCTCTGACAGAGCCACCTCCAGTTCCCTGAAAGCCATCATTGCTACGACAATAACTGGTAAAGACCATAAAAAGACCATAAAAAAAGGATATCTTTCCTGACAATTTCCTATCAGGCATTTGTTCTGTAGTAAGTTACAGTAATTCAGTAGGAAACATCCCAAATGTGAGCCCGAGAACAGCAGTCTCCATGGATTTGAGAATTACCTCTATACCCATCTTTGTGCATCTCTTTGTGGGCAAAGGGGGCTGCGGTGACAACACAAGGATAAGGATAATACAGATGACACATGGCCACAGGCAGCAGCCCACAGGGAAACCCCACATCCTCACTGCCATCACCAGTTTCTGATGAAGCCATACTCTGTGGCAAGGTATGACCAAGACTAAAAAGCAGCAACCTCTTCTAATATTGGAAACAGCATTTATTCACTTCTCATACATCTTTTTCGGAGTCAAGAGATTTTTTTTTTTTGCCCGATGCCTTACAGCCCTTGGACCTGACAAGTGCCTACAGCAAGAGGCTCTGCTTTCAGAAGAAATCCACACCTGAAATTCTGAATACACGAGAGATGCCATGCTGTGTTTTTCAGAAATTGGCTCGTAAAAACTCCCACATTCCTACCAAATGCCAAGTTAGCTCACTGCACTGCATCTGCCCCAATTCCCCTTCACAGTTTCCACGCCGCGTTGCTCACCGCTCCCTGCTCTAACCAGTTGCTTTGCAGTTATGTGCTTTCCGCGCCGGAAAACACTTCCATTCAGAGTTTGCTGAAGTTTCTCTTATGAGAGGATGTATGTCATACTTAAATAGGAGATTTCTACGCAGCCATGCATTTATTGAAAGCTTGTCTAGAAGTATTATGTGTCCAAGCAAGTCCATTTGTTTTTCCTGCTTATCATAAGCTTCAACTTCCATGTATAGGATCCACTGAGAAATAACATCCACAGAAATCTGTCCCAATCAAGTCCTTCTGATCTAGGATCCCCATGACATCATCAGTGTTTTAAAAACTTAGAAAGGCTGAGATATCACAGTGACTTCTTCCTTGGAAAAAGGTAGTAAAAAGTGTGTGGTTTTCTCTTTCTCTATTACTCTTAATTCCTTTGACTTCTGGTTTGGTAAATATTATGCATATGTTGACTCAAACCATTGCACCTTAAAACGTTATGATTAACATCAGTCTCCAAGCCTATTCCATTGAAAATTCCTCTCGATTTCAGTATCTTGCCCTGAAAAACACAAAATGCTTTTAGCTCACAGAGTTGTCCTCCAAGAGCAGATAAAGAACAGTGCTTACTTCATTAATGGATATTTGTAAGTAAGTTCAGATGTACCAGTGCTAGTCCATCTTCTGCAATATTTTAGTCTCTAGTTTTCAGATGGAAATACTCCATATTAACTACTACCTTAATTTACATTCTGTTACTCAGGGTTTTCAAAGAAAATATATTTCATTCATATCCAGTAAAAGCAAACCCATGTTCTGCTGCTATTAGCTGAGCTTTAACTGAATCCAAAGCTCGGCTTTCGCTTAACAAAACCAGCTTTAGATGTACTACAGCATCAATCCATACAGTAGTACTTATGAGGAATAAATTGATTTTCTCATTTCTCTATGTTGGCTAAAAATGATTCGATTATGTATTTAGCTGCTAATGGAAACTCATTAGTAGATTTTCATTTCATGCTCGTTTGCACCTGCGATCCATTTCTTCTTGTCCAAAGTACCGTTTCGTTCAGGTTGCATGCTATAAATTTTCGTGCATATAAACTGATAAGCATCAGCCAAAATTCAGTATACGTGGCCTGAAATGGCTCAGGGCCAGCATTTTTACAACAGCATCATTAAAGCAACAGATCTCTGGTGATTCATTGTCACTTATGACTCTGCATATTGATGTTCTAACTTGCCTCTTCGTTTACGCATTAATTCTATTCTCTTTGCTTGCGACAGTCCCTTGACATTTTCCTGCTTGTTGATCCCTCGCGTTCTCCCGGAGCCCCACAAGGCTCCCATCCATCTTTTTTAACCCAAAGATGGGACATGCTGGCAAGTACCCACCCAGCCTAACTTTGGGCACGGAGTCTGGATGCCGGAGCGTGGAGGGCAGGGGCGAGTGGGTCAGGGCACTCCACTAGTCCCAGTGGGTCATCCCACCATTCCACCTCTGAACCACCCTCATGGGTTCAAACCACCTAATTTTACACGGGATGTAAATTCTCCCCTGGGGGCTAAGCTGGCACCTCGCAGGGGCAAACCCTCCAGCTGTGCTCGGCCACTCCGTCACTTCGATCCCAGTAACGTTTTCAAACTACGAATGGTTGTGAGGATTAAGTACTGTGCATACACCCAATTATTTCAATGTATTTCTTTGTATTTTCACCATGATTAAACCCAAATGCTGAGCTCAGATGAGATCTTTTTGAAGAGCAGGCTGCATTCGAGGGTTGAAACAGACACTGATTGAAGACTGACTTGCAAAAATCAGTTCCTTTATCAGGCTAACACAACATTAACATCAGTGCAGTAACATTTTCAGCTGTTCCTGAGTTTTAAACCATAATCTACACCACTATTAACCTAGTTTAGCTGCACTTGCTTTGATTCGTGCTGCATATTTTGTTCTGCACTCGGAGTTTGAAAAACAAGAGGAAGTAACTCTTGCAACAACAGGAGTTTATTTTGATGTTGTTTGCCCCCATTACAACTTCAGTAATTCTGAGCTCAGCATAAATTTGGCAGAGCAATGGGGCTGGGCCAGAAGTTTGAGCCTTAGTCACATTTTCATGCAAGTCTATGGGCCTGCAAAGGACAAGGAAAGCATCCCAGTCCCACCAGGGCTAAGGCTCACTGAAACTTTGTTTGGATAAAGAACACCAGCATTATATCACTGTAATATCATAATTATCCCAGTAAAAATCTCTGATGTTCAATAAAACTCTGGTAAAACACATGCTTAGTGGACACTTGTTTTATTTGAGGGGATAACACCTTATTCTAACCCAGCCAAACCCAGCTACCGTGCCACCTGGTAGTTTTGGGTGGTTTTTTAACAATATAGCTCAACTATACTTTTAACTGTACCGATCAAAGGAATGTATTTTTGCCCTGAAAGCATTAAGTAAGAAAACAAGCCTAATGATCTCAACTAAGTCAATGGGAGAGTCGTTGCTGTCCTGGTGTTTAGAGGGGGACCAGAGGAAACCCTCCATGCAGACCAGCAACACGGGCTCCCGATGGAGGGAAAACCATCGAGCTGAGCCAGCTCTACCTCGTGATGGCACCTCACCTCTTGTCTCTAAGACCTCCTTGGTCCACAGCAGCACAGAAACGGCGACACAGCTTCAGGGGTTTGGCACAGGTCCCACCTCCCAGCTTCTCATGTGGGCAATATTCTGAGACAGATGCAAAAGCCTTGTCAAGGGGTATGGATGAGACGAGATGCTTTTTTAGGAGATGTCTTCAAAGCATCTTCAAGTAGTGACCACTGTCTTCCTTTTCGCTCTTTCATCTCCCTTTGCTTTTGGTCATGGGAGACAGAAAACATCTCTAAAGCTCAGCCAGACCCCACACAAGTAAAAAAGCAGAGTAGCTATCTCCACTTACCCATTCAATATTCCTTCAAGCATTTCCAGCTTAGTCGCAGACCACTCTGAGCTGTACCACCCAATGTTGATGGAAAGTCTCCCACTGGTAGTAACTAGAAGTAACAAGTCCAGAGGTTAGAGGCATAGGTCGTAGCAGATGACCATAACTTTCACATCAGAAGTTGCTGGGCATTTTATTTTGGAGTTTTGAATTAAACATCCCCCCTGCCATGTTCTGGTTAGTGAAGCGGAATCTGATCATAATAATTATGTCACCTTTTGTTTTCGTATAAAAATGAAAAACTTGTTCAACTTCAGTAGACTTATTCTCAACTGATCCAAATATGAGAACTGAATCTGTTAGTGCTGTGTATTAATACAGTCCCCACACAGAAAAAAAAAAAGCTTGCCATGAAAATATCTATCTTATCAACCAGCTTAACCCGCTGAGGGTCTGCCTGTATTCCCCACCAGAGTAACTGAGAACAGGAATGGCTTCTGAATGTGCTCGTTAAGTGGTCATGATCAATACAAATCTATTTTTCAATTAAGTAGAAGATACTGGGTGTATGTGTATTGCCTGCAGGCCAAAACAGTTTTGAGTAAAACTGGATCCCAGAATATAAAGTTGTGTTGATTTTGCTCCGTCTTTTAAACGAGCTTTACCAGCATGCAACTCCAATCCTTGTGAACTCTGCAGATTGAATTTCCTTGCAGTAATGACCACTAGGAATTAGTGAAATGTTAATCTTCCCCCCTGCTGGGTATGATTATACATGAGTCTAATCAACCTGCTTATGAAAGAAAGTAATTTCTGCTTTTACAGAATTTTTTGTTGTTGTTGTCTGCTGTAGTTCTTGAGGAACTGTGAAATTCCTTACCCTATATTTTAAAGCAAAAATAATAATTAAATTAAAATGTGTAAAGGGGAGCAATGGAGGCTGATAGTAATTGCTTTACAACAGATACAGTAATTGATGCTCTGAGGATTTATTTCAAAGCATGGGAGTCGAATTAGAACCTAGCTTTATCTGGATTTGCGTTGCTTTGATGAAGTCACTGCATCCATGCGTCTTGATTTTCAGCTAAACTGTTCTTAATGAGAATGCTAATAATTACAGTAAGACTAAATTCTTTTAGGGACACAAGAGGATAAAAGACTAATTTTGATTTCATTTAAAGCTACAGCCACAAACAGGGCACATCTCCGCTGTCAACCCTGAAACATGATGGATGGGAAAGGGAGAAAACGCACCAGCTGAATTCATCCTGGACAGCTACTGAAAGCACTGAAGGCAGATTATGAAGACAATCTAAAAAACCATGTTTTTTTGTGTAAAATTTTTGTTTGAGCCCACATGCATTGACCTGCCAAAAAAAAAAAAAAAAGCAGCTAAGGCTGGGTCCACACAGCCTTCTGAGCTGGCACTGCAAAGATATTTTTCCAAGTCAGAAATCCAGGAAAATCAAAGCTGGTGTACAGAAATCTGAAAATACAAGAAACGTAGAGCAAGCCACAGCAGAATGTTATGCTACTTCATCAATCAAAACCATGGTTATCTTCTCAGAAGCCATCGACCCCAGAATGCCTTAACTTCACCCCAGCACAGCTACAGCCACCTCCATGCTTGCACACAGTGCGTGGAAACACATGGAATAATTCCTGGATTGAAAAAATCATAATATCCAATCATCTGATTCAATATATTACCACGAGTTATCCGAAACCATTGAGGAACTGATGAACATCACTCCACAGGCAAGCTTAATATACCCCGAGAAATACGACGCCAATTATGAAAGCACAGTGTTTCTCGGCGCTTCGCATGCAAAGAGGAGATGATGAGCGGGGATCTCCATGGTGACAGTGTTAAGGTAGCTGGGTTACCTGCATGATAATTTCCATCCTTTCATCTGATCTTCATGGGCTTTTCACTTTTCATCTTTACCTGTGAACATGTTAGGTTTCTAATGGAGAGGAATTGACAAATATCCTAGTCTTCCTCAGGGGAAAGGCAAATCTTTTCTCCTGTACACTCCTGCAACTTGATTCGCCCTAACAAGTTTGGTGGGGAGAGCTGCTCGTGGCAGCAGGGAATTTGCCTTCTACACACACATGGCCAGCTTTCAGTTGGACTAGAGAAAGGGTAGAAAACATCTTGCTAAAGTAGATCACCAAAAACTCCTAAAACAAAGTCCGTTCCCCCCAGCCCCGTGCCTGGAGGCAGACCCAACCCCCCCACACCACCGCTTCATCCCAGCCCTGCGTCTCCCAGTGTGCAGAGGCTCCACTGGAGAGCCCACTTAGAACCTCTGATGATCTTCACTTCTGTTTATTGCTCCCACAACGGCACAGAAAACACGCTAGAAAATTAACGTGCATCGAACCTCGGGCTTTCGGGACTTGTAAGAAAGACCCTCATCCAATTTGCAATTTGGAGAAAAAAATCTACTGAGATCCCAAAGCAATCTGTCACTCTGAGGCAGAATTGACTTTCATTGATTTTGGAGAGGCGTGCCAGGGTCACGGTGGCAATGAAAGCCGGTGTGTCCTGAGCTGGGCAGCGGCCGCTGCCTTCCTCTCCTCCTGCTGCTCCCTAGCTGCGTTACAAAAGCTGCACATTTTCAGTTTGCTTCATTAATATATTCAATACCTTAAACACCTGGTCGGAGATTTAAAAGGATTCTCTTCCTCTCATTTCATACATTAGTGCTAAGTTTAGCTTCTGTAGGTAACAATTTCTGTTTCGGCTTTAATAAAGAGGTATGTTTAGAATCTCAGGGGCACACTCTCTGCTCATTTGAAACAAATGAGGATTATATAAAGGAGGAACATGAGCTACAAAGAGGATTCATAAAATTAATTGGCTCTAAGCTGCAGCTGAGCGGAGCTGAGCCGTCCGAAGGGGCGAGTGGCCGAAGCGTGTCCATCCCCCTGGGACAGCGGCGAGGCTGGCAGCTCCCACGGGCTCGTGCAGCCCCGTTGCTGAATTCAGCTCTCCCACGACTCGGGGTTCCTGCAGAACCCCCCACCCTGTCTAACCACCCTGCTACCACTGCCACGGTCCCGAAACCTCTCCACGATCTCCAAGCTGCCTCAACGTTTCCATTGATGTGGCGCCACATGAGTTCTGCCTCCCGAGAGAACCACGGGTGCTGCAGACAAAGCCTGGAGCAGCACACGGAGGTGTTGTATACTGCACTGTACCTCCATATCACTTCTAACGAATGCAAAAACTGCAGCACGTGCCTGAACATTCAAATGAAGTGAAAAACTCACACTTTATCCTTTGGCTACAACTGCCAGTCCAGTTGACAGAACTCTGCACAAATGCACGGCTGCACGTGCTGCGCTCCCTCTGCTTGAGTTGTCGTTGGACTAGAAACAACAACAATATTCTATATATTGATTATATCGAATATCGTGCTGCTAAATCCATCTGAGCAAATTTCTGGGATTCCTTGCAGGAGCCCGTCTGCTGCTCCCTCCCGGAATCCTCCAGCCCCGGGAACACGGGCAGGAGCAGGGCAGCTACGTGGCCTCTCCTCATTTAGCCAACTGCAGTTCGTTCCCTGGAGGATCAGTTACCGCTTCCCTGCTTTAATGAGCTAATGTGAAACCTTTAGCTGAATCTCCCTAATTGCATTTAAAGCACCATATATATATGTGTATATATATAAATCTTCTAAAATAGCTTCCACATGTTCTTCCATTCCAGAGCTCTCTTTAGTTACAAAACGCTGAGACAAGCGCGCTAAATTCTGCCGAGACGTGTATCCCACCGATTCCCACCACAAAAGCCCAGCCTGAGTTAAGCTCCTAGTATCTTTTTAATAGCAAAAGTTATAAAAACTCATCCTAAGCAATGACATGTAAACAGGAAATCAGTAAAAGGCCTCAAAAAAAAGGCTGAAGGAGATGCAGCCCCACTCCTGGGTTTTGCAGAGCGGTACGACCCACGGCCTCGGGGCAGCTCCTTCCATAGCTCTGAAGAGCCAGCCCTGCCTGGGCTCCTGTCGGCTTCCCTGGATGTGTGCCCTGAGCATCTCAGCTGAGATGCACAGAGTTTGCACGGAGAGACTCCGTAATCAGCCAGAAATTAAAATAAATGGGAGTAAAACTTCTCTTGCACCTAATCGATAACAGTAATATTACTGGGAGCATAAAGACTGCAAGACAAAATCTCTTTATCTCTCCTTTCTCTGAAGACTCCATCAGCTAAGCAAGGCTGTAGTTCATTAATAGCTGCTGAAATTACCCCTAATTTCTCAACTATGTTTTATGCACTATCATTGACATTTCAGTCAACGCATAATCACCCAGGACAAAATACAATTTGTGATAAGGTCCTTGGGTAATGAACATACCAAACCAGTTACTAATGAAATAGGGAGGAAGAAGCATGACTGTTTTTCCATACACAGTCCTTGACAATTTCTGCCACTCTTGACAGCTCGTGAGGGGAGGCTGATGTTCCTCCTCCTTTCGTTAAGATAACTCGCATCCACATCAACCCAAAAACCCCTCATGTAACAACAGCCCTTCTCAACACATAGTAACTACCAAGTTTAATACATCTACTATTTCTTTCCGGATAAATCACACCTACTTGGATGCCACCAGGACCGACATGAACAGCGGATGCTCTGAAGAGCCCCTGGGCAAAAAAAGAAGTGACAAGGTCTGCCCGGCAAGAAGTGGGGACCCAAGGCCTGACAGGGCAAACATTGCTGTGGTTGTGCCCTCACACACTGGCAGGATCCAGCTGAGTCATGATGCTGAATTACTGCTCATCATCATTTAATACCCTGACACCAACAAGCAACTACTGAGTAAAAGCTGCCTGAGACAAGCCCTCCATCAACTGAAACTCCTCTCACGGCTATTTTGGAAGGCTTCCCCCTGTCCTTATATACTACACGGTGCTTTACACTGCTTGGAAGAGTCATGAGAGAACCACCCAGTCTTCTGGGGCTCTATACTGTTGTTCACACCCAGGTATAGGAGCAGGAGTCATCAGTCCATCAATACATTTTTCAAAAGAACTGGGACGTACGTGTGTTTTTCAGATCATCCCACAGACAGAGCTAAGAGTAAAATTTCCCTCTAGATTTCACAGCGTCTGGGAGTCTTGCAGCTCTTCAGACATGGTTTCTATTTAAAGAAAATGAACCCTTCCCCTGTCAATAATGTACTATTATCGGGTATCACCTGCTCCTCCAGGCCACCCCCACATACACAGTAGAAGTAATTGAGAAAGTAGTTGTTGACAGATCAGTGTGTACAGGGGATAACAGACACCACCGTCATTCGTGCAGGAAAAGGGAAGCTGGAGCCATGACAAACCGGTGTGGCACTGACTTCTGCTGCTGGGAATCACACTGTCACTCCTACTTTGTGCAACTTAGTTCATAGTTGTCAAAACAGGCGTTCACTTATGTACTCGCTATAATAAAATTAGTCAAAAATCACATCTTCCCCTGTAGCATCGGAAACATTTTCATATCTACATTTTTCAATCTTAGTGCAAACATTGCTTTTGGCAGACATGACAAAAGACAAATGGAATAACGTTTTGATGCTTTATATAATGCCCTATCTGGAAAAAAATGCTGCCTATACGTGTGCATCAGTGTAAACACACATCATTTAACGCTTCGGTTAAAAATCTGAACATTTTCAAGTCTTGCAAAACACCCAACCTCTTCCCTGAAGCATCAAAATCTTGTCACACAGCTCACCACCAATGGCCATCACACGGAGTATTGTATCACTTTCCGAACCGCAGACTTGAAGGAAAATAAATTAAAAATATCTGTTTTTTTTTTTAAAGAAAACAGTTGGAGAGTCTTCAAGATGTCATTGGAATGTGACCATCCTTGAGGGACGCTAACAAAAATCATAGTCTGATTGCAAAAATGAGAAGGGGACTCTCAACTCAAATTAGATGGATGACTCACCATCTTCTGTCAACTTTTTAGGTGGCCTATAGATGGAGAGGGAAAAATAGGAGTATTATGCACGCATGGTGGAAAGACAAGTAAATATTTAGGAGGAAGCCATTGCAGAGGGGGAAATCATGTTCTATTTAAACCAAACAAATCTATCAACATGGCCAACATTTCTTATCTTTGGAAATACGTCCTGTACTCACCAACCAGCCAAAAGCAAGAGGATCTACAGCACAAACCTCAGTGATGGGAAGGAGCCCTGGAAGCAATTCACAGCAGGTAATGCCAACGGCTCCCTGCGTGTCCCACCTCTCTGTGTGGGTTTGGGTGGGTCGTGCAGCTGAGTCCCATGGACACCTCTGATACCACCCCAGCCCGCTGCCTGTCCCCTCCCCAGCCAAGGGTGCCAATTAACCAGAACAGGCTGATATTCTCACATGATGTTGCCCAGAGAGGGGGTGGATGCTCCATCCCTGGAGATGTTCAAGGCCAGGTTGGACGAGGCCCTGAGCAACCTGATCTAGTTGGAGATATCCCTGTTCCTTGCAGGGGGGTTGGACTAGATGACCTTTGAAGGTCCCTTCCAGCCCTAACCATTCTATGATTCTATGTCATCCCAGCTGTGAAACCACATCCAAACTGCTAGAAACCAGCACGTGGCGTATTACAACACAGCGAGAACATCCTGGACGCTTCCTCGCACAAAATAGGTGACCCATTTTCCACATGTATTGTTGGAACATTTCATTTTCTAACCTTTCCTCTTGTAGGACACAGGGGACAGCCCTGCTACTGTTTTCCTACAGTAACGGGCTTATTCTGCAGCCACACACGATAAAGCTATGTAAATTCCCAGACCTGCTCCCACTAGTGCTAATGGCAAAATCCCTGAGTGGCAGGAGGTGCCCAGGATCTGGGTTCATAGAATTTGATAGAATTTCTAGGTTGGAAAAGACCTTAGAGATCATCCAGTCCAACCGTCCCTAATCTCCCATTAGACCATATCCCTAAGTAGATCATCCACCCTATTCTTAAACACATCCAGGGATGGGGACTCAACCACCTCCCTGGGCAGCCTATTCCAGTGGCTGACAACCCTTTCAGAGAAGAAATTCTTTCTAACATCTAACCTGAACCTCCCCTGACTAAGCTTATACCCATTTCCTCTTGTCCTAGCACCCATCACTAATGTAAAGAGCCCTTCCCCCACTTCCCCACCATTCCTAAAGGTTCAGGACCTTCTGCTCCAAAGCAAAGAAAGCACTTGCTTTTTTCTGAGCCTCTTCACACACAGAACACTATTCAAACACATTTATGATTTTTGAACGGGTGTCTTCAGCTGGAACCTCAGAGACAAGTGCAGAGGGTTTATCTAGTGGTAACAAAAGCCTCATGGCATTTCTTAGATTGAAAGAAAACTGAGTTTAGCAATTATTCATAGCCTTACATACATTCTTGCAGACAGTCAAGCTGACTTGGCAGACTGAAGCTAATTGGGTTTACAGTAGAATGAAGCTTTGATTGAAGCGCCTCGCTTAAAAAAAATATTACATACACACCCCCATACCCCTGGTAACATTACTCTTGAGCATGTAAAACAACCACCCCACATATTACCAAAGAAGAAATGCAGAGATTTTTATTGCTTTACCAAGCAAAGACCCACAAGTGAATAATCCTGAGCTGTTTGATCTGCTGCATCCTGATCCATAATTTAGCGGCGGCAGAACGGCTGCGTGTGGCTGACATTTCAGGCTGCTTTTGAAGTTCACGGAGCCCCTGCAGTCACCAAGGGGAGGGACGCTGCTTGGGAAGCCAAGGTGGGCACTGAACAAAAGATGGGTGGGAAACAGCTCCAAAGCTAATGCACAAAAAAACTGGTTCCAAAAAATTGAGGAATGGAAATTCACGTAGCCTCGAGTTTACCTAGTAAATAATTCAAATTCTACCGCGATGATTTATGAAAATAAAAAGACACATTTAACGAGCCCAGTAGGCAGCAGGTGCTTCTATTTTTACATGGTAAGAGCAAAAATAAAAAGGCAGAAGCTTTTGCTTCACTGGGCTTTTTTCCTATTTCGTGGCTACAGTTTGAAATAAAAGAGCTCCCATGTGCTTCAGGGATATGCACGTTGCTACGCTCAGCAGTTTTGCTACTCAAGGGAGGGTCACACAAGTGCTTCCATCATTGTTTACATAGTGGGTTTCAAATTCCACATAGCCAGGTGGAGAACCCTTCCAGGTGTTCCTGGGAATTAACGGTTCTAGGGGAGGCTTTACAGAAATGACACAATAACCTACACATTTCTGAGGAGAAGACATTTTTACAACAGCCTGGTGTGGGACAGCACTCAACGCAAACCTGCTGCTGACCGTGTGCTCTTCAAGGGCTTTCCTAAATCCACATGTGTTTAATTTCACATAGGAAGGCAGATCACAGACCAAATCTCTGTTACAATTCTGGGTTACTTTGCAGGGAAACAATCCAAAATAGTGACACAGTACCTGTGCTCTTGAAGAAAATGGAAGGAGATGTGCAAAGGCAAGATGAAATGGAAGATGGAGGCTTTGTGGGAAGCAGGAGGAGGAGGCGCAGCACATCAGGTAGGATAGGAAACAGGAAAGGTAAGATTGCAAGAGCAAAGGCTAAGCTAGTTAAAAATTCTCATGATTTATCATAGAATGGTTTGAGTTGGAAGGACCTTTAAAGGTCATCTAGCCCAACCCCCTTGCAATAAGCAGGGACATCTTCATCTGGATCAGGTTGCTCAGGGCCCCATCCAACCTGATCTGGAATGTTTCCAGGAATGGAGCATCTACCACCTCTCTGGGCAACCTCTGCCAGTGTTTCACTACCCTCACTGTAAAAAATTTCTTCCTTATATCTAGTCTGAATCTACCCTCTTATTTTAAAACCATTACCCCTTACGAGCTTTTATTTATGAAATTATGTCTCATCACCTTCCTGCATGAAGCGGTTTAGAGATAACGAGCACAATGGAGATAAGCTGACTGATTCTGACTTCATGCTCAGGCACCATGCTGGGCATCGGTTCATCCCCTCAGGGGCAACTGCTTAAATGCAGCCGTATTTAGGGGGCAAGCAGCAGCTGGCATCAGTAAAAATAGGCTTAAAAAAAAATCACAGAGAAGGAAATGCTGAGGTGGAAACCCCACTGACCTGAGCAACCTCTGGTAACGTGGGGAAGGAGCTGCACCACGCATCCTCCCTGCCGCTTAGTTCTTCCATCTTATTTATTCGATGGTTTCAGAAGAAATCTCACTGAAAATCCAGTCCTCAAAGCTGATGATCTACCCATCTGCCAGCTTGATCAATCGGCATCCGCGGGACACATCGCCACCTTTTCCATTGACTCCCATATGGTTCGTTGTGTGAAAACGCCTAATTAAGAGAAGATGAGATTTTTCAGAAAGCAAACCTTACGACTTTCTGGGGAGGGAATGTGAGTGGCAGAGCTAAATCACAAGAGGTGGTAAGAACAGGCAGAGAGGCGACTTTGAAGGTAAACTGCTGCTTCAGAGTGCCGTGAGCTCTCGGAGGGTTTAGACTTCAAAATTACACATTTCACGCACCGCACATTTGCAGCCTGACAGCAGGATTCCCCCGGAGAGGCCGGGCAAGGATCCTTGCAGTCCTGCACACAATGCTTTGTCAGATCAAAAAAATCCAGCAGACAGCGATTGCAGATCAGAGGAGCTTACAGCTATTAAATCCAACACTTCACCGCTCTCCAGTCGTAAACTGGGATAATTCCACTCCGTGCGCGCTAGTAAACGACCCTGCTTCTTAAACGCAGCCCCCCGTGCGACGGATGGATGGGCTGCAAACTCCAGTTTGCTTTTTGACGACATGCAATACCAAAACTCTCCCAAAACCCCCCATCCGACCCCACGTAAAGATGCACCAGCAGCTGCCCAGACACGTGGCTGCTGGAGCCAGGACAGCCCCAGCCACCGCTGTCACTGCTGCTGCCACAAAGGATCCGACCACGCACCACGCAGCCAGGCCATCCTGGCATTCCCGCTGCTGAAAAGCCACAGCCAAGGGCAGGAAAAGGGACTGCTTCATTCCTACTGATTCTTCATTTCTGTCCTTTCCCTGAGCGATTCGCTGCAGCTCCTACAGCCCCTGAAGGCCCTGCCCGGACACAGCCCAGGGAGGGTGTTTGTTCTGCTGTGTGTAACCCCAAACCAACTCATGACCTTGAGAAAGAGTGGGATTATCTCGTGAGGTTATGTGGTGAAGGGACAAGAGAGGTACAGACATGGTCTCACGTGGTTTCTCCCTGGGACTGGAAGGAGAGGGAGAGCCTTCCCGCAGGTATTTTTGTGACCCAGCATCGGGTCACAAGATAGAAAGTCACGGCAAGCTGAGCTTCCACCAGCTGTAAACTCCTCTGTATCAAAGGCAGCAGAAAATACAGCCCTGCAGCCCTTTCAAAAGCCTTTTTTATCACCCTCCTTAAGCAGCAGTTCCATCAGCTCACTGGTGTACCTTGGGCACGCGGCTCAGCCGCTGCGGAGGGACAGCGTGATGACACATTGTTAGGAAGTATTTCTTCTCTGAAAGGGTTGTCAGCCACTGGAATAGGCTGCCCAGGGAGGTGGTTGAGTCCCCATCCCTGGATGTGTTTAAGAATAGGGTGGATGATCTACTTAGGGATATGGTTTAATGGGGATTAGGGACGGTTGGACTCGATGATCTCTAAGGTCTTTTCCAACCTAGAAATCTATGAAATCTATGAAATCTATGACACACAGGACTGACCTCCCTGTGCGTGGGGAGAGGGATGTGCATCACCCCGTTGGCACCCCACCCCTGACACCCGCTGCCAGCCAAGGCCAAGCCAGCAGGATGGCCCTGCACCGAGGTTTCGTGCCAACAATCAGCTGCGCAGTCACCGACAAACGTTGCTGTGGCAATTGGAAATCATTTGGCTGGCATTAAAAAATAAAGAAATAAACTCGTTTTTATGACAATGCATAAAACACCCGGCTTCTGCTGGGAGACTAAATTTGGCCTGTTTGGTTAATTTGATCAGATGCCATGAGCGAGGGCATGATTTGAAACCACAAGTCATTTTTCTCCTTGGAAGAGTGGGTAACTGAGTCTATTAATCTGACAATACATTTAAACTGAGTTATTGTGACAAGGGACTTCCATTATCCATTTCATCTAGTTGCAAACTGTCAGAATAAATCTCAGGGGGTTAGGGAAAAAAGCTGCCTGCCTTTGTTTGCTGTTTTTATATGCCACAACAGTTTAGATTTGGTTCACTTTCACTCATGATACTGTATAACTGTACGGGGGGAAGCTCAAGGAGAATCTAGTACAGAAAATGGCAACTTCATGGTCAAAGGTTGGTTTTTTTTTTAAAAAAAAAGTAGTCAGGACAGTAAAATTTGACCACCTGGCAGTACCTTGACATCGACTTCAATGACCCTTTTTTCTTATACATTTCTGTTTAACTATAACTGGTTCTCCCTTTGGAATCAATTAACAAATACCTCTGGGAATGAAGTGGTTTCCGCTTGCTTGTAAAGCAAGTTGACTTAAATGGTTAAAACTCTTATAATCAGAAATGAATCGACTTAAGCCATAAAAGAGGGAGTGAGGGTACCAAGCTTAAGATGTCAAACTGGAATTCAGAAGGCTGGGATTCAATTTTATGACTCTACCACTGACTTCTTAAATATACAGTAACTATTCCCCCACCGATTATGCAGATGATATTTTCTTATTATCCATTATTTACTTGTTTCTGTAACTAAACCTGCTCCAGCAGAAGAACAGTATTTATTGATGTAGATGGTACCTGGCCAAGAAGTCTAGCGACCAGCAAGGTTGGTGCTGCAGAGCCCAGACCCGGCTCCGCTGAGTGGCCACAGCTCTGCTCCGGCACGAAGGAGAAGGATTGGGGAAGCCAAGGGCACTCATGGCCTGCAAAACAGACATGTAAAATTCATAATAAATTCAAACCACCGTGTGCTTATGTGCATGCATATGTATGAATGAAAGAAGGTAGGTGACAGCACGCAAAGAGCTGCCTGGGGAGCTTGCTTTTCATCAGTCCCCACGGGCTGCAGCCCTGGCCAGTCCCCCACTGAACAGGATCTTTGAAGGTTTCCTCCCGTGGTAACGACACTTTAACCCCTGTCTGGCACTTTGTTGTCAATCATTCCCCTATCAGTTTCATTTCAAAGCCACTGTGAGCTGCGGGAAGTCCAGAGAGTGCCAGATATATGCACAGCAACACCTCCTCCTCCCACTTTAATTACATCCTTTACAGATAAATATTAGTTTTGAGAAGTGAATTTTAAAGGTTTTTAAGAAATGCTAAAAGCTAGCTGTGCTCCCATGCAAAACACACGCAAAAGCTCAAAAAACAAGTGCACTAGAGAAAAAAACAAAATCAAACCCACATGCTTCTGGAGGGCAGATAAAAACCACCTTTACGAGGCAGCATTCTTGCTTGGAGTCACAGCTCTGGATTTTGAGTCCAGGTTCACATTAACTGTAGCCCCAGGGATGCTCCAACAGGGCAGGACCATCGGAGGTGTGGGGCTAGTACCAGCCTCCCACCAACTTTCAGGAACTACAGCTCCCCAGGCGAGTTACACCAACCTGGATATACAAACAGACGTATGGCTTGCAGGTTTTTAATGCAAAGGGGCTGCACTCTTAACAAGATTGGTTGAAACAAATCGTCTGGCCAGTCCTAATACGTAGAACATATCACATCTGGAAGCCAAGGGCAAGGACAAACAGGAAAAAAAAAAAACCCTGTTCGTCTTAAAGTCTTCTATATGTTAGGAATAATTTCTTAAAGACTCCACTAAGAAATAAACATTGTGACTTTAATTTTAATTCTACTCTCTCAGCACTATTCCTGTGAAACAATGAAAACTCTAATTCATGATCTTCCCCAAAGTCATCATTTGGTCTCAGGAGGTGGTCGGAAGCTCAGTACAAAATGTCAGTGTCACAACTTCACAGCTCGACACTTGCTTTTGATCAGATCTGGGAAGTGAGAAGAGATGCAATATGCTCATTCCTTTACTGTCACTGCAGAGTATTCATTAGTTTTAATTATTTTTTAGGTTCTAAGGGGAACCATTAAAAAAATTAATCACAAATGGAAGGAACAGCAGCCATATGTGGCCATAAAAAGACAATAAAACATTTTAGGATACACACTTGTTATGATTTATACTCAAAACAGGACCAGAGGTAGCATATGGCGATTGCCATAAAGTAACATTTATTATAAAAACATGGAGATTTATCTCCAAGCTCGGTTGTATGCAAGAAATTGCATTTACTTCAACTTATATTCGGATTGTTGAAATACCACAACTGGTTTTGGTTTTTTAACGGTGCCAGGTTGCTACAATCCTCAGCCTGTTCTCCCTATAAACATACCCTTTAAGCAGACTTGCTTTTCACTGACTGCAGCTGAACTATTCGTATCCGTGGATGCAGGAAAGGTTTAGATGTCAGCCAGCTCCTGCTCTGGGGCAACAGCTGCTTCACCAGCACCCTGCTCGTCTTTTGCAAACAGACAAGGTACCACCCACCACTGCCTTCAATTTCAGCATCTCCAACCTATAAACATCTTGGGTGATAATTACTATAAGCAGGGTATTATTATTTACTGTAAATATGAAAAAAAAAGGTGTGTAAAACTACCACCTTAATTTCTTCTCGTCAACTGGGAGGAACATCAGAAAAAGCAGAAATTTACAGTAGAGACATTTCCAAGGAGGCAGCACTAATATTATGAAGTATTCCTATTAAAACCTGGAAGTAATAAAATTTTAATACACATTTTACAGCTTTTATGCAAGGCACCTTGAGGAATAGGACAGGATACACCTGACTGGGGAGCAGAAGACATGGGGCCAGCTGTACCTGGGATGAGAACAAGGATGGAGCTGGGGTCAGGAGAGAAACACGAGGTCTCCAGAGACCACACAAGCCCCAGGGCTGGCATGGCCTGACCCAGCCCAGCTTGAGGGGAAGGTGCTGGCAAAGCACCCAGTACAAGTTTCACTGCCCAGTTTCCCCAAGCAGCAAAAGGCTGTTCATGAACACTGAGACAGGTCAGCTCCCCTGGTTGAACCCTGTGGGCCAAATCAAATCACATCCCTGGTGCAACACGCGCTCCCACTGGATTTAAATACTCCAACACATCAGCAAAGAGGAGCTCAGGGTGCACAACCAAGTTGTGCTTTCACAGGCTACGAAAGTATGTATTTTAATTCAGCAGTGATGGACTAAAGTGGAACTGCCTCAGTAAAAAACCTGTAGAAATAAAGGAGCACTGGACGGCCAAGATACTCAAGTGTCACAAGACTTCTCCTCGTTTATTTACTGCCCAATTCAATATTTCTAATTCCCCCAATCCAGCCCACAGCAACCTACACCGATATCCTTAAATGCCAGCGCGGACACAAGCCAGCCTGGCGCTGGGATGCGCCTGCCGCTGGGGAAGGAGAAGGCTTTAGGAGCACGAAGCCACGACATGGAGCTTCTCATCCCTCCTCTCCGAGCAGGGCTGGGAATAAAGGTCATTTGGGAAGCAGCAAACAGCATCTCTGCTGCTCTGCCCAGAGCAGAGCTCTGTAGGAAAGCCCAGCCTGCCGAATCCGTGTCAAATGGAGCTCGGGAGCTGCGTGCGGAGCCTGCGCCGTGCTGGCAGGGTGAGATGTGGCATGGCACAGCAGCCTCCTTGGCCCGGCTGGGTCTGGCACACCGAGGGGCTTTAACATCTGTGCAGCTATAATTGATGCATTTTGCATTGTTTGCACTGACAAAGCAGCACATCAGCCTGCCCTGCCAAGGCAGGCCAAAATTTCTAGGCTGTCGGTTCAGGATGAAGCCATCACATCTTCCTAGTTTAAAAAAGAAAAAAAAAAAAATTCTGATGTTGAGTGTCCCACCTGCAGCCCCACCGCTCGCTGTTCCTGGGGTACAGCCTGCTCTACTCTTTTCCTCTCCAGTCTGATCCTGTTTGAAGTCTGGGAGACAAAAAGGTCAAAGTTGTAAAATAACTGCTGTCTCCTTCTCCTTTCCTTCCCTTCAGCTCTGGAAAAATGCAAGAAGTGGGTTTCCAATTTTTTAAAGGAAAGGTAACCTCCACCTCATCTGCCTCATCGTTTCTATAGAAGTAAGAAGCATACAACCATTCCTATGGAGATCCTTCTCCTTGTCTCACAGTGACCAACTTCACACTTGGGACCGCTGGCAGAGGACTGCAAACAGAGCTAATGAAACAGAGCCAGAAAAACATCACATTTCGCTTCTCCTCCAAAAAAACAATAAATGCACACAACCAAAGACTAACCAAAATATTCCTTCCTTGAAAATGGTTTAAATGAACATTATGAAATGCTGAACATTATCGACACATTTCAGACTATGCCACGCTGCTTCTGCCTGCAAGGTGCTGAGAAGCTCCTGGTCGGTGCCAACACAGATAACATTGAAACACACGGGCCAGATCCTGGGCTGACGTCAATCCCTGTCTCCAGTGGAATTCCAGTGACTGCTACAGAGAGTGGGAAATGACAGGATTTGAATCCTTGGACTGGGTTAGAAGAGACAGTGCCTTCAACAGCCATCCCCTTCTTTCTTCTACCCCGCACTGAAGCTGCTCGCCTGGCAAAAGAGCATCACTTCAACTGGTGACAGGGTTTCACTGGTGCTTTCCCCAGTGCTTTCCCTGCTTACTGGCTACTGCTGGGACAGACCCATCTAAGAGCTGGGGTAGGGCATCATCTCACACCCAAAGTGGGCAGAAACACTAATTTTGCACAGACTGAGTCAGCTGCAGCAGCAGTGCAGTTGTCAGGGCTAACTCAAGGCAGCTTATATTGCAATATAGTATAGGCAACACAATTATTTGGAAGGTCGGAATGGAGGGCAGTGATAGATATGTTTATGGAATGTACATTAAAATAAATCACTTCTGATACCATTTTTCTCCCTCTGACATAATTATAACCATCTTTAAAATAACATGACTTTTTTTTGAATGGGGGTATTTATTTCAATTAAGTAGTATAAAGCATCAGATCTAAACAGAGCTGTAGGCAAGGGATTTGGTTATTTAGAATTATTCTGCATTAAAATTACACCGGCTCTATAGTTCTATATTGTACTCAGACATTCTATGAAATTAGGCACAACAGGGAGAAAGAATCAATCAGTCCTGGCTAAGGAATTGAGATAATAATGACTCATTTGACGGGATTGCTCTGGAAAATTAATAACGACGGTGGTAATTACTAACCTGGGATAGCTGCAGTGCTCATTATTCTCCTTTTACTCTATTGAATGTTAAGTATTATGAAGACGTTTGTTAGAAACACAGTCTTGTCTGCAGGCTCTCAATCACAGACAAGGACTCAGAGGTCTGAAATCTGTCCTCCTTTTACACTCTCCAGGAAACGAAGCCCAAACAATTGCAATATTTGATATATGGCCCAGAAAGCTGCAAATAAGAGATTATTTGCAAGACTTAAGGTCTTGCAAGCCCAACCCATGGCAGCACTGCTGCCTTTGCTCACCTGAGCCGTGGACCTGGCCCACCACCTTCTTTGGGAAGGGAAGAGTTGATGTATCTCTGAAGATCCCATTGTTTCATTAACTGTTTTAGCAGCTCTGTGTCGGCGATCAGCCTTCTTGCTGCCAACAACTACAAGCAGCACCTTTACACCCATCAACCCGGCTCCTCCATCAGCCAGACACTCAAAGTCAAAGGGAGCCAGTTTCTCCCCAGGACAGGCAGCGACACCAAAAGCAGGAGGTCCCAGCTGGGGAACTGGGAGACTCCACGAGCTGAACAGCTCATCTGAGGCACGTTGGGGAAAGAAAATATTCTTTAATATAACCACAGAGAGATATTAGACTCTAAAAAGCTGCAAGTGACTAACAATAAGGATGTCTAGCAGCTGTGCTCTCAAACATCTGTTCCATGCCTCACAGAGTGCATTGCACAACTTATTTATATTTTAAGTGGATCAGCAGAGGGTTTACCTTCTGTTGAGCAGCAAGCGAGGAAACTGGATGCCCTGTAATGGGCAAGAGAAAAAAAAAGTTCTTTTTTGGTAATGTTGAAGGGAAACAAATTTCTAGTTTTCTGAAGGAGGCAGAGATTTCTCAAAGCAGCAGCTGCCCTCCTTGATTGAGGAACTCTGGATTCCTCGTCAACTTTTCTAGTTACTCCCATTTTTCTGCCAAATTCTTTTTCCCAGCTGGTTTAGCTGAAAATTGCTTTCAGCCTCATGAAATGGGCTCTTTTAAGGCACCCTATATACACATCACTGATGTTTTCACTTTAATCCCTTAGTGACCAAGTTGTCTTGTATGCTAACTGCGCATTTTCTGTCAAGATTGTTAAACGCGCAATTTTTCCAGAGGGATTCATGAATTTAAGAATCTCCTCTATAGATTTTTAGAAAGTCAGAGCACCTTTTAGTACTAGAAATATAAGCCATCTACCCAAAGTCCCCTGTGATAAGGCAGCCTTGCTGCTCTCCAGGGAGCTGTAATGTTATTATGGGCCCCAAGTTACACCCCAACTCCCCCAGGCTCAAGCAAGAAGCAGCAGCTGAGGCTGGTTTAGCATCTCTGCCTCACCCCAGCCTCCTCTCGAAGGACTCAACACTGGGGCAATGTGGTACCCAGACATGCCACAGGACTTCATCCCCCAGGGATGTTCCTCTATGTGATCCACCTGATCTTCTCTGCTGCCAGGATCTCTACAGGCAGGGATGTCCCTCTGGGACAGCGCGGATCACAGCCTTGTCCCTCCTAACACTTCAACCCCAGTGAGCCATTACTGGGAAAAGTCAAGGCTTTTTTATTTACAACTGTAGCATCATTAATGCCACTTATCTTTATGATTTTGCCTCCTTGTTGTTCCGTTAGATTGTTTTCAAACAAGGCAAGAACAGCAATGTTCACTGAGCGTGCGACTTTATGAAATGTCAAGAACGGAGAACATGAGCTCTGCTGGGGTAAAGGATGATGGTGACAATTTTTAACTGCAGTATTTGCTTCCAAGCGTCTTGTTTAGCTCCTCGACAAACCCACTGCCACCCAGGCGCATAGCTGCACCGTGCACACATCCAATTACCCTGGTACGGCATGGCACGACACAAACAATCCAGCCACCCAATCCAAGCAATACACTTTTAGTTTAAAAATCCAGGATTTTTTTAAACCTCTTTTTACCCCTTGCCAGGACAGATCCTGGCTCCTTAACGATACTGAAATCCACTCTCCAGAGGAAGCAGGATTTGGATTGCTGCTCTCCAGGGTTGCTGCCTGCATCAAATGGTTTATTTTAGTAGGAGGACTGAAGAAATACCCAAACAGGCTCCACTTGCAAAGCTCCCCTGCTGTGCCAGCTCTGACCACTGCCTGAATATTTAAGAAGATAACCACAAACAGAGGTCACCTTGTGCATTTCTCATAAGGAGATTTCACAGTATTTAAGAGGAGGTCAACGAAATTAAATGAGATGCATAAAGTCAATAGGAACCCAAGAATCACAAAGATGATCTTGCAGCCATTAACCCACCAAGACAACGTAACCAGAGACTCAGCAACGTGTCTCCAGAGCCAGCAGGGTCTGTCCTACTGACTTCTCCATGCTCTGCCTCCGGTCCCATAGATAATCACCATCACACATGAGTGCCAGCAGCCCTCCATAAACCCTTTAGAGGAATCACTGTGGCAGCAGCACTTGCATTTTCTGAAGGATTCAAGACCAAACGGAGCTTTCCCAAAGAATTCAGGATACAGTGATGCTGGACATTGAGATCCTTTGAGTGTCTCACTATAAACATCATCATGGAGCTGCCTCTTACCAAACACTTCTCACCGTTAGTTTTCCCAATAGGAAAGGACATATTTGGGAGTCTGACTTCAGCTACGAGCACTAAATGTTTAAAATAATTGGCCTAAGTAGGTGGGAAATCCTTCAGTTTGAGACCAGGGATCCTGAAGCAAGGCTGAAGAGCTGTTCTGCAGCTCAAACGCCTTTCACACCTTATCTGAACCACAGCAACACATTAAGCCTCAGGCTCTGCTTGCAGCTGTGCTCAGCTAAGACTGAAGTAGTCATTTCTATAGTCACCTCCACCTGGGAGGATGTCACCTGCAAGCACATCTCAAGAGCAAGCCCAAATCTAGTACACTTACCATCCTGACTGATTGTAACACTTCAAATGATCCATGTCCACTCTGTGCATTTGCTTCTTCAGCATAAACAAAGGTACCAAATTCCTGTTCAAAAGTGCATGCAAGCTCAGAGAGTTAATTATTGTAATTATCAATTGAGCAGACTCAGAATGCCAGCCTATTATAAAGTGGTCTGTTAATTGGTGTTAAACTGTCATTAGCCTGCCATTTCCCATGTTATCAAGCTGACCCGGAGCACAGCACTGTTGAAAAACCAATCCATTTCTCATTTCTGGCGAACACTGATTGCAGATTTGGAGAGGCTGGAAAAAATAAATCTACATACCTGAAATTGAAATTCCTCTAACAACAAAGGAAAACTTAATTCTGCTGCTTTAAATTACAGTTTTTTGATACCCATAGAACTGTACCTGTACGTACCTTCCCGTGTGCTGCCTTTTGTAGTCCCTCCAGCGGTGCCCGTGTTGGTCTGCCCGCCGACCCTGACAATCCCAGTGCTGCTGCAGGACTTGGGCTCTGCCAGCTCAGGTGCCCATCACTGCCAGGGCACTGACTCTATTCCTGAGCTGCAAATCTGCAGGTGGAGCAGGAGCTTTCCTCCTGGTGCCCAAAGCCACAAGCCTGCTGCCTTCTCCATCATTGGAGTCTCCATTTCTTGACCCACCAAGCACGGTCTCCATCTGCTCCTCCTTCAATACCACTGGGGCTTAAGCCCCTGGTACCTGCAGAGTACCAAAAACCCAAGAATAGCGACAATCAGCACCTCACCAGCCCCATGAATCACTCAAAAAGCATCCAGAGCTGTCTCTAAGGAGGTCTCAGGGTGGAAAAAAAAAAAGGCAGGTCTCAGCCTGATCTCTTCCACTCAAAAAGTAGCTGCCTTCAGCCGGTCTTTGAGCTTTAATTTATAGAAGTGGAGACAGAAGATCGGTTTAGTCATTTCTCAGAGGTCAGTTATAAAATCCAGGTGCCCAGGAGGGCAATGAACTTCCACTTAAATATGCTGCAAGAGGGAGAGACAGTATTTCAGTTTCAGACTTTCATCAGGGAAGGCAGCACTGCTGACTGCTCTCTCGTCCCCAAAAGCCATCACCGAAGTGGCACGACCTGCCAGAGCATTTCTCAGGGTATCTCACCTCACTGACATTTACCTATACTAGTCTTTCTCTTTTTTATTTTATTTTATTAAACAGCCAACTTTAAAAGTTCAAGGGAACTTAAAATAACCTTTAGAAAGTCCAAAAATGATTCATCACCTGAGACAATTTCACCATGGAGCAACCTCTGAAATACTCACCTGCACGTTGCCTTCCTCTCCCTGTGAGAACCACTGCACCCATCTCAGCATCCCTCGCCAGAGGACATGGGGCAGAATTTTCCAATTTTGCAGATGCGCAAGAGTTTGAATAGGGGAGCAGTGAATTTTCCATATGCAAATCAGAACCTCTTGGTGTTCAGGTACCTTTAAAATCCAGTCTAGGACATCAGATAAGGAAAAAAGGCTCAGAGATTTGGAAAGCCTGTGGAAACAGTGACTTGCCATTTCCTGAGACTCTTTCCAACACATTTCATTGACAACTAGGAAAGCAAAGCTTCCATCACCTGCCTTTGCACATTGAAATACTAACCAGATCCCTGAAGAAGTACGAAAAGGAAAAAGATGAAGCTTCCTATGTTTATTATTGATGACAATGGAAGTTTCTAGAAGTGGGAATCCATCTAATTCCATGTCTTTCACTACTGATGGCTATTATTCCTCCATTGAGGCTCTTCTGAGACATCTGATTATTTATCACTTTCTTTCCTTACACTGATAGAATACCCAAGAATACCTGCTCTTCCTCAAAAACTGTGCTAGTCATCTTCTCTTTAATACCCTTTACTGCCACACAGATGTTCATCCACAGGCAATTCCCATCTATTTTAGTCTGCAAGACCCTGTTATGTCGATAAACTGATCCATGTGGCAACCAGTCATCCCGTTCCTTTTTCTTGGTCGCAGATCAGGTAAGAGGCCAACATCACTTCTGTGCAGAAAACATAACCCCAGAATTGCCCATCCAGCAATAGGACTTCTTTGTCAGCATCTTCCAGCTGAACTGGAAGTCAAATTAATCCTCGCAGCTGACAGATACCTCTTCAAAGAGCTCTAACACAGATCATCAGTACTGCCTGTCAACTTCTATCTCTCTGAATAATATTCTTGGCAGTAGCTGCTGCATGGAAGTCATACATACCTATACAAATCCTATGCATTACACTCAACGTTACACAGTGGTACCAGTGACCACATTTTTTTGGCAGGAAATTAGAAAACCATCAGTCCCTGGCTTTTTCTCAGCCTGCCCTATCACAGGCAGAATTTATTGTTGCTGGGATACTGTCACCAGGACATTCGCCGGCCGTTTTGCTTTGCTTATCTTTTACCCTTCAAAGTGCTACATATTCTCTGTCTTTTATCTAACTCTCATTATTATTCCATCCATTGCTTACACCTTTACTGTTCCTCCAGTTGCCTTCATGTGAACCTGCTGCCTCATTTTCTGCCGGTGACTTCAGATTCTGCTTGAGTGTGCGCTGCTTTTACTGCAATAAAGGAAAAAAAAAAAACCTATACAGATGGAAAGCTACCTCTTCCAGTGCTCGGGAAAATGGACTCAACAAGCTTTCCACTGGAGGAGTCACTTGATTAGGCTTGGAGAAGACTGACGAGCATGATGTCAAGGACAGCTGTCAAAATGAGAAATGCCCATTATAGCTTCCTCTACACCTCAGACAATCACGTTTGCTTTTACTTCCTTTTATTGATATGCACTGACATGGTCCAAAACAGATGCAGAGACTGAGCACGTAGCAACAGCAAGTTCCTCCTATTCCAGGATATTAAGGTCTTGTTCAGCATGCTTGTCAAGGGAGTGACTCCTCTAAGCACCATTATTTTAAAGAAGGAACAAGCAAGTAAAGAAAAACATCATTTCATTGATCTGTAATTTGTCCTTAAATTAGGATTGAAATAAAAATGTATGGATTTCCCCAATATCATTAAGAAACTGTTTTAGTGCAAGGAAAATAATTAAAACCTGTCCTTAATGTCTCGGGATGCAAGGGACTCATTGCTAATGACTTTTCACAAGCACTAACAATAATCTGTACAGAAAAAAGGAAAACTGGAGAATGCCATGAAACAGAATTTGAGCATTGTTCCTGTTTTCTGAATCTGTCAAAGATGTACAGCCTTTCTTTAACAGAAGGCACGCAAAAAGCACAGGGATCTCATTTCGTGGATGGTTAGTCAAGACTTACTGTTCAGCAGATGCACCTAAGAACTGTGTTTCTTCTGCACTGAATAAATGTCCTTCCTCACAGGCATTTGCTTTTGATACTCAGCCGAAGCGGCCCGTTGGGAGCTCGGAGATGGAGAAACTCCGATGACTGGCTTGCTGCTCCTGTTTCCTTTGGCAAGAAGTTGGGTGCTAATTTAAAACAAAGCGTTGGCTTTTTCATGGGGTGTGGGGGCTGGCAGCCTTATGCTTGCAAAGGCATGTAAGGCTACAGGCAATGCTTTTTTTTCCCCTTTTTTTTTTATAATAAACCCAAAAGATACATTCTCCATTTTAATCAACATAAATGCTACGCAGAAGTTTCTAATCAGTGATTGTGCCTCAGCTCCTGTTGAGGGTGATGGCAAAACTCCTAAAGCCACATTGTTCTATGACTCCTAGTACCAGCATTTTTCCCCCCACATCAAGTGGCACCATCCATTGCACTATAAAACCCACGTCTACTGGAACAGCCCCATCAGCCAACTCTGGCACTTACCATGTAGTTAATTATTTCTGACTGCTCCATCTGCTCTGCCATTATTACAGCGGTGCCATGACTTTTCTTCCATGTATTGAAATGATGATTGAAATAACGTCTTTAGTCCTAAGAATCTGTAAGAGTTGCTGAATTTTAAAGTTTTCCTCTGTAACTTGGCCATCGTGATGGTGGGTTTGATACTGCAAACCAGTACCAGACTGATTTGAGTAGTTTCTTCATGCCTGGGGCTGGCTCATCAAATGGCCTTATCAGGATTTGTCTGTTCAGATGGGGAGCAAACTAAAGCATGAATTCAGAGAGCTATTTCTCAGCAGTAATTCCCTTCACAGATGCTCCCAGAGCTCTGCACTGAAATGAAGCTTGTTCACTTTGCAGATAGAGTAAATGCCCTGCTCATACCAACCCCTTACAGAAACCACCCTTCCTGCAGACCCTGCAAAGACAACAGAAAAAAGGCAATCTAAATCTTGGGCATGGTGGTGGGCACCACCTTCTAAAAAGAATCCTTCTCCTTTTGCTCCTCATTTGTAGTCCACAGGGTCTGGCCCCCTAATTAAAGCATTTAGTTGGGATCTGCGTTGCCTTCCACTCCTCCCACAACACTGCAAGGAGCAGTGATGGTAACGGGACCCTCTGCTCCAGCTATGTGGGCATCCCAGGCTGAGACCTGCACCTGGAGATGGACAGAAAAGGGCAGCCACAAGTGGGTGAGGAGCTGGTGATGAGCAGGAGGGCCCTGGCAATCACCACCTCTATTAATTGCCTAATTCACTCATTTTCCTACTACATGAAGAGCCCGAGTAAATTGCTGGGGCAGATTTTGTACAATCCTTTGCTGCAGGAAGGTTGTAAAACTACAGGCTAGCTTTTAGCAACTGTCTGGCCTCCACAATTATATTTTTTCATGTAGTAATTTCCTAATTAGCAATTTCTCCCCTTTGAAGACTTGCCCTGGCAAATTGGTTTTTCTCCTATTCTGACAGCAGCAAAACTATTTATCCCACTTCCTCACGTAGAGGTTCACTTTATGTTCTGATGAAGAATGGTAAGCAGAGAACAATACAGGGAAATACACAGTTACCCCCTGCCCAGATCAGAGAGAGATTTCTTATCCTTGACACCTGCTGGCAATTAATCCTTTGCATGCTGGAATTTGCAATGAGCAGCCCTGCTGTAACAGGAGCCAAGCATGCCATCTCAGCTGCCCTTCACCTCCCTGGGCCACTGGAGGTAGCTGAATCCTGATCTTTTATTTTATAGCATCCAAAGAACAACTTCTCTCTCCCCAATATCTGATAAAGGGGCACTTTAGCATGCACCAGGTTGGAACCCCTGTTTTTACCCACATTTGGTTTGACATGAATGTATCTCTTGTCTGTGGGAAAAATAATAAATGTAAATTTTCCTACAAAATCCATTTGGATCAGGATTCTGTCAATCCTCCTGTGCATCTGCATCCAGCACATGTCCTTCAGCCTGCAGAACTGTGCTTGCAGGAGAAGCCTCTCCTCCTCCACCCAGGCTGCTGACTACTGAAGTTATCCTACCTTGATTGCCAATTTTTCTGCTCAACAGACTAAACCAGCTTTAACTTCTCACTCCCCAGTGGACCTCACTGATGAAGGATCTTTCTCACTTGCTTGTGACCCAGTGACCTGCTGTGCTGCTCCTCCTCCACAGGTCTAGTGTATAAAGCAACAAACAGCCACAATAATTACATCTGTTAGCCACAGGTTGGTGTTTTTTTTTTTCCAAGTTTGTCCTGGAATCTGGAAGGCCAAGGAACCTTCTGTAACACCAAATTAACTTGCATTTAAACTTCTGCCCTACCAAGTACTCAGTTTAGCTTTTGAGTCCAGTGTTTTGTTGGAATATAACAATACTTGGATTTTGCCCACCTGAAAATATTTCTGCACTACATAAAGTGAGTCAGCTTTGCACAGTGTAGAAAATCAAACAGAATTACTGCATGGAAATATCGTAAAGAATACAGTTCTTTGAAGTGCTAGTGGCATTTGAAAGCCATCTAGCGCTTTAAAGAACAGTATTTTATTAAGTATTGCAAAGGAACTTCGGAGCTATTATTTCTTATTTTGCTATTAAAACCTGTAAGTTGGAAAATTGATCGTTAGAGAAGCTTTGATGCAAAAATCTAGGACTAAAATAAATTCCGAAGGCTATTTTCAAACTAAGTTATATTAAAACATTCCTTCATCTCCCTTATTAATTTAATGCACATCTCCAATTATCTTAAATATTAGGAATAATATTCTACTAAATAATCCAAACCCCCTACGGCTTCTTGAATTTTCTTCCATTAACACACTATGATATTTCTCACCGCTTTCTAGTGACCTTTAAATAAACTTTTCAGGCTACTAATTAGCATGATAAACAATAGATTCTCATTTCATGGGCAATTTCATGGTCAAGCAACCCACTCGAGACAGGCTGCACGCTCTGCAATATTCACATCTGCAGCAAGCATCGGAGCATCTCTGTGAGCGACGTTTTCTTTCAGTGGTATCTCTGGGAACACGTGTCAGTACATTTTTGCTTAATTCCTGAAAGCTGAGCTTAATTCTTTCATTAGCACATGTAAGATCTGAGAGGAGTGGTCTCAGAGATGGGAAAGACATGCTTTAAGAGTCCAATGAGAGCAGTGAGTGCATCATTGTCACAGTGAATTTCTTATCGTTCTCTTTTCAGGGCAAGTTCCTCTTGTCTCTTCTCAATTATGCTTAATTTCTTTTTAATCACAAAATTTAATTTGAAGTAGTTGCTTTGCAGATGGGTTAAAGCTTTTTTTTTTTTTAAAATGTTTCAAGCAAGAGAAGACAAAACAATTACTGGTATTGTATACAAAAGTAGATCCTGTTACAGTGTAGGATGGGAGATGATCGTGGTGGGAACATCGCGGGTACATGGGAGGAACAGTTCACACGTCCATGTATGCTGCAGCTGAATAGTATTTCTGCCTGGGTAGGGGCATGTACCTGCCTGGCTTGTTCCCAAAAAGCCTTGAGGGGTTCCAGCTGGTGAGACCCACCCCAGCCTCCCCCTGATGTGCTGGCTGTACCACCACAGCTTACCTCTCAGTGCCAGGTGAGGACACCCAGCATCTGTGGCACCCAGAGAGGGCTTGGGGGAACCTTCCAAAACTTCAGTGTTGCTGTTGAAAGTAAAAAAAACCACACAACCCAAAAACTCCAAGCAAATAACAAGTTACAGTTATAAAGAATACAAGGAGATTTGAAGAGAGAGAGGCTTGACCCCGCAGCTCACCAGGATGACTGGATGGGAGAAGCAGGGGAAAAAAAAAAAGCAAGGGAAAGACAAGAGCAGGGCAATTAAGAGGAACATGCACTTGCTGGCAGTTGGGGAGATTGTTTCTACTCTCAGTTTTGGCACTGGCCTCAGGGGAAGGCTTAATTTAGGAGAAACTCAACCTGCTCCACTCTTGTCCCATCCTTCCTCACCACCTGCCCTCCCCATTCTGGGGAGATCTTCAGGACATGGACTATCTCCTACTGTGTGCTGGAACTACCACTAGCACGGTGGGGTAGACACTACCTTGAACTTATATACATGGATTACAGAGTCACAGGACAGCTGAGGCTGGTAGGGACCTCTGGAGACCATTCCATCCCACCCTTAGTCATGCAGAAGCAGCTACAGCAGGTTGTCCACGGACAACTTGCAGTCCAGCCCATGCTTCATCCCTAAAGGAGCCTGACACCACTTGGTGGTAACTCAAATTAAACCAGCAGCTGCTTCTTCCTACAGATCTGATGATCTGGGTCTTCGCCCTCTGCTTCTCATCTCTGGCAAAGACAGCATAGAAAAGGTGGACATAAGGAAATTTAACTTCTTCTATACTTTGTAGAAGCAGGGAAGGTCTGAAATGGGAAGGATTTGGTGTCCCATGTGGGCATCAGAGAGCAAGTGAAGAACAAACAAATCTCAAACCCACCCCACCATGCTGGGGAAGGTCTGCCCTTCCCCACATCAACTCAGGTAATCAGAGCACCATTGCTGCAGAGTGCTGAGCTCATACAGCAGCTTCCTAGATGGTGTTTGTGCCACTTAAAATAAGTGAGTTACAGGCAATCTTTCATTTTATACCCTTATGCCTATACATGAAAATAACATTAGGTGCATCACTTTCTGTGAATATACTTACACCGCAGTACACCAGATAAAGTAAATATTGTATTGATGGAAAAAGAAATAACAAGATATTAAAGGAAAATCAATAAACGCTTTAAAAAATCTCATCCTTCAGCTTTACTTAACTTGGTTTAGGCAGGCAATAAAGTTTCCAGGAGCGGTGAACGCCGGCACGCTGCAGCACTGGGCTGACCACACTTACTGCTGGAAGCAGCACAAGCTGGAGAGAGGAGCAGGAAACCTTCTCATGGAGACATCAGCACTTCCCTAGTGCCTGGCAAAAAGCAGCAAAGAGAGAAGCTGAGGTTTTTTTTTTATAACCCAAGCCTACATTAATCAACAATTAGTATTCCTCTGGGAACTGGCCCGTTACACTGACTGCTACCAGCTGTAACGCTGCTCAGCCCGGAGGCCAGGCAACGGAACCTGACATTTTCCCAATTGTTGAAATAAATAAACCTGAGCTTGTTTCACCTTTTCCAGCTGGAGATATTCAGTGTCATCTCCATTTTCCAGATGAGGCTAAATGGTGGGTGGGCTGGGGGGTTGCTGGGTTTCTGCCACGCTCATACGAAACGCAGGAGAAGCTGCTGACGTTAAATGCTTTTATATAGGCCAGTTCTCTTTCAAAAGTGGGTCCAGAATTAGGTTAGTAAGTCGATATTTACACACAAGATGACATGCCCTGGTTTTCCAAAGTGCTGAACACCCTGCCCAGAAGTTCCCCTGGGGGACCTGAAACTTTATTTTCGGCACCTCGTTTTCTAGAAAGCCCATCTGCAACAGCGAGCTCCGGCTGCCACATAATTAATTCCCAGTTACATAAGCCATCCATGAATAAGCATTATTTTCCATATATTAAACTCGTAGAGACAGGTTTCAGAAATGAATTGGTATTTAGCGAGGTAGGCCTCAGAAATCATCAATTAATGCTCCCTGACATTTTATAAGTATGTTAATTTACACTAAAACTAGTGTAGCTAACTCTGCACGAGATAACTCGGAGGCTTAGTCATAAACTACGAAGAATTACGCAGTTCAGGAGCATTGCGGCCGCTTTTTGTCATCTTTTTGACATAATGCACATCGTGGATGCAATGCAGTGAAGATAAACACATATATAAAGCAGGCAATTACCTCGCTTCACACAGACTATCATATTTATGACCATTTGCAGAGGCTTAATATAATTCATTTCCTCTAGGTGCTACAGTAAATACATCACTGTAAACCCAGGAGCCAGGCGGAGAGAGGCAGGTATCAAGACTTGCTGAGTCAGCACAACCTCCCAACTCCTTCCAAAGGTGTTAGTGGTGGTCAGAGGGAGAATGATGGGAATTGCTGGGTTCAGAGGTGCTCGCTGCCGAGCAATGGCAGGGAATGCAGCCAGGACACAGCAAAGAGAGGGTTACATTTAGCTCCAAAGATTAAAAATCTCATTCATTTGAAAGGCAGGTGTTCCCCATGTCCAGTGGCCACTTGGCGTGGACTATGGCAGGAGATGCCCTGGCATGGGGGGGAGTGGGGTTGGAACTAGATGATCCTTCCAACCCAAACCATTCTATGATTCTGTGATTCTAGGAGATGCCCTGGCAGGACCATGGCAGGGGGGTTGGAACTTTGGAACTAGATGATCTTTCAGGTCCCTTCCAACCCAAACCATTCTATGATTCTGTGATTCTAGGAGATGCCCTGGCAGGACCATGGCAGTGGGGTTGGAACTAGATGATCTATGAGGTCCCTTCCAACCCAAACCATTCTATGATTCTGTGATTCTATGTCTTCGCAAGGAGCTGCCGTACTTTCGGCAGGGAAGGGACGCTGGCAGGGCTGAGTGTGGACGCAGCTCATCCTGGCCCAAAAGCTTCCCTCAGGCTTCAGTACCCACCACAGGCTCCAGAGGATGGAGAGCCAGGTTCCAATTTGAGAACACAACAAAGCAGCGCGTTCCCAGGGCTGCCCATGGAACACCACGCAATGACCATTCAAGGTGGCCCTGACCAGCTGCTGCTGAGCTGTGGTGGCTCTTGTGCTGGAAGGAAACCGAGTTTGGTGACCTGCACCTGGGCCACCTCCAGCCCATGAACACCTTTGACTAACGATGGGGAACGGCTTCCACAGACACTCTGCCCATTGAGATTGCCACTGATATCGGTACGTTACATATGACTAATCAGGGGCAATTAAGGCCTAATTACTCTTCCTCTGTCGTGCTCGCTGCAACAGCTCACGCCGCTATGAAGGAGCGGAGGGGTGGGCAGACAAACCGGCCGTTTGGATTTCCGATTGTTTCCCACCCGGTTTGCTCTGATGCAAAATGGGAAGGCAGGAAAGAACGAACTCAGAAAAACCTTTTAACCTCACAGATTATGAGAGGATGTATCACTCAAACTGCAGCATTTCCCTGATTTTCAGTTAAACTGACTTGAATCCCAAAGACACGCAGGCTGCACAGACCCGGATCTGTCACTTGACAGCACAGAGAGTTTTAGATGAATGTTCAGTAAATGTAGTTTTTGATAGATATTTCCAGAAATCCAAGACATTTCTGGATCGTATCTTCAACAAGCATTCTCTATGCTATTCCATAACGAATGTGATTACTTTAGGAGATAAAACACATGCTAATTTTTTTTAAAAAAAGATCATAGAGAGTGATAAGAAACGAATTACACAAAGACAGTGAGAAAACCAAAAAGAGAAGAGCTGTTCTACAAGAAACACAGCTGATGCCTTGATATCGTATCACTTTGGGAAAGGAAAAAGGGGGGATAAATTAAGCACTTCCTCTGTAAGTAAGTTTTAAAGTAATCTGATTACAACAGCTCCCACTAGCACCATTCCATGGCAGCAAAGAATAAAATCAATAATGAACATCAACATTTCCATTTTGTTTAGTGGTTTTGTAACTCAGCCACGAGAATCTGCTCTTCACTTATGGCTTGGCCAAGGGAGGGCCACAACTAACCCGGCTGGAACTCCTCCAGTTGACATATCCAGGAATTGCTCATTTATTGATTAACAAAGAACAACATGGCTTCAAAGGTGATACTCTGGTAATCATTTTGGAGAAAATATAAAGCTTTAAGCACTTAGGCCTTGATTTGATTAACGCTGCTGGAAGATTTGATAGAATTTAGCATTTAATGGTCATATAATGTCAAGACACCGTTGTCTTACGCTATCCTTGAATATTAAAATCTCAAAGTAAAGACTAATTCTTTCCCAGTAGTTTAAAGAGAAAAAATAGAGAGGAAGTTGAACTCAAAACCACAGTCCTACTCATCAGTGGCACACACACCAGGCTCTAGACTCATCGTCTACAGCTTTTCCCACCAGAGTTTTCAGTCTCTGCTACAAAACAGTTCCCTTCCACTGAAGTCAGAGTGGTGCAAAACTTGTCTCAAGTCTACACCCAGCATCGCTCCTGTCTACACACAAATAAGCTGCCCCTGCAGTAATCCACACCTCGAATGTCCATCGATTTCCACGTCCCCACAGCTGCCCACATCTGGGCAATGGTTTTCTGCATTCATCACTCCGCTGGCAGGGCTGGTGGTAGAGGATTGCTGCAGCTCGTTATAACAACACTGCTTGCATATTTCTAAATATTCCAGCCTTGTGTGACAGAAATCATACCAGGAAAAAATAACTGAAAATCCAAAATTTGCCCACGTTGAGGCAGAGCAGTCTGGACCTGTTTCTCTGTGAACACATGGAGGCTGGTAGGGATGAGAAATGACTCTTTAGGAAAAAGATGAGCAGCAAGTGCTCCAGCCAGGAGAGGCAAAACACGCTGAGCCTTCTGTGATATTCCTCTTCAAAGCCTAATAACTATTTTCTTTCAGAAAAAAAACTAGGACAAAAGACTATGATGTTTCAGTGCTGCGGTTTCATGAAACAAACAGATATGGGTCAGTGGAAAATTCGTGCCCTTTTCCAAAAGCTCCTGCTAAACACTCACAAAATCAGCTTTGCAATTTGAAAGAGCTCACGTGGTGTCCCAGGGGACCGGCCGAAAAGGTCCGGAAGGACGTGGGCGGCTGGGGGGAGGCTGTGGTGCGTGAGCTGCCCCCATCAGACCTCAGGAATTTTCATCAGCTGGAGTTCAAACACCTGGGGCCAGTTCAGGGAAGTATTAAGCATATTCCTGTTTCCCTTTGAAACAGCACTGTTGTCTTTTTATATATATTTATATATATATATAATGAAAACTTATGTACTTGCTTAAATCTGGCACTGAGGAGCTGTTTTCTCCTCACGAGCTGCCATCTGCCATATTTTCTGATTCAGAGAATGCTTTCTAAGAGGTGCAAAGCAAGAATAAAATCCGAGACCTGCTCGAGGCTGGGCTGAGCTCACCAGAACCGATCCGCCGAGGAGGACCCAGGGACAGGAGAAGCTGAGGCTGGCCAGAGCATCACTGTCCTCCACCTCCACCTCCCTCCTCTGGCACACACAGACCTCACAGTGGGATGGTGGTGCTGCAAGAGCAACAAAAAAAAGAAAAAGATTCATATTTTTCATGCAATAGTTGCAGATTTTCCTAATCCCATGTCCTCTGGACCACCTTGACGTTTCGTCACACAGAGGAGCCCAAGTCGTGTCACATTGTGGGAGCGAGCAGACACTTCTGAACCACTAATGAGTAAATAATTCACTTTCAATAACAAATAGACAGTCTGTGTAAACTCACAGAATAATCCTACGCTGCACATGAGCCAAAAGCAATAAATGCTCCGCGCCACGTCTTGACAATAAAGCTGATGTACATGGTGTGCTTCGTCGGAAAGCGCAGAGCCTCGTTAGCTCGAGCATCCTTCAGCAGAATTTCCAAAGAGGCGGATGACGCTCTGCCGAGGCTCTGGCACCACTTTTTTTTTAAATGACATGGCAGTTTTTACACTCACTGCCACCGCTGGAGTCATCTCCTTCTTTGCAAGGCTGCACTCTGTAACATAATGCAGCTGGAGAAATCAATACCACCCGCGTCCCGCGCCAGCCTGCGTCCTGCTTGGGCTCTTTTGAGGGGTTCACCAGCGGCGTGACCCTCTCCGACCCACGCAGAACGTTTTTCAAACGTAACACACTGCTCACCTGGCAAAGCCATGGATTTGTGACAAGCAAACATCCTGGCAGCTCATGCAGGGCAGCTGAATTCCCGGAGTGGGGGGTAACAGACAGAGCCAGAACGTCAGGAGGAGCTGAGGACAGTTCAGCCTGACAAAATCTTCAGCCTGGAGGCAGAACACAACGGAGCCTGATGCCCCAACAAGACTGGCATTTGTTTCTCAAACACAGACACTTTTCAACACGTGGTGCAGGATGGATTATCCAGATCACCTCAAGGGTAACACGGGTGTTCGTGAGGAAAGGAGCCTCCTCCATGGGTAATCCCAGGGATGAAGAGACACAGTCCCTGTGTGCCACAACACGAACCACCTCGTGGTGTCCTGGGGTTTTGCCACATCTCTGTTTTTTTTTGAGGAGAGGAACACAAGGCTTAACGAAACACCTCTGGTTGTTTTCCAATGAGAAAAAGAACTGGCATGTTCAAAATAAATGGGTATTTGTATAGAAAGCCTTTTATTTGGAGATGAAGTACTTTCAGTTTTTAGAAAAAGCCTTTTTTTCAAGATTCCTTGTCTGCATTTCATGGTTCTCACTCTCTCACCTTTTTTACTGTCATTTCCCCCACTGAGAAAAACTGAGGGAGAAAAACAGCACGAAGAAGACGTTCTCCCCAGATTTAAATAACAGCACACTCAGAAAAGCACTCATTTTTTGAAGGGCAACTCCTTTTAGACAATTTTCCAACAGGAAAGACGGGGATATTTGCAGAAGGTCAAATGCTGCTGGTGCAACCAGACTCTGCGTCTTTAGCAGTTTTGTTACTGTACGTGTGATTGCCTCACCTCAGCCAGTTTGGGTTCAAACCCAGACAATTTCCAGATTTGCAAATGCACCAACCGAGGGCCGTTTGGCTCCGTTCAGAGCAAGGGTAGCGTTCAGAGCTGGAGGTCCCAGACCTACTGGGCTGTCTCAGCCCCAGGAGATCCCACCAGGCTGGAAGCCCAGGTGGTGGTTGGGAGAAGAATGGGTCACAGACCTCAGGGACCCACCACCCAGCACAGACACGGACCTGGTGGCACCGATATTTTGGCTCCTGTCTGTAGCTAAAACGTACAACCCTCCCGAGGTGGAGGTCTCCATCTCCTCCCGGCGCGGTCGGGAGGAACGGATCACAACAGCCCGCAATCTGGAGGCTGTAAAAATGAATAGTTTGCCTTTCACTGATTTTGATGCGGTCATATCATCTGTAAATTATCCACCCAGCTATTTTTCCAGTTAGCCATTATTCTGTCAGGCGACCGGCTGCCAATTCCAGCCCTCCTAACCATATGCACGGCTGTAAACCTTGAAAGCAGCTGTCTCCAAAGCAAGCCAGTTCGGGAAGAAGAGGGGAACAAATTACATAAAAGCAGATTAACTTATCTTTAACTTCAAAATATTTCTTCCCCACAGCCTCTGTAATCCCATTTTTAAGGGAATTTGGTCCCTTTATTTGTTATACTTATCAGTGCGACTTGAATTTAAAGCTTTATACTTCATGTTTGTGCCCGTGGACCTGTTGCAATTATAATCCTCAGTCTTTCAAATGGTGGGAACGGGTCTTGGAGCAGTTTTCAGCCTGTTGCACTGGTATTTCCCAGAAGACGGAGACAGCCAGGGCACGCTTGGCGTGTTCAGCTGAGCAGCTCCTCAGTGGGCAGTGACAATATTCTGGCAGTCTTGAGGTTTTTATTGCTTTCTCTCTTAACCTGGATCTGCTTGGACACATAACTCTCACCATCTCACAGATGGGCAGCACCGAACTGGCAGGACCTGCCAGCCACAGGTTGGGTTTAAATATGACCAACAAGATGGAAAGATACCATGTAAGGACATTTCTAACATATATGACCACAAGGTTCCAAAAAGTGTCATAATTTCTTCCTAAGGAAGTCAACTATTTAGAAAAGACTCCTAAAATAATGCCAAAATGCTGCTGTGTGCACGCTGGTTTTTGTTACCTAGCTTAAACACAATAAACCTAAACGTGATGCACCCTCTGCATCCTCTCCATTCTGCTCTAAAAACCTTACCTTTTTGTCTGAAAGATAAAAAACAGGGAGAACAGCTTACCAGGTGCCTAAATGAGTAGGAAGCATCCCTGCATGGTGGGTACTGCACAGCAACAGCAGAATGACTGCCAGCGTGAGGCCGGGGCACCCCCACAGCCGAGCGGGGTCTGCTCACAGTTCGGGCACCCCAGGGCTGCATGAAAGGTCCCACCACCTTGAATCAGGTGGTAAGAGCTTTGTTTAGGGGATGTCTGACTTTATTCCTGTGTTACTGTGAAGAAGAGGTCAAAGGCGAAGGCCAGGTGATGAAGCTGGAGCAGCCTTGGTGTGGGACCACAGGAGAGCACACAGAGCCCTACCTAAAATTAGGGTGCAGCACGGGAAGGTGGGGGTCCTGGGGGACACATCACTGAGGCCCCAGTTATGAGCTGGAGTGCAGCTGGAGAGCAAGGGGAAGAGTGGAGAAGATGGAAGGCCAGGTTGGATGAGGCTTTGAGCAACCTGGTGTAGTGGAGGGTGTCCCTGCCCATGGCAGGGGGGTTGGAACTGGATGATCTTTAAGGTCTCTTCCAACCCAAACCATTCTATGATTCTAAGGTGTTAGAGCTGTGGTTTAGAAAGGTAGAGGGTACTCGGAGGTGGGCGCAAGGGCTGCTCGTAGTTTGTGGCCAAGGTTTACTTATTCTGCTCTCTGTAAAGACCCCGGCTCCTCTCCTTACCCAAAGAAAGACCTCGGGGCTTGCAGAAGAGCTGCTTGACCTGGCCCTGCTCTTCCCTGGAGCATGGGCAGCCCGGGCTGCTGCTCCACTGCCAAAATCCCATCGGGAAGGGCTCTGCGTGGTAGGAAGGACTCTCTCGCTCCCAAGAAGGGAGCCCAGCATCTGCCTCGTTCCCCTCTGCTGGGCTCAACGCTCCGGGAAAATCGCGTGCAACGTGGGAGGAGAGGATGACTGGTCCCTTTGGGGAGAGCAAGAGATCAGAGAATTAAAAAGTGAATGAGCTCCCTGTGCCCTCTGCAATTAAAGGGAACTTGAAAGAGTTTCAATTTGGTGATATCATTAATTTCCCCTTTTCCTCCTCCCTCCTGCTGCAGTTCAGAAAAGTCCTTTTCAACTGGTTATTGACTGTGCGATGAAAGACTGAGCTGAAGAGACCCTAAGAAAAGGAAAGTTTGAAAAGTTTTCAGCCCTTTCATCAGTTCTTTAAACAATGTTCAGAAAAACACGAGAGAAAGACTGAGTTTGAGAGAAATACTGTAATTAAAGCTGCGTGCGGCAGGCTCTGCTGTCCGAATGTGACTCGAATGTTTGCAGCCCTACATCGTGTGAAGATTTAGTTTGCAATTTTGTCACAAACAAGGCTGTTAAGAAACACATTTTTCCTTACCCAGCTATTGCTTTTATTTGCTAAGGAACAAAATTGCTTTGATACACTAGCTAGGCAGGAAACGTAGCACATTATAGTTTAAAAATACGTACATATGCACAGAATATGCATATGGCATGAACCCAGGGAGCATGGGATCATATGGTGTGCCAGGAACCTCCGAAATAAAACCTGAGCACAGGGCACCCCACACCCACGCGGGCTCTCATCTCATCCGAGGAGTCTGTGCCGGTCAACGAGCCCGCAGCAATATTTTCAAACATGTTCATCTTGTTCTGCTGAAATCTCCATCTTTCTCAAGATGACACCTGAAAATCTCTGCCCCGTGTTTCTTTTCCCGTAATTCCTTGCAGCTGGAGGGCAACTGGGTCTTGATAACTCACAGGATGGTCCTGTAGATGACAGGAGCAACAGAGATATGGGTTTCTACCCCAGTGTATCTGGTGTAAAATGCCCTTGCCTGGGTCTACTCAGACAAGACAAACAAGCCGACGGGAAGAGCTGCCGAATCTCATTTTTCATCACTCTTAAAATGGCAGGAATCCTCAGAAATATCCCAAGCCCATCAAGTTTCCCGGGCGCAGTTTGCCCACGGAAAGGATCAAAGACTTCAAACAACTCCATTTCATTGGCATAGATGGATCAAAGGGACTTTCAAGGTCCAGCCAGCCACAAGGCAGTGACAGGGACCAGTCCCTGATCAAAAGCGCGTGGGCAAACGCGTGTGGTTTGCCAATAACCTCTTATCAGAGCTTCATCATGCGACAGCTTCGTTGTCATGGCAAGAGACGAGGCACAGCCACGTGCTGCCCAGCTGCTCATGGGGGACAGCACTTGCAGATAGCTCCCGGCTTCTCATAATTAAAATTAAAAAGGGAAACCTTAAGAATTACAGACCACGCCATCACACTGGTGTGAAGACACCAAGCGTGAGGCCCCGGGGTGAGGCTGCTGGCCAGCCGTGAGCTGGCAGCCTGTGCCAACCGTGACCATCTGGCCTGCCTTTGTGACCTGCTGGAGATGGCTCCTCTCAGTACTAACTTCTCTTGAACAAAGCTTTTCTGCCACACTGTTTACATCTGCTGGAGTCTATTAGTCCATTGGTGCAGCATGGTGCTGAAGGCACCTGACATTTGGCTACTGTCCCCGAGCTTGGTATTAGTCACAAGCAGGGAGCACGAGGAGGGAGCAGGATCTGAAAGGATGATCGAGATCTGTGGGGCAGGAGTGAAATGGGGGCATGGAGAAGACAGCGTACCAGAGGGAGTATTGGCAAAGATGAGCCGTCAACCAAAAACTGGGGATACGGAGCAGGAAGGGTTAACATGGTAACCAAATTAGAAAGGAGCCCTAATTATTTCAGCAATCAAAAGCCATGACTCACCTTACCAGGCAGCCAGCTAATACCACCACAGACATTTTCCTTGTTTATTTTCTTGTCTTCTCAGACTAGGAGGAGAACGTGGGGGATCCCACTCCTGGCCATCTGGCACCAGTGTGAAAAAATACGGTAAGAGACATGCAGTTGTCTCAGTGACTCCCTTCTGGATGATAAATTCGCACATTCTCATGATCTTAGATTTGTTTTTTTTCCCTAGGCTTTACTCACCCATGACTACAACCCTAGGAGATTTGTCCATTTACAATCTCGACCTCAATCAGGTTACTTCAGGTGCCTTGTTAAAACCGTGCTTCCCAGAGAGTAATTTTTATTGAGAATTTTATAGACTGGAGTCACTGGCGGTGGGTCTGGCCCCTGCTCATGCTTTCTCCTGAAGGCCCTGAGCATCTGCCCTTGGTGTGGCTCAAAGCACTGGTAGGTGATGGTGTAAGTTCCCCACGCCGCTCATGGACTGACCATCAGGGACAAGCCCAAACTTGGCTCTGTGGTTGGCAACACGATGTTTTTGCACTAGTGCCTTCCCTAGCCCTGCAAATTTAACCCAGATCTGCTAGAACTTCATAATCACACCACTCTTTGCAGAGAACAAGTCATGGCTGTCCTGAAACCTGCGTAAGGTACTGAGGTTGGCCCCAGATCCCTGGTATTTCAGGCACGATGCTCTCCTCGGCAATCCCAGTTCTCTCCTGCATACTCTTGCATTCATCTCAGAAGGACTGGAAAATTAAAACGAGCTGCCATCCAAGTTTGCTCCTCTGTCTCTCATACAAAGCTGCTCCATAAATTGCCCTCAACGCTGCCGTACAAACGAGGCAGCTGCCGGGAGCCTGGAGAGCAGCACCACTCGCACGGGCAGCAGTCTCCTAGCAATGAGGAAGATGTAAAAGCCCTCAAAATAGCTCCTCCTTCCACTTCTTTTTTCAGTGACTCACACTGTACAACACGGTTTGTCAGGTCTGGGATTTTGTTGGTGGTTTTGGTGCTTTTTTTTTTTTTTTAACTTTCTTACAGCAAAACCGCTCACGCCGCGCGCGGCGGGTGACACGAGGCCAGGAAAAGGGCTCCTGCGCTGCCGTCGTTTGGGAAAACCAGGAGCACCCCGGGTATCCCGCAGCGGCTGAACGCATTCCACGTGTTCTCGCTGATGCAGGAGAACGCGCTGGAAGCGCTGCCCTGATGTGCAGTCCCGGGGTGCACCCACCCCCCTGCCCGCCACGTGATGCCAACGCTCGGGGGGCACGGCGCAGAGCGGTTCGGAATGTGCCTCGTGCGTGGGAATCGGGAACATCCGCGCTCAGGGCAGCGGAGGGGTACGGCTCTGCAGTTGGAATGTGGGAAGAATTATGTCGTCTGACCTGACAGGGCTTTTAGCAGCAGCAGTAAGTAAAAAAGGAGCAGGTTTCCCTGGATTTACACCATCTCACAGCCAAGATGCCGTGGAGGACTGTGGAACTGTCTGAGATGGAAATAACTATTTAAAAGACAAACACATGCAGCTGAATGGCCAAATTTGCCTTCAGCCCCAGAAGCACCTCGACATGTTTCTGAAAACCCCCACGATTTCTTTTTTATTTTCCTGAATAATCCTCACCCTGTAATTCCGATTGAAAAATATCTAAAAATAGTTCCAGAGAAGAACTCTAATGAATTATGCAATGGACATATGCTCTCGCATCAAATCTTGATGTTTACTTTATCTGATGTCATGCAGAAGATTGAAGCTTGGGACCATGCTGGGAGTGATCCCAGATAGGCAGGAGGATTCTAGGTCACATCACTTCATCTCTGATCAGGCGTGGGAGCACCTGGGAGAGCAGATGGCTAGACAATGTAGCTATCACTGGTGGTTTTAATTTTCCTGGATTAAGGAGCAAGTACTATGCAAGTCGTTTGATTTGCTAAAGACACAGCAGCAACCCTGGCACAGGGAAAACTTCCAGAGCTCTCACGAGGAACCGCCTTCTCACACCGTATCTGGTAGGACGGCAAATCCTTCACCCATCACTTCCCAGTTATTTCCATTTTTATAGCATATCTCTAAGAAATATCCTGCCAAAAAAGACAAAATCTACCTTCATCCATTCGCAGATGGCAGCTCTTTCCAGAGCATCCTCATCCGGTATCGCCTCGTTCAGAGAACACACCGCAAACCGGCGGCTCCGTCCTGTCGGCCCTCGCCCAGGTGAGCTGGCTGGAAGCCATCCCATCAGCTGCTCTCTCCTACAATCTGGGCCAAAACGCAGCTGGTGTGAGCTGGGGCTACTCATGAAAGTCCCAGCTGGCAGCACCAAGCCCCAGGAACTGTTCGTCTTAATGACCATCTCTCCGTAGGAGCTTTCAGGGCTGAACCGGGAGGGAATCTCGTCCTGAACAGTAAATAAAGAAAGAAGTATTGTCCTGGAAAAAGAATTCCTGATCTTCACACACTACAATTTCGTTCTGTAAGTAATTAATTAGCCAGTAGGGAAAAAGAGCACTGTTTCAGAGACGGATACAAGGGGGTGAGTTTATTCCCAGTATAACTCTACTGCCTTCCACGGCAATACGTTAGGAGTGGATTTAGTCCGGTGTGGGTGCACAACATCTCGCTGCAACTTCATCCTTAAACCACGCAGACAGATGTGAAGATTACCACGAGGGTTCCCCGATTTAGAATTCATAAATTAATTTCTTGATTCTCTATAAAAAGGGCATAGCGGGATTATGTACAGAAAAATCACACATTCTTATACTAAATTTTTGTTAGGAGCAGCTTCAAGATAAAATTAACCAGTGGTAGCGAATGTATTGCAATAAAACAACACTGATACTAAAAAAAGGGAAATACTCTCTTACTACTTTCACACCTATCAAATTCAGAGGAAGAAAAAACCTACAGTACCACTGTGTGTATTATCAGGACAGTCAATGAGACATGAAACAAGGACGAACTCCATTTGCCTGGGCAAAAAGCCCAGTTTGGAAGTAATTGCTGTAGTGGTGTAGCAGCTGCAGATATAGCCAGATCAAATCCAAAGATCAAATGCTTATTTCATTTTGATAAAAGTCATTAAACCACAAATCAACTTACTTTGGAGTACAGTCAGGAAATAACTCTGTATATACCATCTGCACATAACTCTCCCCTAATAAATTAAAGCAGCGGCAGCAGCTTTCTTATGCGAAATCCCCAAACTTATATTTCATTAAGTATCAACATTTCTCATTTAGATTTTATTTAGCAGATAAGCCACTGCACCGTGTTTAAAACCAGAGCAGAGGATTTCTGAGCTGAGGGGGTGTGTTGGGACCGTCTGCCTCACTCGCCAGCTCGGGACCGGGCTGCCGAATGCACGCCAGACATCCCTCTCCCTTTGAGTCTCATGAGGATGGACAGAGAAAGGAAGGGCGGTGAGGGCTGACGCACAAAATTCAGGGAGCACCAAGGAAGCTCTGGAAGTGTGGACTTTTTCAAAGATCGTCGCAATACAAGCAAGAGTGCGAGAAAAGAAAATTGTAGAATTTAGCGATTGCATCGGAGCAATTTCATTATCCAAGTGCACTTTCTTCAATACATTAACTTGGCAATTTAATCAGTCTTTGGAGAGTTTTTGGCCGTGTGTTTCTGGGCTGCAGGGCTGGTGCAACAGCAGCCAACCCCCCCCGAGCATCCCTCGGGTGGGCAGAGATACAGGGTGGGAGGGGGGACTTCACAGCAGTGGCAAGCTTTCTGTCCGCTGTGATGGGAAGATTACAGAGATTTCATCAATTACAGCATCCCAGCACAGGCCACGATGCTGCTGTGCATCCCAGCTGCTCACAAGGATGATGCAGGTTGTGCCGTAGCACCAACACAAAGCTGACAGCCTTCCTAGGCTTATTTAGGCTCGCCCAAACTCCCGCGGGCTTGTGAAGAAGAATTTAGGACTATTTTATTAGAGTCCGATTATAAGAGTCTCACCACTTTGAACAGCATTTTAGTCTCCTTTTTACTTCATCAGAATTTAAGTGGACAAATTTTATAGCAACACACATCTCTGCAGTTGTGCCAGAATCTGGCCCGGTTATCCACATCTACAAAACAAATCTCAGCTTTCATGCTGTGATTAGAGCAATCAATCCCAAACTCTCACTGCCTATTAACTTAATAGATTGTTCTGGATGTCTGGACCTGCAATTCCAATATCACTAATGCTCATCAAAACCTTGAGAGATCAAAGATCAAAACTTCACCTTAATAAATTAATCATTTTTTTAGGCTAGGAATCAATTTGTTGATTTACTCCTAACACACCTCCCTCACAAGGTAATTCACTGTTACCTGTGCCCTTCAGAAAATCTCTGTATTACTGATGGATGGATTTAGAGCTAAAAAGATCATTATTAAATTCATGACTAACAAAAAGTCATCAAGATAACGTTAGCCAAACTAAAGCACAGATTATGAAATTTTCATATCAATTTTTTTTTTTCATGATAGTTCATTTTCACGTTTACCTGCTAAGGAAAGAAGAACTCACCTACTGGTCCTATGTTGAGTTCCCATCATGCCTGGGATGGTGTCCTGTCCTCTGCAGAGAGCCCACAGAAGAGCTTAAAGCTTCTTTTGGGTTGAGGAAACAAATACTCATTTTTGGCAGCCCTCTGCTGTCCCACACATATTCTTTTAGTGAGTCTCCCTTCCACGTCCATAATGATTTGATTGGAAATTTTTGCCACATAAGTGGGTATTACTTCTAATCTTCAAATTATTAGGATTCTTAGCATCCAAGAACGATTTCTGAGGATAAAAAGTTTTAAATGAGTTTTGAAATATTATTCTGAGAACTAATATAATAGCATAACTAATGGATTTTTTAATAAAAACCCATCAATTTAAATTCATATATTTATATTAATGGATTCTCTGTCTATGCTAAGCCTTGAGATGTTCTTACTTCAAGCCAAACTTTTCAAATATTAACCAGGAAGAAAGGGAGTTAGTCTACAACGCACAGTTATCAGGAGACCAAGGCAAAGTTAGTCTACCAAAGGTGATGATATTAATAATGACATTTATGCTGCAGGAATTTAATTAGACTGAAAAAGAATTTGTAGTAAAGATGTCACAATAATTCAAGACAAAATGAAAATCAGTCCAAAGGCATTCAGTCCTTAATTAGTTTGGGAGTAGTAGATTAAAGATAAACTTAGAAAAATTGGTGGAGTGACTGGCTATTAGAGGCCTCTAGAATGTATAATGTCACGTTCCATTTTTCACTTTTTGATGCTTTTAGGTAAGACTAAGGGCAAAGTATTTTAAAAAATACAGAAGCTGATATTTTTTTTCTTTCTTCAAAAGATCAAACGTTTTTGCTTTTAATAAAACCAATGACAGCCACAAGCCTGGGTTGTTGACACTGATTTTTTTTTTTCCTAAACATGATGAAATAATGAGCTGCATGACACCTTGGTTAGATACAGAAAAGGCAACTCTGCGTACAGACAACATTGAATTTATGTGTACTGCCTTTTGAAAAAACAGGGAAAAAAAGGTGTTTCTGATCATCCACAATAAGTTACTTTCTTGGTGTTGGCTTGTTCTGTACAAAACACATGAAAGGAATAATGAAGCAGAATGTTCATAAAAGAACCAGGAAGATTTTCAAGCTCCATTGATTGATCTGTATGTGTTCACATTAAGGTAAGAGGAAAAGGAGATCTATGCAAAACATCTTGCAGCCACCAGTAAATGGACTGTAAAGCCGTGGGACTTTGGCAGAGCTCTTCCAGCCGAGCCCTCGTGTCCTGCCTGGCTCCAGGATGCCGATCCCCTTAACGTTGGGGGTGCCTGGCTGCCTCCCACCCCCACTGATGTCAACAGCAAACTCACACTGACTTGCAGCTCTAAGCTCACAACATAATATATTGTCCAAGCAAAAACAGAAGTCAAACACTTAGGTCATTCAAAAGACCTCATTTTATGTTCTTATTAAAGGATATGAAATCCTGGGAAGCTGCCATCCCTGACCAGGAGGTTATCCGTCCAGCATCTCTGGGATCCCCTGCTGTGAGTTCCCTCCCTGACATAGGTACCAAAGCAGGTCAAGTAAGTGGCCCATCCTTCATCTTCCAGTAGGATTCATTTAAAACAAAAAGTAGGAAAAAAAAAACGCAGAAAAGACAATGACATACTGTCCGCTTGCTCTGGTGAAGGGACCTTAACCCTGCATCCCATGGGATGGCTTTAAAGACCTGCTTTGATTTCACATAATACATTTTCTTCTGTTTTAGCCCAAGCAGAACAGACTCAGCAGATTAGAGAAATTCAAAATTAGGAAGAAAATACATTTAGTAGAAAAATCTAGCATTATACAGATTTTAAACACCCTAACAGTAGTAGCAGAGGCTACTTTGAGAGTGTTATTCCAACTATATTCCTGCTTTAAACAATTCCTGCGTCAAACCTCGTCTAAAACAAGAACACGGTGAACAAAGCAAAACAGCAGCTCTCCCTAATTTGCATGCAAAGTGGTTAATTTTCCGGGTTGACTAATGGATTCCTTTTTATTGCAAACTTCATGCACCCATATCAATACTTGTTCCTCATCTAAAGAAATACCCACCAGCCGTGCCAGATCCCTATCTGCACGCTGCAGCCCCGTGAGCATCTACAGGGCTTCATTAGCATCTACACACTGTACCTGAAATAAAAGCAAAGCTGTGCTTGCCTAAAAGTACGGTCTTAAACTGTCTGTCTTCAGAAATTCCTCTCTCCCTTTGCCCTTACTCAAGGGCAGAGACATTTCCCCCACCTTTAGGGGAGCTGAAAACGCTGCGCTCAGCCTTTCGGTGCTCGGTGCATATGGTGCTCCCCATGCCATCTCCCACTGCAATCTTTCTGCCACTTTCCTCGCTGGCCTCGGGCTTTCTGTACAGGTGCTGCAGCAGACTGCTTCTTTACTGCTGATTTGTGCCGTCGTTATTCACTCTCTCTCCTCTTCTCCTTGGCTCGAGTCACGCTGTTTTCCTCTATGCTGGATTGTCAACCCAAAGTATGACTAGCATCCTTCAAAAAAAAAACCCCACCAAACCTAAAATAAAAGGGCAGTGTTAAATCAGTTAGGCTTTTCTTTTGTCCTTCCATAGGGTCAAAATAGGTTGAAGGTTTTTTCACCCGTATCTAAACATTTTTCATTATGGGAAAGGAGTAAATTATGTTGCATATATCAGCAGTATGAGAGTCTACTGCTGTGAACTTCTGAGTACCATTCCCACAGCCAGCAAGGAGAGGGATTTTGTCTCACCAGCGCATAAGACGGACTACAGTTTCTTCAAACCTCACTTTGTTTCAGTTTATTAGAATCGAGAGAAACTTCTGAGGTCACCATTTACCCCCATCTCCTCCAGGTCACGTCTTCTCCGCAGCCTCGTGACACTGTTCCAGCAGCGGCACAAGGAGGAACAGTTGTCCAGGAAGCTTAGCAGGATGGAGAAAAAGACAATTCTTCCATCATGAGTAGGCAGGGAAGAGGGCAACCACGGCAGATGGCAGAGAAGAAGAAACACACAGTGGCTTGTGCTGGCTGCCACGCTGTCAGCTAGCGTTTCTGGAGAAAACAACAGAATTGCCATATAATTACAGGCATCCCTCATACTTTGCCTTTCTCCCCGGGCAGAGAACCCCTCTTTGTAACCTTTGGCAGGGGACTAGAGGCACACAAAGGATGGTGCCACAGCAGCAAGGTGCACTGGCCAGATTCTGGCTGGGGAAATCAGCTCATGGCTGGCCGGCACCAGCTCCGTCGCTGGCGTCGGTAGGCACGGGAGTGGTGGGACACACACCTCGGGCTTGCAGGGACCCTGGCAACCAGAAGGGAAGGGATGTCGTTTCAAAAGGAAGCTCAGCCCCCTCTCCCCTGCCCTGCCACCCCTTTCACCACGACACATCGCTCAGCCAACGCTGAGTGTATCTTTGAAAGCCCAGTACACTCGAGTCTTGCCCTTTTGATGCCAAAGTCCAAGCTAGAGCAGCGAGTTGAGAGTTCACTCTCTTTAACATCTTCTGAAAAATTAATTACTGGTCGTTTGGCAAAATTATTTGACCGCATAATAAAGTTTCCAAAAATGCAATTGGTGTAATTCTTTAAAATTACTCTCTGTACACAGTATCAAGTTCTTCCCTGCCTTACATCTCCCCTAATGCTGTATTCAGTGAGTATAAGGCAGGGAAGAATTTAACCTCTAATCCATAAGTGGCAGGCACTTATTTCCCTGGGGAACTGACCTGATCTAGAGCACTGGCTATTTATAACACATTCAAAAATAAATGGTGAGGCACAAGGGTGGAAAGGCTAAGAAAAGAGTGCATTACTCACAACTAAGGCAACTCCTCGCAATGGGGACAGAAATGCCGGATGGTCAGAGCAGACCATCCCTGTTGTACATTCATCAGCCCAACCTTGAACAATTTTTTCCCTCTTTGGCCTATGGGATTTGAGGGCATTGCTCAGGATCAGGTCCCTCTTGAATGAGATGGTCTTATCCATCTGCACACCCGCTGGGACCCGTAAGGCAATGCTACGGCAGAACTGCGACGTCCATCCAAGATAGTGGAAATGATACCAGGGATGTTTCACAGCTCACCAGAGCTGTGAGACAGCATGAGGATGTGAATGGCATCTGTGACAGCAGCCCTGGAGAGTTTCCTCTTGGAGGGAACTAGTTGGCTCACTTCAAAACAGCATCTACATGGACAGTCAGATGGCGAAGACCAGGAGCAAACAATGGAGTGAAGTTATTTGGCAACACAGATGGGCCCTGAGTCATCTCTTGGATCTGGTCTTCAATCACAGTGTGACAGTCAGAGCTGCAGTCAGGTTTTGGAAGAGCTTTGCAAGCAGCAGACAGTGGATAAATGTGTCAAATATCCTCTTACCTTCTAACTGCCCTGTTTTCCCGTTGCTTTGCCTTGGCTGTTGCTGCAGTTGCTGTCAGATGACCACGTGGCACTACACTGCAGCTCTGGAGACACCACCAATTATTTCAGTGGAGCGAGGGCACTGGAGAGTTTTTATTCAAAAAAAATCTAGGATAGTTGAGGAAAGCTCAGTTTAAGCTGACTCGACTCAGTAATCTTTCTGAATAACATCTGCATTTGGCCTGGAGCAGAGGAAAGATTAGAAATTTCCGATCATTAATTCTCATTAATACAGATTTTTCAAGTACTCCTCATAAGCCCAGAGCATCACTCGCTAATGGAACCACTTTTCACTCTGCCACACTCCAAGCAGACAAAGGCAGGAGAAGGTGGTCGCGGGCAACCCTTGCCCACAGTGGTGCATCTCGGCGTTGGTAGGCACGGGAATGGTGGGACCCCCACCTCGGGCTTGCAGGGACTCCGGCAGCCAGAAGGGAAGAGATGTCATTTCAAAAGGAACTAAAATTCTTTCATTCTCTCCTTGTTTTTCCCGATAGCTCTGAGCATTCGTCCCTTTTCATTCCCTTTGCTAACTTTTATCAGCAGAGAAAACCATTGAAGAATGACACTTGAGCAGAGAGACAGCTTACCTGCGCCAGCAAAGTGAGACTCAAAGACTTCTTATGATGAAATATTGATAGAAAAGACTGGAACACAAGAAGTAGTTTAAAATCACTCGGTTCTTTGTATACAAATCTTTTTTGTTCAATGTAGCCTAGCGGTACCAGATCACTTTTCTAACTTACACATGAATAAAATTGACTTTTCAAAAAAGGCAAACATATCTTGTGATAAATTTCAAAATAAACTATTTTTTTCACTTTGCAAATTCTTAATTTTTTTCCCCATTTGTCATTTCCAGCAGTACATTGTGAAGCAAAGGGTATAGGAAAATGTTTTTGTATTCTGAAGACATTGAAACCGTTCAATCTTTTTCCTGTGGCGAAAAGGAAATAAAATAAATTGGAAGAAGAATTTTCTTGCACAAGAATTATCCGCAACCATGACCAATGTTCTTCTAACAGGAAAATCTGAAGAAACCAAAATGTTTTCATGAAACATTCACTGAAACAATATGCTGACAAAATAGTTTTTCAGTCAAAACTTTTCACTGAGTCTGCTTCACGTATATGTTCTACTTAATGTATATGCTCAAAAACTTGTTTCTAGCATAGCAGAAGGCCAGAGGGTTTTGTCTCACTTAGCTGCTTTTTTCAGAAGAAACTCTACAAATCACTTGAGATCTTTGCAATCACTTTATGGGGTTACATAAACACTCTGCTTCCCTTAAATGTGCAGAATTGACTCATACCCTGACCATAGGGTCACGGTGGAGCTCCAGCCTCCAGCCATCCACCCAGCCTCCAGCCTGCAGAGGCTTCTCAGCCTCAGGACGATGGGCACAACTGTGCTACTGCACCTCCGAGCTCAACCTCCAAGCAACCACGAGAAGTCCTTTCGTGCCCAGAAATCCCATTTGAACCCAACCAGGTGCACCCAGCCAAGGCTCCTGTCCTGTACACCACTGCTGCAGAGACCAGAACTTCCCAACACCTTGGTGAAGCAGATGTTTTGCTCCAGCATTTGACATCTCCTGGTTTGATGAATTTTGAAACCGTTGCATGCTGACCATTAGTAAAACTTGCTGTAACTGCGTGAAAACTATGGTGAAAGAAATCAAGTGGCATCCCAGGAGCCATCAACTAAGTATTTGGTATCTAATTAATTACATAATTTATTTGTTGACTTCCTTGTCAAACTACGTGGAGTTCTAATTAATTGATAAAAAGCTGAAACTGCCATGGGTGTGCTAAAGTTTTGTTTGGCCAACTTTGACACAGAAGTGCAACATATATTGTCTCTGGCACGTTGTGTAGAGTTCAGTGACACAGACTGAGAGGAACCAGAACACAAAATGCTGCTAAGATGAACTTGGCAAGATTATGCGAGTAAAATATCATCGCCTGAAGCCATGCCACCTTGCTGGGATAACATCCAATCTCTCATGTCAAGCTACATAAACCAGGGTAATGAGTGAGGAGCACCTAGATGGCCCAGGAAGGGGCACTCATTAGTCAGTGTGTAGCATGCTGTCATCTCGGTCAGAGGCACACTGGTTTCTAGCCAGGAAGGGACAACTTGCCTTTGCACAAGTGTCTTTTGGATGAGCAGCAAAATCCAAAGGACAGCTGAAATAATTACTGATCCTGTCGCAGAACCTCCTCACACATGCTTTTTCATGGTGTTAATATAGCTCAGAGAATCGAGAGCCCTTCTGGGCTCTTTAGGAATAAATGAAACCTTATACCAGCCTCTAAGGTGTTTCAAGAGCAAAAATAGCTGTGTGTACATTGCAACCACAGCGACAATCAAAAGGAGAGAAAGGGTGGCCAAAGTGGAAGACATCTCCTTCCCATACAGAATCTACTCACTTCTATCCTTGAGCTCTCTCTTTCTCAATTGCACCTTTTATTGACAGATGCAAAGCAAGACTAATGAACTATTGATAACTCTGGCACAAAGTATTATTAGACAAAGCAGCTTTATTTTGTGGGCATCGATTTGTATGTCACAACCACAGAACAAATGAAAATGGTAGTTTAGATAGATGAACTTGAATGCTAAATAGGTGGTCATCCTCTTTATTCCCAATACCTGGCCTACATGCACTTACAGATACATTTACAGGTACCTCTGTACATTCCGTATAGTTATAAATACGATTGCAGAATTTTTTAGAAAATTAATATTTGGAGAGAAACTTAAAGTAACCCAGACATTAAAACAGGGATGCTGTTTTGAAAGGCCATGAATCTTGACAAGCCATCATACTGAATAGTTTTGATTTGAACCAGTGATTCCCAAACACACACACACACAAAAAAGAGATGTCCAGGCACAGAGGGAATCCACAAGTAAAAACATGTGAAAAGAAAGGGCTTGTCCTAGAGTATATAAGAAGTCTATAATAAGTCTGAAATTTCCTGGCTGAAACAGAAGGATGGGTTTTACCATTTTACTGCAGGCACACAATCACAGACCTGTCTACCATCAGCCCGTGGCGACATCCAGAAACTCTGTCCATGGCCTCTTGGAGTGCTGGAGCCCGTCCAGAGCCAGCCAAGCTGCTGATTAGCATCTGCAAGGAAATAAACTCTGTCTGCTCCTGAGAACCAGGCAGACGTGGCATCCAAATTTTAATTCTCATCTTCCGTGGCATTCGTCTGACATTTAATTTGATGGCAACTGCTGCGCTAAGGACCGTCTTAGCCCAGATGGAATTATGAAAACAGTAAAGAAATTTGTCCTCTTACCCTGATGAATCCAGAGGGAAATTTCAAAGACTAAGACACAGAGACCTAATTTTGCTGGCTTTCCAACAGCGAATAGGTAGCCAGCACCCAGTTTTGTCTTTAAAAGCTCCCTCTAGCTCTCCTGGTGAGTAATCAATCATCTCTTAAAAAGAACTGCCATTGGCCTCTCCACTGTCATCATTAATACTCAAATCCCTCCAGATCACAAGCTCAGATAAAACAATAGGAAGGGCATGCACACAAGAAGCGACCCGACGATGCTAAGGCAAAACCAATCCCCAGGATTTCCAAGAAAAGGCTGTTCCAATTGCAGTTTCAGTGTGGAAAACAGTAAAATAAAACTCCACTTCAACGAACTTTTAGAGGGAAAAGGTTTATTTTTTTTCCAATACAAGCCACAACAACAGGACACCTCCCCCACCTTAGGCTCTGTTAAACTGGACACTCAAAAGCCATCTCCAATACTCCAGGGATTAAATTATTTTCTGAAAGCCAATTCATTCCCATTGTTATTACTGGTACCGAGCTGAGAGTTTTTGTGCTTCCCCCCTCCCTTTTTTTTCAATGCTAGAAATAGATTAAACTGGCATTTCAGGATGCTGAGCTGCAGTTTCAGCTGAGCTCTGTGGTTCACAGAGCTTTATCAAAAATGACAAGATTCAACATCTAGGAGATGTCTCATAGTGCCCAGGAGCTCAAAGAAGATGCAGCAGTTCCAACGGTAACCAGAGAGAAATAAGGAAAGTGTTAGAAAAAGAACCATGCGGTCCTTGAAAATCAAAGGTCGGACACGAACGAGAAGATGCTGTGCTGATCAGCACTGTCCATCAGTGGGCAAGAAAGAGTCACTGCCTGCCTCCTCAAAATGAAAAAGCAGGGAAAGCTGCCCTTCATTTCAGCTCCAAGGGCTGTTACAAACTTCCTCGCAGTTACCTGTCAGAGCCTGCGAGATGCAGAGGTTTTCTCCTGTTCCATTTGCAAACAGCGTGGTGTTAGCTGGAAAGTGATGAGTGTCTATTTGTGAGCCCTTCTTCTAAGCTCAGGTGTCACTGGAATAGTGAAACACAATATTCTGTAAGCGCATTCTCTTTTTCACAAACATGCATGTCAAGCAAATTGTGATATGTTTGAAACCAGCTAAGAAAAAAAAATGGAATATCTGGACAGTGAACACTTACGAAGCACAAAATCATCTCCTCTGCATAACCAGCTTTCATTTGGATAACCACCCTGTCTAAACTGGTATCATGATTGAGAACCACCTGGCAGCCAGACCGCATCGTTTCTAATAAAACTAATATAATGCAGGTGGAGCGGAGGCACTGACAGACTGGATTTCACCGTACCAGGAGCAGCAGCATCCTTTCCCCGCGCCGGGGCAGGACCAAGCACGCCCTGTGCTCTGCTGCAGAATTCCTTCTCACACAGAAATAAAGGACAGAGAACCTGGGGCCAGTTCCAAGTCACGCAGTGAGCCCGGCAGGACTCTGCAGAGAGAGACTGGCTGCCTTCTTCCTCTTGATGCCTACACTGAAAGTTAAGGGAAAGTCAAGTAAATTGGAAACACCCAACACGTGGTGCTCTGTATCATCTCTCTGTCCGAGCAATTTTTTGTGGTGGTGTCGGTCTCCTGCGTGCCCATGGCAGGGGTCTGTGTTGTCTCTCTCCATGTCACTGCCCGTCTCTCCACCTTGGACAGACCGCGCTTTGGGCACAGCCTCACTTGCTTCTCTGCAGCCAAGGGAATATTGCTCCTTGTTATCCTTTTGCATCTACATTTCATAGAATCACAGAGTGGTTTGGGTTTGAAGGGACCTCAAAGATCATCTAGTTCCAATCCCCCTGCCATGGGCAGGGACATCCTCCACTACACCAAGTTGCCCAAAGCCTCATCCAACCTGGCCTTGAACACTGCCAGGGATGGGGCATCTACAACTTCTCTGGGCAACCTGTTCCAGGGCCTCACCACCCTCTGAGTGAAAATTTTCTTCCTTATATCCAATCTAAATCTGCCCTCTTTCAGTTTAAATCCATCACCCTTTGTCCTATCACTACACACCCTTGTAAAAAGTCCCTCTCCAGCTTTCCTGTAGGCTCCCTTTAAGTACTGGAAGGCTGCATTTAGGTGTATTTCAGAAAGGGCTTATTCCAAGGTTGCACATAGTAACAAAGCAATAATATAAAAAAAATGCAGTATCATTTTACATAAACTCAACAGCCTCAAGTCTGCTCCAATATTTCATTAAATATTTCACATGCATAAACTGAGCTGAAGAAACCAGACAAGGGCAGTGAGTATAAGCACAGCAAGACACGAGAGCACCCAGGTTTCTTCTAATAAATAACGATTCTAATAAACCTCTGTAAGAGACACCCATTACAAAGCAATAAACTTGTGCAGTAAAAAAGAATCTGAAAAAGAAAGCTCCACAGTAAGAGAAGTCCTGCACTCAGGTAGGATTTCAGCGGTCTCCTAATTCTTTTACAGCACTCAAAGGCAAATCCCTCCATGAAGAGCCAATGCACTGGTCATCCTCCCCTCCCTCCCGCACGCCGAGATCTTCTCCTTTACAGGAAAAGGATTTCCTTTCCAGGTTTGGAAATAGCCTGAAGGAGTTAGGCTAATCCAGACAGAGTGAAATGGAAATAACTCCCCTAAGACCTTTGGGAAAGTTTAATCCAATCTTCTCTTGTGAACTAGATATTATTCCTCTTTTACTTGCCTTCAGTGGTGATAAACTGCAGACAAAAGAGATAAGGGGCTCACACACCTCACGTTTAACCGCTCACAGTAAATACGCTTCTCGTTCTTGCTTATCTTACAGCCTAGCATGGATTTCCTTTTAGTAACCTCCTGAATTACAACCAAATTATACTTCGAGGGCCATTGAATCGCATGGCTTGCAATACCTTAATGGGTTCTGTTCCGGCTCCTCAGGAAGGACTTGCAATCCTTGTCTTCTTCTGTATTTCAGTGAGACTTAAGGACATAGAATCATAGAATGGTTAGGGCTGGAAGGGACCTTCAAAGGCCATCTAGTCCAACCCCCCTGCAAGGAACAGGGATATCTCCAACTAGATCAGGTTGCTCAGGGCCTCGTCCAACCTGGCCTTGAACGTCTCCAGGGATGGAGCATCCACCACCTCTCTGGGCAACCTGTTCCAGTGTTCTACAACTCTAATGGTAAAAAATTTTTTCCTAATATCCAACCTGAATCTACCTCCCTCTATTTTAAAACCATTACCCCTTGTCCTATCACAACTGGCCCTCCTGAACAGCCTCTCCCCATCTTTCTTGTAGGCCCCCTTGAGGTACTGGAAGACCGCTATAAGGTCACCCTGGAGCCTCCTCTTCTCCATGCTTCATCACCATGCAGAATAGCACATACCTTAAATTTACCAGAGTAAGCTCCATGCAAAGAGTGCATGGGCGAGTGAACGGCCTCTTACACCAAAAATTTTACTAGCATAGGTTTCCTCTTTTGCCTTACAGTGACCGTACAGGGTCAGCGATTCCAAAAACTCCTTCAGATTTATTCGATTTGATTTAACGACGCACAGTCTGTATGCCAGGTGTCGGCTGCTCTGCAAACTATCTTAAAATAAATGAAAGTATGAATGCTCAGAAATTCGTGCCACATTCCTCTTGACACCCCTGACAGCACGTTTCTTAGATATGCTTTCATCCTGTAACAAAGCAATCGTTGCTTTGTTAGGTATGGGCTACATAGCAAACACAGTATCTGTTCTACAGCTTTCTTTGCTGTGCTGAAATCGACTTTTGAATTATATAAATGTTTAGGGGATTGAAATAAGGCAGAGAGAGGATAAACACAATCTAAAAGTCCTAAAGAGGCCTCTTGTCAGGACTGATTGCTCTCCCCTGAAATTCTGAAGGTCAGCATGGTGTCCAAGGTAAATGTGTTGAGTCGTCAGAAGTCAGTCCAGCATTCAGCTGCTCTCCTCCTCCTCCTCCTCCTCCTCCTCCCCCCCAACCCAAATCATTCTATGATAATATTAAAACATGCCTCGTGAATATTCAAATGTGTTTCCAAATTAAGACACTTCAACTGTGTCCTTGTCCTTTGTGTGTTTTCCACAAATACTGAAAAGGGAACTTTCCTGGTAGAAAAAAAGTTCCTAAGCAGTAACTCGCTCGAGTGACAGCAAATATTCACAAAACAGATACTTTAAATTGATGTGTATTCACAGGACAAAGTTGATTCTGGGAACCTCCAATTAAGCAGCAAAAACTTCTCCTACGGCTTCCTCAGAAAAGAACTAAAGAAAAAGGCTTATTTTGATAAATTATTCAGCAAAGATTTTTGAAATGGCAAATATAAATGTGAGAAAAAGGCAAACTTAATCCTTAAATTATTCACTCAGCATTGAGAGGGGAGGAAACGCCGCAGCGAGCCGAGCGAGAAGCAGCAGCTACACCTAAGTTAAGCATTCTAAGTGTGCAATCAGCAGCTGCATGAACTCGTGTACACTGACTTGCCTGAAAGTTCCAAATTGGGGCCCCCATCCCAAGAACCTTCCTAATTAATCTTCCTAACAGCCTCATCTTGCACCTCAGTGCACAGCAGCATGTCAGGGCAGGGGGTTTCTGTGCAAAAAAACCCATGGTCACCAACTCCAGTTGCCTCCGTCCCCTACCTCGAACCAAGGCAGCTGTATTTTTCATCTTTAAAATAGGCAGAACCATCCCTTTTTCCTTCATAACAGCCTGCACTGTGATCACTCCAGAGAATATTATTTTTATGTTGGTCCAGTGCCTACAATGAGACGCCTTCGAACCCTAACAGTATCTAAAGCATTAGCAGCGACAAATATTTAGCCTTTCAGTTTAATAATGATAATAAAAGGGTATGAAAACTTAGAATCATACAACGAATCATAGAATGGTTTGGGTTGGAAGGGACCCCAAAGATCATCTAGTTCCAACCCCCCTGCCATGGGCAGGGACACCCTCCCCTACACCAGGTTGCCCAAAGCCTCATCCAACCTGGCCTTGAACACTTCCAGGTATGGGGCAGCCACAGCTTCTCTGGGCAACCTGTCCCAGTGCCTCACCACCCTCAGAGTCAAATTTTTTTTTCTTATACCCAATCTAAATCTCCCCTCTTTCAGTTTAAATCCACTTGTGGATAAAAACTTGTGCCTGTAATTCCACCGGGAGGTTTTCTTCTATACACAAAACATCGTACGATTCTCCAGTTTTGCCAGACTTCCTCATAGACGTCTAGTAACCTTCACACAAATCAAATTCATAATATTTCCAGATGCACTCATTTTTCTTTTCATGGGAATATGGCATAAGAGGTCTACGGCTAGGAAATAACAACACAAACGGGATGGGTCTGCTGGTTTGAAAGTGGAGCTTCAAATATCCTGGCCTGTCTTTGAATTTTATTTAACTTACAGAATTTTTTGGTTTATAAAATGGCCCGACAAGGATAATTTAGGCTAGAAACATGCCTGACTATTCTAAATGCTCTCTGTCAAGCACATGGGCTAACACCTATTTTCATTAATTCTCTATTTTTCAAGGGAGATATGATTATATTAGAAGCAGTATGTAGGTGGCTCATTTTTTCCCTCCTCACATTCCCCTTGACAGTAGTTTGAAATAACATTCATCAAACAGTATAAAAAAGTTGAAAAATTAATTAAGCAGCCTTGGAGGAAAAATAAGATTTCTTTTCAACCGCACTTGGATTATTCAGTCTTACAGTGCTGCATATTGTAATTTTCTGAGCAGAAAAGGCAGAATAACGCTGTACCTGTGCACGACTATGAAACATCACATCTTGAACATCGCTGTTGGTAAAGTAAGCCCCCATCCTTGGTGCTTGCAGTGGGCCCTTGCAGGTCCTCCCAGTATTCCTCCTGCCTTTTGGCATTAAAGGTTTGAGAGCAGAGATGATAATGCCATGTTTCAATTTAATCTCATCGGATTAGCAAAATCCTGGTTTTTTAAATATAACTGTCGTTCAATAGCGTTTAAATTAATATTGTCCAGTTTTTGTACAACAGCCACATGTATGTACTGCAGAGCCTGTTTCCAGCTCTCCACCCATAACAGGGACTAACCATGTGCTAGATACTTTATGGTGTACACTCCCATTCCCACTCCACGTACTTCTACAGGTTCCTCTACCTGTTTTTGCTTCTCCAACGCCACCGACCTCGCTCACTGAGCTACAAGGCCAGCGCCCTCCTTATCCAAAGCTCTTATTTAATTAAACCAGTAACATCACCAGTGGAAGTGGCACTGTGAATTCATTTGTGGTCTTTCCAGCAAAAGCCAGAGGTGCAGCCCTCCCCGTGCTGAGCGGAGCGGGCGAGTTGTTGCTCAGCGATGCTACTCTGCGGGACCGCAGCCGGCTCTTGCGTTGTCGCCCAGTCTAGGGAACACAAAATTCCCGCTATCCCATGGCACACACTGTGCCACTGCCCTCCCAGTGCCCAGCCAAAATAACCAGAGTGGACCTGACACTCACATCAAACCTCTGATGTACATGGTCTAAAGGAATCCTAATGCAACAGGAGATTATTCACCAAATCAATTTCCATGTATCTAAACTGATTAACTACGTAAGCCCCAAAAAATGGTTGTAAAAACAAGTATGTAAATATATCTATTTCTGATTGCTGGGAGACTCCCAGCTCCTTTATTCAACACAATCCTCAGGCAATTCTTAATTTCATGTTCATATTATCAGTTCCTCAAGGTAATCACACAGGACAGACCACAGATAAAATGGCACCAGGGTCCATTATTCACAACGAATCAGCTCAGTACTAAGAAGCCACGAGGAAGGGATTAACTGTGACTTATGCGAGCAGCTTGCCAAACACATCGTTGATCTTTCTCATCAGATGCTGCTCTTACACGAGCACTGTCTTGAGCATCGACCTGTTTTTCCATCTACCTGGCTTAAGGGCTTCTAACCCTCACCAGCATCACTCAAGAACAGGGGCAAGCTTGTCAGCAGTGGTGGATAAACCCGAGTAAATCTAACTTGCCCTCGAGGGCAGGACTGAAGGCAGGAGATCCGGATTCTTTCCTGCCTCTGCTGCTCCATTACCTTGGGTGAGTCCACTGAAGGTGGTTTCCCAGTGGACAAGCACCCTTCTGCACTTCACGGAGGTGGGTGCTGGAGTTGGGCACGTTGCAAACCAGGATCTGATCCTCCGTTTCTCTCTGTAAAGGGAGGTGGGAAATGCCCCTTCCAAGAGGCTCTGGAAGACTTAGTCTGTAATTGCTTGTAAAACACTTAAGGGGTAAGTGCTACAGAAATCCAAAGTGGTAATTGTAACAGAGGCTTGAGATTAATCTATTTTTGGCATGTTAGACACACTGATGGACTTATTCAAGGCAGTTACTCAAAACTGTAAAGTGTCCAAAAAGCGATGGAAAAAAAAGAGTTTGATTAAAACCATTCCAGAGGCAAATCAAATCTTAAAAAAGCTCTCTGAAACCCAGAGTTACGGCCAGCAGATGAAGCGCTCTTGACCATTTTCTGGTCACAACAGGAGACAGAGACCTTGGAAGAGTCATGGGAAGTTTCATGTCAAATAAAAGGTGCTCCAGCTTTGGACTGCCAGGGAAGTGAGTGATGTGACCGTGGCATGGAAACCATGGGCAGAGGGGCATTATTTGCTATTATTCTCCACGCGGCACAGTGAAACTGTCAGTGCACTAATACATTTTTTGGTATGAGTGAAGGACTCAGAAATCCTTCATTTATCTCTTTATCTCCCAAATACAGGTAGCACCACTTTGCTATCAGGTACTAGAAACAGCCACTTTCCCCACAAAGCTGCAACTTTTCCAAGCTTTCCACCAACTTTCACTTTACATAGCCTCAAGGTCAAGATTACCCTTTTATTACAAAAAAGTTTTTCAATCATTTCCTTCCCATTTACTTTGGATTAGTGGATGTTGTGTCAATAAGGACAAATGAAATTTGCAGGCCAATATAAACGCTCGCTGTGGTATGAATGGTACTTTTTTATACAGACTTTCTATAAAATAAAAAGTGACTGATGCCACAATATGTTTTAATTATTTTCTTCATAAACTACCAAATTAAATTTTAAGAAGCTGATGTTATCTCTTATTAAATTGAGACTGAACTCGGAGATGTAACTTTTAATGAAACTTTCCACACCAGGAAGCTTTTTTGTAATTTTAATTCTTTCCAGCAGCCTGCCACGTACAACATCTTCCCAAAACTTCCTATTTTGATGTTATTGCAATGGGCTCCCATTTCATGTCAACCAGTAAGAACTTCCCCATCTGCAAGCTCTTCGCTCGGCCGCAGTCCAGCCCTCCATATGGACATACCGGTGATTCGGTACCGCACACCACCGCGCTCAGAGGTCCCACCGGCGCGGTGGGCAGGAGGCTGGCACGGGCAGCCCTTGAGCACCAAGCACCACTACCACCTGAGTCCAGCCCTCTCTATACCCAGCAGCAGGAGCAATAATTAGCCCTTCTGAGCCACATCATTATACAAACACTCCAGTATTTTACCTGGGATTTTCTACTCACTGTATCACAAAGCATGGTCCCGAAGAGCAGCACTGAGTATCTCAACGACGAGCATTGCAGCACTAGGTAAGCACTGGAATAACCTGTTTATAGGTTAAATAACCTGTTTGTGGGTCCAATAATCTGGAATAATCTGTTTCCAGGTAATACCTGGAAAGCACGTACGTTAATCAACGCTCACCGTAAAGTATTTTCACTAATTTAAGCGGCAATACAGTCTCAAACTAGCAAAGAAGAGAAGCTGCTCTGCCAGTACTTGGCTTGTAAAACTTAATGACCAAACATGGCACATATTGGGACCAACCAGCAAAACATAAAATCTGCAGAAGTCACTGGATCATATTTTTGGATCATGCCTTAAGGGGGGAAGAGGAGAAACAAATGAAAATGCAGCTGCTGGTAAGAACACGAAAAAACATAAAGAAGAATAAGATAGAGAAGAAGAGAAAATACTGAAGTTTTCAGGAGAAAAAAGAAAGGAAGAAAGAAAGAGAAAAAAGACTGTCTGCCAAAGTTTTCGCAATTTCATATAACGTATTCATGTAGCAGAGAGAAAGGGAAAATAATCTATAAACCGGTTTCTGCCTTGGCTAAGAGTGGAGTATACAGCTTATTTATTTTCTTATTTCAAGCTCTGTCAGTCGGAGTGGTTCACCACGGCGAGTCCTCGACCTCCCTCCCCTGTGCCCTTGTGAAACTCATTACAGCTGATCTGTTGATCACCATCTTTTTCGGTCACACAGCGACAGTCCCAGGGGCACCACTTCCATGTCCTCCTTTGGGCCAATAATACTTAAATCAGATCACTAACGAACCATCACTCATCAAGTCATGGACATAAACACTAATTTTTCCAAACGGTAATTTCTTTAAGTTGTAAAATACTGGTGTACTTTTTTTTTTTTTTTCTTTTAATTTTATTAATGAGCTGAAGTGACTTTGGGCAGTCACCAACCAATTTTTCACTGTGCTCTGAACAGATGGTCGTTCCAAGAATACCAGCATCCTGGCAGTGTCAAACAGACTTGACCTTCCCAAGCAGCACTGCAGACTTTTTATTAAAAGCAAAGAAATAAAGAACCACTTGCATATTTCCAAATTTTTCAGGATTATTAAGGCACAGCCCATGCAGGCACAGGCTGCATCCAAGGAAAATCTGAAATTCAGCCTCAGAGAAGCACGAACGGCTTCTGGAGTTCCTGGGCTATTTTGGTGGTGCTCAGCCAACTCCAACGTCACGTCAGCCCCACTTTGCAGAAGCAGAAGAGAGGAGGGACGTGGTGTGACCCCCTCCACGCCAGCTCCAGCTCATTCTGCCCTAAGGAGAGCTGCTGTGATGGGATTTGCACACCCCAGAGAAAAACCTTTTGCCAGCCCACAAAATATCCCCATCCTGAAGCTCAGGGTTTATTCAGCAAGGGTGAGAACAGTCTGGTCATAATTTCTCAATTATATATAGTTGAACTTAACTGTAAGCCTCCAGCAGTCGTTGGCTAGCACAGCTTTAGGGACCTTTGCTGATAGAGCCTTCAGAGGGAAGGCAGGTCATTTTTTTCTGCCTTTTTTTTTTTTTTTTTACATATAAACAATCCTGGTTTTAAGATCATTTAAATATCATCTGTGGTTACTTTTCCAGAAGGCACACAAAAAAAACCCAAGTTGATTTTACTGCACTGTTTTTTGTTAAATCTCTATGGCCTTAATCTCAAGGAAGAGAGAGGCCCTTTATCTTCCTGGAGGTAATTTTGCTTTTTTAGCATACATAGAATATTTTATACCTGATTGTTGTCTATAAAGAACTAAAAACTTTGGGGGACAGCGCCGGAGAGCAGCTCTTGCCACTAGATCAACACCTCATTATCTATTAAAACATAAAAGTTAAGCCGCCCTTGGTTTCCCGTTGACAAAGAGTGGCATAAATACCCACACTGTCGTTTGGGGGATTTTGTGCAAATGACCCCCTTGACCTCCTTCTAAGAGCAAATGAAAAGATGTCACCCTTCCAGCAAGGGTGTCCGTTTGCCTAGGAGCTATAAAACGTGGCGGAGGGATTCTGGAACGAGCCCGGTGTCAGCCAGAGAACGCAAACACAGCTATTCTCAGCTGGTGTCCCCTTAGATGATGAGGATCGCAAGTCACGTGGAGTCAAATAGCTGAAGCTCCATCACATTTTCAAGACAACCATGTGTGAAAAGTGGCTGGACTACAGCAGTCGGACTGCTGAAGCACTGCTTTAATGCAGGAGGCAATTACAGACTTCCGAGGTGTGAGCACTTCTGAGCGAAATCCCTTCCGTTTTGAAGACGACAGCGCCAGAAGTGATGGACCATCTTGGAAAAGACAAATCCAGTGCTTTAGTGTAAAGTGTATTGCTTCACACGAGTCGCCCTGGGTACTCTCTGGCTTTTAATGCTATTGAGAACCACTCATTATTCCTCTGACTCAGAGTTTTAACTAATTCAGAGCAAAGCTTTGTAACCAGGGAAGCAGTAACGGGAGAAGAAAGCTCTGCTTAGAAGGTCTGTAATATCCCTCCAGCAGAACATCTTCACTGTGGGCAGAGGAACCCCTTCTCTTCTCTTTTCCGTAAGGCACAGTAAGAGCATTATGGAAAAACAAAAGGCATTTCTGCTGAGGGGCCATGGCGGGCACGGGGGAAAAGAAGAAGTAATTTAGGTTCAGAAATACTTAGCAGACCAAAACGTAGAAGTTTCTGATTCAAAAAACAGGGGGTGTACGGGCAGGGCGCACGTTTGCCGCTAACCACGTATCCAAATACGGGGTATTCGAGTCCGTAACTCGGAGAGAGTGACCCAAGCCAGTAAAAATGCAGCCCAACAAGTGTACCATCAACAATCCATGCTACGACTAAAACCCCGTGATTTTCCTTCACTGGTGTCCCCAGTTTACCATCACTTAACACGGAACGCTATTTTCATCTCTTAATCGTTTAATGATTAGTGGAAAAGCAGAGAAACGATGAACCTCTCACCCAGCACGCGGGATAACGAAACCATCCAAGCAATGATCCAAACTCAGCTAAGTGGAAATTTGGCCCTGAGAGTATTCATCGCATTTTTTTCCTGACTTCACCATTTTACTTCAGCTGTCAGAGCAGCAATATGAAATAACATCGTAAATTCACAGTGCCATCTGCATTACAGCACAAAATCTACCAGTCAATGCAAGTGTCCAAAGAACACTTCCAATTTGTCACAATAACCTTCAAAACTTGACAGAAAATCATGCAAATTATTTATTTTGGATCTCTGTGTATCTGGCGGTTATTTATACTTTGCCAATATTCTAAACATTTTCATTTGTGTTTCTCGTGTTTCTCAAAAAAAAAGCTGGAATTGAGAAATTAAAAGCTACCACAGGTTTATTTTGCACTTTGTGTCCCTGTTTTGTATTTCTGGACATTTAAAAAACCACTGGTATGGCTGCATTTGGAGAATTACCAAAAAAATCAGTGTGAAAAGGCTTTAAACTGGCACATCTCGGAATATCAATAACCAAGCTGCTTTGCTTCATTCCACACTTTTTGTCTCTTTTATAACAAATTTTAGACTTTAGTGGGAACAATTACTCTAAAAAAGTACAATTGTTTTTTTTTTTTTTAATCACCAAGCATGATAACCCCATAAACTTCAGTTTTAGCCTTTAAAAAAAAAGAACTTTTAAGGGAAAAAGACCAAATGCAAGAGATGTGGGTTCCCTGCAGAAGGTGCTCACTGGCTGTATGAGTCAGGAGAGAACCTCGTGAGCCACTTACTGCGGAGGTTGCTACTGGCACCGAGCTTGGTGGGAAGGCTCACCCTGTGAGTGTTTTCAACACCAGCCGATGCCAACTCTCCTCCCTCTGTGAACATCTGGCCAGCTGCAAGTCCCCCAGCTGTGTGCTGGGGGCTCACCTTGCGCGCTGGAGCACCGCGGCGCTCGGGCAGATGCTGCTCGTGCCATTTGCCGGCTCCTTTGGTGAAGACCGATGGGGGTTAGGAGGCATTAAAGCTTATGGGACATATATATTCCAACGGGTAAACACTCACCAGCTGGCTACATCCAGCTCCCAACCAGGAATCCAAGCACGAGCCTGATCTGCTGAGCTCTGCAGATTATGGACCACAGCAGCTCGCTCGGCTCCGCAAGGCATGAGAAAGCGGGTCCCCGAGCTCCAAAACCAAAGGCAACTTGTTCTCAGAGCAGAGCGTTTTCTAAATGCGTTCAGTATTGGGAAATGCAGATTACATTGCAAGTCTATAAAAAGCTCAGTTTAAATAACAACTATAGAGCTTCACAGGAGACCGTTTTCTAGGACAATGGGCAGACCACTGGGATGCACTTGTAAAGGTCGCACCGTAAGCAACTGCCTGTACAAATTTTATGACTGGAAGCTAATAAACAAAAAAGTGAAGGAAGCAGTCAATACCCATTACCAACCAGAAAAACAGACCACATGTGCTGTAAAAAGAATTAAAAAATTCGTTAGTGGTGGATACGCCAAGAAACCCATCAGAGAATTCACAAAACTCTGAGTACAAATGGAGTTGCTGCTGCTTTAAATCAGAATTCTGCATTTGCATTAAAAATTCAGCAGAGTATTTATAGCCAAGTTAAAAAGAAAACAACAAAAAAAAAACCAAAAAAACCCACTGGTGTTAACAACCTGTTGCCAATGGTTATATCGGGCAACACCTTTTCTGAGAGCTCCTGTTCCGGGTGATGGAAAGGGACCGTTGAGAACCTGGAGTGCTGCTCCAGGAGGTGCTGCTGGCAGATGCTCCTGGTCAAGCTGGTGCAGTGCTGCAGTGCAGTGCTGCAGTGCAGCTCCTGCATAACTGCCCACTGCACTGGCTCCGTGCAGCAGCAATCCTCGGGGTAGGACACTGTCCAGTGCACCGGGAGGGAGACCTGTGGGTGGGAAGGGAATGCCCGCAGCATGTGCTCCCCTGCCTTGGTCAAATGAGCAATCCTGTGAAACGGAGGTATTCCACCCTTCTTTGAGATGAACGGGGCCAAACGGCACCCTGCAGGAGGACGCGGTGACCTGACCCAATGGGAACAGTTATTGCCCTTTGGCTGGTCAAATGCTAAACAAGAACCTCTAATACTACCAGTGAAATAAATGCTCTAAAGAGTGACACAGACTCCGGGCTGGTCCCTGCAGCTGGTCTGCATGGCTGGCACAGCCACAGCGCCCACTCCCAGGAACCTGCTGGGAAGAAGAAGTTGCAAATGTCAAATATATAGGAGAAACTGGTCATTTACTCAAAGTCAATATAGAAGAAAAGAAAGGTGGCATTCGTCAAATTAATTACGCTCACTTCAATCTCCTCGCTCACTTCCCTCAAGAATTTCAATGGCGTTGCAGCCGTTGCTTCCTGACCTCGCTGCGTCAAGGATGGCCCAGCCTAGGAGTGGCTCCAAGCTCCCACCGTGCTCAACGGATCTACAGGAAGGACAGATGGAGACTTCTTTTGGGTCTGTTCCTGCCACTCAGCAACATATTTGGACTTAACCTTGGCATACATCAGCGATAATGCAACATCAATCACACGGAAAGTGCAAATCTATGTTTTTTTTTGATGTGGCTAAAAAAAGCCAGTGTGATTTCTCGCTGTTTGAGGTGCCTGGTGTCATACCTGAAGACAAGCAGTGCAGATGACTTTTGACTTCAGGCAGTTAGTTTGGCAGCTAAAAAGATAACTGTGAATAAAAGGTGACCTTTAATAAAACTATTTCATTTCTCATCTATTTACTACGAGAATTAGAAAAGTCAAAGAACAGTGGTCTGTAAAACGAACAGAGTAAGACCTCCTGGTGTTCTGCTTTGTTCTGCTTGACTTCTCATAGAGTATCCCTTACATTTATTCATTTTTGTTCGTTTAATTGTTGTTATAAATGAATGCTATTGACAACAACTGCTAGGAAGAGATTACAGCACACCCAAACACTGTAAAAAATGTCTATGCTCAGCTCTGCCCGTTGCATAGCAATGCTAACTTTGATTACGAGACCTCTAAGACTTGAAGCTTAAGCTTCTCTAGAGCAGAAATTATTCCAGCTGCACAAAATTGTTCCAGAGGATAGAAGTATCCACACGTCTTCACTCCCTAACTAGACCTGCACCAACAGAAATGTGCTATAGCAGCTAAATTACCAACACTTACAACACAGCAGGATATACAGTTTTCTAATTGAATACACTAAGATACAACCAATCAATAAAATAAAGAGTACACTTAGAATAAATAAAAAGACACCTTTGCATAAAATATATTCTCATTAGAAGAAATCATGACTGCTCCAAAAAAATATCACTGCGATACTTTTGTCACTAGCAATTTTTAACCAAAGACAGTTCTATGTAAATTAAGGAAAGCAAATCCCTAAAGAAATAATCAAGTCTGGCTTAACAATCCTATCATTTTTACTGTATAGGTACTATGAAGGCTATGTTGTAATTGGTGCTATGTGGTGACTTTTAAAGCTTGTTGCATATGTTTTCCAAAACAAGAACTTCAAAAGAAAAACCAAAAAAAAACCCCACAAAAATCAACCAAACAAAAAAGTACAACAAAAGGAATCGCTAATAGAAAATAAAGCTTTTGAAACATTTCACAGAATGACATTTCAAATTATTTTTTTATATATAAGACTATATATAGACTTTTATATATATATATATAAATCTAATTAATTATCAATGAGGAACACTCGGCTAGGTGATTAAAACTGTAGACTCCTATCAATCGTAGTACATAAAATTTGAGGGGCTCTGCTGGTCCTGATAACCTGCATTCAGCGTATGTCCTGATCTAACAACTCCTGGAATCAACAGCAGCTCTTGGATAAGGCCCACCACACCTGTCCCAGTCCAAGCAAACTTGACCCAAAACATTAAAACAAGTCCGATCAGGACAAGTATTTCTGGCCAAACACGTACCGGGGTAACGAGACAGGAATGAGTGTTGGTATAACGAGATGGGAAATCGATTCTCCTCTTTCCAAAACCACATGTGCTGTAAATTCTCCAAAGCAACTTTTCTTGACTCACAAATCACACAGCTTCATAACTGCTTCCAAACACGCATTACGATGTTATTCAAACTTCCTACAAATTTATGTAAGAATGTATAGAATCAGAGAATGGTTTGGGTTGGAAGGGACCTCAAAGACCATCTAGTTCCAACCCCCCTGCCATGGGCAGGGAAATCCTCCACTACACCAGGTTGCCCAATCATGATAAGTGACGGGCTCAGGGCTTCCCACCCAGCCCAGCAGTGCTCTACGACTGCTCCACACTTCTTTGCATTTCTTTTAACATATATAATCAACATGCAAATTTATTCTCAAACTGACATAAAGCACTAATGAATTTAGTAACCACCTGGAAATTAACTGTGGTGCTTCAACGTTACGTGTCTCAAATGAGAGCAGTTGTCTCAGGTACTGTGTGTTCTCGGAGTGGGGAAGGATTAATCTTTATTACACAGCTCACCAGTTTCATTTCAATTACTTTAGCAATTTACTATTGTATATGGGACCTTTGGGGAACGATGAAAATATTTTCCGTGTTTTTTTTCAAGTTCACCTTCAAGTTTTAGAAAATGCGGTTCCTGATTTTCCTCACTGAGAAAGCATTTACAATTTTAGGAAAAACATTCCCGTGTACTACGGTGATCCATGGCTTTTCCTAGTTGTTACGACAACAGTCCTGTTCTCCGGGGCGGGTAGGACTATCAAAGTAGGGGAAAGAAAAATTCAAGTGATGAACCAAATTTAACCACTCCGTTTCAGAAACGATGCAACTCTGCCACCAGCACTGGATCTCCCTTTGACCGAGATGTCCTTGGCATAAACCTTGAATAACAACTGCAACGACAAAGCCAAGCCCAGCCTAAGCGAGATACACAACTAGGAGATAAAGGAAAAAAAATCACCAACATATTTTTTTCCCCCAAAGCTCTATGTTTTAAGCAGTGTCAAACTATCAGCCATTCAACGACACAGAAGCAAAGAGCGGGGACGCAACGAAGCTCAAACACAACGAAGTGCCAAGCATGGGGTGATGTTCCAATACAGCTCCCTGACGCGTAGGGCGCACAAGACTGCAATAACGCACGTGATTTAAGGACAAACCGACGGCACACGGAGGTTTCGGAGGACTGAGGCAGCAGACCTGGAGGAACCCAACACAATGCATGAAAACCTGGGGCCACCGGAGCCAGCGAGCCTTGTCATGGACTCGGGAGAGCTCACAAAGCCATCGACCCTTTGGAGAGACATCTCAGGGATGCACAAGGAAAGGAGATCGGGCTGCGGGTTCCTCCTGTGCACACACAGAAACCAGGAACAGATTGCTTCACGTGGTTTAGCAAATACAAAGTACGTAAGTAGAACTCAACTTGAATAAATCTGCAGCTATTCTTTCAGCCAAGGTTCCTCTGCTTCTATTTAATGCCACCCAGCTCTTCAGGCATCATCCCTGTTGTGTTTCAGTCTAAATTCAAAGTTTTCGTAATGTCATTTCTAAGATTGAGATGTTGTTGGGAGCAGTGGGTGTAATAAGCTATACACAACAAATTAATTTTGATAATTAATGATGGGTGAGGATTTCAAAAGGAGGTTGGTTTTTTTTTTCTGTTTTAAATGAAGTTTTGCCTGATTAATGCTGTTACCTGGGAGAAAACAGCAAGCTTTATTGTTCTTGCTTTTCAGACGCCTTCAAACTGGTGACATAGCTTATCTATTAAATAGCAATCATCTGCTTTATTTTTGGCACAGATGGCTGCAAGTCAACATATTTTTATCAGAGATAAAATGATTCAATGTAAATTGAAAAATATTGAAAATACATTCAGTAAAACACTTGAGAAAACTCTTAGTGCACGTTGGGACAGAATTTAAATACCTTACTTGGATTCGTCCTCCAATTTACTGTAAAGTTTATTGTAAAGTTAGCAGTCTATTTTGAGTTATGATTAATGGTTTTGAAAAGCCTTTCTTCAGCTGCACATACCAACAAAGGATTTAGAATTAATTCACATCTTCTAACTTCCTCCTTAATGGATTTTTAAGGTCCACTGCAAAGAATCAATCAATACCAGGCTGAAAGCTCTGGCGTGTAATGCATCCTCCAGCATCAGCAGGCTTGTGCGTGAGGCAGGGTGAATTATGGTAGTCTGAATTAATTGGAATTATCTGCAATTATTAAGAAAAGCAAAATCATCATTTACATTGATTTAATTTCTCAGGATACAAAGATACCTCAGTCTGACTCAAAAAAAAGGACCAAAAGTTGGGTTTTTTTCTGGTATTCAACACAATATTTTGTGAATCTTCCCTCAAAAACTTAAATGCTGATGCACTGAGTATTTTCTTGTCAGGAAACATTCCACTTCCAGGGCATTATTTTTAGGAGAAAGTGACATTTGCATGTTAATTTTGTACCTTGCGTGCACATAACACTAATGTAACTGGCAAGTAGATCGAGTAAACAAAAGCATTTCCACGTATTTTCTTTTTTTTTTTTTTTTTCCTACTATGGATTGCTTTCTTTAATTGATGGCAAATTTTGTTAACTGACTTTCACTGTTTTTTTCATAAATTGTATCAAAACTTTAAAAAACACTCAGCTGTGGTGTGCACAGAGAAGTTGCCACCGACTGAGCGAGAACAGGGCCAGGGCAGCAATGAAGGTTCTTCCCAAGTATGCAGGCAAAAGTTGGGAATGCCAATGGAAAGGGGTTGGACAAGTTGTAAATAACTTTTTATGAAACAATTCCTCTGGAAACAGGAACTATTTTAAACTTTTCAGTTACCAAAAGAAATAACAAGAAATTGTCACGTCAATGGCACCAGTCTAAATGACAAGGTCACTGTGCAGAGTAAAGAGAGCAAATGATGTTTCTAAAATTCTGGAAAATAATTGTTTAAAATAACAACTCTTTGGAGAACAATTGAGATAAAAACATACGAATGACTCCTTTAATTTTGATTTCCAAATGGAATCCACGGGCTACTTTTCATTGATTTCATTGTTTCAGGCAAAGGCAACATAAAGTTGTAAAATGACACGTTAAAACTGGAACCACAAAAACCCCAAAGTAAATTTTTCTCTGATTACCCATAGCGATGACAAGAACTCCTAACTTTTTAGTGCCAAAATATTTTATAAGAATAGGACAAAATCCACAGACTGGCAGCAAGTCACCAAGTCCTGCTGAATATAGCATATATATAATTTACTTTTACATTTTACCTATATTTTTTTGTATTTTATTTATTATGATCTCCACATTTTATTACTTTCTGTCGGATGAGATACAGGCAAGAGTCTACATGTGGAAACATCAGTTCAGTGTAATGTTTGGAAGTTAATTCATCTCACAAAAATAGCTATGCCCTGAAAGATACATTGAGTTACTTAAAAGTTCTAGAGATGGCAAAGAACAACTGTGCCATGTCCAAGGAATCAAAAAATAGTATCAGATATTTCATGTGGGCAGTATCCAAAACTTATCTCTTGCAGTAACAATAAAATAGGTTGAAATGTGGATGGGAACAAACTAAACTGATCTGAAAACCACAAACCTTTAAGGGAAAAGCGGGGGAAAAAAAAAAAGAAACGATTGCAAAAATTAGTTTCTTCTTGAAGCATAGTCAGTATGTGCAAATAATGATTTTTGATTTAATATCTTGGAGCTTGTTTCTTAGTTTTTTCCTTGTTTCTGAGTTTTATTTCTCAAGGATGTTAAGGTGAAATGCATTCAGTATATGGGCAATATCTCCTCCCTGCCTGCTCAAGAACACAGAAACCTTGCTACGAGCCCTGAAAACCATGTTCTTTTTCTTTCTGGCTCATGCAACAGCTTGAGAAACCAGATTCTTGGCCAAAGTTGCCAATTTCTGCAAAAATTTACAGAACAGTTACTGATCTCAGAATATTTACAAAATCTAAATATTCTTTAATTTGTCCTTTTTCTATGCTGACCTGCATGCCTGTTGGCTTGTTAAATTAATTAGATATCTGTAGAACACAATTAGCCTTTTTGAGAAAAACCACAAAAAAAAAGGGCCCTGCATGTCAGCCTTCGCTGGGTTACCTGCACCTGCCCTCCCACCCCGTTCAGGCTGCACTTCCCTCTGGTTTGTCTATAAAGCATAAAAATTCGTGCAGGTCATATGGCTGTTTAGCAGAATATAGGTAGGTAACATATAAGAACACAGTAAACTGTTAAAACCAAAAGATGCTTATCAAGCAGGACAAATCTTGACACACAAGTTGGATTTTTCTTCATCACTCCGTTATTTATACTGCAACATTAGCATAAAAGATTTTTTTGAAAAGCGTAAGAACATTTCACGTAGAAGTGATAGGACAAGTAATACCGCAATAAAAATTCATCATATTTTGCTACCTAAGCTATTTTTATTACTCTGACATAAATTTCACCCCCATACTTCAGCAAATAAAAATCCACGCATCAGTTTTCACTGAGAGGATCATACAGCATCAAATTAGACTTAAGAAAAAAGAAATAAATTGTCTATTTTCCTGCTGTTTCTACTCCTGGCTGTAACAGATTATCATTAAAACACCCTGCGATACGGATACCCCGTAGGCACTTCGGAATGTGCTCTGGAAGGATGTTTTAAACACCACCCTGGTTACTTTACAGAAGATTAATTGTCTATCGTGTTTATGTAAATAGGAAAGCGCAGATTCCTGTGCATCCTTACTCATAAATTAAAAACAATGCCTTCCCACCGTGCTCGCTGTAAAGGGGAAATAGACCTTGACTGGATGTAATGAGGCATTTGTGTTCACCATAACTATAATTTACTATTACTGCTTGAAGAGCCATCAGTCCTTGTTTAGTCTGTTAAGCGACAATAAGTGCGGCTAAAATAAATTCTAACGAACGCTCTCGGGTCACCTTACTGAATTTACGGAGCATCATACGGCGTTGTTTGAAACAACTGTCATCTTTGGTGCTGCGTGCATGAGTTTTGAAGCACTGGTTTGGTTTTTCGGGCCATACGTACGTAAACACGCACTGAGGAGGCTGACTTGAGGAAGGATGACCTCCGAGGGAGCTTTGGCTCTCTGGAAAGCACCATGCAAGGTTATTCCAGTGCTCCCAAAGGATGGGAAATCAGGAAGCTGCTGGTACTGCTCTGAGGAGCAGTATATTCTGCAATAATGGAGTTGTCTGGTCACCAAGCGGCTCACCAGGGCAGAGGGGAAGGAGGACACCAAGCCCTCCAACTACACCATTGTCCCCACCTCCCCAAGCTGGTTTAACCCCCCCAGCATTTTGTGTGCGATCGCTCTTTCTCTAAAGCGACAAATTCAGAAACAATCTTAGAAGGCAAGGACAAAGATGGTTACAAGAACGACTGGCATGATGAAACACATGGTGTGCCAGTCAGGTCCACAAAGAGAGTGGCACCAATCCATGCTTACGTCTACAGAAGAGGTCACGAGAACCCCCCTGTCCTTCTCATTCTCCCACAGAGACGTCAACATACCTCTCCTGAAAGATAAAATTTTGGAGGGAAAAATACTTCTTCAAAATGCCAAGTCATCATTTAAAAAGTAGGTAAGTTTTTTTGATGCTTTATAGTAAATGGAACAAAAAGGAAAAAAGAGAAGAGAGAGGAAAAAAACAACCAGGAAAACTGAAACTAATATTTTTTCAGAAAATACTAAGCAAGAAAGCACAGGTTTTCTTGATAGCTGCCATGGGAAAATTATTCCAGTGATTAAAAATCAAACCCAAACCCTCTTCTCACTTGTTGCCTTATTGACATACACAGAGGATCTTCTCGTAACGTATTTCACTGCACAAAACCATCACGGGCATGCGCGCCGTGAGGTGCTCCATGGTTTGCTGCCAGGAGAATGCTAAATACATAAGAGATATTTTTACAGTGAATCAGACCAGGTCGTGACTCCTCTGTGCTTTGGGCAAGAAGAGTGGTTCGTCCTTCCAGTGGTGGCCATGAGGGACACGAGCACTCCGAGACAGCCCCGGTGGCTTCTCGTGCCTGTCTGGCTTCAGGAAGGATGCTGCTATGAAAAACTTCCTTAGCCCAATAAGAAGCTTTTCTCTGTGCTGCAATACACAGGACAAGGTGACATTTGTGAGTGCTGGACAAGAGATGCTCTGCTCCAGCACCGCACTGGTGCAGATGCTGCTGCAACCAACTTGCAACACGGAGGAGGAGGAGGAGGAGGGAACGTCTGTACGCCTGCCAGGGCTGACAGAGGCCACTTAGCACCAGCAAAACAGCTTTTTGGAAGATCTCCAATTCAAGCAGATCTCTCCAAAGACTGAGCTATCTACTGTCTGCAACTTCTCTTCCAAATATGTGCTGAGCAGAAGTTAACAAGTGCATCTCGCGACCATCTTTCGAGTCAAAGATGGCCAATGAAGAAACAGCAGCCCTCACTCAGATCAAAACGCTGAAAATTGAGGAGTGAAATCCAAAGTCTAATTTAAGTAAGTGAAAAAATCCTGTTGACTTCAACGAGGCAAGATGGTCTATATATGGAGATGATGGCAAGCCCTCACTTTTTGTATTCCCTTACAGTCCGTGACACAATCTGTTCCCAAGAAATGTAAGGACATTTTGCTTTTCAATTAAAATAATGTACTTACGTAACGTCACTGCTTTTCACTCTATTGTGCCTGGTCTTCACTTCAGGAGCTTATCACTCTGATCCAGATTTCTTTATCCACCTTTGTATCTCACTCCAAGGGAGTCTGACAGAATTTCAATACAGAACCAGAGTTATTCTTTAGAAATGCTTCTCTGGCTCCATTATGTATCTGAGGGGATGGTATATGGTGGAGATGATTGTCATGTTGCCCTCCTTCATCTTCCTGAAGTATTGTCAGGACTGGGAGTGATTGAGATCACTTAAAGAATCACCATTAAATTTATTAGCAAAAGTGCTTTTAACACGATGTTGGAAAAGTGCGACTTAACGTGAATTCAATGGCAAGGTCACTCTACTGCAGGGAGGAAACACACAAAGAAAAACTAAATTACACTCCAGTTAAAATGATTCACAGAGAGACCGGAGACGCAAAGGGTAAGGAAGACCCTCTCGTTGAGTCACGAGATTTGGAGTGGAACCCCTTGCTTTCTAGACTCCTAACAGAGCCCAGCTGTGCTAGGTCCAAACTCAGACTTGGTCAATGGTTTATGTCTAATGAAAGATGAGGAGCAAGGGAGATCCTCCCATTGAGTCATGAGGTTCAGATGGACCCCCTTGCTTTCTAACCTCTTCCTCAGAGAGGAGTTTAGGTGCAGCTGGATCCAGACTTAGTCCAGATCTGGTCAACGGTTTATGTCTAAAGGATTATATATGCAAGGTTTATAACCCTTTCATTAGCATCAATTTAGCACGCAATCAAAGTTACCACGGCAAAATTAAAGTTACCATGCAAGGTTAGGCATGATATTAGTCACTTACCAAAGATCTGCTGTTGGTAGGAGGTCTCTCTTCCTCAAGGAGCGACCTTGAGAGGTTTCCCAGCTCAAAGGGAAATCACCGCCATACAGCCACGCTGCCCAGCAGGGAGAGCTCAAAGGAGGCTCACTTAGGCTGCCATATTCATGGGATAAAGCGGTTGGCTCGTGGTCAATTCACACGTGATGGAAAAGTGTGCATGAGACTCCTTGTACCCACAACATCCTTCCTTCCTTGATAGATGAGTCTTGGAAAAGCCACTCGCTACCCATGCATTAATTGCATGACCGGTGTTCCAAGGCCACATGCACTGATGCTCATGGTGTCACTCTGCTCCTTCATGGGTTTTCTAAGAACAAATTGAAACCAGAGGAGATCTTGGTCCAGCTATGGCTCAGGCCATCACCTCCTTTGGAACCTGTACCAAACTAACGCTAGTTCAGTTAAGGGGTTGAGTGCATCGGTCACAAGTATAAAACCCAAAAATTCTCGAATACAGTTTTTAACCTATTTTTTAGGGAAATAGAATTCTAAACTCTCTATAGTGCCTAAAGATTCATCTTGAAATCATGAGAAAGACTCTTAATTCTTTTGTTGTCAAGGGGTGTGGGAAAATAATACACAGTGAAATGTACTCCATCACACAAGCTTCCATTACGGATTGTGCTCTCCTATTTATTAAAAATAATATTAACACTACTTCCTATTTATTTAATGCTTTTCCTCTTCAAAGCACTTTTTAGACATTAGCTAATTAATTTAATGACTTGTCATATTTCAAGTGTGCCTCTCCTAGGCAAAGTTGAAAAAAGGGCTTTTCTCAGAGCAAGGAAAAGAGTGTTTACAGATGGCTTTTGCGCAATTGTGGTCTCTCAAAGGCAGGTCAAGATCTCCAACACCATCAACCTCTTCAGAGGAGCAAGGATGAAACCAGGGCCATGGTTTTTTGGCCCTCGAATGTCATTCTGGTGCAGCAGAGTGAAGTAAACACTTTGCTCAGCGGACGCACAGCACAACCTTCACCTCCTCGAGACACGGCTACCACAACACCTTCCACCTTGAGAACATGCTTTGGCAGAGCTCCAAGATTAAAAAGCCCAGCAGAGCCATCGCAGACCTGTTCTCTGCCGAGGGCTATACCTTCTTAATGGCTCAGCCCTCTCCCCGATATCTACAACGTGAGTTTTGCTCCCAGTGCCAGTTCCACCCGCACGTACCCAGCCCACGTTGGACACGGCTTCCCAGTAAGCCAACGCTGTATCGCACTCCAGGATCTCAACAAGCGATCAAACAGCATGGGATTTACTTGTGCTTATGACAGCTGTGCTCGAAACTCCTACGTACCCACATATTCACACTCAGATTCTGCAGACAGAACAGTGAGTGGCACGACAATCCACTGCCCTCCTTCCCCAAGGAAAATTGAAATGCCACCCGGTCTCCTCTCCGGGGAGCGATCCCATCCCATCCCATCCCATCCCATCCCATCCCTTCCCTGTGTTAATTACGGCAATGTGGGATACGGCACGGTACGCAGCAGGATACCAGGACACGCAGTGAACTGTCCCTGGATGCACGGCAGGAGCTGGAGCTGGATCCAGCCTTGCCGGGCACACCAGTGAGCTCTCCACGGAGCACAGCGGCTGCACCGTACTGGTTCCTGTGCAGTACTGCGCAGTGAAGTACCAGCACATTAGATTAAAATTAGTGTTTCTAAACATAGTGCTGAGCACATGCAGTATTGCACGGAGCAGATGATAATGGGATCCCTTGTAAAACTACTTTTACCTGTGTTGTTAATCACAAGGTGACATTTATGGAACTAATAAACTGTTAACTCCATTACGCTTTATTGCAATTTCTCAAACATGATCTCTGTAACGTATTCATTTACTGAAATTCGAGTCATTTAAATGTCATTAAACCATGAAGGAATTAATTCTCCCCTGCAGAGACAGGTGCATCACAGCAAAGTTGTCCCAGCCTCAGTCGTGGCAGGAGTTCCCCCCTCTTTCCCTAAAGCTGTGTGGTTACCCACGGCACAGGGATGTGGTCTGGATCAGATTTTGGCAAACAAGAAGAGACAGAGTGAGGAAAGTCATGCAGACACAACCACAGAGCATCCAGCATAGTGTCACCAGGGAGGTGACACTTCTGAAGCACCACGAGTCAGACAGGGAAGTTGTATTTTAAGTGTATTTGGGACACGGATGGTGTATTCAAAACATTTCTTATTAAAAAATGGTTTGGTGTTATCAGAAAAATTTCAGTGAAACAAAAAATATCTCCCGCTAAGAGTTACATCAGTCAGAACCCAAATCTATACAGTCTCTTTTTTTTTCCTTAAAAAACCCCAGTCACAATGCACTGTCTCTGAAGACAATTTAACATCATATATGTAAAGAAAATTCTTTTTTCAAATTTGTCTTAATTAGAAAAGGTGAAATTTAGCTTTAAATTATGCCCCACATCATAAAGCCAGAAGCACGTGTGTTTTAGGATCTGGATTAAAATGCAGATTAAAATTAAAATTGGTTGAAATATAAAGCTTCCTCCTAGGCTAGCCTTTTGAATGGGGATTAGAACCATGAACTGGAATCTAGCAGGGTTTACTCAAGCCCTTGGGCTCTCTCATGGTTCACAGACCTTTTGCACACCAATTCCAGTGCAGACGATGCTGTCCCGCGTTGGGGACCAAACTCTCCAGTGATGCATATTGACATCACTGGGGCGACTCCGATTTAAGCCACCTCCGAACTGCGCCTATAAGTGAACTATTCAATAGGGCACTCAGACCAGGATCTCCTTATAGAACACCCTCTGAAATGCTTGTATAGCACACTGCATTCTTGTGTGTTTCCACAATACATAACAACCATTAAAACTCCCTCTTGAGCATCTCCCTCTCCATCTCAGCCGGGGTCCGATCACAAATCAATTGCCAGCAGAATAATTGCCAGGTATCTGTCACATGGAAGTGATCTGCTGAAAGAGTATTTTGGCAATTCAATTGAAATTTCAGCGCGTTAATTTTTTTTTCCCCTTTACAGAAGTGACAGTACTATTAGCACAGGAGGTGAAGGAACCTTGTTGCTTCCATTTCTCTGACTTAAGCAAACGGAAGGATTTCAGCTCGCTTCTGTCAAGGAGAATTTGATTCCTGAAGAGTTTTACTCCCTTGCAAATATCTTTTCTGAACGGGAGATAAAATAAAACGAGGCACTTCTAGCACGCAACCATTTCAGATCGTCTACTTTCCTTACTGTTCCCGGCACTGAAGGCGCTGGCAGCAGCAGCCCAAGGGAAATCCCTGCGTTCCCAACAGCATCCTGCAACCCTTAACCGCCCAGAGCATCCCCCCTCTCCCAGCTCCTCTGAGAGCAGGTGGGGGGAAAAAACCCAAGGCATTTCTGTTCAAAATGTGTGTTTCTAGATAACTTCCAGTCTCCGGGTTTTAAAGAGCAACATTTTTTATTTCTTAAAAATGTCTTGCTATTGCAATTTATTTGGGGAATGGTTGAATTTTGGTGGTGGGTTTGTGTTTTTTTTTAAATTCTTCTTTTTGTATCCTTGCAAGGATGGAAGGAAGTAAATGACCTGGAACAAAATTTTACTGGGAGGCAGGAAGTATTTTGGACAGATAAGGCCTTCAAAGTCATTGTTTTCATCACCAAAGAAAAAGTGACAAGGTGCAGTTGGCCTAGATGACCGTTGCAGGTCCCTTCCAGCTGAACTATTCTATTCTCTTTTAAATATCATCAGCCTCAGCCATGTCCACGGATGTATCAGTGGGTTTTCCTGGAGGTCCACGAAGCACAGGGGATGAAATCTCAGCGGTTTTTAGAGCACAAAGGCCAATGGGAGTTCCTGTCATTAAAACATCAGAAAAATTACGGGGCTGCTGTGCTGAATCATTTTCTCTACCGCACACGCAGCACTTGGCACAATCAGCTACGCAGGAGGAAGAGCTGACCAGGCTCAGGAGAGCAGATGACAACACAACACACACCATTCACATCGCCTAATGTTGTCCTCAGCCCTTCTTCAAAAATCCCTTGGCAGGGCTCTGCCAGCCCCCAGCGCTTGCCCACAGTCCGTCCCTCTCTCCATCCCACCTGCTCACAGGCCACTGACCAGGCACATAAAACATTTCTCAGAATTCCCCTATTTTGACATCTCTTGTCAGGCTTCTCTTCCCATTACCCATCCAAAATTTCTTCCAGAATCAGTTAACACAAAAGCCCTATTTGCTCCCCTTCATCAATGATCTCATTGACCTTTCCAAGAGCAGCGTGCGTTCAGTAGCTGAGCTCCCCAGGAGCCACTTTTACACTCTTCTCACACCTTCTCCCAGTCTTTTATCAGCTGTTTTTGCTCAAACTTCGCTTGCTGAGCAGCAGCAGGAAGAAGCAACAGGACCTTTATGTTCAGAGCTCAACCCTTGCTTTCACAGTCACAAAGGACAAAGAAACGTAAAGTCCTTGCTCGTCATAAGAGGTCACCAGTGATGGTTTGCATCAACACTGCCTCCCCACCGTAACGTGAAGCAAACTGACAAGTGCAATGAGAGATTCAGGCACAGGGAAAATCATCATTCTTTTGACAGCTCCCAAAACCTACATTTCCTTTATTTTCATAATTGCTAGCTCGCCAAAGACTTCAGAAGACCTTGCTCTCTGTAGAACGTCTGTCTGGGAACTACTCTGAAGTCACTAAAGACATAAAAATATGACTGTACCAGTGAGGACTGCTCCTGCAATTCTGAATATAATTTCCTAATACCTGTATCACTTTAATACAAAATCATTCCTATAGATTGGAATCCATCTGACAATATTTACTCAAGCTATTCTCTTTTCTATCACATCCTTTATAGACAACGTTCCCACACAATCACCTCTATCAGGTACCTGCAGGCTGACTGCCAAGTCAAGTGCCAGCCAAGTTTGAAGGCTTCATTAAGACTCTGCATGAGATCTCGGAACATCTACATTAATTTTAAGGGTCTCTGTGATCTTGGTACAACTCGCTTAGAGATTAGCCTGGCCCAGCGAAGTCTTTTCCTTATATTCCTCCCTGGAGTTTGGGAACAGACATAATGAATTCAGCGCTGCATAAAGCACCTCTGAAAACCATTGGAGGATCAAAGTCTTAATTTCTCTTTTTCTTCTCTAAAAGGTCTTCCTTGCCTGCTGAGGCTGCAGCTCTTTGGGCACTGATCACCTCCAGGTTTGTTTTCACAGTGTCAACACAATGGTAGCCACATACCCATAGATGAGATACCAACACCCATCTCCCATCCCAGTACAAACATTTCCATCTCACTCAGAGAAGGTTCAGGACAATCATTTGCTCCATCCCAGGGGCAGACATGTCTCCTCTGGACTGCCCACCATACCACTTCTCTAGCTTTCTCTATTTGGTAACTTCTTCCACTAAACCACCCTTCACTGGTGGCTCCATTGGAGCTCCACCTCTGCCTTCAGTGATTTCAAATCCAATCTCAGCCTCTTGAACACGTAACATCAAGCTTTAGTTTAACCTTTATACCAGCCTGAGAACTTCGGTGGACTGAGGTTTCTTTCATCCTGAGGAGCAGTAGTTCTGCAGCCATAAGGAACCTGCAAGACTTCAATCAATTTCCGCTGGCATTTGGCGTTTCCCCATGTAGCTCTTTACACACCTCAGTTTGGTAAAAAACAACAGAAAAATGACACTAATAAATAGTGGAATTCATCCCACGTATCATTCCCTCTTTCTCATGCATAGTAATATTTATGTTACAAAAACACAATGAGGATAAGTTGCCTTCAAATATATTTGTATAAAATGTACAAACGTTCTCACCTACTTCTGTATAATTAACAATAACGTAACTTAATACGGCAACACCATTGTGCAAAATGCACCTACAGGCCATTTTCCAATAGTGCAGTTTTGCAGGGTTAGTTTTTCCCAAAACCTGACTTAGTGCCTTGAAATGAAAATAACCAACCACGACTCTTAACAGCACCGCTCTCATCATCACTAGTTTACAGCATCATTTCTTTGGACGCTTCTGGTACCCTCACACTTCTCATTCTGCATATCTCAATTAGTCTGGTCAGGCTTGATTGTAGGATACTGGAAGATTCACAAAATAATCAGTACGTGACCAAAAGCCTAAACCACAAGCCATAGCCTTGAGCTACAAAAATCACCCAACATTTTGCCATCCTGCAATTAAGACCCGGCTCTGAAGTCAGTAACTGGGACTGAGATCACACCGAACATGAAAGAGATTATGCTGGATTAGAAGTTGAGGCTGTCATGCCCCCTTGGCCCTGGCTACCACCGAACATGAAAGCTGCAATGCAGATTAGAAGGTTAATTTGAAGAAGTCTGGTTTAGGACCTGCTGGGATGTAGATCTGTTACTTTCACCCCTTTGGGTTTGCTCCTGGGCATTAGTTGTTGTTTCTTCTTTTCCACTACTGAAACCCACCAGACTAAGATCCACGTTATTTTTTCAGACCTCTATCAAGACAATTTTGTTTCTCGATTTTAACAGTGTATTCCTGGGCCGTGATTATGTTTTTGGCACCATACCAGTAACACAGAAATCATCATTTTTAGGCCTCTGTGAACTGCCACAATGAGCTACTACTACTATGAAACGAAGAACATATCAAAGTAGCAAAAAGCCATTCTACTCATCATGGATGCTTTAATGTCTATTACTGCCATTTTCCACTAAAATTAAGCGAAGCCAGAGCTCCGCAATACAGGGCAAACATCCACCATATGAGAAATTAGATCATGAAGCAAAATTTTGCTCCAATGAGCAACGAGTAACTAATGAGATTCCGTGTCCTCAGAGAAGCCCACTGCTGGCACAGCCACAGAGGGACCATCAGCTGGAATATCCCTCCTCATTTCTAACATTCTGATGAGGTTTTATGCTGTTCATGCACGTTGGCTCCTTGGTATAACCTCAGAGATTCAAGAATCCACTTATTCAGCACATGTGCAGGATGCACAGCATTCCTACACATCAGAAGGCCCTTATCCCAGAAATTGCTGAGCTCACTAATTGCTAATTGCTCCCTGCTCGTTACCATTGAAGATGGCTGAAAACTACGGAAACATAAACTGCATCATTAAAGCAAGCAATCGTGGAAGTCAGGATACACAAATCATCTTTTATAATCAGATATTTGAAAGTGTGTCCACAGAATTTCTCTCCACTGCAAGAAGTGGGTGGGAAGTTTGCTTAATTATTATGGATAATCCCTCATACCCCAAAACTATCTTCAGTTCTTGGTCACCAAAACGATGGGATCACCCAAACTCCACAGGCAGAGTTTGGTAATTACTTTGTTCTGAGAAGCAAAACAAACAAACATATGGAAAAAAAACCCCTTTGAAATCCCTCCCAGGCAGACAAAAAGAGGAATCACACCAAGAGGAATTGGTGAGCCAAGATGTGGCTCCCGGGCATCCTCCCTACACAACAGAAACTCCCTGGGAAGCGGGTGTGCAAGAAGGCAGAACCAGCACCTGGCTGAACATCTGGGGTCACTCCACCACAGCTATGGTTATGAGAAGGTGCAAGCAGGAAAGGAGGTCTTGAAGGTGAGGAAGGCTCCAGTTGACAGTCCCACTCCAGAATCTTCCTCCAGGTCCAGGTCTTTTCTCACTACTTGAAGAAAATGAGATGGTATTTTCCTCTGTAACTGAGCAAGGCATACTCAGCTCTGCTTCAAAACCATGTGCTACCTCCCTCCTCCAGTGCTGATACTGATCTAAAAATGTTTAAATTGAAAAATAATATAATTATGCTCCTTTCTTGTCTTCTATGTTTGTATTCTCAGGCTTTTAGAGGAAATTTTCAGATATATCAAAGTATCTGGAAATGTACTAATTATTTCAAGGGAAGTGAAGATTTTCACATGATGATATGATCCCAACTGGCAAAGTAAACATAATTACCAATATTACTAGAAAACAAAATCAGCAACACTTCAAGGCTCTGTGGGCTTTAGTTAGCAAATATTTTTACAGTTGATCATTCATTGCAAAAAGCTACTTATTATTCTTCTAAGTAGAGCTGCACCAATTTAACAAGCAATCTAAATGACCTTATGTTTCTCCAATGTCACCATTAGTGGGGAAACCTCAGAGTGAACGCAAAGACCCCAGATTTTATAGTTTGATCGTTTTGACTTGCTTGTGACCTGCTTTGAAATCCTGCAGCTGTGTTTTCTTTTCTTAGCTTTTCCAGCAAGTCCTGGGTGTCAGAAACCTTGGGCATGGATGTTAAAAAGCTAAGAAAGAAAGTGGCAAGATTGCACTGATTTCACTTTCTTCTGAAAACCCTCCATTTCAGTGAACTGAAGGGATCTCTCTGGGATCTTTTGTTACTTTTGTGAGCCTGTAAAGGTTTGCCAAAATATTTAGATTCATGCTTAAGATTTATCACTTTCTTCTCTATAATGGTTGTTACATATTTCAGAATGGTATTTACCTCTTGCTTTGAAGCACTGGGAGGTTTTCCTTCCATTTTTCAAGCATCTTCTGGGGTTACAGGATCTTTGTTTCCCACCCATGACATAGCAGCGCTACTTCTCAAGAACGTCATGGTGATGAGTAGATACTACTCTGAGTAAGGAAAAATGCCTCTGCACTGGCAACAGAACTACACCATCAAACCAGCTGGGAGGTCCGTCAGGGACAAAGGGTGCTGAGGATGTGGCCAGCATCACCCCCCGCCCCGGGGACGGGAGGTGGCACAGGGGAGGCAGGAAAGATGAAGCATCTCCTTTGCGCACCACTCAGCAGGAGCTGCTGCCACTGACACCCAATACATTAAATTTAGGACCCCTGACAAAACATTTCCTTCAACATGAAAATCACTGACAAGTAGGAAAAAACATAAAATAAAAAAAGCTGAAGCCAGGCAGGACCTGCTGGATGATAACCTGAGCGCTGACAGCCTCTGCAGGGGGCAGAGGCACTTCCCATGCAGCAGGACCTGACCTACCTGCTGAAGCTCTGTCACCACCAAGCCCTGCTAGTGTCCCCTAAGGACACGGAGCTGCCAAAAAATAAAGAATTTGCTCTTTTGTTACAAATGTCCTCTACTTTTGACAAAGCAGGCAAGCACAATTTTTTCCCCTTCGGCTACCAAAAGTGACCGATGGCCTTCAGAGTCAGCAGGATGTCCACACACCACGGGCCACCACGTGTGGTGCCCGAAGCACGGCCAGTCGCTGCGCTTCCGAAGGGCGGGCGTCAACGCGGGAATTAGTGCCTCGCTTTCCAGTATCACTCATCTACCTTGTTCCTTAAGGCAAAATCCAATTAGAAATTTAAATCATAATTAAATGAAAACCTTTTAAATCTTGATTCATGTAGTCCACAATTTTTTGCCTTTCTTCTCCGTGCCTGTCTATTAAGCTTCCTCTGCCGTGGCTGCTTCTTACCAGTATACCTCAGGTTTAATATTAGGTGATGAAGCATAAACCAGTATTTAAATACTATAATTTCAAGAGCAAGCAAAGAGCATTGCATTTGTCTTCACTAATCTTGGATATAAGGAAGAAATTCTTTACATTCAGGGTGGTGAGGCACTGGAACAGGTTGTCCAGAGAAGTTGTGGATGCCCCATCCCTGGAGGTGTTCAAGGCCAGGTTGGATGAGGCTTTGGGCAACCTGGTGTAGTGGAGGGTGTCCCTGCCCATGGCAGAGAGGTTGGAACTAGATGACCTTTGAGGACCCTTCCAACCCAAACCATTCTATGATTCTATATGCCTGTCCCATCTAATGAAAAAGTGATTGAAAAGACTTATTTTAGCTTACTGTCCCAAGGCCCCTATAAAAGCTGAATGGTAATTTAATTAGTTTCCTTTCTGGTGATTAACTAGGACTTTCTGATCATTTAATCTGAGTGCACTTTGATTCATTAAGTATCTGTTTCTATATTTTTTTAATGCTGTTATTAAATAATCCCACCCAGGTAAGGGCGGTCATTGGGATGCAGGACCCCAAAGCATTTCGTGTGAATCAGACAGGAAATGCAAACTGGATTTCCAAACCTGTTTGGGACTCACCTGACCAGATGGATAAATTAGCAGTTAATTTATTCCGACAGACCTCACAAACCGTGAGTCAGATCCTGCGACAAAGAAAACCGGATCAGACGTGGGACCGCAGCCTTCGCCCACCGGCCCCCGCGCGATGCTGCGACACGTCCGTCCCCGCGCACGCAGCGGGTGGCCTCAGTCTGTGCCCACCCCACTGGGAGGACCAACACCAAACTGGAGCCATAACAGCTCCGGAGATTCCTGTGGCCTCGGGGACGTTTTCCCTGACCACAGCCAGCCCCTCAGTCCCCCCGATGGATCATTGTCCCCTTGGGTAAGAGGGCGGCAGTAACTGCCAGCCCAGCTCCTGAAGGATGATTAAATAAATCTATTAAAGTGCTATGAAGACTTAGAGTGCTATATACTTAACTTTTTATTTAGATTTAAAACGTATTATAAAGACTGTACATGCTCTCCAGGCACCCATAGGAAAAAGGAAACTTATAATCCGTTAAAATGTTGCTTAGCAGCATAATGTAATCAGAAGTGCTAAATTATCAGCCAGCCAATACCGCAGCAAAATATGTTTCATCGACTCCACCCAAAACTTTCCCCTTGCAGCTCGAACAAATTGCATGAATGAAAAGCACACTGGAAGGCAGACACGAAGGTCAGCTTCTCCTTTACCACGTAATTGAAAATAAAGAGAAAATGTAAGTATCCCTATCGGACAAAGGATACCAGGCCAGATTTCTGAGCACAAATACACTGTGCTTTATTTATATCCATTATGCCAGAACAGTAAGATAGGATTTGGTTCCTTATATGAAAAGAAACAATAAAAACATCTAGTGGCTGAATGGTGCCTCGACTCTCTTCTCATTTGTTTGATCCTCAGATAAGATGGATATAAGGACGCCTGATCATCCTGAATGGATTCCAGGCACAACACCCACCTCCAGCACATCACATGCCACCCCTCGAAACCCAACAGCAACGCTCTGGGGAAGAATGAAAACCACTAACATCCATCCTCCCACTTCCTCCAACGCTTATAACGTGCTCTTGTACATCAACAGAAACGCACCTACACCAGTTTCCACCACACCCTGAAGGTCAACAGCTGTAAGCTCCTTGTAAGAGCTCCTTGTCTGGAGCTAAAGCCCGTGGCAAGCACGGGTCACCCCAGTGTGCTGGAAGGCTCTGCACAAGGAGTGTGCTCTTCACCCCAACCTTGAGCACAGTTTCATACCGAGATCTTCATGGTTTCCGAGTCTGTACCTTGGAAGAAGTGCTGTACAGGTCAGCCAGGAGACGTATACTACATATCCTCATTGGTATCTCCCACTAAGGGTGATAACATGTTCCAGATTTAAGAACAAAGAAAGATTTTTGCAGGCTCTAAAACCAAGATGGAAACATGAAAATCCCAATTAGTGTGGAACCAGCTTACAAATGCCTTAATGATAAAGACTTTGAAGACTTAAAATTGGACCTAAAAAACTCATTTTCACTAAGACTTTGACGTACAGACAGAAGCTGTAAAATGGTACCCAAGGAATTTCCCAACGCCAACCCTAGACAGCAAAAACCAGTCACAAGGCTGCTTCCCTCCTGGTCCTCAGCAATTCTAAGAATGCTTTAATCACCACAGGACATTTTTATTCTTTTTAAGTTAGTTATATTGTCTTTATCTGTCTCTGGGATTTTAAGTTACCTTTTCCCCCCTCCTCAACAACTGGAGGGAGAGCAGAAACTGGATTTTATCTTTAAGCAGAAGCCAGAACACCCGTATAACATCACATTTTACAGGACTATGACAAACTCTTTCAACTCTTCCAGGTTAGGAATAACTCTGGGCTCTGGAACCCGGCTGATCTCACGTATTGCCAGCCCAGCCCTGCATCCCAGCAGGAGCCAGCTGCCTCCACGGGGATGCTGCAGGATTGCATGGGCTGCATCTGTCACCCTCACCAAAAATTACTCCATTTCTCTGCCTGAAATCATACCAAAGGCAACGGAGCCACTCAAGGAGAAAGCTGACAGCCTTACACCAACACATCACGAAGAGTTTTCATGTTCTCGAAACCCAGCTTCCTAAATCAAGGTTTCCCTCTCCAGTGCTGGAAATGTAAGACAAATCTGCATGAGGCACAAAAGGAAAACTGACAACAAATAAGCAACGTGTCCTACTTCTACAGCCTGATGTACAGCCCAACCTGCCAGCATGACTTGCCTTAAAAACAATTCACTCTGTAACACTACGACTTGCCATGATGAAGAGCCAGAATTTTGTTATTGCAAAGGAAGTCTGGCTTTTTAATTATATTGAATGCTTTTCAGAGGAGAACGTAAAAGGTGTTATAATTCTAATGGTGCATCAAGAAAAAGTGTCATGATAGTAAAGATGTACCAGCTGATATTCAGCAGAACAATACAAAGACGAGAGCGTGGAGAAAAGCCTGCAATTACTCAATGTAAGCTGAGATAGTTAATCATTTTGGCGGACTGGAGAAAGATTGCTGGTTTGAATTTTAAAGCAAGGTACTGTCTATCCTTTTCACAACGTGTCATTTCGTAAGAAAAGAACCACAAGTTATCACCATTGCCTCTGCAAGTGACGTTAAAACCAAGCACAAATCCAACCACATTCCCACCGTGAGTGTTAGCAGGTCACCAGCCAGATCTTCAAGGGAAGGCCACGAGGATGAACCACAGGTACTGACCACAGTCACAGCTCACGGTGGCACACCGATGCGTGAGGACTAAGCAAGAGGGTAATATTCACAGGTTTATGAAGTTGATTATTTTATCCACTGGATTAAGTGCAGAACCAGCTGTTCTTGCTGACTGTCTCAAAAAAACAAAATAAAACAAAACCCCTCGAGAGGCAGCAGCCTTTGTGAACAGGCAATTTGCCTTTGCAGTCGTTGGGGAACAAGACACTAGAAGGAGAACAAGAAACTAGAAACTGTTCCATGTCAGATCTCGGCAGGCTCTGGTCCTGAGGCTGTCCTGCATTCAGCAGAGGAATCCAAAGGTGGGTTCTGACACTGGCTGGAGGGAGAATTAACCAGATTGCAACGGTTAAATGCATTTTCTAGAGACGTAGCTTGCATGACGGTGGCTTAGGACTGGTGTCTGCAGCAGAACATGATACAGAGGTAAAATGATCCCCACTGGGAAAGAAAAAACGTTGAGAAAAATCGATTTACGGTAGAAAGCGAATGACTCACAAAAGAAGGCAGACTACTGCCTTTTGTGCAACGATCGACACGGTCCGACCCCGCCGCTGGAGCAAACCAACCTGAGCCCAGAACGACCACCGAGCCGTGCCGCCGTGGCTGTGCACATCCCGAAGCTACGCCGAGGCCCGTGCATCCGGCGGCTCCCTGCCCGACGAGAGGACACCTCAGGAAAAACGCAGTAATACAACATACAAGCTCAGCCTTTACAAGAAGGAGCCATTTGTCCGAAGTGGCACTCCTCCGGGTTGGCGTTTCTGGTGGCACGTGGGCAGTGCTGGGACGAGACAGCAGAGAGCAGGTTAGAGGAGCGCAAGGTTTATCGCAACAGTCCGGGCTCAGTGGAGAAACTATTCTCAGTAAGAGAAACTCAAATTAAATTCAGATGTTCTACCAACCTCCCAGAGAGAGTCGCCCGTTACCGGCAGGGATTTATCCTGAGCAGCTGTATCACGACTGCATCATTGCCTACCATAAAGCTACCCGATTGGGAAATCACAATTCCAAGTGTGGCTGGGAAGGGAACATAGTACTGGCGCTTCCGTGCTGCGGCACCGTTTCCTTCGCGTTTGTACTCACACAGAGCAAGTGGCACTACACGAAGCGTGCCCACAAGCTGCACAGATACTTGCTGACTACCCACGGAGAAGGATTTCCATTCGTATTAATAGCAGTGTCTCTTGTGAAGCTCCTGCCAAAGCACATGGCTGGGCTCGGGCCAGGGGAGGGAGCCTCTAGGAAACAGGGCTGCTATAAATAATGCTTCAGAATCCCAGTATGAAGTTAGACAAGGATACAGCAAGAGAAGATGAAGACAAGAAAGAAATTACAGCAGGGACCCATTGTTCCACAACCCGTAAATCCCCTTTGGGTCATAGTCCACTTGCTGTTACCGTATGCATATTACTGGATACACGTGAGAAAATGCAAGAAAAAGATTAAAACGTTCAATCATCTGCAAACGCTCCCCAGATGAATGCGAGTATGTGTTGGAAGAACGGCTCTAATGCAAAACACTCCGCTGCAGTCTAATCTTGCTGGGAACACAAAATGACTTCTGTGGATGAATGCATCCGAGGGTTTATCTGGCTAAAGAGGCGCGTTCCCACGGCCAGCCCACATGGCCTGGTGGTACCCACAGCATCAGAGGTGCCTGGGTGCCATGCACAGCACTTGGCATGGTCCAACAGGGCTTGGAGGTACAGCCTACCCCAACAGCCAGACTACAGCCAAAACCGACTGAGGCTGTCATCAACCACCACCTGATGGCATCATGGGACGCGCAGGACTCAGCGTGGCCACAGGACATCAGAGGTGCCACGCGTGTCTGGTGACCTGCAGTGACCTGGCAAGATCTGGTTATGGCGAGACAGTGATGGAGACGCAATTTTGCCATCAGATGTTTTTTGCCAAAAAAGACACATAATCCACCAAAGAGAATCCACCTATATTAACTCATTTCATGTCCATTGATTTTTGCTTTACCAGTTGGAAAGCAACCATCCTGCACTTGTGCTTACCACCTTTCAAATAATCTCTGACTGCTGGACGCATCTGAAGAAAGGTATTTACTTTGTTTGTACTTTTATGAAGCACTGCTACTTTTCCATGAGATTTTATTGCTCTGTAACTGAGGATCCAACGCTGTCAGCCTGCTTTTATTTTCACTGTGACAGAACTGAAACAGCAGCAGTAATAAAGTCCACGGCGAGGCACTCACCTTTTCTCATTTTCCATAGAGAAACACTTAACAGTGTCTCTTTGAAAGCTTTCCTTACCAAAAACTTTACTAATCAGATTATCTTATTTACTAATTCCATGGAATGAGAAATGGGAAGCCGGTAGAGGCCGTGGCCTCAAATGATGGAGAAATCATCACAGCCTGCAATTCCCCGTGCCGTAACCAACGGCACTGCCTGCACTGGGCAGAGCCGTCCCGGTTCAGGACCAAGAAACTGGTGAAATCCCAATAAACTGTGCCTGCTGCCTGAAGAGCTGTGGGAACTGCTTATTTAGAGGTGCCAAATGGGAAAATTATAGAAAGACCGTGTGTGCCACAAGAGATCAGTACTTATTTCCCAACCTTGCTCATACAGCTCGGACCAGGTGTTTAAACTCTGCCGCTTGACGTGGGCTTCAAAGGCTGAAGCTATGAGAAGGGATAGTTTAAGAAATTACATATGACACTGTCAACACTTAGGGGTTAAACCAGGTGACCCTGATATCTTGCAGAGAAAGCAGAAACAACGTTTAGCCATGATTTTTGCTGGTCAAGCTCTTTAGAACACGACATTAAACAAACTTTCACTTAGTTTTCAACCATGACAGCGCACATCTACATTATTTTTCTTGTGGTCATTAGAATTGGAGACGAAACATCCATGTCACATCCAAATCCCCTCCTGAGCCCACAAGGGCATGAAGATCCCTGCAGGAGTGCCCAGGGTGTTGCATTCCAAGGCCAGCAGGATTCTGATCGTCTTTTCCCTTCCAGGAAATGTTAACGTAACACCATGGCACCTAGAAAATTAACAAAGTCACACAAAATCTCTTTCCATTAAACCCCATCACACTGAAAAGGTCACGACTCTCCACGTGGTCTTCCCTTTTGTCTCTAGAGAGAGAAATGGGAGTGGAAACCCAATGAACTAAATTAAAAACTCTTAAAATTTACATAGCATGACTCTCCCGGTGACTGCCAACACCCACCAATACTCACTTTTCAGACCAACCCTTGACAGAAGCAGCCACCTCTGTTAAACCAAACCAAAGCCACCCTAAAGCATCTTTCTTCCAGACTTTCGGAAAAGTGACGGGACTTTCAGATTTTTACCATTTCTATGTTAAGGGATGCAGTGAATTTAAATTATTTAACCGCATCTGTTTAATCATAGATGCCTTTTTAAAGACTCGCTAGCTTGAAATATCATTTCAGCTTTTCTGCTGTTTTTCCCCTCGCTCTCCCACACACAGTATGCCAGCAAGAATAACATCTTCCCACACTTCAGAGGGACACGGCACAGGACCTGCCACATGCTCCTCTCCAAAAGAAAGTCTAGCAAAAGGGTTGGGAGACGGGTTTGCGTTGGTTTGGTTTGCTGCACATCAAGGAGACACAGCTCACGGAATGGAGGGCCCCGAAAAGGGGCTGATCGCCGAGACCCAGTTGTAGTGACATCCACAGACTCCAGATTTGGTAACGACAGCTCCAAATCTGGGAATGCCACTTTATGAAATGCAATGGATATGCAGAAAACAACTTTCTTCAGGTCTTTTATGGAATTATTTGATTTCTACTTAAGAAATTGCTTTCTCATTAAAGCGACTCCTATATATTTAAAAATAAGAGAATATTGAACTGTACCTTCTCTCTAAAGGAGTGTCACCACAGATTAAAAAAGCCACAGATATTGCAGAGCTTTAGCAGAGAAGAGGAAGATGAAAGCCAGCTCTTTTCATGGCACCCACAGCCCTTGTATTGTGTACCTTTGTAATTTTTTTCCTGCAATTCACATCACTATTATTATTATTCCCACCACAATCGTTATTGTTGTTTTTATTATTATTATTACCGTTCCTTACAACCACTAAAATCCACATTTCTCAAGGTAATTTCCCTTCCCAGCTGAGGGACAGGCTAAAAGATTTTCCTCTCCTTAAGAGAGTGTCAGGAAAGCTTTTCAACACAGCTCTAATATGGAACTTGCTGCCTCTCAGAAGCCCTTACCAGCCTCAATTCACAGAGGGTGGGAATTTTTTAAGGACATTTCACAGGTTAGCACCTCTTCCTCTGAAAGCCAAGACTGCTCTTGCCCTGCAATCACCCTGGACACGGCTAAGCCAGAGGATGCAAAACTAAATGCAGCTGAGTGTCGAAATGATGACAGCTGTACCTGTGACCTGAGTGATACACAGAGATTACAAAATGCAAGGTAAGATATAAACCAGCACTGATTCCCTAATAATCTGAGGAAATAAAAGAAAACTAAAATAAATGAAGTAATAAATTTGAGAGCTGATGGCTTTTTTTTTTTTTCCCCCCTCTGACATCCAGTCTTAGCCCTACTGAATTTGGTGGTAAACTCCTTGCAAAATTATTACTTAAAAACCTCTTTTCAGCCAAAGGCAAGGTTTTTATAGCCTCTTACTGGATATTACTTGTGTGTCACACAAGGCAGTAAAATAAAGCTGCACTCTATAACATCAGTAGTTACTTGATTCTTCGCTTTTTTCCTAAAATGTCTTAGTGGCACTTTCCCAAAATCTGTTTCTATCTAATAGTATCATCATAGATTTGCCTTCTGCTTTCCAAAGAAATGAAACACAGAACTACACCTCGCTGGGTACCAGCAGAAAGTGCTGCTTCTCTGCCAGCCAGGTTTTTTTTTTTTGCTTTTCCATGAAAAGAGCACCTTTTCCAGCAGGGAAATGCTGACCCTGGCATGTTGGGGCTCCAGCGATGGTCCCAGCGGGTGCATGGCTGGGGGAGCCCCGACACGCACCCCGACCGCATTAAATCCAGATTCCCCAAGGTAGCACCAACAGAACATCAAAATCTTTACTTTCCAGTGCATTTGATGACCAGATATTTCAGGTCACTGGAGTTTTTTTTCCTCAGTCTTACCTCTTCATATTAATGCTCCCAGAGATAAGAGTTATAATACTAAAATGTCATTTCTAACAAGTTGATATTATACGGGAATCCTAAACGACCTTGGCCCGCCTGCCAGATCCCAACCAGCTAAAAAGCTCTGCTGGCACCATTTCCAGGTTATTCATCTTTTATCCAGGTGCATGCAAGTAGCACTGAGTCATGCACCGCGAACAGATGGGAAGCATCTTATATTTATGACCTGCCATCTTTTTTTTTTTTCCCTAGAAATTAATTTTTCATTAAATCACTTTGAAAATCTTTGAATTAACTGAGTAACTTCATTTAAGGAGGAAAGACAACCTGGAACGGGCAGTCCCTAAGAAAACTACGTCAGGGTTGACTATCTGTGCTCAACCAATTAGCAAATTGACCCTTTGGATAACAGATAAAACATCCGAGGTAGATGTGGCATTACCATTTTCCATCAAAGTAGTTTTCCTTTCCAAGCTTGTGGCGGGTGCTTTGTCAGAAGATTTATAGGTTTTGAGTGTTTCAGGTGTTTAAGTGCACATAAAGTGCACTTGATGGGAACTTCGATTGCCTCGGAATAGCTGGGAGTGCAGCACAAGCTCCAGTTGTTGGCGACAGACTGCTGGGAAAAATCCTGTTGTATCTTTACATTCAAAAATAAAAAAGCAATTATAAAGAACAGACAGAAACACGTGTTCCTGAAACAACTAGAAGCTAGTTCAAAGGAGATTTTTTTTTTTGGTTTGCTGAGTCCCATCCCAGTGCTTGTGGGAATATAGAGCAGTGCCATTGGTGAGGCTCACCTGGACACAGCAGCAGCAGCTCCGGCCCCTGCTCGCAGTACGGAACACCCAGGATATAAACCAAGCACATTTCTGCTGCTGCACAGGCTAAACTGTGCTTTTCCAAGCCATTTAAAAAAAAAAAAATAAATTGCACACACAAGAGGCACTGCTAAAAGTACATTATTTATACAGCAAAGTCAGGTAACCTCATAAATTAAGAAATACCAGAAATAAAATAACTTCCTCTCAGTCTCAGCAAAGGCATTTTAATTGCACCTCCACATATGAGCTTTTCTTTTTCATTATTTCTCATTCAGTGAGCAAGATGAAAGGGTAAAACTAAGGCTGTTGGGGCAACCTGAATCCTGACATTTACAGAGGTGGTGAACTTCCCAGATCAGGAAACACTTAACACATCATCTGTGTGGATAATGCATGCACAGATTATGCACGAGAATAGGCATGTAGGTACTTACCAGTGCATCTTCATATCATAGATGTGATATAAAGGCTAAATTTGGCCTTTGACACAACAGATCAGGTGTTTTGCTCCACTGACACAGGCAGAAGGGGGTGAGGGGAAACAACTTTGTCCTAAATATTTTCCCTGTTGGCTTTACACACTCACTGGAGCCCTGCTATTTATATGCATGAATGATTTATTCCGCTATTACCAGTTACCTCTTCTGATTAAATATATTAGGGTCTTTTAAGTTATTTCAAGGCTACAATCATTTTAAAATTAAATGATCCTTCGAGTACCCTTCGGGAACTGTACACTAAACTGACGTTTCCATAATGCAAAAAAAAAAAACAACCCTGCAGTTCCGCTCATTTTATTTAATTACACTGTACTCTTTATCAAGTACAGAAAATGGGGGAATATTAACCATATTTTTTACTTCTAGAAAGCTAGTAAAATAGAATACTGGAGGCTCTTTATTGCCATGGTCAAATTTTGTCTGTATTCAAACAGCTGACAGCTTCAACTGTCGCATCACACCAGCTGTGATTTCATTTGGCTTCAGCAAAGGTGCCCCAAAAGAACATTTCCACGTCTTATCCTGCTAACGATTGTGTCCAAGTAGGAAACTTTTTAAAAACTTTTCTCCCTTTAAGCTTTGCAAAAGATCTGAATAAAAATGGCACATTTAAGGCGCTCAGTTTTCTCTCTTTGGAGCCCGCACAAGAGCAGCCCCACTTTTGAAGAGCACACAAAAATACTTCTGGCCGGAAAGAAAGGAAAGAAGTTACAAAAAGAGAAAGATAAAAGCAAACTCAAGTCCCAAACCTACAGAATCCCCTCTGTCTTGGCCTATTCTTTAGAACTAAACCTCATTTTGCAAATCAAAGGGGCAGCTGCTAAACTGGCCTTAAAAAAAAAGAGGTAGGTGGTGAATGCAAGGCTAAGCAAGCCCAAGGGCTGCCGGCCCTGCCATCAATCAGTCCCTCCAAGAGTCTCCCTGGATGGGACCCGCAGCCCTGATGCCCGTGGATGGTCTCTGGTCAGCGGATCAATGCCCGGAGCCGAAAGCTGCCCAGGAGGCACCGCTGCCCGCCGGACCTCCGGCTCTGCTTGGGAACCCACTCTTTGCCCTCAAGAAGGTGGCTCAGCCTGCCCCAAGGATGCTCCATCCTCTTGCAACCCCGCAGAGCTATCGTACGGTGCTACAGATGTCCATTAGAGACAGGAAAACTTTTAAAAATCCAAAATTTCACACGCAATTCTTAAAAGTAGATTAAAAATAATCCTTGAAATGCTTTTAGCTTTCACTAGCTCTTGACAATGTGTTTTCTTACGTGAAAAGACAATTTCAAATTCTATTTGTAACTGTATCTTGTATGTTTTATTTCTCTTTGTGATCTAAACGATGGCTGCTTTGTAAAATTTATCCCGGGCAATTAATATCACACGACTTATTTCCCCAAAAGAGCTTCTGGCAGCTCAGGGTTGCAGTGGGAGCTCGTGCCACACACTGAGCCCATAGGTCTCAGCCCTCTAAAAGTTATTAAACAGCCCTGCCCAAGGATGTCACAAAATCGAGGCAAAAGTCATTTAGTTAAAATGAACATGTCACTTCTTCTACCAAAAGACAACATACATTACACCTGATAAAAATCTCTGCTTTCCATCCCGGAATAACAGGTGTTCCGGTGATAAAAGTCAAGACAAAAGTGCTAAAGCCTTTCACATACTTTCTCCAATTTCTACAGCAACAGAGCTTTGACAGAGGGCTTCTGACTGCTCAATTTGATGGCCAGGCAAACTTATAAAAGCTGAAGCGCCGAGTTTCCCAGGGGAAGACATAATGAAATAAATGCACTCATGAATATGTATGGCAGGAGGCGGCCATCTGTTCTCCACCAACATCTTTTCTTAAAACAAGTTTCAAATATTTCAGCAGAGAAGTCATATCTTTATTTCCATGTATAAAATTAGACCTTGAATTTTCACCAGCTCTGGTCATTAAGTGCTATTGTTATGCAAATGTGGGTTTTTTTGCCCCCTCAATGATAACCAAAAGATTGGGTGATAACACAGTTTTACAAAGTTCAGGTGGAGATTTCAGCACGTCCGTGTAGACGCTTCAAAATGTTGATAGTCAGGGCACGCGGCGCACAACGTAAATATAACTTGCTCTGTCCTCCTTCAGAGAAAGGAGAGCCTTAGGATGTGCTGCCCTCATTTGTATCCTACACCCATCTGATTTCCCTTTCGTTTCGAGAGAAAACATCACAAGGCATTTTTATTCAGTATTCAGGAAGGTGGGGCTGGTGTGGACCCTGATTTGCATCAGGGGGAGCGGGGCACGAGCGGAGGAGCATCTCCCTCCCAAGCCCTGGGCGGAGGTGGGAGCAATCCCGGAGCTCACCCGCACCCCGGGATGCTCCTGAGGTTTGCCAGGAGAGCCAAGCGGATCCTGGGCTGCGTTTTTCTGCGCTTGCACGTCCTCCCCAGTACTGCACTGCAGGGAAGCCAAGCCTCCACCAGCCTGTCAAGGACAAAGCCTATTTTCCCTCAACATCAACCATTTCCATTTGTTATGTTTATTCCCGTGGACTATGGAACAAACCCTCCCCGTGTACACGTCCTCCTGAGCACAGAGCACACGTGTGTGGTTTATACCCACCGCCCACCTCCGAACCCGGTGCCAGGGCTGGTGCGAGGGCTGCCGAGTCCCCGCGTGGGCACGGTGGAGAGCGAGGGGGCACGGGGTGACCTTGGTCAACCAGGGACTGAGCCAGGTCCAGCAAGGCATCCTTCCTTGGGCTGCGGTAGCCAGACCTCTGCTTTTTGGGAATATCAAGGATTTCCCTGAACAGTAAGGAAGAACAAGGGATGCTCACTGCAAAGTTACATTTACAAAATATCCACATCACAGCACAGCCACCCAAGAGCTGCTCCACTGCAGGCGTGAGCCCTCCTTGGAGCAGACTCGGTGGCAGAGCAAGTGTGCAATGACACCCCCCACCCTGGCACAAGCAATGCGGGTTGCGGTACCGGCTGGCAACTGCCGGTGCACATCGAGGGGACTTTGAGCAGCAGAAGCTGAGTCGTGGGAATAGAAAAACTGAATCACTGTGAATCATAAAATGTGGCAACAGGAGCAGAGCTGAAGTCTCTCATAGGAAAAATATATCTGAAGCACGTTGCTATCTGTTACTCCATTCAACGTTAATTGGCTGTCAGCTCTTGATTACTTAGAGCAACGACGGATGGAGACAGCCCAGATGAACAAAATTCCGACTGATACAGAAGAAATTAGTCTATAAGAACACGCTCACATTGAACAGCACTGGGACAGAGCTCTGCTCCTGGAGGCACTCACCAACCTGGCCAATGTTTCCAGCCCCAGGGCTCCGGGCAGCGGAGGGGTCCCCAGATGTAGCCCCGGGGCTCTGGCACGTCTGCACCGTGAGCCACCGTGCTCATCCCCAACCACTTCATAGGGTGGCTACGACTTCCAATAGCACCAGGGTGAGGCTCAGGAACTGGATTTTACATTTGAGGGGAAGTTTAGTTTCAAAATGGAGCAGATGTACATGAGACGTCCTGAGCTGAACTCTGAAAAGAAAAGAAAAAACAGTAAATTTGCAGGTTTGTTTGAATTGTTTCAGTCTTGAAACCCTAAACACTCCATTTCAGCCTGCTGAAAGTATTTAGGTATCTGTCTTAAAAAAATATTTCGAAACAAACCTAAATGAAAATGCAGTAGCGAAACCACTAAAACTGAATGTTATCTAAACAGTCAGGATTTTTCAGAACAAGACTCAAAATATTTATACTTATCCAAACCTTTCAGTTTCACTGAAGTGAATTAAGAGGTTTTGATCCAAAAAAATGCCACAACAGGACTTTCCCATCAGCCCTTCCCAGGCAGTAAGAGCCAACAGCAGTACCAAACTCAACGTGGTTATTTCGGACACAGCCTCCGTGCCCGCTGCAAACTCTTCTTCCAGCCCGGCCACGCCGCTCCTGGTGCTCTGCTTAAAGGGTTGATCTTTGAGCACAAAGAGACTCTGAAAAACCTGAGACAGGCCCCCAAAATGAGGGCAGCACAGCTCGAGAGCGCCCCGCCGCCTCTCAGCCCCTCGGCTGACGCCGCTCATTAGCGGAGCCGTCGGAACGAGCGCGCCCGGCGAGATGGACCACAGCCCCGTGGTGGGTTTGAGCCATCCATGGCCCCATCCGTGCTCTTAAATTCAAAGGCAGGAGCTGAGTGCTACCCTACAGCTGGGTAGGGAGCTCGGCTCCGTAATTACACAGAACATTAACCCTAACGCCGTCGGCACCGCGCAGGCGGCGTCTCCCCTCTGGAAGCACGGCGTGCTCGTCAAGTGTCTGGTGGAACTGGGCAGGCTCCCTCACCCCCACGCCTCCCAGTCCCAGCCATGGTCATACCTGGAGATGGAGGAAAGGTTGGGCTGGTTTCTGATTTCCCTAATTAATACCTGCAGCTGATCTTAAGCACGGGCAACCTGGGCAGGTGACGCTGAAACAGCTTTTCCATTTGCATCCAAGATTTGGGCATTATGCTCAACCTGCTCATCCTCTTCTGTTCAAAGGTGCAGATTACTGAATTTGCATAATAACTATCTACAACTAATTATCCACATTTGTTCACGGAAACAGCCACTTTCTGTAGGGCTTAAAATTACCATAAACTGTGCATAAGAATCAAGAAAACATCGATTTATCTTATTAATAGTGGCAAGGAGTTTACATGTTAATTGGCAGCGTATTACTTTGAAAATGCATTGAAGTGCTCCAAGGACCAGTTCACTCGACAAGCCCCAAGCATTTTTCAGGATGCTGCAGGCCAGCACTGATGCAGAAGAAAACCAGAAGCTCGAAGAGCAAGTGGGGATGGAAAGGAAGCACAGAGGGAGTCGCTATCCCGGCAATTTCTGTTTGGCACAACGGGCACATATGGTGTAGATGTTGAAAAATTGTAGAAACCTGTGTGAAAGTTATTTAAATGGGACAGTTGAAGATGAGTGAGATGAAAGAGACCGCTTACAGAAAAACCCCACCGAACCCAACACAGCCACGGCAGCTGTGGTGTCTAAGGGAGCTTGGCAAGCACCCTGTTCATAGAAAACTGGCAATAAGATTTTTCTGCATTTTTTCACATAGTTTTGGACATATTTTTATCAAGGTGCAAAACTGAGGTCCTGTCTCCTAGTGATGTGAAATGATGTCACGGTATTCACAGTACTTTGGTTGCTCAGTAAGCACCTGCTGGAAAGCCTTCCCCTACTAGAAGCTGTCACGGAGCAGTTCCCATAATATTCATTGATGCTTCATTTTTTTTCAGCAGCAGGTGGTACAATTTCTGTGTCTGCAAACGATAAACATTCAAATCAAGATTTTTCTGCCTAATAGCTATCATACAACCACAAAGTGTTATTGCTCCTACACATTTTTAATACCGCCAGTAAAACCTGAAGTAGGAACTTATGTTTGCAAAAAAGATGTTCCCATGAACCTTTAAGTGAGGTTTTCACTCTGGGAAAAGATTACAATAATACAGCCTCTAAAATACAGAGCCATTTACTCAAGTGTTTTTCATGGAATCGTAGAATGGTTTGGATTGGAAGGGACCTCAAAGATCATCCAGTTCCAACCCCCCTGCAATGGGCAGGGACACCCTCCACTACACCAGGTTGCCCAAAGCCTCATCCAGCCTGGCCTTGAGCACTTCCAGGTTTGGGGCATCCATAACTTTCCTACGCTCCAAGAGACATCCATCCTCCTTAATTTTTACTAACGTGTTTGCCAAAGGCACCTCGGCTACAGGTGCCGAGCTCAGGATTGGACAAACTCCTTACACAGCTTGGAAACTTCCAGCCAAAACTAAAAATCCAAGCAAGACTCCATTGCCCCTCGTGCCGCCAGCCGTGCCCAGCGCTTCGGCACCGAATTCCTGACCGCAGGGTGACCGCTGGAGCGGTCGGTCGGACGCTGCGGGAGCCAAGTGCCGGCAGGACCACGGCCGGGTTTGCTCTCAGAAAGGAAAGAATCTGCCTCCACTGCTGCACACCAGGAGGCAGAAAGGAAAAAGTCAATGATCTACACGTATGGTGAACTCATCCAGTACCTGTGCCTCGATCTCATACCCCAAATCTTTCCTACTTCCAAGAACAACTGCAAGAATACAAAGAACAAACGAGAAACAGACTCCGATAAACAACCAGTTTTCATTTAAAAGACCCCGAACCCAAAACCTTTACTCTGTACTGATCCAAAGAACAGAAATGTGAAACCCAAGCCAAAAATAATTATTTGCTGCTTTTCCATTAAAGCAGACGATACCATTTCATGGAAACTGTCTGCTTTCAAACAAGCCCTCAGGTGCTGCACCTACTTTTCAGAGAAAATCGGTCCACTCTACGTCCCCTTCTGCTGCGGATGCTGAACACAACACTTCCTCTAATAAAGCCAGGACAGCGTGGCACCTGGCTCACATAACATAAATGGCACCACTATAAACCTTTCTTTCATGGATTTAACAATTCCTTTTTGTCAACCATGTCATTAATTTCTTAGCAAAGAAATTTCTGGATTTGAGGCCTGTTTTAAGGAACTAATTTTGCCTTAGCAATCCTGAAAAGAGCTATAGCGTAATTGCCAGGTAGTTAATCTAGTCATTGTGCATATTTTTGTTCTTCATTTTCCCAAGCACAATTTGAACCTTCCAGAGAGATAATGAAAAAAAAGAATAATAAAGGCACCTTTTACAGCCCATCAGGTGAGATTCTCATCACACACCAACCCCATACAGCTAAAAATTAAATTGCAAAACCTGTATCAGCTGCTCTCCAGTACTGTCTTCCGTGTCAATAAAGTAGCAAGTCATAAATAAATAACAATGCCAGAAGTGTCCCTGCTTTTCTGCAGTCTGCTGGAATTATTGTCCTGGCTGCATGTGAAGGCACAACACTTGGGTTTTTTTTTCTTTCCCCCATACACACTGTCCCCTCCCTCTCCTTTCATCACCCGCTTCCCAGAAGTTGTGTCCTCTAATTTCTTACACGCAGCATCCGCTGCCATCATCATCCTTCAGGGCCTCGTTTTCCACCGAGGGCTGCTCAAACACGTGCAGCTTGCACACACAGCTGATGGCAACACACTCCTGTACCACCTCCCTCACCTTCGCTACGGACCGACCCCAACGCCCGCGCACCAAGGAGGCAAACGGAGCAACAGCTGCTTGGTTTTCATGCAAAAAATGGCTTTTAAAAAGGCAAATCAGGTACCCATCACATCCTTCTTGGGCAGTTTTTTTAATAGGGAAAGGTGGTCACACAGGACGCCTGGTCTGGGGGTGGCTGAGCACCCGCGACGCGGATTAGAGCGATCCAACTGTTCTTCACAGATGGCCGGGCACTTCTTGCAAAGAATGTTTTTAGCCACAAGGTTGATTTTGATCTTGGAGACTAAAGAAACATCAAAGGGAAATACTTGTGGGCATGCGCCAGCGCTCTTAGAACAAGCACGGGCTCATGAATACCAGTTTATAAATATTCAGAATAAATATTGCACCATCCCCATGCAGGCTATGCCAACAGTTCACCTTCTCCCTGCTCCTCTCCCCTCCCAGTCCCACAGTCACTCCCTACCATCAGACCTTGGGCAACAAACTGCTCCAGGTCCTGTCTGATCCAGTGGCTCCTTTCCATGTCTACCTGCAATTTCACTGACTGGGCTGTGAAATCACATTTATATGTGATTTTTAGGGTGGTGATGGGTTTTTAAAGGCTGCGCTGGGTGCGTGAGGCAAAGGGAGACCAAGGCTGTGAGCAAGAGCAAGATATTTGCAGTAAACATTATCAGTAGCCCAGGATGAAACCAAAAGGACAGTTATTGAAAACAGCTATTATCACTTAATTTCTCAGCAAAATGTGCAGCAAGAAAAGAAAACCTGAAAGAATGATTCTTGAATGCACAAGGCTTTACACAAGCTTCCCATTAAGAATTTCCCACGGTGTGCAAAATTAATATTGATTTATCTTCTACATTGTTGCTTTTAGAACCAACTGAAGAACAGAGGGGGGTGTATGATTTCATTTAAAAATCCACTGTTTCAGGCTAGCACTCACCAGCTTCGAAAAGCTGTTTACAGTCATGTTCTCCAAGTTCACCTCTAAAGACCAGCATTAGTTCTAATCTCAGCCTGAGAAAACGTTTGTAAATCTGCTAAACGGCTCCAACTTGAATCCTCAGTCTTCTCCCTCTCAGCTTGCAGAATCACTGTCTCAAACAGTTTCCCTGCCCACCTACGTTTTAAAAGCAAGTTTATAAAATGAGAGTCCATTGACCATCTAATAAGTCCATAAAGAAAATGTTTCTGTTTTCCACATGATGCTGGAAAAATCTTGAAACTTTTAAGCAAGTAGCAGACGTAAGAGCTGCAATCGGTTTCTGCTAACAGCTAAACACAAAGGAAGGAAAATATTAGCAGAAAAAAAAACGCATCTGTGCATATATAACAGTTCTTGTAGTCAGGAGCTTTCAGGAGATGCAGAAGTTTGACTCACTGTTGTAATTAAAACATTCTGTAACAGCAGTAATTACCACATCAGGTAAGGCACAATGGATTGCGGCGCGTACCTGCAGTACGACGGTTATTTAAAAGTTTCATCTCAATTTTTGTAGCTTTTGCAGATCTTAAGCAACTTCCTACTGCCTGTGGAGCACCACGTTTTAAAGCAGCACAAGGTGTAGCAGCACAGCCCGAGCACCTTCACAGAATATATCGGTATTTTCGTTACCTTCTCTGTTCCCACGCTCCAGAGCGCTTAATGAGCTGCAGAGAACAGATTGACAGTATTTTTGCAATTTTTTTTCAAAGAGAATTAGTTATAAGAAACGAAGTGACCAAATTAAAACCCATCTGGGCACACCTTGATGCTGGCAGCAGCTACGACTGTTTCGGGCAGTGTAAAGGGTGAGGTGTTAAGCAGAGCTCCTGCACAGTCCCCCCCACCGCTGAGCATCTCTGCCTTCAGACACAAACTCTGTAAACTTCTAGAAACCAACCCAGAACATCCCAACCTCTACAGCCATAACAGAGCTCTGTCCCTTTGCAAGTGGTTTTGCAGTACACAGGCCTTAAGGGTACTAAAATATTTTTTTTTTCAAGGGAGGAGTGGGGTGTTAAGACCTATATTAAACCAAAGTACCACAAACGATCAAATTTTTCCTGCAATTTGGAGAATTCTGTGGTTTGGAGACACTGCAGAGCATTGTCAGTACTACAGGAATACGAATTATCTCTCATTTTTTGTATCAAACCCTGACGTCGTGTCTGGAAAAACACTAAACCCTGACAATTCTCTCCATCACCCCCATTTTCGGTCAGTCCTTTGCAAACTCTACCAGCAACAAAACAAACCCTTTCACTTTGGAAAGGGGCAATAAAGATGATGGATGCTTTTTGGAGTTTATTTTCGATGTGTCCACAAACATTCCCCTAATAGCTTATCCCAGCTGATGAGGAGTTTTGCAAAGCCAACTGCTGTTGACTGAAAATATCCGACAATTTTTTTTCAAGTATGCTGTACAGAAGGCAGTATTTATATTTGAATAACACTTTCCTGTGATCATGAAACATACGTATTTGTCATAGTTAATGCTGGGACTGGTGACGCAGGCACTGGTAATGAGCTTTTATCACAAAATCCTATTTTAGTCCCTCTCAACCCCGGTCCCTTCCTGCAGGGAGGCAGTGTAGGGCTCTAGATGCTGATCTGGCACAGGTTATTTTCACACACACACTCAGATAATTAAATCACCGGACCAAATTCAAGGCAAGAGCTGAGGTGTCACCCACTTGCTTTTCTCTCTGCAGACCTAAGGACCACGCTATGACCAGGATGTTCCCAAAGGCAAAATAATTCAGCCCCAAATTCCTCCTCTCCCTGCTAAGGACCAGAGGAATGATGCCACATTGATTTAACGCAGGCCTAATTCGAAACCTGCATTCAGATTTTTTTTTTTAATTGCTATTATATTTTTTAAATGCGCATTGCTATCTTTCCACCTCCAAAGAAAATCATCCCAGAGAGAGAAACTGAAACACACCCAGATTTTGACGTTCAAAAGGCACTTTAAAGGGAGAAACAGGGGCACCGTTTAGAAATACCGTCGTTGATACCTGGATTTCTGGGAGCGAAGCAAAAGTGAAAACCAGCAGCAGGACGTTGAAAAACCTTTTTGAGCAACTTCCACCACAGCCTGTATATTTTCAGAAGGAACAGCCAAGAAGACATGTGCCCAGCCTGATAAAAGGGTGATCCCCCAGCTCTGCCCTCCCGAGCATCCCCTCGCGGGAGGGACCCGCTCAGCACACCCAGCATCCAGGGGCTGAGCATCCCCTCCCTCACCCGCCACCCTCAGTGCTCCCTGCTCCAGGATGGATGTCTGGCTCTGACCTGAGCTGAAACGTGCATTTCTTTCCCCCCTGAGTAAGAATAACGGATTTAATACCTGGCACTCTGAATTTTAGCATGCCTTTAACTATTCCTTTCCTTGAGAAACTGGGTTCAGCACGCGATGCGAAAGGCGAGCACGCTGCTGTCACTTAGCAACCTAAAATGGGGTTTGGAACAAAGATCTTTATTTCTGGAACCATTTAACAGCAGTGGCTGACGAGGGCTGAGGCGTTTGGGGACGGCACGAGCCCCAACCCCTCTTGCTGCTGCCCCTCTCTGGGGCCGTGCGCAGGGCCGCCTCGGCATCTGCAGCTTTCTGCCCTCACTCAAAAACTCCTCATTTTATGGTAAAGAGCAGGAAGGACAGAAAGAAAATTTTACTAAAACGACAGCCAACTGGCATTATTTTGTGCCTGTGTTTTAGCTCATTTATCATAGTCTGCTTAAAGCTGGGAGACTGGGAAAAGCAGAAAGCAGCTCACTTTTTGCTTATACATATAGATCCTATCAGCCATTCCTCCTTTTACAGAGCATCCTCGAATCTCTTCGGATCTCTACTTTTGTGGCAGACGATCCTGCTGAGTATTTGGAGGTGGAGGAGCCTGAAGCACGGCACGAAGGCTGCTATGGGCAGCCCTGGCCTGGGGTTGTGCTGGTACCTCCTGTTCCATCAGGCTTCCTCATCCATAATCCAAACTTATGGATGAAAACTGAAAATACCCAAGACAAAAATCAACCAAAAGGTATGACTGCTGTGCACCTCGAGCTGTGCCCAGCTCTGCTCCAGCCTCTTCCTCCACCAGAAGAAGGGAGGAGGACACTTACATGTCTTGCATCTAGGCACGAACACTGGCTCCCTCTGGGTCCCATCCTGCGTTACCCAGCAGGCGGGAGAGCCAAGAGCCTCTGCTGATTGCAGAGGATCTTCCTCGTGCCTGAGCTAGGACATGCTTAATTACTACCAGCTTTAATTACTGTCCCAGCTTCCCAAAGGGCTTTCAACCTATCTCAGTTTTCACGTCTCATCCCTACCAGTTCATTGCTGCTGTCGTGCGTGGTGGGGGCGGCAGAAGCTCCCGACACCTCCAGGCTGGAGCATAAAAGAACAGAGAATTCACATAAAAGTGAATGAAGTTGAGCCCCGTTAAACTGGGAATTTGTGGGTG